>NC_071401.1:85081820-85724320 GCF_017976375.1 Cuculus canorus
ACAGGGGAAATATACTTCTGTGCAGAAATTTTGCTGCTCTCTGTGCACAGATTATCCGTGGCACATGAATGTATTATTATTTTTAAGGTAGGATTTTTTCCTCCCCAACTTCATATCCTTGATGCAATTTACATTTCAATTAGTTTATGATAAACTAGAAATAAAGCAGAAAAAAGCCCCTGAAGAAAAGCAAATTTAACAAGTTGCTGAACAATAAGGTCAAACAGAAAGTAAATGTACAGGCCATAGGCACTTCAGAACCATTCTAGAGAGCCAAATATAAGCATGCATGAATAGTCCCATGTATTACATAGTGACAAATATAATGAAAAGAAATCAGCCTGGAGACAGCAAGGTTAAAATTAAATGAAAGAGGGGGAACTAAGGAGGAAAACATACTAGAATGTGCTTTTCTTGGTTTATTGGTTTATTTGTTCATCACTAGGCAAAAAGAAGTATATGTAAAAAAAAAAAAGCTTTTAGTAAAAAAACCTGCACCTTTCAACCTTCTGTTTCAGTTTAAATGCCTTTAAGAAAACTTCATTTTTTCTCTTCAAGTATGTTCACTGTCCATTATATATGCAGAAGATGTTAAAATGACATTAAAAAGCACTCAGTTTTCTTACCTCTAGTCAGTACATAATGGGTTTAAATAACAAATGATGTTTAATCTAGATATGCAAGATAAAGTTGGTAATAAAGTATGAACTTCTGGAAACTTCATTTTAAGAAGGAGGCCTGAGTATGGCTCATTAAAAAAAAACAAACAAACAAGCCTCACACCCAACAAACCAACCGATCAACCAAACAAGCAAGAGTGTAGAAAACAACTCCCACCACCCAAACAACAACAGAAAGCTTTAAATAAGAAATTAAGGAGTAGAGTTACTTATAAGAGCACTTTGGTATTACGTACAAATTAAACTAAGAAGGGGACTGAAACTGAGAAACTGATAGCATCCGGGTTACTTTATAATCTGTGATTCAGTTTACATCCCCAATACTTCATCCATTGTAAATTTTGGAACAAAATATAGATTGGAAAATATTCTTATTTAAGGATACTAATTTCCTGTGGAACTGTGAAGCATCTATATTCCTCTCTCCTGTAGGGATTTGCCTGTCCTTTATTTGCTAGTTTTGTGTAAGTCTCCACTGCTTGGCTGAAACGTAGGGAAAACAGCAGTGTTTAAGACCGTATCAGTCAAGTACACTGCTAGAACTTGGTTTTGGCAACCTCTGCTCATATACTGCTGAGCCATATTTTATGAGTGATTTTTTTTTATAGCATGCAGATGTCTTGTTGTTATTAAGTAATAATCAAATGCAAAAATATAACAAAAACCTCCCTATGAACATCAGTGGTAAATGGTGTAGTTACTGCAGGTATTTGTAATCCAAGACTGAAAACACAACATGAATTTAAAATCATGTTGTTAAAATAAAATAGGAATTTAAAATTGTGTTGTGCTTTTTCATTCAGTCAAAATAAGTTTGCGTTTGTTTTTTGTTTTCCCCATATGGATAACATTTAGAAAGCAAAACCAAATTCTGAAAGGCTAGCAATGGAATCACCCATTCTCACTGATTTTGCTGTATTTCTGTTGTTTCCTGTTAAATCTTGTACTGTGATTGCAATGAGTCTTTTTTTCTGGAGAAGCCAGAGACATATTCCTGGAACACTTATGAATGACACTGGCTCATTTATTTCCACACTGATATAGCCTGAAAAATGAAAGTATCAGTAAATATAACTTTCTAGTGAGTCTCCTTTTGTTGCTGAAATTACATACCACGGTGTTTAAGTCTATATTGGCTCTGGCCAATAAATTTACATAATTTATAACAGACATAAATTTACTAATTTATTTAGAGCTTTTTATGTATCTGAGCAGCATGTGCACTGTAAAATAAATAAAACTGGTAAAAACTAATTCGAGAAACGGACCTCTCATAACTAAAATAGGAGAAAATTCTAAAGAAAACTCAAAACTACATTCTCATGATTGTTTGCAGTCCCATTTATATATGGGGAATTCCAAGACAGATAAGTTTTACTTGCCCAGGGCCCAAGAGTAGATCAGTGGCACAACTGAAAGTTGGTGTTGGAAGTTCCTAAAAATTATTATTTTAGACTATGTTTCCTCTGGGACATAGAGAATTTTTTTTTTTTTACAACAAGGTCCAGCTTAAGAGAACTTTTATCCTATGTTTGGGAATTGAAACAGAATAAGCTAAAGCCTGTTTTTTTAAAAATAAAAAAAAAAAAATAAAAAAAATCAGCATGTTAATAGAAAATTATATGTCTTTACTTCCTAGGAGTTGAGTTTCCTTTATGAGATTCTGATCAAATGTATGCTTGAAAAACTTCTTTCCTTAGCTATGCGTAATTTTGACACTGTTTGGCTTAATAAAAGTGTTCAAATACTAATGGTGATAAGCATTTCAGAAGATAGTACATAGAAAATAGTTTCACTGTAGGAACTACATTTGGAAAGCTGGCACAGTTGAAATGATGAAATTATGGTACGCAGAGTAGACAAATTCCTGTAATTATGGAATTATTCCTAAGAGTAAGATCAAGTGTGAGATTTACAAGGAATGCAAACCTTAGGGGAAATCCCTAGCAATGTTTTGTTACCTAGTGTTTAATTGTGAAATTACTTCCTCTTTCTTCCTGCTGCTGCTGGCTGGCTACTTGGCAAATTATAAAGAAGCAGCCATAAATGAAAGGAAGCGTTGTACACAGCTAAATGAGCTGCAGTGCAAGTGTTCCAGAATTAATAATGTATACTTGATGCAATATGTACATCCTGCTATATAAAAGACCCACAAAGATTAAAATATTGATATTTCATAAATGCGTCAAAATGTCAGCAAAGAATATACATAAACATATTTTATGTTAAAATTTTTGTTAAACTAAAGGTCATTTGGCATACTTTTTATGCCATATTTGTTGCTAACATGCTGTGCTGCTTATAAAATAAATAGAATGTTCCTATCTTTCAGTCCAATCTTGCTCGTAAACCATTTAAAAATATCTTATTCCAATGCACCACACAGATCTCAATATACAAATTTTAGGCATTTCAGCTACTCACATTGAAGCCAACATGAGAGTTCTTTTATGGTTCTTACCCCAAAAGAAAATTCAGAAGGAAATGATGCACAATATCAGTATAATTAATTAATAAACTTCCAAGCACAATCTCTCCCTTCATTCATTCAGACATATACTTCAAAGACTTCATCCTGATACTGTTTAGACATTAATTATTTTAAAGGCAGGTTCTGAAAATTGTGGAGAACTATGATCTAACCACAGGCTAGTCTTTAAATTGGTATGCATTTTCCTCTATGAAATAAAAAGGCAGAAAATTGACTAAAGCTATTTCTTTTTTTTTTCTGTAGTTCCTAATCTTTTTTTACATCCTTTTCTTTCTGTAGATTTGATGAAAACTCTTGCAACCCTCTACATTTGTTATCATAACAGAACACAGAGAAATTATAAATTATATATAAATCATTAAACTATAAATTGTTTCAGAGAGGAACTATCTATTTATTTTGCATTTATTTAAGCCTTACTAAATGGTTATAATATGTTATTTGAGGTTGGGAGAAGGGTTGTGAAGTTAAAAATTAGGCAAGTAATTAAACGAGGAATTTCAAACTTCAATTTTATCAAACAATATGTTTTATATAAAAGTGTTTCTTTATATGCTAGGATGATTTCTTGAGCCCAAGATGGAATTTTATAACTTAAATGTAAAAAAGGATGTGGAACAAGAATAAAGAATTGATTGAGAATCACAATACTTCATAATTCTTCAGTGGGGTGATTACCAAGTTGTACGCAAGAGGTGAATCACCGGTCCCTTTTTCCCCCTATAGATGCCATTGGAATGCTAAAATATTTTAAAATTGCATAGTATACATAAAACTGAGCGGTATTCCACTAAATAATCAGTCACTAGTGGTGAGTAAAATATCAGGGCTTTTTTGAGATGTTACTGACTTTGAGGACAGTCCTTACACTTTCAATAGAAAATATGGTTTAGAATATCTACATTGAGCTCTCTTTATGCCACCTCTTGAAATAGCCAGCTGAACGTTGTTTATATTGTCAGAGCCAAAACAGAATTCTCTCTCTCACTCCTAGTCCACCAAATACCTCATTTCATCAAAATACAGGGAGAAGTTTTTACATTTTGCTTTTTTTCAGAATTAATTGTGAATACAAAATCATAGAAAATTATTTAAATCTTTTGTATAGTTGGCACTCATAGTAATTAAAGCCTGAACAAGTAATAATAAATTTATTCCTAAAACTGAGAAGGAAATATCTTTCCTGAATAACAAGGTTTTTGAGGCATAAAATTTTCCTCTCAAATGAAGTGTATGCATGCTTGATTGTTTTATAAAATTATGCACTTTTCTTTCCATAAACTTCTATTTGTACTGGTTTAAACTCTGTGTCATGATAGCTCTTCAGATCCAGTATTCCAAGTTTGCTGTATTTTATTCATGATCTATGAGGTTAATTATGGGATTAACTATTTTAGCATTTATTCTTTTGTGAGGAGAATGAATGTAAACACACCTTACTGCTTGGTTTTACAAAGACCAAAATGCAGAGAAATCAGATGAATCACCTTCATGGGTAAAGTCAATAAGCCTAATTAAAATTATTTTAAACACTCAAGATGTGAAGTGAACATGCATAAATTTAAGTATATTTAAACATATGTGGACTATCTCATTCAGAACTGAAGTGACTTTAGAAGGCTCTAGTTTATTATTCAACGGAATGAACAGCAGCTGGGCAGTTACTTTGTGTAATAAATATCTCATATTTATCACTAGACATAGTGGTGGTGGTGTGGATGCAGAGGAAGGAAGCACAGAAGAGCTCTCAATCTCCAGTGTCCTGCCTGCACAGTTCACCTGCGTGCTCCCATTCACTCAATTGTAACAAGGCTGTAACCTTGTGTTTTCTGCTTCTTGACAGATAACTATCAACCAGATGTAAATTAAACTGAGAATATATATTTTTTTTACATACATGTGAGTCTCCTTTAATACTGATTTTGGTTTTGTGCCTTAGTTATAAATGCCCCTTTAGGAAGTTCTGAAAGATTGTCCAGGTGAGATGTCTTGATAGAATAAGATTACAAAAATATTGTAAGAGGTATGACTTAAATTAAAACTTTATTTCTTGTAAGTAGATTTATGTAAGGTTCTTTGCTGTTTGCTATGTTATTCAAAGGTCTGAAAAACTCAATGTCTTTTCCATAGGAAAATAAGAAAATTCAATATAAATTTGAAGAGAAAACATAAGCAGATATATCTGCACTGTCAGGGGTTTTTAGAATCATGATTTTTTCAAAACTGAGCTACCTCTGAGGTATTAGTTTGGGAAAGTTTAGCTCCAGAAAAGGCAGGCATGCAAAAATTGCATTATTTGTGGTTTGTTTTTTTTCTTATTTCCTATAGCCCTTATAATATAAATACTGACATAATTATAAATGAGCGTGCAGTGCATAGTAGCATGCTTTGTGTATCAGTTTTGTTGAAACATTAGTATTACAAATATTTGGCGATGAAATAAGAGAGTGATTTAATTGCATATTAAGTAGTTTTTAAAGAGTTAAAAAAATGATTTCTAAAATTTTTAAGCTATAAAATTGAAATAAATTTTGCTCTAGTCTTAAAAAGATGCCAAAGTTTAATAAATTCTATCAATGTCTTTTCAGATTATTTTCTGAAAAGGCTCATGAACTGCCATTACATTTTGATAAAGCATAATTTATTTTAATTTTTGTTTGATTTGGGTTTTTTTTTTTTTTTTTAATTAAAGTAACAATCAAGTATTTCTGACTCAGCTGTAATGCCCCATTCCCTACAAGTACTCTTGTTCCCAGTAGGAGCTGTCATGGTTTGAAGGTTATTGTGCCCATAGAGGATTAATCTATAACAACAATTGTCTCTTGTCTGTGTTCCTGGACACTGCAGGACAACTAAAACTGTCAGTTAAGTGACTACATCTATACTGCATTTAAATAATTTTGTATGGTGCTTCTCATCCACTTTCATTTATAATAATCTTATTTTTCAATTTATCTCAGATCACACTTCTTCTGTGGGTGATCTTTAATTCACTATTCCAGAAATGGGGTAATTTATTTCCTTCATTTTTACTGTTACCTTGAAGATATGATCCATCCCCTGGAGCTTTCAGGTTTTGTAGACTAAACTCTGTACTTCTCCATTTTCCTCACAAGTTTTTTTCTTTTTCTCCTTTTTGGTTTCTATTCTCTGTATTTTATCTGACTTTTTGATAGTTGTTCTGAACTGTGCAATCAGGAATAACAAAGTAAGACTTAAACTTCATAAAATTTAGTTAAAAAGCTCCAAACCCCTATTGCCTACACTCAAGCTTAAAGATACTAAACCTCACTGGGAATACCAGCCCTCAATACAAACTGATGTATAACCATGGCATTTTCAAGCTCTGGCTTTTAAGCAAACTTAATCAAAATGCAACAAAAGGCTTCTGAAGGTAAGTGCATCTTTTTTTTCGAGTGCCTGTGCTACTGTGAGACAACATTCTAACCGAAAATTTACATGAGAAGAGTAGAGCAGTGCTGTCATCTATACTATACGGTGATCCCTGGGAGGTACCTTCCCAAGGAGAAATTATGGTCATCACCACTAGGTCTACATGTAAACTATTGTGCTAAGATAAGAGGAACATAATTCTGTCATTTTTTAGGTTTTTTTTTTTTTCCTAATTTAAATGTAGAGGTGTTAAATCATATACCAGTAAAAAAAAGCAAAACAAACTTGCCAATATTTTCAGAGTATTCAAATACCAGCTAAACATTTCTATTGCATCAGTATACTTGGTTAGCATTTCAGTGAGATATATTTACAACCAAATAATGATATAGTGTAAAATCCTTAGTGGGTTTATTCAAGCATGGATATTTATTTTTGTACAGGAAAATAATGTAATCAGTTATTTAAATTAGGTTTTATCCATCTGTGAAATGCAGAATAAACAAACACGATTATTATTAATCATCTTAAATATATATATATAAAATCCTTTTCTATGAAAAAAATAAATGACTGTTCATGACAGTGCAACTTTCTTACTAATCAAAGTAGTATGGTTACATCAGGTCTTATTTTTAACAATTGATTTGATCTAAATACCAAGAGAACATACTATTTTTGGTGTCCTTTTTTGTAATAAAGTGAAATAATTGTTTTTTCTTCTATTTTTGAAAAAGCCATGAATTTTTTTTTTTGTGAAAAAGAGAATAAAAGACTTCTCCATAAGTTGGAAATACTCTGTGGACTTCACTGGAAGTCTTTGTGTATGTGTGAGATTAAAAGTGACTTGAATTCTTGAACTTTCACCAAATTTTATCTTTATTTACTTGTATTTATAGCAAAAAAATACATAAAAAGTTATATATTTTCCTTGTAAATGATTTGATCATAATTATTTGAGAAACTAACATGAAACTTTTCAACTTTGAAAATTTTTCATTTTTTTCTTAGATTCTAAATTATCCCAACTTTCCTGAAATAATCCTCACGTACTGAAAGAAATCTGTTTTGCTTGACAAAACAACAAATATCTGAGCCAGGCAAACAGCAGAACAGAAATGCGTGCAATGTAGAAGAATTAATTCAGAATGTCAACAAGATTTCATCCAATAAACTGAAACATACACACACCACACAGTGGAATCCCTGCTTTTTGCTTACTGCATGTATTGAAGTACAACTAGTAATTTATGAAGATAGTAATTAAAAAAAATAATTCAAGACGCACACTGAAGTTTTGACATTTGACTTAGACAACACATATTGAAAAATACATTTTCTTAAAAATATTATTTGGTTGTCAGATTATATTTTTTATTTCGTGTTTGTGTGTTTTGAATTTTGAGCTTCCATTGTAAAGTTTCATAATTTCCTTTTCTTTTTGACTCATCTCAACAGACTTAGAGTATACGTATCAAAACTGATAGTTGAAATAACATTAGAGACTTGTGATTTGAGAAAATAGACTGATAATGCAAAATTATAATATATGGAGGTCCCCAGTTGCCTTTCTTATTCTGAATGATGGGGAAGATAAGCAAAAAATTCAAAGTCTGAAGTTAGAATATTGATCTTTTACATTCTAGCCAGGGAGTTATAAGTAATGGAATTACAATGATATAAATACATAGCGACCTTTTTTTTCCCTCCTGAGCCCAAAACAAAGTCAAAATAAGAAATACAGCCTTTTCTTTCACTTCACGACCTGAGGTGTAGTAAAATGAAAATACAGCGCTATATAATTGGAGTTGTCAGTGGAATTTGCATAATAATTACTGCATTTTGAATTGCTAACCTTTATTGAGTCATAGGACATGTCTAATGTAAATTATCAACCTGCAAATACTAAATTAAAAAATATAGACTGTTAACTTGAAATAATAGTAGATCTGAAGAGAAACCTGATTCTTTTTCTAAGACAAGTTAGAATTTACTGACAATTATGGAAGTATCTGGAAGTGTCTAAGTTAGTTTTTTCATAAGCATGTAGGTAAAGAAAAATGCCTATAGCAGGGTGGCTATGGAGGCTAGGTTTGGGTTTGTGACTGAACAATACATACCAAAATTATCTGTATAAAACAGTGCAATAAATAAGAAAAAAATATGCTTTGGAAAATAGCATACATTTAGTAGATGAAAAAAAGGGAATGCTGTGCTCTTGGAAGAATGAAAATTAATGTCGTGAAGACAAACACCAGTCTACTGGACTTGAGAATGTGCTTTATGTTTCATTTTTTATATTAGAAAAGGAAATAATGATATTTATCTGATTCTGTTGAGTAATCCAAATATCCCTATAAAGAAGGAAAAAAACTTATTTTCAGGCTTGTGTACCCCCTAATCCTGAAAATCGAGTGATTTAAGTGAAAACAAAGAACCGAACTTAACATTTCATCTTTATGTAAAGCTAATGTGAAGCAAAACTCTTGAGACTCTTTAGGTTACAAGTTATTGATCCAGTATGTAGCCACTACTGTGGAAATGGTTGCACAAGTTTTATAGGTGTATAGATGTTATGTACAGAGTAAATACCTAAGGAAAATGAAATTGACTCTGTAATAGAACAGAGAAAGTTCGCTCCTTGGCTTCACACTTGTTTTCCAGACTTTGCAGCACAGGGATTAGTGCTCAACTGCTAATCTGCCTCAAGGCAGTTTTAACTCACTTTGACTCAAACTAAACTCTTGAGCAGATTTTGAGAGAAATAGCAGTAAAAAAAAGGTACAGCCTTACTTGATTAAAAGTGATAGTTCTGGCAGCTGTTTGTTGGAAAGGTCTAGCACATGTTACAGAGGAGACACTTGAAACCTGCCAGGGATTTTGTACAGGGTGGCACTCTTGCCCTCCCCAGGACTTCACAGTCTGACTCACAAAGGCACGAGCTTCGGACAGGGTATGGCTGGTGGTGTTGCAGTGGGATCCCTGGATTGCTCGGAATGTGGCCCACTGGAGCAGAGGGAGGTTTTCCTTAGGTCCTGCTGGGTCTAGATTCAGGGACCTGAACGAAAACCAAGTAAAAGGAGGAAACAAACTCTTCTGTGCTGGAAGTGAGAGCCTCCTACCCTAAGTAAAGGGCAGCATTATACAGGCAATACATTCATTCCTCACTCTCAGTGTGCATAACAGCGATGAAAATCTGGTGTATTAGATACTGACACTAATAATAACAAACTTGATTGCAGTCCTCTTGCTCTCATGCTGTACCTTCCCAAGTGCGAACTCAGCAATTCTGTATTTCTGCTGCTTGCCCTGCCTGTTTTCTGAAGCAAATCCCCCCAGCTCTGTACATTGCTGTGGAGCTACACAAACTCCTTTTCTACATCAGCAAAAGGCTGCACCAGAGTTCTGTCTCCTTCTCTCTCTCTTGCAACCACTGGTGCTTCTCTGTAAAGTGTGACTGGGATAGAAAGTCTGTGGGTCGCGGGGCAGAGCCCGCAGGGAACAATGTACCCTGAGGTACCCTGGGATGGTGTGAGGAAATGGACAATGCTTCAAGGGACTGAAAAACACAGGGAGAAATCTTGGCCCTTTTCATAGGAGGTGCATTGGAGCAGGGAGACATGGGAGACATCCTTGAAACCCCTCTGGAAGCATGAGAGAAAAAATTGAGCAAGTGGAGGAAAAGAAGGGAAGAAGGCATTCAGGAGGGAGAATAGGGCATTCTCATGGGTACACCTAGGCAGACAAAGGGACTGAAGGGACTAAGACTGATATTAGCAGATGAACACAAGAGATGTGAGTAGGAATGTAACTGTTGGAGCCAGCTTTGGGAAAGCAGGTTGAGGAATGAGGCATCTCGGCAAAGTGGACATGGGATCAAGGAATCTGGAACAACAATGGAGGAATGGCTGTATAAGAAAAGGGATAAACTAGGAAAAAGTGTGGTATCTAGAGAAGTAGTATTTGGGTGATGCATGTAAGGAAAAACACTCAAGTCTGGGGCAAGGAGTTAGGACTAGAGTGAAAGGTCAGAGAGAATACGATAAGAGAGTTTATATTTGTTTGAGGACACTTCTAAGTCTATGTTTCATCATTCTTCCAATGTCAGAAGGCAGACATGTTTTTCAAGCCCAATGTCTTACTATGAAGTTTGTAGATAGTAAATTGCTAATGTTGTTAGTTACTCCGTTTTAGAAATCTATGAATAATTCATATTTTTAACCATGATCAATTTGATGTATTTTGTCCAACTTACTATTATTATAATCATAGAAATTAAATGTATTAAATGTACTAAAGTGGTAGATTTAATGCTGTTTTAATATTGTAGAAATATTGGAGGTCATTAGCAAGTTCACAGCTTCAGTTCTACCACACTTGCCTATGTATTATCAATCTTCTAAAACATTAAATCTGTACAGATATGAGTCTTCAGTATGGTCTAATTTGGGCTGAGTTGGCATGCAGGAGCACGATGAATGATGTTTGGAGGAGGCATTTTAAGCACTTGACTCTGTGGACTGTCAAAGTAGGAGCATGTCAGTAAGCAATTCCTAATATAAAAAGCCTACCTTCAACGGAAAAAATGTGGAGATAGTTACTGGTCCACGGATTTGTATTAGTGACTCTTACTGAAAAAGTAGTACAAGAAAAAAAGAAAGAGATTGTTAAAGATACCAAATACTGTCCTGGAGAACTAGATTTTTTCCATCTCTGCCAGAGAGTACCTGTGTAAGTAGTTTATTAGAAACCCTTTTTTCTGTATATTAATGAATGATGCCTTATCTTCAAGTTTTGGAATTTATATCCTGAAGTCTGATTAGTAACCAATGGAAACATGGCACTGAGAATATCAAGTGCTTGTTGTAAATTTAGACATATGGAATTAGAAGATCTTTCTAATTTTCTTTATGTACTTCTGTTTCGCTTATGTAGAACGGGATAGTAAAGCATTCTTGTCTCATAACAGTTCAGAAAATTTATTGATAGCTATGAAGATTCAAGCAAAGCTGATGGAACATTGCAATTTGTTTTCAGACAATGGA
Source organism: Cuculus canorus (assembly GCF_017976375.1). Classification (NCBI taxonomy): domain Eukaryota; kingdom Metazoa; phylum Chordata; class Aves; order Cuculiformes; family Cuculidae; genus Cuculus; species Cuculus canorus. The sequence goes on from NC_071401.1 coordinate 85,093,430, forward strand.
ATGATCAAACAATGAGAAGGAAAGAGAGCATTGAATAATTTTTCATTACACAAGCACCGTCCATTATATGATTGAATGCTGCAGGTATTCTGTGGAGAGCAATACTGTATTACCATGTCAAAAAAACATGTATATGCAGAGGGGGTTGAACATTCAGGCCTCAATAAGTTTTGTGATAGTGTAAGTGTTCTTCTATAATAGTTGGTTTATATCCAATAAATGTATTTTTATTTGTAGTTTGTGTTCAGAGGGAAAAAAAAATTCTCCTTGACACAGGCACAACTAAGGTACAACAAAACAGATATATGTATGACAGAGGGGACTGCTAATACCTCACATATAAATCTTGGTTCCATTGCATCCATTTACTCAAAAGATTCTTTTTCTTGCTGGTTTTAGAATGTGAAAATGCAGACACAGAAATTGCACATTTTGTATTATAAATAAATGAGACTGCATCTGGGTGCTATTCAAGTAAAATAACCTATCTTTTTTTTATGTTGTTAGTGTTTGCATTGTTAATAATTTCTAATTCTATTAAGATAGCTATCTTTACATATATCTTTAGAATACAGATAGGGAGAGTTATTTTCTCCAGGGTAACCTACATTGTAAACCATGCAGGAAGTTAAAATCACTGGCACATACCGTGAATATTCAGCAATTTGACTTATACATGCATTTAAAAAAAAAAAAAAAAAATCAGCCTTGATTCTGGAAGGTCTACTATGTTCCTTTTAACAGTCGTTTTCACTTTTAACTTCAGAGAGACCTGCATGAGCACTCTCTAACTCCCATTTCCACTAGCACCATCTGTAATTACTTTTGGTCTTTTTGTTGTTATCAGCCTGGTCAGCAGCTGGCTTACATCCCATAAAAATCCATGTTTCTCCTCACTTCACTGTTCCTCCCAAACTACCATTGAAGGAATAAAGCTACACAGCAAAGATGAAGTAAAATTGAAAATGTTTGAATCAGTCTATTTACCTTTTTGTGACTTTTAGTATGAGATTATTGGTGACCTCCCGTCTTCTTTAGTGGTCTCCTACTCTCTTTCACTTCTTCTGTGGACAATGTTGCTGGTTCTTTTGGAAGTTCATGTTCTTCTGCCCTGTGCCTTTTTTGCCTCTCTTTTACTTGTCTTTTCTCAGTATTCCAATTTGTCTTGGTAATCTTCTTTAGAAAGGTAAACATGTCCTAGCTTCCTTGATTGGAAAGGAAGAACAACTGACCCAACATCTCCCCAGTGACGACATCATTCCTTTTGTTGCTTTAATCACTCAAGTTTATGGAACATTAATTTTAATGTACTTCTGGAGCTCCTCCTTTCATCCCCACCCAGTCCCCCTCCTATCTTTTGTTCCTCGCACACTACTCAACTGACCTTTCTTTCCATGTAATAGAACCATTACTTCAGTCTCACCATTCTCCTTGCTTTCAGCACAACTGAACACACTTTTCTTGTCTTATTTCATAGCTTCTGAACTTTTGTTTTCCTTAAATTTTCCCTTCTCCAGTCACTCCTCTAGTATGTCCTCATATGTTAAAAATGGTTGTGCATTAATCACGTTTCTGTAAAAACTTGAAAAATATATGCAGCAAATATATTTATAATGTAGTTAAAGTATAAAGATAGTAATAACCGCCTCCTATGTTATAGGTATGGGAAAGATTTGCCTTATAAAGAAATGCCTTCTCAAAGCACCTTTCTAAGCTGAGTTAAAATTCAGTATTTTCATCCTTGTATCTTGTAATTAAATAAAAGCTTACAAATTCACTATTAAAAATATTTTTACCTACCTTAAAGGACTTTTTTTGTGCAAGATTGTCATCACAGAGTAAAATATCCCAACACTGTATTATTTTACTTAATTCTGTTTTTCACATCTGTGATCAAAATATGCAATCTGGAGATTCCTAAGGCTGAGAAAGCAACCAAGAAAGAGGAGTCTAGTTTTTTTTTTTTGCTTTAGTACTTTTATTGAATGAATATTATTTAATAAGAAATATTAAACTAATAATATACTCCACAAAACACTCGCTTGACTGATTGACAGCAGAACCTGAAAGCATCTCAGGCCCCGCATTCCTTGAGAAAGTCTTCCTGAGGCATACATAGACAGTGTTTTATTCAAACAAAGTAATTTATTGGCATCTTTGTGGTCCCTCTCGTGGTGTTAACAGAGGCCTCTTGTGCAAGGCTCCTTGCAGCCGCAACTTCCGTGCCTTCCTGCTCAATGCCTGGAAAGTGAGCTGGACTGCAGGCCTTGCATCATGCAGAACTACTTTTACTGAACAATCTAAGCTAGGCAAAAAACATCTGTCTACCTTATAACGTCTACCAGGACTATCCTCTATGTCCTACGTATCAAAGCTACTGCATGTTGAAAATCCACACCCGCTTCAAACAGACACAGCAGTGCCTCGCAGGCATCTTTCCCATGCTACTCAGTCAGCCATCACTGTCACGGTCCTTGTGTGCCTTCACATCTTTAGAGGCATTGCTTTTCCACATGGCTTGATGCAGCCAAGCAGGAAGTTGTGCTTGTGTGGATCTTGGCAAATGCAGCTTATGCAGAGGTACATCATGACCCAAAGTATCATAAATGTCTGATTAATCATCCTCCTGAGACACACTCCTCCATAGCCTCCTCCTCACTGTTCCAGCTCCCCTACAGGCTGCTGCTGTTAGTCTCTGTGTCTCTGCGTGTGTGGCCTGTAGAATGCATAGAGCACAGGCATGACTAGGATTTCAGAAAGCACAAAGACCCAAATAATACGGGAGACAGTAAGGAGCATGCCTTCATGTTCGTCTGGCTCCTGGCTCGTCAGTTCCACCTCCTCCAGCCAAGACATAGTCCAATCTCTATAGTGCCATTGGGGGTCTTCAACATCTCTGAAAGAGCTATAGCCTGCTCCCAGTGCACGCTGCACGACGCCCAAGAGGATCAGGATGTGGGTGATATCCACAGCCATAGCCTGTAGAAGCAGAGAGAGAAAACGTTCAGCAGGGCTAGCAGGGAGGAAGATGACAGCTGGAGCAGTGGGGAGAGGAGACCAATGGGCCTGGGGAGAGGTGGTGAGGGAGCTCAGAGGCAGCAAGTGGAAGGTTTATGAGTGGTTTGAGGAGGGGAACATATTCTTGCAGCCTTCCAGGCTCCTCTGCACCAGCCCTAAAAACTGCTCTTGCCCTGCCCAACGTGTTCCTCCCAGTGGCTGTGCCCTCCCCCCAGCCTTAGAAATGCCCTGGGGGCCAGCAGTTAGTCCTCGGACCTTACCCAGCCCAGCCTCCCTCCCAGTAGATGTATTGCTTTACTTAATTCTGTTTTTCCCATCTGTTATCTTATTTTTTCTACACAAAATCAGTCAAATTCCCTCTCCCCAGAGACCTGGATACCTAATAAGGCCTGTTTCTGCCATGTCTCCAATGATTAAATCTTTTTGCATTTTAGTAACACTTGTGAACCTGAGAACGAAATATGCAGTGTGGAGATTCGGAAGGCTGAGAAAGCAAACAAGAAAGAAAAGTCTAATTTTTTTTCCCTTTAGTATTTTTATGAATGATTATTATTTAAAAACAAATTATACACTAATCAGTTCACTTATTTTAATGCCTAAGTAGCAGATGAAAACCAGAGAGAATGTGTAAGGGTGCAATATTAAGCCATGATCCCCTTCAATCTGGAACGCTTGCAAGCATTCAGATATAATGACGGTGATCACAGTATCAGATCAGAGGTAGACAGATGTCTTAGTTTTAAAACGTGTGACACAACAAAACCAATCAGCCAGTGAACAACACAAGCAAAGCACAAGTTTGTTGCTCTCTTATTCAGAAAAACACTTAAGCACACTGTACAAGTCCTTGGACATGGGGAACCAATTCCCAAAGTTATAGAAATGAATCCCGACCTGTTTGGATCACAATGTGATTCCTGAAAACAATCCAGGTCACTCAGATGCAGTCCGGCACGCACACTGTAAGGGAACAGGAGGGAGGCAGGGAAGAAGAGAGAAAAAGGAAAGGAAAGAACTCAACACATAGACAGCAGCAGCGGCTTTTTTCAGGCCGCGTGGTCCCGGCCGGTCTGATTGAAGTGATGGTCGTGAGAGAGACAGCGAGAGAGCAGTGTAGCGCGAGTGCTGCCTGCCTCCATGCGAATTCTTTTCATAAGGGCCGTCCAGCCCCCCGCCCCCATCAGCACGTGTTGGGGGGTCTTTGCCACGTGTCTTTTCAGAAGGGTCTGGCTCAGGCAGTCCGGCGGGGGGTGTCAGTCCGGGCATCGCTGGCTACTGCAGCACCTCCTGCTGTGGCAGCCACCTCTGGGGCTGGAGCTCAGCCAAGCCGGGAGGGTACTGTCCACTCCTGCGCTACCCACTCCTGCACTAGCCCTTCATGTAGCCCGGCACCACAGACAGGCTGGCCCCACAAAGCACCCAAAAGGACAGTCTTCAGAAAAAACGTTCAAGGCAAATAAAGAAACATAGTTGGGCTCCAGAGTCTTTGGTCAAACAAGGTAATTTATTAGCATCTTTGTGGTTGCTCTCGTGGTGGTTGAAACTGTTGTCAGCTTCTGTTTCTCTGCCTGTGGTGCCCGTGGAACCCATAGAGCAGAAGAATGATCAGGACTTTGGCAAACACCAAAACCACAAGATGTGGGAGGCAGTGAGGAGCATGCCTTCATGTTTGTCTGGCTCCTGGCTCCTCCGTTCCATCTCCTCCAGCCAAGACATCATCCAATCTTCATAGTGCCATTGGGGATCTTCAGCATCTCTAAAAGAGCTATAACCCACTTGGTGTGCATACTGCACAACGCCCACGAGGATCAGGATGTATGTGATGCCCACAGCCGTGGCCTGTAGGAGCAGAGAGAGAAGAGGTTCAGCAGAGTGAAGTCAGAGGGAGATGACGTCTGGGGCAGTGGGGAGAGGAGACCAATTGGCCTGGGGACAGGTGGGAGAGGTGGTGAGAGAGCTCAGAGGCAGCAAGTGGAAAGTTTATGAGTGGTTTGAGGAGGGGTAGATATCCTTGCTGCCCCCCAGACTCCTCTGCACCAGCCCTAAATGCTATTCTCACTTTTCCCAAGGTGCTCCTTACAGTGGCTGTGCCCTCACCCCAGCCTCAGAAATGCCCTGGGGGCCAGCAGTTAGTCCTTGGCCCTTACCAGGCCCAGCCTCCCTCCTACCTGCCCCACTCACCGCTGTCCTGAGGTGTACTGCTGCAGCAGTACTGGTGTCTGGAACTCCAAATGTAGGAGGAATCAAAGCTACTCCACGTTGTAGATCCACGCCAGCTTCAAACAAGCGCAGCAGTGCCTCGCAGGCATCTTTCCCACGCTGCTCAGTTGTGGACGAAGAAGTGTGGATGGCTGGTCTCAGTGGCATGAGCGGGCCATCACTGACGCTGTCCTTGTGTGCGTCACATCTTTAGAAGTGTTGCCCTTACACATGGTTTGATAAAGCCAAGCAGAAAATCGTTTTTAGGTGGGGCTTGGCAAACGCAGCAGAGGTCCCCACCTTGTCTAGAGGTACATCATCACCCAAGAGTGTCCTGAAGGTCTGGTTTCTCATCCTCCTGAGACACCCTCCTCCATGTCCTCCTCCATCACTTTCTCCTCACTGCTAGAACTGCTCTGCTGGGTGCTGCTGTCAGTCTCTGTGTCTTTGCCTGCGTGGCCTGTAGAACACGTAGAACAGAAGAATGATCAAGACTTCAGCAAAGTGCCGAAGAGTGCCCTCACCCCAGCCTTAGAAATGCCCTGGGGGCCAGCAGTTAGTCCTCGGACCTTGCCCAGCCCAGCCTCCCTCCCAGCAGACGTATTGCTTTACTTAATTCTCTGTTTTTCCCATCTGTGATCTTATTTTTTCTACACAAAATCAGTCCAATTCCCTCTCCCCAGAGACCTGGATACCTAATGAGGTCTGTTTCTGCCATGTTTCCAAAGATTAAACCTTTTTGCATTTCTAGTAACACTTGTGGTCTTGAGAACAAAATATGCAGTGTGGAGATTCAGAAGGCTGAGAAAGCAACCAAGAAAGAAAAGTCTATTTTTTTTCCTTTAGTATTTTTATGAATATTACTTAATAACAAATAATATATTAATTGAGTTCACTTAACGCTTAAGTAGCAAATGAAAACCAGAGAGAATGTGTAAGGGTGCAAAGTTAAGCCATGATCTCCTCCAATGTGGAAAGTAGCAAGCATTCAGATATAATGATCACAGTATCAAATCAGAGGTAGACAGATGTCTTAGTTTTAAAACGTGTGACAGAACAAAACCAATCAGCCAGTGAACAACACAAGTTAAGCTCATGTTTGTTGCTCTCTTATTCAGAAAATCACTTAAAACACACGGTACAAGTCCTTCAGCAGAGATCACAAACTAAAATAACTGGATGAATCCTTTTCTAACTGGGAGTTCATTTGAGTGCGACAAGGAGATTCCTTGTCCCACTCTGACACATTACGCTTCCAGAGGAGGCTGTTGGTTGCGTAGTGTGTCCCACCCGGGACCCACGAGCCACACGCTCACGTCTAGGTCTTTCTGGGGGCTGGGGTTCGTTTATCCATGCAGCCATCTGAAGGCCAACAAGGACACTCCCAGGGTGAAAATCAAAAGGGGTATTTATTCTGGCTCCGACAAACATGAACGGATCAAAATACTGGGGTGCACAGACGGGACATGGGGGAACGAATTCCCAAAGTTATAGAAACGAATCCCGACCTGTTTGGATCACGATGTGATTCCTGAAAACAACCCAGGTCACTCGGATGCAGTCCGGCACGCACACTGTAAGAGAACAGGAGGGAGGCAGTGAAGAAGAGAGAATAGGAAAGGAAAGAACTCACCACATAGACGGCGGCAGCAGCAGTTCTCGGGAACAGGTGGTCGAGGCAGCAGCGGTATTTTCCAGGCCGCGTGGCCAAGGCTGGTCAGACTGAAATTACGGCCGAGAAAGCAGTGGAGCGCGAGCGCCGTCTACCTATTTGCGAGTTCTTTTTATAAGGGCCGTCCGGCCCCCTCCTCCCCCTGCCCCCATCAGCACGTGTTGGGGGGGTCTTTGCCACGTGTCTTTCGGGAGGGTTCGGCTCAGGCAGTCTGGCGGGCAGAGGAAAAAGGCGGGAGGTTGGGGGAGGGGGGGGAGGAAGAAGGCGGGGGGTGTCAGTCCGGGCAGTGCAGCACGTCCCGCCGTGACAGCCACTTCTGGGGCTGGAGCTCAGCCAAGGCGGGAGAGCGCTACCCACTCCTGCACTGCTCCTTCACGTAGCCCGGCACCACAGACAGGCTGGCCCCACAAAGTGCCCAAAAGGGCAGTCTTCAGAAAAAAAGTTCAAGGCAAAGAAAGAAACATAGTTGGGCTCCAAAGTGTTTGGTCAAACAAGATAATTTATTGGCATCTTTGTGGTCGCTTTCGTGGTAGTAACAGAGGCCTCTTCTGCAAGGCTCCTTGCAGCTGCACCTTCCATGCCTTCCTGCTGAATGCCTGGAAAGCCAGCTGGACTGCAGACCTTGGGAAATGCAGAGCTATTTTTATTGAAAAGTCTAAACTACGCCGAGAAACAGCTATGTACATTATGAATGTCTACCAAGACTATCCTCTGTGTCTTATGTATTTCTGGGTACCTTTGGAGGTATTCCTCAGCCTGAGCTTGCGAGGCAGGCAGCCCTGTCTCTTGGCAGTGGAACAACGCAGCACATAAGTCCCAGGCCGGGGTCATCAAGAGCTGCAGCAAGCAGCGCTCACATGTAGAGGCAGAGGCGGCTGCCAAGGTCATACAGGAAGGACCCCAGACTACTCTTCAGCTCATCCTCAAGGTGCAGGAGGAATCAAAGCTACTCCATGTTGTACATCCACGCCGGCTTCAAACAAATGCAGCAGTGCCTCGCAGGCATCTTTCCCACGCTGCTCAGTTGTGGACGAAGAATTGTGGATGGCTGGTCTCAGTGGCATGAGCGGGCCATCACTGACGCTGTCCTTGTGTGCATCACATCTTTAGAAGCGTTGCCCTTACACATGGCTTGATGAAGCCAAGCAGAAAGTCGTTCTTAGGTGGGGCTTGGCAAATGCAGCAGACGTCCCCACCTTGTCTAGAGGTACATCATCACCCAAGAGTGTCCTGAAGGTCTGGTTTCTCATCCTCCTGAGACACCCTCCTCCATGTCCTCCTCCATGACTTTCTCCTCACTCTTAGAGCTGCTCTACTGGGTGTTGCTGTCAGCTTCTGTTTCTCTGCCTGTGGTGCCCGTGGAACCCATAGAGCAGAAGAATGATCAGGACTTTGGCAAACACCAAAACCACAAGATGTGGGAGGCAGTGAGGAGCATGCCTTCATGTTCGTCTGGCTCCTGGCTCCTCCATTCCATCTCCTCCAGCCAAGACATCATCCAGTCTTCACAGTGCCATTGGGGATCTTCAGCATCTCTAAAAGAGCTATAACCCACTTGGAGTGCATACTGCACAACGCCCACGAGGATCAGGATGTATGTGATGCCCACAGCCGTGGCCTGTAGGAGCATACTCTTTGTCTTTTTTTTTTTTAAGTGATTTTTAGCTATTATTATTCTTTTCTTGCAAGGTTTTAGGGATAGCTAGTTGGTTGGCTGGACAGCTGTTATACATTTGTAATAAAACACAAGTTTTTTCTCCCTAAACGTACCATGGGAATAGGTAGAAGAAAAAGGCAAACACAACATTCGTAAGCAGCCTCCTAAGGACATTGCTACAATGTAAAACCCGCCCTGAGTCTTAAACTTCTAAAAATGAAATTGTCACTGTCGTGCAGAAAAGAGATAAAGAAGAGCATTTGGGTTTGGAATTGGCTAGAGAGATTGAAGGTATAGATAAATATATAGGGCATAACTGCATAACCTGGAGAAAGGTCCTAGTATGACTTTGATGAGCAAGTAAAAAGCCATCTATATAAATTCATCCACTTTCATGCATACTTAACATTACTCTGCAGACCATGGAAACTCCTCTTCACTGGACTGGGATGTTATGGGGAATACCTTAGCGACACAAAATGCATATCTTTTAGAGTTACTCTTCGCAAATGTGAATACTGAATTACTCTTCAGTACTTCATAATTCCAAGAAAACTTTTGTAGCCATGTTAATTTTTTAGAAGAAAATAGGATTCTCAGCAAAAGGAGGTGATGACAGCCTGTATTTTTCACGTTTGACTATGTAACAAAAATCTATTAATTGCCTCTGTCGGTTATTAAAACAAGTAATCAAGATGCTCTGTGCATGTCTGTCAGGCTGACTGCCCTAATCAGGCTCAGCAAATTCAGTGAGTATTTTGCTAAGCTTAATTAAAATTCAGCCCTGCATTTGAGCAAGCCGCAGTGGTTTGGCAGGCCTTCAAAGGGCTATACTGCAGCACAACAATAAAAGTGGTAAAGGCACACCATAACAATAAATATAATGCTAATGTTTCCATTATTCATAAATCAGGTAGGAAGTTAGTCATTTAAGTATTTTCTGCTTTCTGTGGCGATAAAATTCAAATTTGTGGATTTTTCATTTTCAATCTCTGCAAACGTTATTCTTGCCAACATACCATTTTATAGCTCTAATGAATTGAAATTAAATACTTCTAACACTTAAGAACAATACTCGATATACTTTATTCACAATGCTGAGAGAACTGCACATGGTTTTATTACTCATGGATTAAAAATTGAAAAATGGGACTTTTGCTTTCAGTGGCAATGCCGTTGGACCTTTAGTGGGTAATACATTGGCTTGATCAGTCACTCCTTCAGGTATCCTCTTTATCTACTGTACTGGACTATATAGCCCCAGCTCTAAGTTTCTCCTAGCATTGTATAAATTAAAGTTCTTCAGCATTAGACATGTAATGGAGTCTTCCCTGAAATTACTTAAATTTTGATTTATAAACAAGATTTTATCTTTATAAATACTTGGGGGGTTTTGTTACAAAATCCCAGCTGTTCCCCTCATATCTTAAGTATCTTTGGAATGTTTATTCATTACGCCTCATGAAAAATGTTATTTAGACCATATTTCTTCAGAATTATAATTTATTTTTGAAGAATAATTCTTTATGATCACTTTGAATGGCTAAGGGTCTCCATCAGGAACCATATACAGCATATTCTTGTGTCTTGTACTTCATGACAATGCCATTATCCTTGTCTTACTAGCTTTGTAACATGGTATGCACTACTGATATTTTAATATTTTGTTTGCTTTCTTGGCGAACACTGCATTGACAGTCAATCTTGGCTGAAGATTTATTATTTTTTGCCTTCTAAAAGTGAACTTCTGGAACAGTTAGGCCTTTCTTTGTCTTCTGTGACAAAATAAATTGACACCTATACTAAGAGATTTTTATTGTACCATTGAAAGAGCAAACTTTGGCAAACAAAGCCATTTTTCAGCAACTAGAGACAGCAAAAAAGTAGAAAACACTAAAAGCTGAAGCAAATAGTCGTCACTTTTGATCAGTATTTCTAAATCAGATTTTTGTCATAGGTAAGAAACTGTGGGGATATTTAGAAAGGAAAAAAGCTGATTTAGAAATGGAGTGATTGAAATATCACAAAGCAGAGACACGTATTCCTAGCTTTTGATATATTGATCACTTAAATGTTTAGTATTTACTAAAATTCACTAACTGTATAGTGACTTGTACAATAAGAATCATAAGTGTTTTGCAAGATAAATAAAAATCCACATGAATGCATAATAATAAAAAACTATACCTAAGAGTAAGAACAGTATGAAAATAGTTTTTCATGGGCAGATTAGAGATTCTCATATAAATTCTTTGACTGAATGAGATTAGAAAAGCTGTTCAGTAAAATAACATGCTCCTAATAAACAGAGGATAAAGTGGGGTCCTTATTTACATGAACTCCATATACCTTGACACAGCAGAACAAGTAAGCATGAAACTTCTTTGCATTTTCATGGGAGTGGATAACCTATCTGCCATTTTTTTTTCGTTTCTATTTTCTGCAAATCTAATCTGGACTTTGTTAAATGACAGCCTTTGATATTCTTAAACAGACTTGCAGAGCATAGATCTTTTGCTAGGTAACTGTTCAGCTGTCAGTCACTAGCTGTTACTCCTTTCCCCCTTCAGTCTTACTGTTGCACAGTCTTAGGAATATTTCCAAAACCAACTTACAATGGACATTTAGGGTATTCCAGGGGATTGTAAAAGGACTAAAAAGGGATTGCAGAGTTTATGTTGGCTTTTTTTGTGTTTTTTTTTTTTTGTCTTCTTGTTGTTATTTTGCCTAGAAGTGTAGGAAAGGAATCTGTTAAATGAGAAAAATGAGTAAGCATCCAAGTGCTATAAGATTATGAGTGCTGCCTACAAACTGTGACTAAACATTTAATTCAGATTAAAAAATGTCCTGCATCTTTCAGTATTTTTTTCCATGAGTCATGACAAAGAATACAAAGACCCATAAATATTTAGGAATGAAGTTCTTTCTAACTCCTTTTCCTAAATCGCCTCCTGATAGCATTTACAATTATTCACGATCATCAAAAGGATCACTGTGTTGCGAGATTTTTCTTCATAAGAGCAAAGACTCAAAAAGAGTAAGGTTTTTAAAAATAAATCTTACCTCAGTTCTCTTTATGCCTTGAGAGAGACATGAAATGAATTGTGACAGTCATGTTAAATATTAAATATTGGCCAATAGTATATTAGAATGTTTTCACAGATTAATGTGACTATTTTTGCACATTTATTCAGAAAAGTTTGTTATGGAATTAACATAAGTGTAAAATAACCTGTAATTTCCTTTTCACCGATTACTGGCATAATATTAGGTTGGAAGTTCTGCTTGCTCAGATGAAATCACTTTCTATAAATCATATTAAATACATTAGGATGAAATTTTAAAATAGTGCAGTTCAAAGAAGTTGAAAAAGATTGTTCAAATAGTTCAGTGGAGAGATGATTTTAGCATTCTGACGTGATCAAATCAATCTTGAAATAGTATTTTTATTACTTATGGCATCAGGACTCTTCTTTTAAAAGTCAACAAGGAGACATTAGTGGAATTGAGAAATAGAGTTAGATCTAGCATTTAATACAGGTGTAGTAAAACAGTCAGTTTTACACATACATATGTGTAACAAGTAAACTGAGAGACTGTTGCATTTAATTAGACTTCCTTTACACCAGAATGTAGCACCATATAAAGAGCAGTGTCACTGATGGAGTTTCTTCAAGATCTTTCTGTACTGAATCTTTCTGAAATCAACCATGGTTACTGTATATTTGCGTTTAATTTTAAACAACAGAGGATTGCTTCATTGTGCCAAACTAAATGTATCTGGTATTCAAGTCTCTCCTCTGCTGGCATCTGGACGGGAGGCTTCTTGGAAATCCCAGACAGAAAATAGAAACCAGAACATGTGTTTAATTTTTTTTCTTCCCCCCCTCCCTTCTTCTTCTTTCCCAACCCTTCTCTTTCTGTATCTGTACTGGAAAAAAAAAAAAAAAAAAAAAATAAAGAGTACTACTCCTTTTTACAAACATGCAAAAAGTTCTTTTTTTAGAGACTTGCAGTCTGTCTTTATTCTTGTATTTCAAATCTTAATGATACATACTATTGTTATAGACTCGTGCTTACTTGTGTGATACTAACATCAAGTTTTAACTGTGATTCAAGCAGAGATGAGTATTTAGATCTTTACTTACAGCCACATATTCTTGTAGAATTGTTGTGTAAAAGTGAAGAACTAAGGGCACAAAATACTACAATGGTCAAAACCTAATATAAGAAATTGCACATTGTTAGTAGTGCCTCTGCTAAGTTGTTGAAAGCTGTGGAGTCTAACTACTGCATTGTACTGATGCGTCTCTTTTGCCGTAAGCCTTTCAGCTTGATTCTTTCTAACTGCAATGTGATAGGTACTGAATAAGTGATTAACAATTCACATCTGAAGGATCTGTTGCGACTAAGGCCTGCTTATGCCGGAATGTGCATAAGAATAAAACCTTCTGAAGAAGTAAAATCAATTCATAGTAAAACTAATAAATGACTACACCATATATACATTTTCTTTGCTTGAATGTTAGATAAATTGCATTTCTAACCACAGAAATGACTTACTTTGTTTTAAGTGCTCATAATTTCTTTGGGTTTTTTTTTTTTTCCTTCTATGACTGCTGTAGCTGTCATGTTTTAAATGGTTTGTTTCTACCAATCAGATGTCCAGGTTTTCCATAGTAATGACATAAAACAACAAATCCCAAAACATTTTATCAATTTGTGAGGCTTTTTTATTCTCTCTGGCTGCTTTTGTGAAAAATTAGAAAAAAAATCATAACTAGTAATGCTCTCTAGCTTTTGTGGTACATTTTTGTCTGGGATTAAGAGATATAGGCCCTTGCAAATTATGAAGGAAAAACAGCATAAGCCTTATGGCTACGTTTCGTTTTCTTCTTAGGTATCATTTTAACTTTACTTTGTCTGAAGAGACCTTTTTAGAAAAGCTAAACTAGGAAACTAAAGGAAACTTACTTTAGGGAACTAAAGAAGAAATGGAAAAGAAATTAAATTATCTGGTACTATGTCAAATCTGTAATCTGGTGTGCAAGCACAAGTGAAGAAGTCAGATTTTTACCTTTTGGTCAATGCTGTAGGTGTATATCACCTTAAAACAATAGGGCAGCCACCATCAGCAAGTTCTCAGAGCTGACTGGCTGCAAGCAAATCGTCACTCACAGCTGGCATTAGTATAAATCACCACTATAACCCAGCCAAAAGATGAAGATTTTGAATGACAGTTTTATGATTACTGGCACCTTTAATTTCCAGTATAATTCAAAATAGCTAATAGCTAAACTTTCCAATCTCCATTACAGTGCTGGGAAATGATGGTGACTGTTAGTATAGTAGTTTAATAATAGTTAATGATAGTTTAAAGTTTAAAGAAAAATTACAGTTGATAGAAGCTGGAAGTTGTTCCACTAACATTCACTGTTGGAGCAGCAATTTATATTTTGTATTTTTTCTTCTTTCTGAAATGACAAGAACAATAATGAACTAAAGTCTGAATGAGACAAAAAAAATGGAAATTGTTCCCACAACACTCACATATGATATAGGAAAGTAAGAAAGAGGGATGTGTAGTGAAAAGTTCTGCCAGTCAGGGCCATGAATGCCTATTGTTTATAAGGTGGTGGTGGTTGTTGTTGTTATTATTATTATTATTAAATAAAAAATAAGTTGCTTGCTTGTGGTTGGTTTGATAGTTGGTTTCTTTTCAGATAAAAAATCCTGCATTTTTGTATGGTTAAAACAGAAGAGAATGCATAGCACAGTAATAGAAAAAAAACTTCAAGTAAAGATCATGGGTGAAGCAGTATGTAAATACTTGAAACAGTTTGAGTCTTTCAACATCTACGGTTTAATAATGCCCATACCAGTGCTTGAGAGTATTTTTATGGACTTCAGAAAAATATATATCTCTTCCTAAAATTCTACTGTATATGCTGTATGGTTTTTTTTTTCTCTTATTTTGGGAATTACATTTTCCAGAGAGCAAAAGGGAAGAGAATTGTTTCACAGTGAGTTCTGTATGGCTTTAAACTTTACAACTTTGCTGAAACACATGGACAAGTGCAGAAAGTTAAGTTATTGTATAGCCTTTGAAACCAAGAACATGTCAAACTGACTACATTCATCCACTTTTTCTTGTGCCTTCTGTTTAATGCTAGCATGTCCATACACTTAAAGAAAAATGATAAAGCTGTATAAATTTATCTTGGCTCATGTATTTATGGAAAATGTGTTGCTATAGATTTCTGTATGGCATTAGGTCTGTGGCCCTATATAATAAGCGTCTAGAGAGCCATAAAAAAAAGGAATTTGTCTTTTTACTTTGTTGATCACACAATTTGTGATAAATAAGTGCTTTGAAAATTTTCTGGCTGATTGAAGTGGGTTTTGACACATGAGATTAAAATTACATTGATAGCAATATCAGTATAGAAAAGTATCTGTAAACACTCTTTATGCATTTGTTTCCCAGTAGTTTCACAAACTGGTAAGCTGGCATGTCTCCATATGCTACTTTGTTTCTGAAGTTATTTTCTTATCCAGAATCACTTTTAACTTCTGGTTAAAATAAATATATCAAAAAATTCTTCAGTGTTATGAGGAAAATATGTGCGAAGAAGGCAAGTAATGTGGCTGTTTTCATGACACACCCAGTAGAAAACTTAATGACTGTAAGAGTATATAATGAGATTCATGGATTTTTTTTCAGGAGTACTAGTATTACTATACAGTGCAAATCCTACATATCTCCTGAGGTAGTATAGCATCACAAGTCTTTATCTGGAATCCTTCATGTATGATTGTGCCTTATGGACATAAACGTGAAGAAAGAGTGATCTGTAACTTTATGGATCTCACTGTGTTGGGCCACCAACTAACCCTTACACAAGAGTGTGATGAGCTGATACAGTGAGTGTTGATCTGATCCTAAATATGCTTCTTGTCTGGGAGATGTTAAAATATATCTTGTTGGTGTAGGAAACCTAGATAAACTGTTAGTGATTCACATAAAGCTCCTTGATAAACAAGACAAAGCTGAATCTCAGTCTTTTGATTGACTTAAAATTATGAACAAATATGAAATCATAGATTTTATTAAATTATTAATACTGTTAAGTATTTTTTTTATATATTTACAAAACAGCTGCTTAAATTTTAAGTTTTATTGGTCTTTCAGTTAGAGCCTCTTGATGTAAGTAGCTCACTTGCAATAAAAAAATGTACGAGGCATATAAATTTTGACTATATCAAATAGACTGCCTTCAGAAAGTGATTACCAGGAATTAATTTAATATTACATCTTTGCTGTAGATTCCAAAATCACATAAGCAAACATTAGTTGATATGTATGTCAAACTTCAGGTTTTGTTGAGTTTTAGGAAAAGCTCTTCCATCCACATTTGCCTTCAATCTTCATTTAGTATTCTGTTCATTTTCAATTTTAATTGCCACTTTATGGTTTGCAAAGATGGTGTGCAGCTGTAAAATACTACACTTTATTGCAGCAAGAGGAATATTTATCTGAATGGATACATTACGGCTACGCTAAAGAATGGGCCTATTTTACTTTATCAGCAACTAAGGGGAAGGTTAATGGCTATGATATATGTTTTACGTTCTGTGTGAAACACAGAGTATTCTGCACTCTTAAGATTTACAGTGTGGAAGACAAAGACAAAATGTGTGCTATTCCAAGCACTCTCCTAACAACATACTGTAAACTCAGGAATTAACTTCAAAACCAGTAAGTATGTTAAAACAACATTAATACTTGAAAATAATTTCTTGTAATGATATCTTTTTTTTAAGCTTACGTGGATGGGAAGGCCTTATACATTATCTGGATCTCCTAAATAAGTAAAGAATGCCAGTAACAAGGATGTTTTTTATATTTATTGTATTTCCATCAATAATGCAACAGGAATCAGAAACAGAGTCATACTAAAATGAAGTGTGGGGTTTTTTGTTTTTTGGTTTTTTTGAGAAAGAATTGGTACCTTCAGGAAGTATATCATAATCCTTTAGCATTCTATGAGGGAGTCTCCTCTGTTCAGCAGACAGACCAGATCTCATCTTAGGGCTACATGAATGCAGTGATAAATATCAGGCATAAGGGAGATAATCAGCTGTTGGCTTTTCCATCCTTTCTGTCCTGTGGCTGAAAGGAAACACAGTGGGTGACATCCCATCCCACTGGGCCAGTGTCCCCCAGTGACTGTTAACTGAACCACTGTTGGACTGCTACCGTTCTGGTAGGACACATTGTGGTGCTTTTCAGTATAGGAATAATTAGGATTACGTCCATTAAAGATTCTATATTCCTGAAAGCTAGTGATAGTACCTATAGAGTCTAATCACTAGAACAAAATTCAGATCTCTGTTTAGAGAACAGTGTCATACATGGCACAGGAATGGTTGACCATATTATAGTAAGATCATAAAGCAGCAAAAAGCTAATTGAGAACTGTTCAAACTTAGTCAGGAACTGTCCACTAAGACACAAATTTGATATGCATTTCTGGAATTCCTTTTTTTTTTTTTCTTTTTCCCATCATCTAGATAGCTCCTTTATATGGCTTGAACTTTCATCCGGGAGACTTGGATTATGTATCTGTTACGTGGAAGGGATTTCATTCCCCATCTGTACAAAAAGAGGTACTCTGCATCTCCCCTGTGCAGCTCTCCTCTGCTGGAGAAGAAGAGAAGTTTCATTAGCCTAGGAAGAGAATAGGGAAAAGGGACTGGCCTCTATGCAGGGATGCAATGAAGAAAGCTAAGGCCCGCTTGAAATTCAATTCAATCTGACAAGGGATGTCAAGGACAACAAGAAGGGCTTCTTCAAGTACATAGGTGGTGAAAGGAAGACTAGGGAAAATGTGGGCCCGTTGCTGAATGAAGTGGCTGCCCTGGTGACTGCCTTCTTTGCTTGAGTCTTTACTGCTAAGGCCAGCCCTCAGGAATCACAGAATCTGGAGGAAAGAGAGAAAGTCTGGTCTAGGAGCACCGGTTTTGAGATCATTGAAGCACTTCAGATTATTCTCATGATATGGTAATCAGATCATGGTTTTCTTTTTGCCAGATAATCAGCTGCCATAAACTGGACTACCCTTTATATCTGCGGCAGAGAACCTGCCCATGAACTTTCAGATGGTTTAGTAGGACAGTTCTTATGCATTGTGGGTGCATGAAAGAGTTGGAACCATTATAACATCTTAGTAAATAATTTGATAGATTTTCATGTTTCAAAATGTAAAAGTTTGTTCTGAGAAGTGAAAAGAATGATACCACTAGGTTCCTATTGATACCTATTACCTGGAAGAGTTTGTACATTGAACTCTGTGACTTTCTGATTCGCATAAAAGAGTAATTGAGAGGTCAACAGATTGAGATTATTTAGTCACTTATATGTCGTTTATCCATCTGTCATTTACAATAAATAGCTATAATAGCTAAAATGCTAAAATGAGGGGGTCAATGTGGGAAGCAACTGACAGCTTTGGCTGTAGGAGCAACTCTGAGTTTCTACCTTATCTGCTCTTCATTTTTAGGAAAACTTCACAGTTCTTGTGTCTCAGCTTTACTTTTACAGACCAAATTATTACTAAAAAAACTCTTCTAATCATGTACTCTACAATTAATACTGTGTTCAAAGAATCATAAAATCATAGAATAGTTTAGGTTGGAAAAACCTTTAAAGTTCATTTAGTAAAAACCCCTGTGCAGTGACGAGGGACATCTTCGACTAGATCAGGTTGCTCAGTGCCCCATCCAACCTGAACTTGAGTGTTTCCAGACATAGATCATCTACCACATCTTTGAGCAACGTGTTCCAGTGTTTCCTCTCCCTCATTGTAAAAGATTTTTTCCTTATATCTAATCTGAATGCACATTCTGAAGAAGTCATATCCACTAATTTGTGGCTGCTGTACATAAATTGAATATAGTGATTAACTTAATAAATATTTAAGAAGTGAAGGTGAAGTTCCCATCAATCAATACATGCTTCATTTTAAAACTTCTCAAAAATAAAATTAAGTTTTATAAGAATTCATGGAGAAATGGCTCCTAGAATGCTACTTTCATATAAAAACTAATAACAGGTGTTAGGTACCAGAGACAGGTGTAATGCAATTAGCTTAGTGCCATACACAGACCCTTCTTTCATCCTGCTCCAGCTGCTTAACACTATACATGTATTTCCCAGTGTGACAGGTGGCTCTTCCTACAGTATATTTTTTATTTTGTGGTAGCTACAGAATGTCCTTTCCTTTTATCTAGAAGGAAATGGGGTATTTAAAGATTCAGTTGTCTTTGTAGATTCTGGTGACATAAAGACTTCCTTTTTCTCTGCATATTTTAGCATCTATTCTACTATCTTTTGAGGGGATATGTTGCCATGATATTTGCTTAAGAACAAATTCACTGCCAAGAAACTGTTTGGGGGGTTGTTTGTTTGTTAGTTATCATTTGCTTGTTTTATTGCTAAATTCATTCTCTGTTGAAATACTCTCTGATTTTGGTAGATCTGATATCTGTATAGCTTAAATTGATGGCATGATTCCCCAGAAATGTAGATTTAGATACTTCTTTGTGGAAACTGTGTTCCTCTAACATATTCCAAAGAGTTCAGTGCTGTACATTTCTCCAGTTTCTGCAGCTGAACCGAAAATACATCCTTCCAAGATGAGTGCTGATACAAGTAAATCATTTGTGACCCCTGCAGCAATACCAATGTTGCAAAAAAATCCTGTTAAGAGCATTAACAGCCATAACATCCTGGATTCATAAATCATATAGTTCTGTTTCCATCTGTTTCTTTTACTCCGGCCCCTAAGGAAAGAAGCTGCAGGTTTAGGTATGAAAGTCGTCCCACTGCTTCCCGTTTCTGTATCTTCTCCCTCTTGTAAGGCTATTTGCAAGCCTACAGATGAGAAAATAAGGTGATGTAAGTGAAAATAAACATATGTATACTGCTGTCATAATGAAAGGGCTTGATTTTTCTGAAATTTTAGGACTAAGAATTGAAATTTAATGGTAGCTACTGTATTGACTTCAGAGATTTTATTTTAAATAATGACTTCTAAAAGAAATTAAAGAATAATATTTAAACAATGAAAGCTTCCACTAGAACAGCTGCAGATGTAGATAGTACAGCTAGCTTCTGTATGCTACATAATTTCCTTCAAATTAAAGCTGTCTTAAGCAGGTAGAACTGGAGTGAAATATTAGTAATGACACCAGTTTTGACAACCCAGAACAACTCACTTTTCTGAAATTTGGATCCCAAGAATAAGTTTTGCTATCAAACTAAAAAAAATCATCCTATCATAAAAGTCTAATCCAAACTCTAGCTTTTCCTTGCAATTCAGTGGAATTGAAATTTGGGAGTAGACCCATATGTCTATTTCTACCATTATTTTTTTCATGTCTTACTTCCCTTTTGAGGGCCCATTGTATTTAAACTTTATTTTCATTTTTCCTTTTCACAAAACGTCACTCAGTCTAATGATCTCAGTGGGATGAAATTTGTACCATAAACATGGGATAAATAACAAAACTTGAAATTCCCAAGTCATGTTGTTATTTATGTTTTTCTTCTGAATGCACATTCTCAGAAGTCATATCCAGTGATTTCAGGCTGCTGTACATATACCAGGGGTTACTAGTGGTTACAGCTATATATACAAATTATATTTTTATTTGTTTATTTGATTGGCTTTTGTGTGTGTGTGTCAGTTGAGCTTGACAAAATGAGTTTTGATCCATGATCTATGATGTTATTTGCTGTATTTCACTCTCAAGTATACATGGAGAATTATTATAACCTGCAGCATGGGTGCTGATGGCCATGCAAACTGGCCAAGAAGACTGAAAATTCATAGTAAATAAAATTCTTCTAGGTGAATTTAACTTTCATGTTTGCTAAAACAAAAGGTCATAACATGTGTAATTAAAACTTTTAAAAGTAAAATATAGTAAATACTAGTGTAAGAGAAAGAAGTAATGAGCTCTGCCCTCAGACAGTGTCTGGAGTCCTAGATGCTCTAGGTTATCCTAATAGGATTCCGTTCTGTTTTCCAGAGCAGAGTAGGTCTCTCACTGATTCATATCTGCTGGACCACACAGATGTCTTGCAAATCCTAAAACACTAAAAGCAGGACTCAACACCACCTTCTATTGAGTTAATCCTATAAAAGGCCTCCGAATCCATCAATACCTCGAACTTTCTGCAGAATTCTTACCTAATGCTAGTTAACAGAATCCCCTTTTCAGAATTTACTTACTTAGTTACTCAGTTAATTTCTGTCCCCACTATGATAGTTTGGGGACGCAGCCTGAACAATTCAGCTCTCTTATTATATGAGAAGGGATTTGCAGGAGTGTGAGTTCTTAATTGTTCAGTCTGAAATGCACAGTCAGAAAACTTTGAAGTTCAAGCCAATTCTGTACTTAAAGTATGCTGAGCTTTTTATCACCATGAAACAGTGATCTAAGGACATTCGTGCTAATATCTGCTTTTGATCCAACCGCTGATGTTACTTTGAAATATCATTGCTGCCTAATGAGCTTATTTAGACATGTATTCTGGCAAGGTGAACATTCCAATGCGCAAAAATTATCTAAAATACAAAAGTTTTTTCAGAGGTGTTCATTACTGATATAAGACCATTTAAACTGTAAACATTCTCAGTGTTCTGAGTCTAGAAGAAAAACGTTATTTTGCAGATTAACCAGTGACATTCAACATCTAGACAGCTTAATAAATTCATGAAGATAATTTTCCAGAGTTGCAATGTAGAACTATGAAAGGAGTTTCCCAGGATTACAGCTCATGTAATCATGCAGCTTACTTTATCTGAGAACAAGAAACAATAGGCAGCATACTATCTGGTTCTTTAATGAATTTGCAAAATTAATTACACCCTTCTTAATATGAAAAGGTAAACATCGTCATCAATCTGCTATGAAATAAGCAATTTTGTGCCTACATGCTCACCTACTAAACGAAAAGACGTTTTAACTTTATTTTTTATGATACTTTTATTATGCAAATGTTACACCATTATATTTCTATGAATTATACTAACATTTAAATGCAGAATATTCCTTTTCTTTTTTAGCCACTACAAAATTTATTAGGGTGTGTATACTAGTAGGCACTGTGTAAATGCAGCATGTTCTGCTGAGCCAGCAGAGATTAAACTAAATGAGAACACACTAGCTATAAATTTGACAGGGTTCATTTTCTAAAGTGACGGCTTTATGCATCCGCAAATGGAAAGAAATAGAGCATCAAGTTCTTAATTTTTTCTACACAAATAAAAACTGGAGTACTGAATGTCTTAATTTAACATCTTCAAACCAATATTATTTTTATTAGGTACTTGAATAGAGTACAATGCAGGAAACAGGAAGAGATGGTGTAGGATTTTTGTGTTATGCACCTTCGGTAAGAACCATCTTGTTTTTAGTTTAACTCTCTGTGACATTTTTCTAAATATTGTGGCACAAATCATGTTCTGTAAATTTCTGTATTAGTGACTATGTGAGGACAGAACGTTATATAAGTTCCCATGTTGCATATAAAATCTGTTTCTACAGCATGTGTATTTGGGATTCAATACCTTTCCCAGTTCAAGTCACTAATTATAATTCTACTGACTGGATTGAAACAGGATCACTAAGTTCCATATCCATTGCTATTAGTACTGAGTTTAAAGGCAGGAACAGGCTTTCCAGCAAATGCCTGTTTCAAAACTGTTCCGAATAGGCAACTACTTTAAAGACAAGTACCATCTCACAGATAAAAGAACAAATTCTCATCCCAAACATTCCTGCTTATGAGTTAGCTTGAAAAGTACATACACTGAAAGTGTATATAAAAGAATGGGTGGTCATTAAAACTTATCGTGGACTTAATTATTCAGAATTTATAGAATCATAGAATCTCTAGGTTGGAAAAGACCTATGAGATCATCAAGCCCAACCGTACCTGTCTACAGCTAAATCATATCCCTAAGCGCTTCATCTAACTATCTTTAAGTATCTCCAGGAATGGTGACTCAACCGTATCTCCTGCACCACCAGGATTTCCTTCTTAAAGAGCATCCATCCCTCTTGGGCTCCTTTGCCCTTAAGAACTGTCCCCCACGGAACTTTATCAACCAGCCTTCTGAACAGTCCAGAGTCTGCCCTCTGAAAGTCCGAGGTGGCAGTTCTGCTGACCCCCCTCCTTACTTGTCCTAGACCTGAGAATTCTATCATCTTGTGTTCGCTGTTGTCCCAGGTGTCCTCCAACTGTCACGTCTCCCACAAGGCCTTCTCTGTTCACCAACAGCAGGTGCAGCAGTTCCCTTATTGGCTTACTCACCAAATGTGTCAGGAAGTTGTCTTCCACACACTCCAGGAACCTCCTAGACTGTTTCCTCTCTGCTGTATTATCCTTCCAGCAGACGTACGGTAGGTTTAAGTCCCCCACAAGGACAAGGGCTAGTGATTGCAAGACTTCTCCCTGTTGCTTGTAGAATATCTCATCAGCCTCTTTGTCGGTTGGGTGGTCTCTAGCAAACTCCCACCAACCATAATATCTGCCTTGTTAGGTGCTCTCATCATCACCATCGTTAAACTCTAGGCTATCAAAACACTTTCTAACATAGAGAGCTTCCCCACCACCTCTCCTTCCTTTCCTATCTTGCCTGGAGAGTTTATAGGCAGCCATAGCAGTGCTCCAGAAATGCAAGCCATCCCACCACATTTCTGTGATGGCAATTATATCATGGTCTTCTTGCCCAACAATTCTAGTTCCTCTTGTTTATTGCTCATGCTGCGTGCATTGGTGTAGATGCACTTCAGCTGCATTGTTGATCCTGCTACACTTCTTTGGGGAACAGACTTAATCTGTAAGTGGCTACTCACGGAATTTTCTAACCCATCGGGAGTATTTATATCTGTGCTGCCCTTTGAAATGCTATCCCCCACTTCCTCTGAGGTGGTGGACCAAAGGGCCTTGCCAGTCCACCATTCCCCAGACACTGGAGTGCCACTCCCAGTTTTTTTTTCTGTCAAGCCTGGTTTTGACCATCTGCCCCTTCACACGTAGTTTAAAGCTCTGTTCATGAGCCCTGCTAGCTTCTTGGTAATTATATTTTTACGCCTTGGTGACATGTGTACCCCAAGCTTGGACAGCAAGCAGGCCAACTCATGATCAGAGAACTCGAAGTCCGGCTCCTCACGCCAGGTTTGGAGCCACCATGTGGCAGCCGTCACTTCTGGGAGCAAGGAGCCATCCACCCTGCACTCTCTCCTGGGTTTCCTGGGCTTCCCCTGTTCCGGCAACCACCTTTTTGCCTAGATCTAGTGCCCAGCAGCAGAACTTACTGTTCCTGTTGCCAATTCTTGCTGACTGACCATTGTTGCTCAATCATATATATAAAAATAAATTTAAAGTTCAGAGTTATAACTTCTGTTTTAGAATACTGCGGACACTACTTCTGTCCTTCCTGTTTGTTTATGGCCGTCGTCTTCTGTAAACATGTATATGTACAATTGAGCAAGATTGGTGAGATGTAAAATGCACGAAACTACAGGGTCTGTTCAGTTGTTTAAGCAGGTTTCAGTGTGCTACATATTCACATTGCCCAACTCCTGGTAACTGAATTATGAGTCTGTCATTTCAGTATTTCTATAGACAATGGAAAAAGTGAATCACTTCCATGGTGGAAGTGATGGAAATGGATGATTCTGCTTAGCTTTTTAGTTCAGACACCTAATTTAAGATGATGATAAGCTGTCTTCCTCTCCTACCCCCCAAAATGTTTCATCTGTGAAACACTTATCTAACACCCAAAAGAAAGATTATCAAGCTTACAGAAGATGCATAGAGACACTGGAGTGGTTAGAGGGCTTACAAAGGAGATATTTTCCTTATCAATTTCAGTTATTGTTACTGTTCACAAATCATTGCCATTTTAAATTTTTAAACAGCCGTGTTGCTGAGACAATAGTAGTGCATATCAGAGTAAACTCACGCCACTAGTGGTTTTTACTCTGAACAAAGAGACAAAGACATGTAAAAGCAGTCGCTGATTTCTTTATGCAAAATACAGGTCTCAGTGTCCGTAAAAGCCTCATCTCATTTTCTTAACAGCAGCAACTTGAAC
Source organism: Cuculus canorus (assembly GCF_017976375.1). NCBI lineage: Eukaryota > Metazoa > Chordata > Aves > Cuculiformes > Cuculidae > Cuculus > Cuculus canorus. Next base: position 85,118,151 of record NC_071401.1, read on the forward strand.
AAAAATGTGAAAAGAAAAAAAAAAAAAAAAAAAGAAAGGGAGGATTATGAGGAAAAACAGTTGCACAGGATTTTATGATCTGACAAAACTTTGAGTATAGTGTAACTGAAAACATTTCTGTGAAGTGATAAGCATTTAAAAAAATGGCTTTACTTTCTGACTGACAACAGAGAAGTACTTTAAAATAAATTTCATAGCTGAAAATACAGTGTAGGATTAGATTTGCATCCTAGTATTCACTGGTGTACCAAGAAGGGGATCAACGGCCTAGCCATATGCCACAGTTTTCAGTGATGTTATTAAATTCTCTTCTAAACTATATCAGAAGGAGTACTGTATTACATTCAAAGTTCACTTGAATGAACACACAGAACCTTGAAAGGCATGAGGGTCTTTACAATTACCACTGCTGACAGCACTAGCGTTCTCCCTTCGCTGCTGCAGCTCCTTCCCCAGGTATTTTAAAGGTAAATGAAAACCTGCCAACATAACACTGCTCCAATGTAGAAAGTTAAGAAATAGCTTTTATCCTGACTTTTTTCCTTGCTTTTTTTACAGTGAACAGTGTTGTTCGTATCACCTGTTGGTGTTCAATTCCAGAATGGGGTTAGTTAAAGAAGGCCAACAATTGCTTTCTGACAGTGAATCCTTAAGTGGCTTCATATACTCAGCCTAGACATTTCTTCTTTTCTCATGAAAGCTGAAACAAAGGTTTCTTTGCAGAAGAGTAGAGATGGAAGCTGGAAGAATGCTGGCACATACCATGCTGTGGTGTCTTTTTTCTTGTTTAGGCATCTGCTCTTGGCCATAGTGGAAGGGAGACTGTTCTTGGTGGGCTTTTGATATGACTCAGCACAGGCATTTCTCTGTTCTTCTATACCTTCAGAAAATATGTTAAGTACAGTATTAACAGATATTTCATGAGCATTTTTCATGAGACAAAAGAGAATCCAGAAATAATTAATTAAGCGATCTGCAGCAAAAATAACATTAATTTCTCTCCACTTTCTGCTTCTTCATGAACCTTGTGTCTACTCAAATTGCAAAATACTTAACCATTGTAGAGCACAAGAATGCATGCAGCACGCTGGCTGTTAGTGGTAATATTTGTAAATTGTATCTTTACTGTAGATTAATGTTGAAAACATCTAAAATCATCCAGAGTTATCTGCTCTATGTTGCATGGGCCCATTTCACTAGTGTTACTGAAAAGATGACAAAGTTAAACCTCTATAAACTGTACAATAATGTGAATTGTAAATTTAATTAAAACAACAAATAATTTAGGATCTTGAAATGGCCCTTTTTCATCTTCATTGTTTGACAGTTACTGCAAATCTTCAAGTATTTTCACTGCAGATACTGAAAGATATAAAATTGATTTTTTGCCACATATTTTTAAGTAGAGATTTTATTGACTGTAACTCCATGGATTTGTTGTTCAATACCAGAAAACTTCAATCATTAAAGCAACATACATTTCATAATACTTAACTATTCTGTACAATTACAGAAAATCCTGTAATTGCTGTGAGCAAGTATTTTTCTTGATTTGTTGTGCTTTACAAATCCCACACAGAGTCCAATTGAAGCCTAGCAATGCCAAGCTGGCAGTGGCTGCAGTATTAGCTACAAGAAGGCTTAAGAAAGAGGCTGTCAACATTTCCTCCTACAGACCTTAAATAGCTATGGAACATGAACAGAGCTTTGTATAAAAATGTGCTTTTGTCCAGCAAGTAAAGAAAATCAATTCTGTATTCATGCTATAGCGTGTCATGACAGTACCTCTACTCCTCTTCACTAGGTTCTTCCTCTGTTGCAGCACAATATAGTCTTAGTCTACTGTTTTGCTAATGTTCATAATTTCAGTCAACTAAAGTGGTTTCAAGTAGAAAGACAAAGATTAACTTCTTGAAGAATAATACCTTCGCTTGTCTCCTCTCAAAAATAAAGAGACAGATACATTGGAGCAGTTCCCAAAAAAAATGCAGGTATTTTGGGACAGTGAAGTGCTTCAGACTAAGAAAGCACTGGATCAGGATTCCATTTCATCATTTCATTTTAGGAATGAAAATTCAAAGACTGTGACTTTACCCAAAACACTGCTACTGCTGGACCGGTGGACTTCAATCCATATATCTGTCCTATTTCTCTTTAAGAAATCAGACGTTTTTATGATGAATGCCTTTGTTTTCCTCCATCTGTCCAGTAGACTAGCTGTTGTATATTGCCATGGAACATCATTTCATTTTAAATAAAAGTCAAGATATTTGTCTTTGAAAATAAGCCAGTACAATGTCACTGTGCAAGATCACACATTCAATCTTTTTCTATGACAACTTGCAATCAAATATTAAAAATTATACACAGTGATAAAATTTACGCAGAAAGTGGGTACTGTACAACCCACGGGCAATACTTGTCATAAGAAGTGTGTTTTCACTGCTTACACACTGAGTGATGCTTAACAGGTCATAAAGAAATTAGAGATTATGCAAAATGTGGTAAACTAGAGGTTTGTGAGGCATTTAGTTAATTTCTTGTATTCCATAAAATACAACAGCTACCTGAGAGAAATGGAGATTTTATGAGATGAAAGTTCAAGTATTTGTCTGGTAGTTACCGAACTATTACGTAAATCATAGAGGACTATGATTTTTAGAACAGATTTTATTCTGATTGTGTCTAAGAACACACTTTTGAACAATATAAGGCTTTTTCTACTGGGGTATTTCAACTACTGGGTAAGCATAAATATTTAATTTCCAGCAACAAAATGTTTCATAACATTTTTCTTAGCATAACAGAGGAAGAGCTCTTATAAGTTCTATCTCAATATGGAGAAAGTTTTTAAAATGTGCTGGAATATTCTCACCAAATGATTTTTTAAGTTTTGTGTCAAAACCTGAAGAAGTTATTCTAGGAAGCCACCATTTGGATTTTTATCACCTTAACTTTATGCATGGTTTAGGTACTTCTACCCATTACAGGAAAGGTTTTTACATTCTATTGAAGACAGTTATTTTGAGAAATGTTAGTGATATATTGCAGCAAGAAGACTTTTCTGAAATTGAACTTCTCTAGTGAACTTTTGATGTGATATTTCAAAATCAGGTTATTCCTTAGACTTAAAATGGTAGATATAACTTCTGCCTTCTCCTTCATGAGGGAGAAAAAGCATTGGGAAGTGTACTTTTGACCTTTAAACTCTAGATACTTATATTTTGTAAGACTACTGAAGATATATGGAAGAAAATAATGCTTCTTTTTCTACCTCACGAAAGAGTGTTTTTTTTCCCATCTCCTTCACAATTCTACTATTACATTGATAATTTTCAGCGGATTTTTCTTCCATAGTCTGGAAAATATTCATCTTGGAGCTTTTTATTTTGTTTATTTCACTTATTAACTGAAATTCCAATTTATATAATTTCACTTTTCTTTTTGACACCTCTTTGTAAACTTTTTATTCATATTTACTGCATTTAAGATTCATTGACTGGTACTGGTATTTGTTTTGGGGACTCTAGGTGGTCTACTGAGATACTGGATGTCTGAGGCAGGGTTACCGTTCAAGAATTAAATGCTTGTCTTTGGGTTTCTACATGAGTAGCTACAGCTGTGCCGTGCATTCCAAATTTCATTATCATACATGGAGACCTCCTCAATAAAATCATTGTATTTAAAGAATAATTCCTCTCCTTCTGAAGTGGTCACATTCAGTATTAAAGTGACTCTCTACCTCAGTCCACTTTCTGTATCAACTAAGGGTAGGATTTTTGTGTTGCCATCTATTGCCATTTGACTGAGGCATCCTGATGCTGGTGTGTGTGATACACAGCTTGAAGAGACTTGCACCTCTCAGAGAGCAACAGCTGATGTCAAGGAGTGATAACTGTCATCTGCCAATAGATTAATGTGCTTAGGCCATTAAATCAGATTGCTACTTAGGGTTTCGTGATTACCAATGCAATGCTTAATCCACTGGTTAATATTGCTGTCTGATATTATCTGTTTAAAGGTATATGACTTTTGTGGTAGAAGCTGCTATCATTCTAGTTAAACAATATTATTCCTCTCTAGGTGAAAGAGATCTGTGACTTTAGAATAAGTTGTGAGTTCTTATGAGAAGCATGTACTGCAGCATTTGTAAATGTTAGTTTCTTATGCTTGCACGGTTTTATATTCTTAACTTCATGTTAAAACTGAGATACTGACTTTACAATGTACCCGAGTTTTTTTCTTTGACAGTATAACCGCTGAATTACTTGACTAGGTTTAGAATATTTTGTACTTTGATTTTGCTTTCTGTTTCAATAGGTAATATGATGAATTATTTATGAAGCCAAATAAATAGAATTATTACAATGGTTACAGAATCAAGTCCCTGATTTTATTACAGTCAGTATTCAGTCAGGCTACTGGGGTTTATGTACAGACAATGAGAACTTCCGTAAATGTTATTTCCAAAGAAATTTAGGATTTGCAGTGTTATCAGGTAAAGTCATTTGTTTCTAGGATATGCATCATCTTGAATTGCTGGATTAGCAATTCGTGTATTGCATTGTCAGAAATTACCAGGATATTTTCTGAGCAGAGATTGTTTCAGATGCATTTACTTTCCGTTAATTGGGCCATATTATGTGTGGGTTTGTGTCTGTGTGGGTTTGTCCTTGCATAGAATTGTAAATGAAGAATGACAGAGGGAGAAAAAAACCCCTTTTAGTTATATCTTTTTAAACCAAAATAAAGCTGTTTGATGCATGACAACCAGCCATCACACCATTGCCTGTGTTACTAATTAATAGGCTTTACAGGTTTTGATATATTCAGCAGTATGACGTGGCTAAAAATCAATGCTAATGATCTGTGTAGTGTTACAATATAGGCAGCACATTGTCAAAAACTTTTATAAATGTAAAGTCTCATTTGTGCAAAATCTGTAAGGACAAATAAATACCACTGTAATTCTCAAATAAGTTATTATGCTTTCACTTTTCTGTGAAGAAACTTATTTCCAAATCAAAGTGTGGCTATTTTCATGTTACTTTTCAGTTTGGTTTTTTTTTTTTTTTTTTCTTTTATTGGGTTTAGAAGATTTTGTACTTTGATATTGCTTTCTGTTTTGGAAGGTGAGAGGATGAATTACTTATGAAGTCAAATAATTAACCCAGATGGAAACAGTTGGTCATTCACCTTCAATGTTCTTTGAAAACCCTCTATACAATCTTATCTTGTTCTTACTAGTTTATCGAACTTAGATCGAGCTCAACTCTTACTGAAGTTAATATTAATGTCCTCATTTATCTTGCTAGTTAAGATTTTCACATTCCTTTCTTCTGTTAATGAGAAATCCTTTGAAAATTAACTTTAAATTTTTAAATTTTGGTTTCTGCAGGACTATAAGTAGGATATAATTACATTTTTTTAAAACTGTTAAACATCCTATTAAATGCACATAATATTCATATGTAAAGCTATGTATGGTAAGAGTAAATTCTTTCCTTAACCAGGGATAATGCAGTTCAGTACTTGCTACAATTCATCAGCTTTCTAATTTTCTGCAACACAAGTGAGTGACGTGAGACAAGCATATGTTAACTCAAAGGTGCCATCATATATCTGACATTTAACCATTCACAAATAAAAACTCTATTTAATTGGAAAATATCAGGAATTAGCAGGAATATATTGAATAGGAAGTTGTTGAAATAGGAGCAGAGAGGAAAATAGAAGCTCTAACTCAAGTTGAATCTTTCCTGGGAAATTGCATCTCTCATAGGCAAAGCATAAAGTACAATTCAAGATTCAGAAATGTCAATCATATTCAACTGTCCTTCAAACAGTCAATATTCTGGCACATTTTAGCTATATCCCCTGGGAATTTTTGCACCAAAATATTCTCAAGATTGAAGATATTGATACATATCTGAGAATTGTATTTATTATATGTCAGTATATTTATCATATTTCAGTATTTACAAAAGAATAGAATTTAATTGAAAGCAGCATTCTAAACTTCTGTAAGTCCAGGTTTGTTTATCTTTAAAGTTTTTAAAACCTTGGGAAAGAATGATCCAAAGGCTAGCCGTAATGGAAAAAGGAAGAACTGACCAGATCTTTTTTTGGTTATGTTGATTTGGGAGAGTAAATAATATCTGAGAGACAGAGACGGATAAAAAGGTTCTGAAGGAACCAAAAGCCTGACTGAAGATAGGAACCTTGCTAAGGAACTTAATGAATAAAGTTTAAAGGGCAATGAGGACAGGCCAAGATGGCAAACCTACAGGAATTGGGGGAAAAAAGCTGTATTGCAAAACTGGGAATACTTGGACCTAGGAAATCAATCCAATGCAAGCTGCAGGAGCCTATATAAGAAGCTGAAGGATAATGAGGAGGAAGAGAAGGATCTGTCTTAGGAAAGGATTAGGCTTTAGGTAGTGTCACAAATGTAATTTCTACCTGCCCATGAATTTGATTCAGCTCCCTAAAACCTCATTTATCTGTGACAACCTATTACAGGCATATTACTCAAAAAGGAATAGGACTTTTAAGTATGAAGTTAGGCATCTAACAGTTAGACAGCCTATCTTTCCTTCCTCTTGCAAATTTCCTTGGCTGATTCACACATACCTTTGACTAAACCTGTAAAACACCAGTCCCTTTTCCCCAGAAAAGGCTACACAAAGATCAACTTTGGCATTCCTTACCATTATCCTTGTCACTTACATATTCAAGTTTAATCTTATAACAGAAGAATGTTGAAGGTAGCTTCAGGAAGCCAGTGAAAGCTCTCTGTTTAGGAATAGGTGTTTGTTTATAAACTGTTATAACCATATCGGAAGGAAGATAATTTTCTGACATTGTTGTCCTCTCAGCTTTTTACAGAAATTGAACAAACCATTAAAACTGAATAATTTCAGAACAGGGAATAATAATAATTCCACGTTGCCCTTATTACAGAACTGAATTAATTCTAAGGCAGTTAGAAATACATTTGGAGCTTGCATATCTTCTGTTGATCCATAGGAAAAAAAATTAAAGTTACAAGATGCTAGGACAAATCGTCCCCTTAAAATTTAAGATATTCTAACGTGCCTGCACAACTACATCCTTTTCTATTGACTTTGGAATTCAAGGATCAGAATAGAAACAATCCTGCATCTCTATATTGCTACAAGGATGATTTAAGTCCTCACATCACAGAAAATATGACTATGGAGAAGAGGGATATAGCTATTGTCTAGAGATAGAGAAGAAAAAATATATGTGTCTGTATCCTTATAATTTTACCGTAAAGTTAATTATGCTCTTGAGGACAATGACGATAAATCAAGGTGTGAATATCATACTTAGCTTAAGTAGTAATAATTGGCTGTCATTTTTATTTCTTTTTTTTAAAAAAAAGATTGGTCTGGGCCTAAGGCACAGAGGTTTTAGAGAATGCTTGTTTTGTAAAATGTTGAGGAAAGTATTTGTGTGCTGGTCTATTGGTAGAAGAAGTGGTCAAATATTTTAATTCCTCACAGTCTACCTCTTGTGACCCATATCACTTCTATTATTTTGTTTAATTGTTCTAAAGCTGTTGAATTTACAACTGGATTTCTATAAGTCTCTAGTGATCTACAGTGGATATCCTACATGCAGGGGTTTTCTGTTTATACACAAATAAAGTTTTGAATGATGAGTTTCCTTCATATTACTAGGTGACTCGGGATCTCGGGATCCAAGAGGCAACTCCCCTCCCATGGTATTGGGCTATACTGCAGTCAGTACTTCAAGAGCCTTTAGTGTATCTAAAGACTAAAGCATATCTAAAATAAGTGTATGGAAGACAAGCTTTTAACACAATGTTCATAAGTAAGACACTCTTCACAGTTTTTGAGAGTGTGAAACTACATGTGGGAGAGAAGAAATCTTTGGAGAACTACCCGTGAGTCCAATGGGGAAAAACTGAAGCCTTTGCTAGTTGCTCAAAAAGCCTTTGCTGCTTTTGATTGCAAAGATGTCTTAATATCAGTCAGATTGCTATGTGATTAAATATTTATGAAAGAAAATTCATTTTGTATATGGTAAAGTGTGCTTATGCAAGAAAAGACTTCAGTGAAGTGGTTTTATGGATTCCTATAGTTGCTGATCCTGAGAAATGTTGACTTTCAGTTACTTCATCAAGAGGCAAATGCAATCAGGAATTTAAGAGCAGTACATTTGTCAAATACCATAAATACATAAAGGAGATCTGCTGTATCTGGGAGCATTTATTACCAATCACTTTATCAGCTGGACCATTTTAACAAAAAGAAATGTTCATTCATTTAAGGAAACTATCTGAAGACAGCTGAAACCCCTGATATAGTGACTGGGAAATATCTCCTCTGAATTGAGCTGTTTAGAAGCTAGTTGTCTATTCTAAGTTAAGTAAATTTATTTCACTCATTTTAGATATCTAAAATTTGTTTCCCTTGCCATTTTGGTCCTCCTTAAACAGTTGCAATACTTAAAAAAAAAAAGAAATAAAAATTAGACTAAATGCTTAACAAAATAGTTGAAGTTTGATGAAGTGAACTAAGGTAAGTTAGCATCCTGAAAGACAGTTAATGCCTAACTGTGTCTATCTGACGGTATCTTCCCAATCTACACTTGCATACTTATTTTTTTGTTAGCGTCTGCTACAGCAGTGGAGACTAACATCAGATTTATAAAAAGTGTATATCTCTTCACTGGTAATCCAAATAAGCCTGTAATTTAAGAAAATTAATCCAACTGAAAAAATAGTAGCATTAAAGGAAGTGCTAATATTTACTATAAGTGTATTCTTACCTGTGGTAGCTAAAGGCATTGATTGTTTTAATTTGAAACTAGATGTGCAGTATACTAGGATGATGTAAAAGGAGGTTAGACTCATTTAAGTGGGAGATTTCTTATATGTTTATTGAAGTTTGCTCAAATGCTTTTCTGTCTATCATGTAATATATTTTCTATTGGGGAATTCACTTTAATTATTTACACTGAAACATCCATTACTCTGCATTTTTATTAAGAAGACATTCTGTGAAATTTCCATAATTACCAGTATATATTTGTAGTCATGTGCTTGTCTTATTTTACAGCTCAGTGCATATGCATAATCTAATGCATATGAATAAAGTTTGAAGGGTATTTTTTTCTTTTTCTTTTTTTTTTTTTGTAGAGCTTGTTTCCATATCATATTGCAATAAAACAAGAATCAGAGCTATATAAAGGCGAGAGAGAAACAATATTTTTGGTGTTTCAAGGCAGGGAGTCTTGTCATTAAATTCTAATAGTACTTCATTAAATTTAAATGGGGAGCTACGTTATCTTTTTTTTCTTTTTTTTTGCCTGCAAGGTAGCAGATCACTTTTACCTTGATTAGATATAATGTTTTTAATTTTCAGATTTTTTTGCATTCTAGTGTTCATACTGATGCACTGCTTGCAATGCTTATCCAGTTTCATAGTAGTTTCTGAGTGTCTTTTTTTCACCTATAGCCTACCATTACTAGCAGAGCAACAGATTTTTCATTGTGGCACTTTCTGATGGTTTGAGGATGCACAGAGTATTGCCTGCTTGGGTCCAGACCCACTGTTGGCCTCAGAGCTGGAGACACAGTAGAATAATTCTATTACACTTGAATTTTTATTCAATCAATTACTTAAACTAATATAATTTTCTTTATAGTTAGATTACGGCCTAGCAGTTTATAAGTTTATTAAATAATACTTGTAACTAAAATTTAGTGTTGCCTGAATATGACTTTGCCAAATATTGTTTTAAATAGCACCCTATCCAGTCAAATTAACATCTAATAAAAAACCAAATTATAATTTTCCTAATATCCGATAATAAATAAAAAATATAGGTAAAATAAAATCAGCATGAAATGTACTCAGTACTGTTTCAGAGGACAGCTGATGCTTATTTCACTCCAAGATAATATTTTCAACTTACTTATGGAACAGAGCAACCCTGAGTTTACCAACTCTGTGAAAATAATATGTCGGTAATACCTGTCTCGGCTTTCATTTTAGTCACTAGAGAACTTCTGAAACTGCAGCTGATTTTGCTTGTCCTGTGGTCTTTTTAACAAAGATGAAACATAGCATAACTGGTAATACCTATGCAGAGTTGACTCATTGGGAAGGCATCTTGCCTTCTTTTTTTCAGAATCCTGTTCTAATTACTCAAAACCAAAAGGGTGTTTCCCTCAACAGCAATGGCAAAGGTCCAGTGGCTTTAATCTAGTTATACTTGCATGGTATTACTCAGTGCAAGCAAGTTGACTGGAATCTGGCCTTGAACAGAAGATTCATGGACTACAACCTGCTTCTGTATCCCATTAAAGATAACTTATTATATCATACCTTTTTCCAATATGTAAGTACTATAACAGGTTCGGCTAACACAAAAGGATAAAATAGTAGTGTGGAAAAATCAGATATGCAGAGCAGGAAGATAGAATGACTGTATTTCAGATGTCGTGGTTACTATTGGGCCAGTGATTCATTTTTACTTTATATTTTCTATATTTTTTAATAAGCAAAATGATTCATTGCTAATATAACTGTAAGTGTTTTCAACATCTGTCCTAGAGGTATTACAGGTGTTTCAGCCTGTCCCATATATTAGAGCATTTTGTATTTCTCTCTCGAGTATGTTCCTTCAAAAGGGGTATCTGCTGCATTCCTGCATCATATCCAGCATCAATCACTTTGATTAGGGTCTCACTCCACAAACTGAACAGCTTTTCTTCCATGGCAGCTCCATATGTTTCCTGCAGCTGTTACAGTTTCCAGGCAGAATGTGACAGTACTCTGTTCTGAGTTTGTATTCCTGTCAAAAAAAGGCAGGAAATTATTCCTCTCTGCTTTGATTTGCTTTGAAATCAAGTGGCTTGAAACTGTCGTACAGTTAGACTATAGTTTCCTACAAAACCATATTTGAAACCGTGTCTGCATTGCCTTTTCATAGCTATGACTCTAGAAAGTACACACTACCGAAGTTTGTTCTCACAGCACTGTGTGAATATCATCCTAGAAAGGAAACACCAGGGAGATTTTTAACATGGATTGAATGATAGAAGACTACTATCAGTTGCAGACTACCTTCTTTATAGCTATGAGCATGAAGTATACTGAGTTTTATCTATGATTTTCTGGTTTCTCACTTGGGAAAATATTTCTGGTTTCTTGATTAATATTTTGTTTTCTTGCACTGAGGCAATATGTAGAACTACATACTACAGTACACTGTACTACAGTATAGTAGTAGTACTACTACAGTATACTGAAGGCAGTGCAAAGAAGGCACCAACTAAAAGATTCATCTCTGTTTGCAGAAATACTAAATATTTCCATGAAGGACACCTTGAAGATCACCACCACACTATGGTTTTGTAACATCTAAGAAATACAGAGACCTCAAGTTATTAAAATGTACATGTATGCAAATAAAACTCCAAACCAGTAAGGAGAGCTGATTTTATTTTTTCCTTTTTTTTTTTTGTTTGTTTTGTTTCTGATCACTGGCTAAGTCTGACAGTAATAATTTTTCTAAGAACATGATTAATCCTAAAACCACATGCGTTTGTTCACCAACCAGGCTTTGTTGTATCATTTTTCACTGCATTTGCTTAGCTGGATGCTCAGAGATATAGACAATGGCCCATTAGATTTTGGTGACCAGAAGCCCAGTTTGGCGTGTCTAAAATATAGTTTTCATTAAACTCATAATTGTGCACATGTTCAGGTGACAAGTATTTTTAATAGCTCTGTGAGCCCAAAACCACAGGTTGACAATCAAGATCTCCCACAGATGAATGAGCGTAATATATTCACTGTACTAGAGGAGTGAAAAATAACTTCAACATCAGAATATCTAAGTGTTTGCTGAACCTCTACCTCTGTGATTCTACACTATTAGACCAGTTTTAGCAACCCAGGCAAATTGATCTTGACACTGCCAAGTATACTGTTTCTCTGTGACTTCAGGATGACAGTAAGTAGTTAAGCTGTCGCAGTACAGAAGCTTCCTTTTTCCCACCAAGTACAAAAGAGAAAACATGTACAGACTGTCAAACTCATGCACCGTGGCAGCAACATTATGACTCTTACAGGAGCTAAGACTGTAGTCATAATGAAACAAGCTCAATGAAAAATCCTTCTGAAAATACAAAACTACTAAGAAATATACAATTTTTTATTAATTGAGGTAGTTCTTTGTCAGATAGTTTTGTCCTCTCCATGTGAAACGTAAATTTTGGCTGAATATAGAAAAAAATAAATAACTTAGAACATTTTTCTTTGTTCTAATGTACGGAAAACAGGCACCTAAAAGCAGAAGACAACAAGATTTTGGTTTTGGTTTATAATATTTTAATAAAATGCCTAACTTTTTCACTGGAAGCAGAAATTTTCTGTCCTATTTCTAGGTCAAAATCATTTTTATTGTAGCAAAAAGGCTTTTTTTTTTTTTTTTAGTTATTCTGAAAGTAAATTTTCTGAGCTGCTTGATATGAATAGGAAAAGTAAATTTATTATCTATATGAAGACCCTTGTCAAACAAAGCACTTAGCTTTTAAGAGTAACACCGCAGATTTCAGACAGACATCTTGAATGTTTAAGTGTTTTTCTGAGCAACGTTACAGAGAGAACATTTTTTATTAACTAAATTAGCAGATGGACATATTTTGCCATATTAGCTGCATAAAAATAATCAGTTGTGTTTTCTACTCCTCACCTGCTCATTTCCATAGTAATTAATGCTACGGTGAGAGTTCTTCTTGGTTAGGTGTGGAATAGGAAGTGGGAAGAGTGAAAACATGTTGAGGGGGGTAGGCAAAAGCCCATCTGGGGAATGGAAAGCCCTAGTGCCCGGTGTTGCCGTTGGGTTTCAAGGGGCTCAGGTTCCGTGCTGAATTTTTCAGCAGTAACTGCCGTCTGGCAATGTTGGACACAATGTGAAATACTAATATAATTTCTAGTCCCTCAGGAAGACTAAATTCTTACGGATTTGTGCCAATTATAAGCCAGTTTGTGTTTTAAATTCAAGCATTTGAATTCTAGCTAAAATTATATTCCCTCTGTAACTGAGGTAGAAATTATATCAGGAAATCATATTTGGTAGGTGAGTTGTGTTTATTAGCTTGGGCCTGAAATGCTAACATGTTACAGAGCAGCCCCCAACTCAGACTGAAGAGCAGTTTTGAAGCAGTAGACACTGTATATTTCTTGTTAGTGGAGAATCCCAGTAGCTGTATAATAAACACTCTCACAATGTGATTAATGCTTGTTTTGGCTGGAAATCATCTATGGTGAGAAACATATTGCACTGTGTATAAAAGTTTCTGGACATCACTGTAGAATCTAAATGCCTACTGTTGTGTAGTAATTTTTGCCAATTAAAAATCAAATTACCTGTCTTCTACCCTGGGTGGTGGTAGGTATGTTTTAATTGCAGTGAGTCAAAATCAAGTCATAGATACACGCAAAAGGAGAAAGGATTTTCTGCCAGATTTTCTAAAATATAGATTGTCTATGGATATACATTGAATTCTTGTATTTTTGTTTTCTTAAATACCAAAGTAAACTTCATTTAAAAATAAACTTATGCTCTTCTTTTCTGTACACAAAGATGATCAGCCACTCATACTTTATGCAGCAAAGTTCTTTAGTTGTACTCATTTTAAGAAGCAGGGGTGAAATTTTCTGGTGGTTGACTTCTTCTAAATCTTTCCAGACCAGGAATGGAGCACAGTAGTCCCCCATGCACAACAGCTTACTAAGGTGGTACTTCATTAAGGTCTAATATATAATATATTGATGTCTTGGATTTATTGTACAGATAAGGCTTGGCTGTAATTTGTAACATAATATTTTAATTAAACAAACAAAAATTTAATTTAAGATAGGAGCAGTGAGTCAGGCTGTTTCCTGATTAAACATTGTTCATCTTAGATTGATGGTGGTTACCATGAGATCTCCATAGGTCTAGAGCACTTGCATCCTGTATCACTTGATACAATGTCTTTGCAAATTTTTTGTTTCAGATGTTTGAATAAATTCTCTATAGCTGTAACGAGTGCTTTCCTTTCTGGCAGGGAATAATACGATTCCCTAATATTGATTCAGTTCCCATGAATATTCAATGCAAAATCATTGGAGATTTGTTAATAGAAGAATTAACATGTACCAAAAAGGAAGTGCATCAGGGAGATTATATTTGCTAATAGATTTTTTTTTCTTTCTGCTATGCTAAATGATGTTTTTTCTCTATAAATCTTCGTTAACACTGGCGATTCAGCATCTTTAACCTAATTGTTTCATTTGCATGCTTTGCCTTTGTGATTGGGTTACAGTTTGTTTTACTTTAGTCTTTATTATTAGCTCTCTGGATATATAATTATGCTTTATTACTTAACATTCAATTTACTTTGATCAGTATTTGAGTGTAAGGCCTTACACAAAGGCAACAATACACAAAAATACTTTTCTGCTTCTGTGAGCCCTTCTGCAACCCTTTGGCTCAGTCTCTGTAACTCTGGAAAAATTTAACTTGCAAATGACATATTACGGCTGTAGTAATTACAGTCAGCTGAAGAACTAGAAGATAAGTTTCAATTTATATCTGAATTGGTCATAGCATCTAGTGTTCAATCGTCACATCATTTATGAGCCCCCTCCAGAAAAAAAATAAAAAATATCACTTTTGAGAAATTATGAAAAACTGAAATATACTAATTGGATGTATTTGTCACCCCTCCTATCACTGATTAAAAAAAAAAAAAGAGATTTTTTTTTAATCCAATTAGAATTTTTTTACTATTTCAGATTTTTCAGGATAAGAGCTTTAGAAACCTACTAGTTCTTCTTCTGCTCCTTCCTTAACTTGGATTAGTGTTTGATTTATCGTAATCTTTTTTATAATCAATGGCGACTGCTGTTTAGAAAACATTTTACAGAGAACTATTAGCAAATATAATATTACAAAAGTAAAGATAGCAAAAAACAGGTTACAACTTTTTTACTGTTTTTCATAGGCAGTTTATTATAGAGCAGTGATCAGAAAAAGACAGATAAAATATTTGCAAGTATATTAGATTCAATAGGCTATAGCATTTAATATTAAGTATTTTAAGAATAAGACTTTTTTTAACCAATATAAGTATAATGCTCAAATTTGAACACACAATCATCATTTGAAAATTCAAAAATATACTGATAATTTTATTTGAAATGGATGATTATGATATGAAGACTCTGGTCATTTAATCAGGAATCTGAAATAAACACATTAATTTAAGTTCCAGATTTTCAAACATCTTTTAACAGATTCTAAAGGAGAGCAAATGAGCACAGGGAAACAAATCGAAAGTGTGATTAAATATGTCAGATTATAATATCAAAGGTAAATGACATCTAATTATGTAAATATGCTTTTATAGTAACAAAAAAACCCTCTTAGACAAATACAGTGTGGAGCTTATAATTTACCTACATTTAAATAGATGATTTATTTAATTGCTGAAGTAGAGTAGCTTAAGGTGTAGCTAATGGAAATAAATAGAAGAGCAATAAAGATAAAAAACTGGCTGAGCGAGATACTGCACAGGTTTTATATCAAAGAAAGAGTTCACCAGATATGGATTAGTAATGAAATTTCAGGGATAATTTTTCAGATTCATCCGCATTAGTATATTTATTAATGACATTGCAGAAAAATGAGAAATATGTCAATGGGAATCTTGGAAATATCGAAGCGAAATGGGTGAGTTTGTAGCTAATAATCAGGAAATAAAATACAAACCAAAAGCACGTCAACTAGAGATGGCAGTTCAGGAAACATCTCTGGTTGAATTTGTTGCTTATGGAAGAGCAAACTGCAAATATAATATACTCGTATATTGAAGAATAATATTGATTTAGCTAACGACTCTCTGAATCTGTATACATTCAAGTTCCAAATTCTTTTTTATACTGACAACAGTATATGCATGTCCATTATACTGTAGTCTTTCAACATAAAATGGCAATTGCCTTCTCTTGAAGTCAAGATGAAACCCATAATAATTGACAGGAGAAATTACTCTACTGCTAGAACATTTTCTGAGTCTTTGGCTTCATTTTCACCTGAAAGCCCTTTTGGTTAAAGAACTCGGCACTGACCAATGTTTGGACAAGCTGAAAGGATGGATCTACTTACCTAGTTCAATCTCAAATAAATTTCTAAGCCTAATCAGTAAGACATATGGCATTAAGATGGATGGTGGTTTGTGGTTTGTTGTTTGTTTTGGTTTTTTTAAAGAGTCTTCTTCAGAGGCTGTTTTAAGGTCACTTACTCGCATTTTTATTGAAAAAAAAAAGTATTTGTTGCTGAAGAAAAAATACCTGGAACTGCTTTGCAGACTTGATCTCAAAGTTTCACCTGAAAATCAGCTCTGGATTAAATAAGAAAGCATCTATCTTCAGACCCAACTACAGCAAGCTGGTAAATATTTGACAGTT
This sequence comes from Cuculus canorus, assembly GCF_017976375.1. Classification (NCBI taxonomy): domain Eukaryota; kingdom Metazoa; phylum Chordata; class Aves; order Cuculiformes; family Cuculidae; genus Cuculus; species Cuculus canorus. The sequence continues at coordinate 85,134,671 of NC_071401.1, forward strand.
TGCTTTAAAACCTCTGAGATTAAGCAGCAAATTTATATAGCCTTCTGTATTGACTGCTGATGAGTGACCATCCACACAAAACAAGCAAATACAAAAGTCAATACTGATACTGACTAGGCAAGGTGATTCTGGAAAACAATAACCAAAATCATTTATTTTGAGGCTGCTAGCCTTTGAGATCACTTCTGTTCTGAAATTTTAATATTTAATGAAAATGATATTTTGCACTCTTAAAATGTTAAGGAATAGTTCGTCTTAAACTTTTTCTGGTACAGAGCAATAAACTGGCAAAGGAAATTAGATAAACCACCTCAGTTTTATCAGCCAGTCACTTAGAAACATGGATTTGTACAGCACTGATTGGAAAAGCCATCTGTGCTGTCTATAACTTTGTTTCAATCAATATTGATAAAACTCCTTGTGACAGACACTTTTGCCTGAGTTTGTTGTAAATGAGAAAACCTTTTTCTTAGCATTTCAATTTGTAGCATATTCTCTTATTTTCTTGCTTCGTAAAGCTAGTGTTCTTCCTGTTGTGGACTGCAGCATAGCTGTAGGTGTTCAGCCTAAATTTGTTTGGGTATTGTTGCATCAGTGATGATTTAGGGGTCTTTTAGCAGCCAGAACAACAGAAAAAACCAACCCTAACATATACCTATAGCAAAATCAGTAAGTATTGTTTGGGTGTTGTTTTGATATTGTTTAAGTATAGTTTGTACTTGTTATTTTGAACTTCTGAGCGCTGAAGAGAATGCACCTGAAGAGGATCAACACAAAAAAATTAAGACTAGCCTTCTAGCTGGAGAACCAAGAGTGGGAGGGGAAAGACAAAGATGCTTATAGAACATGTTCTAACCTGCCACAGTGGGAAAACGCTAGACTCCATTGCCTCGCTCAGTATGAATGCCTCGCTCAAATATGAATAAAGGTGCTCTTTTTAAATCATTAAGATAATAATTTTTCAGTTAGGAAAATAGCTTTTAAACATAGCTTTTTGTTGTTTGTTTGGTTTTTTTTTTAGTAAGCATAACTCTCTAAAAATAACAGTGAATATCATACAAATTTCAACATGGGATATATCTCACATACTCCTATACACATTTAAAGTTCTTCTTCCATGTTACTATTCCCAAGCAACCAGTTTCTCCTGCCTGCTGCTCTAATGAAAGTGTACTTAATAGAGGTGCATGAAATTGTATGTTTCCTGAGAAGACATTGTGGTCAACCTAGGAAGGCTTCAATCGTAGTCCTTATAAGAATAATTGATGACACTGTGTTAAAATTAGAATATTAACAGTGTTGTTGAGATATCCCAAATAATGGTTCAACAAGCTTACTTCACCTTGTCTTTCAGTATTTTTAATGAATGCAAAAAATAATCCTGAGTGGCTTTAATTTTTGTCATCAAGGTGATCTATGGTGTTTCAAGACAGAATAAATGGGTTAATTAACTTTATTGTATATGATATGTGTCAGTTTGCAATAAATTCTCAATACATTATCTAGAGAGTGACTTCAAAGGTAAGATTGTTACAGAAATATATTTTCCTATTTCCTTTTCACTTCAAGGCATTTTCACTTTACAAACAGTTCCAGTTACTCATGGACCTTCTCCAAAAAGGAGACGCTAAGCAAAAATAAGCATTCAGATTAATTTCAGAGGGTGACTAGTTAGTTTCAGTTCCTGGAATTTAAGACTTAGAATTTCTCATTGATCTCTATTTTAAAATGGTTTTGCATATGAGTGTTTTGAAGATTGTTCTATGTTGAATAACAGCTGCTAAAATAGGTGGGCAAAAGCACAAATATAAGCTTTCCTGACAAAACAAATCAGGGTGGTGCACTAAGCAACTCTTATTTTCCTTTTTCTTTTTGTTTTAAATAGATTTTGTTATCGTATTATCAATAGCTCAGTAGGAAAAGATGAATTTATATCTTTGAAAATTAAAATAATAGACGGTAACATTATTATACGGTGACATTTTTGCTTTTCACGTCAGTTTATTCCTTGCCTCCTACATATGCACATACATCCTAGAAATGCATGCTTGTTCAGAAATACGTGAGTATATAGTTTGCTAAAGCAGCTTATACCATTAAATTTGGAAGTTAAAAAAAATAAAAGTCAATGCCATTATGTTTACTTACTTAGCACTTACTTTAATTACTTGCAGGAGTTGTCATTGCTTAGGCAGGTAATTAATGCGTAAGTATCCAAAGATTCTGTAAACTGTTGCTACTTTATTCATGTTGTTTATCAAACCAAGAGGAAGACTTCCTATTCCCAGGATCTTACAGACCAAATGCCATGTTACCACTATTTCTTATGATCAAGGTCTTATGCAATTAAAATAAGTTACATTTCATATAAATTTAAAAATATCTATAAAATATATCCTCAGAGGCCTTTGTGCTCAGGTTTTATATCAGAAAAATCATTATTCCAAAAAATTCTACCTGATACTCCTTAGAAGTGCTGTTCAGTGACTAGCATAGTGACAGATGTTCTTAGTGGTAGCTTGTCTTCCTCTGAACATTTGGATCAGATGACTAACCAAGCACTACAAAATGCCTTGAGATACAGCAGAGTCCAGAAGTTTCAGACTCACATAAAAAACCAAAAAAAAGTGTTTGAAACAACCTCCTTGTAAATCCTTAAAATGCTACAAGAAATTATAAGTAAGTGGTACAGTGAAAAGAGTAGGCAAAAGATTGTCCTATTTTTAAAAAATACAAGACCAATATCATCCATCTTGGGAATTAAGACTGAATAACAGGTCTTGAATGTTGTTATGTCTCGTTGACTTCTTCAGTTAGATCTGCATGTAGATCCTAGAGCTGAACTAATATTTTTGTGAATTCCTACTTCACAGTGGTCCAATTACAAATGCTCAGTTGTCTCTGTACTATATTCATGAACCCCTTCTGATCTCTCACAAGAAACCCATGTTGTTCTCCACAGGATTTTTCATGTCCCTAGCAGAACTGACCTGCTCAAGTACTAACATTAATAATCTTTCTGAGCTTTTGCCGGTAAAGCACTTTTCATACAAGTTTTTAACTGAATGATGCTTGGATCCTAAGCTTTTAAAACTGGAATAATTTTCCCAGTAGCATCTCTATGTGACAGGTAGATGATAACAACTTTCATAAAATTAACATTCTTGGGGGACAAAATATGTATCTTATTCACCAGCCACCACTGAGCCATTCTGTGATGGAGAATAAGCCTTTTAGTGTGACTGTGGATGAAGTGTTTAATTTCCAGCAGTTACTCTGTATTTAAAAAGAGAATACAGATTACTTACCCATTGTTGTATAGTATATTCAGATCCCTGGACTGAAATGTGCTGTAAAGTAGAAGCATTACATTCACTGTCACTACATACACAATGGAAAGACATTCATAGCAGCAATTTCAAAGGTAGGTAGTGCCTTTATCAGCTTTTTAGAAGATCAAGGTTTCCATTTGCCTACTACTTAACCAATTTTCTAAACCTTAGCATACTGTGATGTCCATGTAATCACATAATTCCTTTAAAAAAAATGCTGTGTTGCTCGTTATTAATAATGTTAGCTGCAATTAAAAAAATATGTAACTGTTCCTTGGACAAAAATAAAAAAAGGTGCAATAGTGGCAGTATATCAGCTTGGACTTCAGCATCCTTGCCACTTTTTAGGTGTTTCCTTGGGAAGAAAAAAATAACCTATCTTTGTAGGCAACACACAGGAGTTTTTGAAAGTATGAACTCCAGTATGCTATTACAAACTTTATGCATTTTACAACACACTAGAGTACAGTATAATGCAATAGTTATGCTTTATTTAATAGGAGAAAGCAGATATTCTATGGTTTTGAATGTTTTTGATAAAACAATGCCACATTATGTGTACATGTGTATGGGGATGACATCCCAGGGCTGTCAGGATGTAAACAGTAATACAGTTTTAAAATAACTTTACTTGTGAATACAGTTAATTTTTTTTTTGTACTTTTCTCTGGTCATTTATCCATTATATTCAGCTATATAACATTATATTATTTTTAAAAACTGAGTGATTAGATGCAATAAACAAATACCTTTTGACTTGGAAATGATTACACCTGCTGCTTAGGTGTAACTGGTATAGCGTTAGCTAAGGCTTTGGCCTAAGAAAGCATAAAAATTTTGTGTTAAAGTCACAGACAGAAATAAAAATGCAAGCATGAAAGAAAAATATTTATTTTCAGTAGCTGGAGAAGAACACAGTTATTTTTAGGCTGGTGGAATTTACAAATACTGTTAAAACATTTGAAGTTTCTTAAAGTTTGTATTTAAAAATTTAAGCATTGATACTTTTGTGATTAAAATGTTAATCAATTTTCCAATTAATTAATCTAATTTCAGACTTCCTTAATGCTTATTTAGGCTTCTTTTAATATACGCATAACTATTTGATATAGAAAGCGCAGAATCCCTGTTAAATGTCCCCATTATTGAAATGCCAGTATGTAGTGCTCTTCAGTTCAAGGAATATAACAAATGTAATAAATAAATAAATAGTGTACAAAGAGTTTCTGAAGATTCTGAGGTTGCTAACCATATTTCAGCTGGTTATTCAAGTCAATCCATTCACTGAAATACAAAGTGGCAGCTGCTCAAGTGTGCATAGTAGTGTTTCTTTTCTTACATTGCTGAACAGAGGATACTGCATCCAACTGAGATTGCAAGGGGAGTTAGGAAGACAGAAGGTAATTGCTCAGGGTATCTTGAGAATAACGCTTTTAATCATGTGAAAAGTGTTGTGAGATACTTAGTGACCCGCATGGTTAAAGTGTCCATCACACCTATCTTGCAGATAGAATCATTTAATTCAATGCAGTTTGTTTGCACAGTTTTTTTTAGAGGAATGCTGAGCCTTCTGTGGGTTTAGGTTGCATCTTGGCCTTTCTAGCAGCACAACCCCATGAAATCCATCCAGAAACTCATGAAATTTATTTTGACTTTGGATGTACAGTGAGAACATGTAAATTGGTTGTAAGGTAATCCTCCTTTAGGTTTGAAATTACATTAGGGCTTGTCTACATAAAAGCAATCAGGAAACTTAACCCAAATTGACTAAAGTTGTGAATTCAGAGCACCATAATTAAAGTAGATTAGTGGATTCACATCCTGAATAAATTAAATTAAACCAAACACAAGTCTTTTTAATTCTGAATAAGAGTACCCAGGCAGGAGTTTAATATAGTTTAACTAATCCATTTTAAAAGTTAATTCTGATTGATCTTTATGGGTGTCCATGAAAACGAGATATGCAGTGGTGTATGTGTGGGTGAATGCGTACAGAATCTCAAAGAAATATAGTCAAATTAATAAAATACATCTTTGTTCATTTACATTTACCATTTCACAGAGTATAGTGATTAAACATTCAAAATCATACAAGCAGTCAAAACAAAAGAGTTCTGTGTTTCCAGAGATACTAAGTATCTAAGTATATAAGTATATATAAGTATATAAGTATATATCTAAGTATACTAAGAATATTGAACTTTGGAAGTCAAACTATGCAGGAAAGCATTATTCCCTTTTGTGTATGGATCAATCTCATTAAGCTTCCTGCTCTCTTTAATAGATAACCTAGTCTACAGGGGCAACTTGAGTAATGGTCTATACAGAATACCTTCAATGAGGTACCACTGTACATAATCAATAGAATTAATAGCAAAATAAAATAAAACTTGAGCTATATATCATACACATTCTATTCCTTACATAAGGAAGGCATAATCTGTCCTCAGTGCTGCAGCTATGTCTTCAAATAGAGAAAATGAGATGCAGAAAATCAGAGGGGATTAGGAGTTGAGGTATAAGGACAAAACAGATTGCAAGAATGTTTATAGTCTCTAGTTTATTTTTAATTTCCTGTTTCATTTGCAATATATATTTCCTTTCCAGGTTTTATTGCTGAAAATTTTCCTTCATTGTGCAAATTGCAAGTCATGTTTTCAGTACAGCTGGAAGTGTGCTGCACTCATATTTACTTGCTATAAATGGTCCTTCATACTTACCCAGTGGTGTACACAAAATTTGCTATTGCTGTTTCTAGTTTCTGAATAGTATTTATTATTATTCATAATATCCTATTTGTCCAGAACATTTTTATTAATTATCTGAGAAAGTGAACTTCATATGCTGTATAGCTAAATTAATCATAACATAAAGAGTATATAGAATGAAGTTAATGATTTATTATTTTATAGCATTTTCTACTCATTTCAAATTAATTATTCTTCTTTGATGCAACAACTTGCAATAATGAATTAATGCAAACAAGAAATATTCTGATTGATTACAAATTTAAGCAAAAAATCAGGGGTATTTCATGTTAAAAGGGAATATTATCATATGCAATTTGATAAACTAACAAAACCAGAGTAGATAAAATAATGTTAATATATTGTACAACTGGATGACCAAATCATAAAAAATAACAGTAATGTGTAATGTGGGAAGTTTAACGCTCCATAGTGTGAACGATGAGAAAGGTCAGATATCTAATTACTGATCTTGTCATTGCCTGGAAGGTTTTGTAGGAATGATACTGGTAAAATCTGTTTTCCTATTGATTTTATAATTGGTCCTAGTTTTTGTTTCTGTATTTTCTGTGTTCCACATTGTGTATTAGTTCCTACTTAAGTCTGTGAAGAAAGCTGTAGTCTCACAATTTGGGGTTAAAATGTCAGTTAGAGAAAAGTGAGAAATTTATTAGCACTTTCCCTTTTAAGAAAAGGCGAAAGAATGCATATGAGTTTCTAACTTTTAGTGTGTGCAGTATGTTTGCTTTAGAATTATTTCACTTAAACTGGGTGAGAAATGCTCAGCTAAACTGAATTTCTGGATTTTTATCTGATAGTTCTTTCTGAAAATTTAGCTGTATTAGCCTAATAACAAAGCCATATTTCTATTTTTTTCTTAATCTTATTCTCTAAGATTACTTTTCAGCTGTGTATATTTTGGGTCAGTTTCCACCTTCTGTGTCTTCAAATGGTCTAGGTTGCATTCCAGCATCATAAAGCCAAGACTGGGTTGCATGCAATCAGTAGGAAATGCCAGTTACAGAGGTATGTCTTAATGCTTTTTGGTCATTGAGGAACTTCAGTATAGAGTTTTTGAGTGTAGAAATACACTGCTGTTGGGTAATTGCCTCTTTTTAGACACATAAATTACTTTCATTAAAAAAGGGAGCAGAAATTACATATCCCTTCTAATCCACAACGAGAATTTAATACTGTTTTTCTTTAATCATCTGCCCCTCTGATATCATCGGAAAGATTCCTGGTGCATTACATTAACCCACACTGTGGGAGAATTGGACTCAGCCCTCTGCAGTACAAGAGGTTGAAGCCCATACCTACCTCCTCTCTTCTCTGAGGTAGGAGTGTTCATTCACCCATGATGGGTAGTTTGCTTGTTGGTTTTGGTTTTGGTTTTTTTTTTTAAAGGCAAGAATGCAATATATCATGTGCCAAAGAGAAGAGGAACAATCTAGGCGAACCTTTAGAATTATCACGTCAAAAGTGAGTTTTGATCCCTGATCTTAAGACTGCAAATGGATCTTATTCAACAGGTTTAATACAAGTTCAAATCCAAGCTGAAAATAAACGTGTACACTGGATACTAAGTATGTGTTGTGCTTTTGACAAATTCTTCCTTTTAAGTAAAACTAACTAGTTCTAAGATGTCCGCAGCAGACTTCAGAGCAATTTCATCGGATGTAGTCTCATATAAAATCTGATTTTATGTGCAGAATGCTACCTAATTAAAGAACAGTTAAAACAAGGACAGCAGCTATTTATTTTTTGATGCTTTAAGCACATTATGAAAGCTTAAGCATTTAAAATTTGCATTGTTCACTATGGCTTAGAAATAGGGCTCCTTTGCCCTACTTCCATTTTCACAAGCAGAAATGTAATGAAAGTTTGCAAGAGAGGTTATGTCAAATAGGCCAAATTTATACAAAACCTTGATGACATGTGGAGCCAGAAATTGTCCAGAATAGGAAAACTAAGTATTCCTTAGAGGTCACAAAGTACTAAGCAAAAATGAAGGCTCCGCAGCTAGCATCCTATGTGCTTTGGTAGGTGAGGGTAATGTAACAGCTCCTCTGAGACAACTACTAGGCAAAATGATTTGGAGCAGTTTTGTGGTTGTTCTGTCTTACAAAACAAATTAGACCGCAGCTGCCCAAGGGATCTAGAAAATAAAAGGGTAGTCACATTTTTCCCTGTTTCCTCTTGACCAAAAAGTCTGCAGATGTACTCAGAAATCTGTACAGTAGTAATTAGATTAGCATGCTAATTGGACTGTAACTCCATGTACTCAGGCAAATCCGCACCCATTTTTTAAACCAGTTTTGTTTTTTTTTCCTTTCAGAAATAGAAGAGTTTGTTCAATATCACATCTAGTTGACTCATTTTTCTTTCCGGATGTTAGATTTTTCAAGAGGTGAAAAAGTTCCTTGAGATTTAAAGTTTATATGTTTGTGTATGAACATGGAATTTTTTGAAAAAGTTTAACTATCTTATAAATTGCTATTTTATAATCTTTCCTGAAAGCTATACTACATCTCACTATGAAGTTAACAGTATTTAATTAAATGTATTAAAATTATCATTTTGGGATACCGTATGAGGCAATATCATTTTTCTATGGAATTCCTTCATTTCAGGTACTACCTACTCACTCTGCATATGTATTTTACAGCCCACAGCAAACAGTAGCCTCATTTATTGTTTTTCTCAATTCTGTTTTGTTTATCTAAATCAGACATATTGCTTGCTCCGTTTCCTTAGTTAATAGAACGTACTCAGTGTGACTTACAGAGTCTTGTACCTTTTGACTGAAAGATGATCTGATAAGTTTTAGAATAGAAGCAAATCACTTCCAGGAAATCTGATTTGCTGAACTGAACTGACAATACTTCAAATTCTTCCTAAGACATGTTTGTTAGTATCTATCTTTAATTTATTTGCTTTTATGTAATTTATAAATATAGTTATATAATAAGTAGGAATGGATATTATTTGACATACAATATGAGCTGTTTAATGCATGAGCAAATGTGCACACATTACCTACTGGATGTTTGAAAATTTTTCCTTATACTTCTGTGAGGTGACACTGTCAGTAAGAGGATGGACGCTGTACTGTGCCAATGCTAGTGTTTCTCATGGATCCCAGTAAAAGATGTAGTGCTTTATAAAGCAGGGAGAAATTTAACTCCATGACTTTGTTGAACCGAGGTGAATGCATTTGTGTATATACGTAATCATATTGCTTTCGGTTCTGGTAAGAAACAAAGAGACTACAATTGCAGTATATTTTGTCCTCAGAGTAAAGAACTGATTATAAAGTATGAATTTCTACTTTCCATTTCATTTATTTTTCTTAATTTAATTGCTAGTGAATCTGGTTCTCTTTTTAATTTCATCAAATTAGAGGGAACCAAATGACTTGTATCAATAGTAATATAACTTCCACATTTTAATGCTGATCAATCTTTTCTAATTAGGATAGGTACTAGGATAATTCAATCACCGATTATAGAAAGGCGCTAGGGGAAGGCGTGTGCTGAGCACGAGAGAAACACTCAGGAAGAGTCAGAAAGTGATCAGGTGACAGGTTTTTTTTCTCAGATGTTGTGCTCCACTAGCCAGAGGGCAGAAATGATCAAGAGCTTATTTTATTCAAAGTTATTGAAAAAAAAAAAGATACACAGAATCTGAGCTTGGAGAATCTACACCATCTCACTGATTACCCAAAACCACACTCTGATAGGTCAGCTGAGCCTTTTTGGTGGTGCCACACTCCTGAAACAGCTGTCAGCAGTGTCTTGCTGTAATATTTCTATAGCCAGTGTATTAAACTGTGCAGTTTTATCTTCCCTCACCCCTACTGGGAAGAATAGAGAATGAGGATATTAGGACTACTGTGCTTTACCCTGACCTCTGGAACTGCAAGCCTTTGTAATAAAAATGTCTTTTTAAAAGTTTCTGCCTATTGCTGCAATAGAGAAACCCAATGAAAACACATAGAATTCAGTCGGGTTTCTTTTTTAAGAAAAATGCTTATAATATATCAGATATAAAAAATCAACAGTTTAAGCCATATCCATTATAAAAAGCCAAATTTAACATATGATGGATGAGTCAAAATGGTTCGCTGTATCTCGATCCAGCATTGAAGTGAGGCCAGCATTTTTCTGTTAACTGAGGGGTTTTTTTATTATTTTCTTTTCATTCATCATTTTACAATTCAAACTTCTTTTTTTTCCCAGTTTTGATAAAGTCTTGATAAGATTTAAACAACTTTTTGTTTCTTAGTAATTTTTTTGATGTCAACAGTAGATTTTTCCCTATATATTGTTTTGAAAAATTTTCAGAAAGACATTCATTACAAAATGCTGTATTTCTTCAGAATTAAGTCCAGGCCTACATGTAACTTTGGAGCTTACTTCATGACCATCCCACGCCTTTTGTGACTATTAATAAGCACAAAGCCCATGACTACTACCCATCAGAACAGAAAAAATAATGCATCCAAAGATACATTAGAGCAAAGAAAAAGTTAAAGCACAGCAAAGCAAAACCCTTTTTGATGAACTTGACTCATAAAGGAAGAAGACAAAATGTCAAATTAAAATATTAAAACTCTCATACTGAAATTCCCTTCAATGCTCGCTGTGTTATTCATTGTGTAAGTTCATCATTATCCCAATACTACATTAAAAACATGATACAAGCAACGTGGTACTATTTTTTTTTTTTTCAGGATTGCTTGTTTTGGGTTTTTTTCTGTCATGTACCCTAGATTTAGGAAATCCCTATGCTATTGTAATAGAACTCTGATCTGATGACTTTGAGGTAATATAACATTGTTCATTTTTCCCATGGTAGGTTGGAATGAGGCATTAAGGAAAAGAAAAATGAAAAAAAAAAAAAACAATCAATCTCTGTAAGAAATAGCTTTATGTGAAACGTAGTTGGGTATCATGCAGTTAAAGGTAGTTGGCAAATTTGTATGTTACAATTTTGTTATTCTGTGTTTGATAAAAACATCTATGACTTGGAATGTAGACTAAAAGTAAATACAAATGAATACAAGTGAATACAGGTCTTTCACATCTGCTAAATCCCTGCTATTTTTAATACACATTATTTTCTCCTCAGCTGTATTTTATGCCAAAATCTTCTCAAACAGCAGATTGTCAAGGAACAAACTGGGTGTAAAAAATTAATGTAAACCTGTACGAAGAAGAAAAAAATGATAAGAAACTATGTGTGTTGGAGTTCAGAAGTGGTTTCTAGGGCTTTGAAAAAGAAATAAAACAAATGAAATTGTAGTGCCTTGAACTTTCTTATATATATTTTTTTTTTCCTTATAAGAGTTCCAAGTGCCAATTAATATAAAGCTACTGGAGAATTCCAGGCAGGTGACGCTCCAGGGGACTAGTATCTCCTATTTCCAAAAGAGATTTAACAGAGTCAAGGAGCTGCTGATGCTGCTCACGTGCTCACGTGGTGCAAAAGGAGTTCCCCCTTAGGATATTTAAAATAATCCCTTCTTCATTCCTTTCTCAGCCTGCAAACGTGGTCCTGCCACTCAACAAATGGCCTCTCTACCCCAATGTCCTCACCATCCACTAAGGGCCTCATCACAGTGAGAATCACATCTCCACAGTATGGCCTTTTTCATTGTCCATCAGGAGATAACCTCTTTTAGGGAAATTCTCCTTGATGTCAGTTATTTGTTTAAAAAACAAGAATCAGGGTTTTTGTTATTTATTTTTAAGAAATCTCTTTTTTTAATAAAATTACTGGAATTCTAGACAACGGTACTATTTTTGTGGTGCCAGTGATGCACTATTCTTATCAACCTGCCACTAATTTTGCTATTTCTACCTGTCTGCTAACTAACATTGCAGAGCAGAAGCTCCTCTTCCTGGAAGCTCTTCCCTGCCCTGTCTACACTTAGACAAACAACTGATGCAAAATCTACCATTCATTTGTACAGTTATTCTTATGTTCATTCATCAAGTCTTCCCTCTATTTTCTGTTGAAATTAGTGGCTTTGTGTTTTTTTTTTAATACAGATTTATAGTTACGTTTTCCATTTACTTAAAATTAAAGTGTGATATTTAAAGTGATTTTTAAGTGGAGCATAGAGAGAGAGCTTAGAAGTAATGCTAGAGCTGGGTCTAGGAATTCGCTGTTGAAAGCTGAATGTTTCCTCTTTGAATCATGCATTCTTCCAGCATTCTGAGTATTGTCCTGTCATTTGTCTTCTTCATTATTTTGGAAACCATATGATACCATTTAATTCTGGTGGGGAAAATATTGTTACAAATTAGGGGGTCAAGGAAAAGAAGAGAACACTGGGGAGAGGGATTGGTGGGAATTTTTATAGTATATTTTTCATTAGAAAGGAGATACCATTTATTCAAAAAGCGATTTTTTTATTTAACTTTTTTTTTTTAATGTAACTCAAGCCACCGTTTTTACATCTTAAAGTAATGAAAATGAAAAATTTTCTTTTTCAGTATGAAAAGTTAAATATGGTCCAGGTCACTTTTACCTTGGTAGTAAAGTTACGTCAAGCATTAAAAAAAAAAAAAAAAATTTAAAATGGCAAATTTCTGAATTTTAGTAACAGAAAAATATAAACTACTGAATTAATTTTATTAATTTATTTTTTCATTACAGTTGGGGATAGCTGATCTCAGACTCTTCTAGGGTAGGTAACTTTCCCGGCCTTTTTGATTAGGGCATTATGAATGTCTGTGGAACAAAAGATTAGCTAAGAAGATAAGAGGTCAGTTTCTGGTGAGCAATCTCTGTGATCAGAAATTATAGAATACGTAATGTCATTAAATACTTTCTATCTGTGTGAAAGTTTGGATTGAAAACTTTGGATTGGACTGTGTATGTTATTTTTGGATTGGACTCTATATATAGTTTTTTTTTCTGTTTCTAATATAAGAAAAATGTTGTGTCTAAGCAAGTTTGTCACAAAGAAACATGCTAAAGTAGGGTTTGTGTGTTCTGAGAATGTTATTCCTGGCATATTTTGCCCTGGCAAGCTAAAAAAAAAGTGCTAAGTTTTACATCATCAAGCAGCCTCTGACCTCTCATTGAATGTTCCCAATACAGTTTTTAGAAAAGAAGCCAGGAAAAAGCTTAAGACTGATGAAATAGACTCATATTTCAGCAAAATTCATTCCTTTTTGCGTTTTCCATTTCTACTTTGCCTATCAAATCTGAAATACCTGTTGACCCTCCTGCTAGACTACGTTGGCCTCAGAGGGATGACCTCACTTCAGTGTTTCTTTGACAAGGATTTATAGATGCTTGGAAGTATTTGGAAAATATTTTTTTAAGAAGAAAAATATATTTTTATATGTATATCTATTGTCTATATCTATAAGTAATATAGCAATCCCTAAAGTAAGGCGATTTTTTTCTCCATTAGACATTTGAAAGTGATATTCTATAAATTTGAGCCATTAGTTCACAAAAGATGGCATGTTAAAAAAAGACTCACTTTTCAGAGCTGAACTGCTCAAAATCACACCAAAAAAAAAAAAAAAAAGGAAAATACTGATGTTCAAGAATATCCTAGAAACAGAATTGTTTCTTGTACTGAGTATATTAATTCCCTTCTCTACTCCCTATGAATTTCCTCTAGCTGCTGGTCTGCATGGTGACTGGTTCTTCATCCAGCTCCACAGGTGTTTGCCAGTTTCTGGAATTACGTTCACTGCACATACGTATGACAAGATTGCTTTTTACCTGCAGGACAAAAATGGTTTCCTGCTTCCTAACATGTTAGCAAGGAACTGAGAGTCGTGTTTTTCCTTTCCCTGGGTGACAAGTATTTTGAGCTACTGTTATTCTTTTTTTTTCCAGTTATACTTATTCTGCAAATAACAATTGCAGAGTTGCAGATTGTCTCAGATCCATCTAGGGACTCTGTTTAGTGGTTTAGTTGGTTATAAGGGAGCGTATTATAACCATTTAATGTTGATCACATAATCAAGTGCTCTGCAGCACCCTCCAAAAATGGATCTCTCTTGCCATATGAATAAATTGTATAACTAACTTCATGATGTTCCTCTTTAATCACTTCTACAGCACATTGTGGATTAAAATCCAAATAAAAGCCTGTCCTTTTGATCATTACTTTAAAATGCTGTTGACACAATTAAAATTGCTGTCATACCTCACACACTTGGAAGGCAAGAAATTATTAAATTTAAACTTCTAAAAGACAGAAAATGAATTATTAAGTCAAGAGGAGATTTATTGTGTAAGACTTTATATCTGGACTGACATCTTTTCCTGACATTAATATTGCTCAGTTACTTACGGTCTTTCTTATGCACTATGGGCTTATCTTCATGGCCATACAGCTTCACTATTCTCTTCTCCTGTGGGCACTATTTGTACCCCACTTCAGGCAACACAAATTTAGATCTCCAAGAATACAAAGTTAGAGAAAACACTGCTCCTTCCCCTGTATCCTCTGGAACTGGTACTGGGAACACAAGGTTGAAACGCTACCGAGCTGCCAGATTATGACAGTCTCAACATCTCTTGCAGCCTTCATATCAGGAAGATAGGCTGTCAGGAAGCAGTAAATTTAACACATACAAGCAGTAATAATTCAATAGCCTCTTCTAAGGGATACCATGAAATAGTTGTGCTTTCCAGATAGAAAAAAACTTGTGAATAAATGTGAAAAATATACAAGGAAATGCAAAGAAAAGGCAGCCTTAGAACTGGTAGTAACATCTATTATAAATGTGTTACTCTGAGGTGAAACCATACAGAAGGATGGACTCAGTAGAGAAAGAACAGAAGAGCTTTTGCTGAATTTGGTGCAAGCATATATTAAAGAAGCATATGTGGCCTGGTTTGGTGCTGGTTGCTATATATATATGAGGATCTTACCATGAAGACTGACATTATCCAGGATTCAGTAAGCACTGAATAGAACATATATACATACATATATATATATCTTTGACTTTCTTTTTCATTTCATTTTATGATCCGTTCCAAAATTGTCCATTCTTCTCTTAATTCAAAAGTCTGAAAATACGAATTCCAAATTATTTGTGCTGGTGGGAGAAGGATATTCACTGCTGTAAAGTACTGTTTTTATTTGTTATCACAAGAGATTCTGGGAGTTTCTTTTAAAAGTTAAAGACAGTGCCCTAGAGCATACTTGGTACAACATAAGTTAAACCAATCATCGAAAGAAAATTAATGCATTGCAATAGGTATATTTTTACTTTAATAATTTTGCTATTAATGCAAGTGGTGGAAATAACTTTCTTTGCTTTTATTTAAAAGAGGTACATTTACTTCTTATAAGCTTCATTTAATTCCGTTAAATACCAAATTATCTGATTTTTTGTTGACACTGAACCTGAAGAAAATCTGATCAAGATAATTTCATCCTTTGTAAAATGTTGTTCCTACCACAACCCTCACAAAGTTACTAAAATGTTGCATAATCTGTTGTGTATTCACTTTGAAACTGAGAACTTGTGAGTTATTCTGATTTGCATTCCCAAGAGCTTCTGGATAATGTGTAAGCTCTGCACCTTATGAACACACATGAAGAGTATCGTGGAAGACTCACTCATCCTTCATCTTCTAGAGGGTGTAGGAATCTCATTGCTACTTTTTGCCTTGTTGGAGTTCAGTGGTCATTTTCCTTCCTGTGTTTTAACTTTTCCTTGATCTTTTAAGCAGCTGATTTGACCTCTCCTCTACAACTCATGGAAAAGTCCCAACACCTAGTGGGGCGTTTTTTTATTTCCTTTAAAAAAAAAAAAAAAAAAGTGAGGCAAAATGCAATCTCGGTTGTATACAGGATTCATTCCAAATGACTTGTGTGGTGCTTTTTTAATTCAGACCAATAAAGGAGCAGGGCATGAGTTTTGCATTCTTTAATCCATGATAATGTGGACTCTTCTCAAGGGTCAAGCCATTGCAGTTGGTGGAACAGAAAGAGGCAGTAGCAGAAGGTACTGTCGTAGGAATTTCCCAATGCTCTTTTGATCACCTGCTCTCATTTCCCTGCCCCATATCTAGCTCTGCCCACTGTCCTACACCACTTGACTTGTCCCTCTTTTGTTTATCTCCATCTCCTCTCCCAGTTTTTCTATCACTGTGACAGAAAATATATGCCCTGTAGGGAGCTCCACCTTTCATGTTTCTCAACAAGCTGTATTCCCAAGCTGGTGTGTTTCATGGTGGGATATGCCCAGTTTGTGCCCACATTCTTCCTTACTCTCCAGACCTCTTACATACCATTAAGAAGCACACACAAAGAACTGCCGCTGACCTCTTGTTCTGCATCTTCTGTTTCATTTTGCAGGAACTGTGTTTTCATTACTCTGTTCTTTCCTTTTCTCTCTGAGTTAATTAAAGTTAATTGAGTAATTGATACTCTGCTATAGAAACTACCCAGCTAGAAAAATATCAATGTGTGGAGTAACCATACGTGTAGAGCGTATCTAATATGCTATCTTATGTAAAAGGTCCAGAAGTCCCTTTAAATTAGCTTTAACAAGATACCTTTCCTGAAGAAACAGTTAAGAGCACACCTAACAAGCTGTGGGTTCTACTAGTGTTCTGCAATAGATAGCGTTTGAACTTCAGTGAAAGGACATAGATCTAGCTCCATTGAGACAACGGCAGGAATCAGTTGTCTTCTGTTAAAATGGTTTCTTTGGACTCTTGCACTTGGCATTGCCACCAATGCATCTTTCAGAGTCTTTGGTGCATGAGCAATTTGCACATTAGGGGGGTGACAAAAGAGGTGTATGGGAATCCCATCGTAAAATTCTGGCTATTGTTTTCCCATTGGAGCAACAAGATCTCGGTACCTCTAGAAGTTAATGGTGGCAATACAAATTTTGTGTTTAAAGGTCTACTTTAATTCCTAATTGCATGGGCAATCAAACCAAATCCTTTTTATTATCCATTTTGTAAAAAATCATGGGTCTTTTTCAGTGACAGGGCTTTGCAGGTATATGTAGAATCCACTGCTCCAGTGATTTATACTATGGAACACACACGTTAACAGTCATCCTAAGGTACTGTATAAGAAAATCTTAAGTCAATACAAATATTTTTTTTAAAATGCAGAATTTATCAAAAACATTGACTCGATTTGAAATATCTTTTTTCCATTTCAATTCGTGATGAGTTCCAAAATTGTTCATTCTTCTCTCGATTCAAAAATTTGAAAAAACAAATTCCAAATTATATTTTGCCTGGGACAAAACAAATATCTTATTACTTCTTATAAGGCCTGTATGAGCAATCAAGTAAAAATAAAATCACAAATTATTTTCTGATTATTGACATTTCTGTAGAAAGGAGAATTTGCTGTTCTTCAGATAATATGGTAGGAGAATATGGCCGTAGGCATCTCTGTATAGTTCTTCTAGTATCTGCCAGAGGCAGCAGATGATTTTGATGGTTTTTTTTTTTTCTGAATCTGCATGACAATGCATCTGGTTACTGTTAGAACAGTTAGTGTTTGTGCCCAGGGTGAGCTAGAAAATTTCTGAAGGCTTGTTTTCCCAGAGAATCTGGTGCAGTATATGTCTCTAACTTACAGGAACAACTAGATTGATGAAAAAGAAATTATGAAAATTATGGAAAAATGTAAATTTATTAATTATTTATTTTAATAAGCTATAGGTTTACCTGTAGTTCCTTTCCAAAACTATAGATTTGTGCCTAAATTTGTTTCATTTGTATTTAAAGATGTAGCATCATGCCTAGCCTTATCCAAGAACTACATCTTTGACACAGCCCCCGCCCCCCTCCCCCAACATCCATCTATCTAATTGGAGAGATATGGATTCAATGGGTGGACTGATCAGTGGATAAGGAGTTGTTTGGGTGGTCACATTCAGAGAGTAGTGTTCAGTGGTTTGAAGTCCAGATGAAAATCCATGCCAAGTGTTGTCCCTCAGGCTTCCGTATTGGGACCAGTGCTGTTTAATAACTTCATTAATTATATAGACAGTGAGATCGAGTGCAACCTCAACATGTTTACACATGGCACCAAGCTGAGTGGTGCAGTTCTCACACCAGAAGGATGGGATGTCATCATGTTGGGGAACTCCATGATTTCAGTACAGGATGGGGATGATGTGATTGAGAGCAGCCCTGTTGAGAAGGACTTGGGGGGGTCAATGATGAGAAGCTCAACATGAGCTGGCTGTGCATGCTTGTAGCCCAGAAGGCCAACCGTATCCTGTGCTGCATCAAAAGAAGCGTGACCAGTGGGTAAAGGGAGGTGATTCTGCCCCTCTGCTCTGCTCTTATGAGACCCTAGAGTACCATGTCCAGTTCTGGAATCTCTAGCGTAGGAAGGATACAGAACTCTTGGAACAGGTACAGAAGAGGGCTACAAAGATGAACAGAGGGCTGGAGCACCTCCTATATGAGGACAGGCTGAGACAGTTGGGATTGTTCAGCCTGGAGAAGAGAAGGCTCCGAGGAGACAATATGGTGGCCTTCCAGTGCCTGAAGGGGGCCTACAGGAGAGCCAGGGAGAGACTTCTAACAGAGGCAGGTAGTGATAGGGCTAGGGGGAGTGGCTATAAAATTGGAGAGGGGCAGATTTAGACTAGACATTAAGGAGAAATTTCTTCACCATGAGAGTGGTGAGGCACTGGCACAGGTTGCCCAGGGAAGCTGTGGATGCCCCATCCCTGAAGGAGTTCAAGGCCAGGCTGGATGGGGCGTTGGGCAGCATGATCCAGTGGGAGGCGTCCCTGCCCATGACAGGGAGGTTAGAACTGGATGATCTCTAAGGTCCCTTCCAAGCCAAACCATTCTATGATTCTATGTTCTTATCTGTTGTGTTAAGTAGGTTGAGTCATGAAAAAATTAGTTCTCTGTTAAATATGGAAATTTCACTTCATCTCATGCTAATGTAATTATTTTCTGTTTATAATTGCTTACGAGTACATTTTTTTCCTCATTTTAGTTTAAGTTGTTTTCTAAAGCTTAAATAAAATAGTCAGATTCAAAGGCATGGGTTGACATTTAAAAAAGTAATGATTGGTACCTTTTTTCAGAGAAGCCGATCACCAAAAATATTTGACCTCATTCTTTTTAGCACTGAACAGTAATATTTAGAGGTTTGTATTATTCAAGGCCAGTTTCTTGTTAGGAATACTTAGGAACGTGTAAAAAGTTAAAAGGAAATGCAGTTTTTCTAGTACGAAGAACTAAATGTTGAGAGCTCAAGGTTAACGTAAATAAAGCTTCCGATCCTTAAGCAAATTATAAGATATATTTGCACACAGGATAAACTTAAAATGAACGTAGTTTATTTACTTAAAGGAAAGTGCAATCAATTAAGATACAATAGAAAAGGACATCACTGAATTAAAAATCAATAGTCCTCCTATTTACAGTATCTAATGTGAAAATCAGCATTTAGAAGAAGAGGCGTATTACTTTTGTAGGAAAAACATCACCATCTCTTACAACTACCACCAAACACAAAACCAGGTAGATCACATAATTAAAATAAATTATATTTCTTTAAATAATAATCCAAATATTTTGAAATCTGGATAGAAATACTTAAACATTGGCTTAAGTAATGTCTTATTCTGACATCGTTAGGGTTCTATTGTTTTATAGGTGGAAGGACACACATACTTTTTTATTTATTGAGCCCATATAATTTCAGTGAGCTGTATCCACTGCAAACAGCAGAGATCTACTTGCCCTGAGGTAAAGTAAGTATGTTATTTTTTGGTGGCTCATGGAACAATAAACACAAAAAGGACTTTAAAAATTTGTGTTATTGTCATGCAATGCTTTGCTAGGTTTTGTAGAGAACAGTAGCATATGGAATAATAAGATACAATAGATTTGTTGGAAATGAGTGTCTTAAGATTAATTAATTTGGGAAGATAAGTCTTAGTTGAAATACACAGATACAAGTTTTACCAGACATTGCCAATGTCATTTTCTGAAATTAATTCATCATCGCCTTTTAAATCAGTGTATTGTTAAATCTACTGACTTTTCCTTCTAGTCTACAGAAAGGTTGGCTGATAAGATTTATTCTCCAATGAACCTGAATGACATTTTTTCTACTAAAGTATAGGGTTCACTGGCAAGACCATTATAATTCAAGTAAAAATATACTCACGTTCATATGATTTCAATTTTCATACAAGAATGTTATCAAGATCTGTATGTTGAAAAATCTATATAGCGCATAAGTAAGAAAAATAGCATTGATCCTGTCTCTCTTAGGAAAGCTGTTGGATTGTACTTCTATGAAGGAACAGGTTTTCTTTCTTCTGCAAAAACAAATAAACCATAAAGATGGGCATATGTAATATAAATATATGGATGTGATATCAGCAGAAGGTGTGGTTTGTATAGAACCATAGAATCAAAGAATGTTTGGGTTGGAAGGAACCTTTAAAGGCCATGTAGTCCAACCCCCCCTGCAGTAAGCAGGGACATCATTAACTGTATCAGAGCCCAGTCCAATCTGACCTTGAATGTTTCCTAGATGGAGCATTTACTACCACTCTGGGCTACCTGTGGCAATGTTTCACCACCTCCGCTGTAAAAAATTTCTTGTATATAGTCTGCATCCACCCTGTTCTAGTTTAAAAGCATTTTGCCTTGTCCTGTCGCAGCAGATCCTGCTAAAAGGTTTGTCCCAGTCTTTCTTATGGAAGTCCTTCATTTTTCCAGGCTGAACAATTCTAACTCAGCCTTTCTTCATAGAAGAGATGTTCCATCCCACTGACAATTTTCAGACCCTCCTCTGGATACACTCCAACAGGTCCATGTCTTTCCTGTGCTGAGGACTCCAGAGCTGGAGGCAGTACTCCTGGTGGGGTCTCTCCAGAGGGGCAATATTACATCCTTTCACCTGCTGGTTATGCTTCTTTTGATGCAGCCCAGGATTCAGTTGGGTGCCTGGGCTGCATGTGCACATTGTCAGATCATATTCAGCTTTTCATCCACCAGTACCCCCAGCAGGTCTCAACTCACCCATGTTGGTCTCTTGCCTTCCTTTCCTGATTTCTTACACCTAGGGATCAAGAGCTCTTGTACTGTATGGAAAGTACCCTTATAGCTCCACCAGCTCTGTTCTGCTCCCTCGTCCTTGAGGGCAGTTTCCCAGGGGATCCTCTTGACTAAATCCTTGAAAAGCTGGAATTTTGCTTTCCTAAAATTCAGAGTCCTGATTTTACTTTTTACCTGACCCATAGCCCTCAGGACCCATAATCATCAAAATCTCAGAACTCCATAGTGCAGAGAGACCAACAGATAGACAGGGAAATATGTGACTAAACAATTACTTGACCAAGCACCAAGAGAGTCTTTTTCAAAGAAACAGAAGCATCACTGAGATAATGCCTGATTTAGTCTTTGAAAAACTGACGTTTTAGCATTCTGCACTGTATGGGCTATTATGTGCTGACATCAGCATGAGAATGGTAAAATTGGGGCACGACTACACTTTTCATTACAATCTCTGCTTTTTCAAATCCTTATGTGAAAAACTAATGGGGTTTTTTCATATACATATAAATATGTATATATGCATACATAACCTACCTCTAATAAAAAGGCTAACACAGGAAAGTCATGCTTTAAATAATCATGTCATCATATTGAAGAAAAAAAAAGAGAATGGAGAATATTTTACAGAGAATGGGTCTGGAAACACTCGACTCCCCTGTAGCAACAGTACAATTTGATTCAAAGCAGCAATACAATTATTTTCCCAACCAGTCAACCATTCATGCACTAGCACAGACCAGGTTGTAAAAAAACATTTTAACACTTGGTGACACAGAGTGAAGTGGTGAATCAGTGTTCATGTTAAGAGGGAGATTAGCATTTTTGTCTTATGCTTGTAATATGGGGAAAAAAATGTAACAGTGAACATTTTACTAGTAAAGTTTTCAGAAAAGTGTAGTACTGTGAGGAGATAAACAGTAAAAATAAATTTAACCTTTAAACATAGTCATAATCAGATGTGGAAATGCTGAACATAAATAAACCAGTAGGCCTGGAGCATGTGGGGTGACATTAAGATGAAAAGAGCACCATCAGGTTGAAATCAGAGTTGAACAAAGAATAAAATTATACAGCTACAGATAGCTCTTAATATTAATTCAGTAGTTCTCTGTGATTAAGGAAAATTGTGTCTTTGCATCTTTCTTGTTTGAAATTGTTTCTGTGGAGTTGATAACAGAAGTGTCTCACCTACTTTGCCAGTGCTAGACTGGATGTCATTCACTGCTTCTGTCTCTATTGCCTTATAATTCAGCAATGATGGGAGCTGACATGCAGAAGGAGGCTGTTCTTAAAGTAGACTTTGAGGCTAACTGCAAACTAAGAAAGAGGAGACTTGAGAAAAAAAAGAAAGATAAAAGAACAAATACAGGGGACAGAAAATGAGAGAGGAATGATAAAGCTGGTCAGTCTTTTTTATTTCTCCTCCTTTACCTCTAAAACTGCTGAGCTCTCATGATGATAAGAGTGGAATAGTAATAGCCTTTCAAAATTTTTTGGTTTTTTTTAACTCTTTGACGGTATTTTTGTTAAAAGAATGTTGTGCTGGGATATTGGTGTAAAATTTTTATAAATGGTATTCTGAGATAAAATATAATGCATTTTAAGTGTATATAATATTAAATGATGCCAGAACTCTTAACTACAAATAAGGCTGTTGTATACAGAATACTACTCGTGGGGGACTGTGTCTGGCAAAGATGATATGTCTTGAGAATCAAGGAGTTCTAAGGAGAATTCTGCATGAAGAAGGAACTAATTCTTGTGTAGTTAGTCCAAAATCTGAAAAGCAAGAAAAAGGGGATCCTTTCTTGCTTCCTTGGAGTATGTCCCTAGCTGCACGTTGAAGTCCCTCAAGAGCCTGTGACAGTTTTGCCTCTGCAGTGTGACCGTAATTGACAGTAAGAACTGAAGGTGAGGGAAGAAGAAACTCCTTCTACGGTCCTCAGCTATGAAAGCTCTTGTGCGAAATTGGAAATAGATTAGTGGGTGCTTGTAGTGAATATTTTATTTGGTACGTATTTCATGTGGAAATCAGCTGGCATCTCCAGCATCACTGCAGACCTATTATGCAATTTTTGGTGTATTTCTAATTGTTGTGGATTTTTTCTCTGAATTAGATTTGTACATATCGGTATTTAGACAGAATTTCTACTGTGGTCTATATGTGCATGAACTTAAAACCCTCCACAATTAGCATTAGAAAATGAGATACTTTCTTCTGAAT
Source organism: Cuculus canorus (assembly GCF_017976375.1). Lineage (NCBI taxonomy): Eukaryota > Metazoa > Chordata > Aves > Cuculiformes > Cuculidae > Cuculus > Cuculus canorus. The sequence continues at coordinate 85,158,040 of NC_071401.1, forward strand.
GTAGCTTCTGTTTTTCTTTTGTACAGTACACCGAATATAGTCCTGAACATATCTGAACCATGTACTAAGCGAAAGAGCAATATGTAGCTCAAGAGTCCTGGAAAGAAGACTTCAGATAGCCTGAAGTCATTTCCTGTCTTTGCTAGAACGATAAAACCTGAAGAGCTAATGAAGTAAAAAAGGTCTTTTTCAACTTTCAGGACATGCAAAGATTTTCCAGCAAGAAAGCATGCAGGAAAACTTAAAATGAAAAAACATATTTGCTTTCTTTTACAATAGTAAATTTTGGGGAAATTACTTTTGGGTAATTTACATAAAAATATCGTCACCTTAAGCCTATCAAATTTATCTGTAACACCTTGACTATGTCAAGTCACTGAAGCAGAGTGAAGCACTTGTTAATGAAAAGAAATTACACTCCTTAAAATGAAGTCTTTAAACCCACTTTATCATCATTAGAATTTCCAACTATCTATCCCTCAAAGGTTGGATTATTTATGTTCACTTTAATGTAGTTGAATTTAATCAACACAAGTAGATGTGGCAAAGCTTACCTATCTCAGTTAAGATGGAAACTGCACTATAGGAAGAAAAGGTATTTTCAGATATAAAACTGTTTTTTTAGGGATAATTCAACTGGTTTTCTGATTTTTTTTAAAAGAATTTTTTTTCATCTTTCTCCTAAGGTAGTCTATAGAACTCTAATGATCTATTAATGTATAGAAGTAATGCTTCCTTTCTATAATAAACCAGCCAGTTAGCAGCTTATAATTTTCTCTACCTGTTTCCACTCTTGTATATATTCCTTCAGCTGCCACTGATAGTAACAACAACAACTAACAACTAACTTAAACTATCTCAAAAACTGAGGTGGCTGACCATAATATCTACTCTAGGACAGTCTACTCTTTGTGAAACCAAGGCTATAACTGACATATCTCAAAGAAAAAGAGCTTGATGGATTTTAAAGGAGTTTTTACAGCGCTATTTATGACATGCAGCTTTGACAGATCTCAGTGCTAAGTTGGAGATGGTAAAAAGAATCAGAAAGATACAGGCCACCTGGCAAATAAACAATGGTCATTTCTTCTGCTGCAGCAGGCACTTAGATGTCATGTTGGGTTGTCGGGGTTGAGGTAGGAACATCAGTCAATCCTAACTGTGAATAAAATGAAATACGATTCTCCTTGGGAAATTATATTTGATTTAATCAAAGCCAGGAAGAGACTATCTAGGTAACTAGATAGATGGATTTCTTGCACTTATTTTTGAAAATAAACAAAACAAAACAAAACAGCAATATAGAAGCCATTCTACAAATATAAACATTTGAAAACCAAACATCTTTAGAAGGGTTCTAGAGTGTATTTTTTTCCTTGCTGTTTTGCTTGGGATTTTTTTTTTCGAGGGGGACACATTGTTTATATTTAGCAATACTTAATGTATATACCTACAGGGAAAAACTGTCCTACCGTATACTTGTCATATGTTCTCTCATATTCTTGAGAACGCCAAGTGGTTTGTTTCCATAAAGCTTTAATTTAATTAAGATTGTCAGATATCAATATCATTTAACAGCAAGTGAGACGTATATACTTGTGTGTTTATGTAGATGAAACAAGCAGTATTACCCTGTATATGTATGATAAACAGCAGAATAGAGAAGACTTTTGAAAAACCTAAATTTCTTTAAAGATCATAATTTCAGCGCCTATAATGAAAAGACTGCATTGATGGCTTTTTAAGTAAGTATGCATTGCTGCTTTTTCAAAGTGTTAAGCCAGCAAGGAGCAGTATGTAAGAATAATTATATTTGCATAAATTTGAATCACACATATATACAAATTGTATATGTATTATATACATATATGTTTCAGAGATACATATATGCTTTAAAAATATATGCAAGTAAATTTATGGTAACATTTGAAAATGTTGTGAAGACTGAATTAAATATTGTATTTTATAAAAATAAGAAAGAAATAACAGCAAGGATAACAATACATCAATAGAGGACAAAATACAGGAAGCAATCCTGGAAACTGAGATTGGGAAATGGCATTGCAATAGCTTAAACTTACTATGATATTGTATAAGATTATCTATACCAGGTCAGAAAAAAGTTGCACCCAGTGTAGTACCTTATTTTGATGTCAGCCTGTACTGGACAGAGAAGAGACAAGGTACAACCATGTTATTATATTTTCAGGTATACTCATACTCCCCACTAGCCAGCTGTTATTGTCTCAAATCATTCTTTCTGATGTTTTTTCTCCCATGCATTAGGAGAAATGTTTCAAGCCTATGCAATCTGAGGCAGTGATTTACCTTCAAGCACAGAGGTCAACTATGAGCAAAGAGATAGCATATCTCCTGTTTTGAACTTCCTGTCTGATGACATTAGTCCTTTAATTCCAATTTTGTTTTATACAAACAATAAACATTCATTCCTTATTCATCATCTTCTTGGCATCCTTGATTTTGCAGACTTCATTTACATACCTGAGGTTTAATAGCCAGTTGTCATACAGCAGTGTTTGTATGTCTTTGAGAAACCTTGCTGCTCTTCTTCACTTCTTTTCAAGTATTATTAACCTTCTGGGGATAAGAGGATCAGAATTATTTTAACCTCTCTCCTTATCATTCTTGAACATTTTGTTTTAAATTATAGCTGTTTAGGATTTGGGGTTTTTTTGCTCTTTAGCCAATATTTTCATAGAAATCTTCATTATAATTGCAAGATTTTTGTCTAATTAGTAAGGTTAACGAGTGGTAGTTTTTAACTACCATTAGTAACTCTTCTTCAGTGTTTACATAAAAAAAATCAGAATTATTTTCTCCAGTTAGCATTATGTCATATTTTATCACTAGTTCCTAGAAGATAAGTGTCCTCCAAAACACTAATCCTCACCACCATTGGCTACCCTTAGAAGTATAAAATGATATTGTAAAATGACTGAAGGATAGTAAGCAATTCTCCGTGTTTTAAAGGAAATAGAAAGTAGACAGACCAGTTCGGTAGACCACCCTGTCTAATATTTTCTCTATGGTTCTCTTGAAGACAATATGTTTCAGAGAGTACTGTAGCAAGCATATTTGCAACAACCGATTTGGAGAGTGTATTTCTTTTTATATTTGTCACACTTAACAGCTTGAAACAAGAAACTTCACTCCTTCATCCTTGAAATCATTACCATCACTCTTCAAGGCACAAGGTAATCTTTAACTGACAAGAGCACAAAGATATGTTTAAAGGAGGCAGATTACTCCATCATTTTCCACCACGGGTAGATTGCATCTTTCTGTGATATATGTGGCCCTGGCCAGTGTTAAACAAAGAGTGCTGAACTCATAACAGTTCTGCTCCAGCGTAGCAGTTCATGTAAGATAGCAGATGATCCAGTGTATGCACAGCATTTCTTGTCTATAGTACATGAAAATTTAATTTCAGCTGAAATTTCATGCTAATACATATCAAATAAACCCAATTGACTGTACTTGTAAGTAATTTTATACTTTGCAAGTATTCGTTAATACATTGTGCTGGGAGTCAAGTCTGTTGTTGCTTCTATTTTTGGACAACTTTGTTATGAGAAAAAGCTTTACAATTATTTTAAAAAATATTTTCCTTGTCTGTGTGGAATGGAGAAGACAATTGTGGAATGGAATTGTAGATTGCTGTCACCATTTCTTTAATTTAAAATTGCCAGTCTAAAACCTGAAAATAATAATTGTTGTTTGTCTACAAAATATTTTCAGCAGTAAAAAGAAGTTGGGACAGTTCAATTTCTGGCACCATCTTGAGAAAATCTCTGTGTTCAGTAAATTATTTAACATCTGCTTGCCAACTAAATATGGGGACAATTATATCTTTCTAAGTCACAGTGGTGCTATGATAGATACACAAAAGCCACTAACCACAATACTGATCATCTGATTAAAGAACTGAGACCACCAATCATCCTAATCTAGCATGTTTTTCTCAGCCAAATTCCACAACTGTCCTGTATTTAAACTGCTTCGGAAGAGACATTGATCCACCAGAGAAGAGACATATATACAATCAACATCTTGTATGTATTTGGGGCTGCACTAAGAATCAGAATCAACATGTTTGAAATTATTTCGACTCCTCTGTTGACTTTTTAAATTATTGTATGGTATTTACAGTATTGTAGGTTTAATTCCTCAAATAAACATTTGGTTGTGTTAACTAACTGCCTATAAACCATATACCAGGACACTCTTTCTGGAAATCCTTTAAATTTTGTCCAGCTACTGTTGAACTGCTTGGCTAGCACACATTTTCCAAAAAGATCCTAGTTTGAATTTTAAGTCACTAGGAAAGAATTTACTATTTTCTGTGGAATGGATGTGAATTACAGAAGCTCGAGGGAGGATTGTTTTAATAGAGGTTTTTTTCTATGAAGTGTGACAACACTTCAAACTGGCACACTGCAATTTTTGTTGGAGGAAAAGAGGCTTGACATGGGTACCATTACTTTAAAATGTCTGATGTGATCAGCGAATAGGAAGGAGTGCCATGCAAGATATAGTCCCAGATATAAATGTCAATATGTCTACATTCAAAACAATGTGAGATACTTAATATTATATTTGTAAGGCATATAAGTGTAAAAAAAAAAATTATTAAGTCTCTCTCAGTTTCTCTTGCACGTCTATAAAACTTACATAACTTCCAAACCTGAATACCTTCATTCTGTCTGAACTGGAAAATTCAGGAAACATGTACCTGAACAAGATAATTTTCATATTACAGTTGACAATTTTCTCCTATATATTTCAAAATGTGTTGTTCCAGAGCTCTGGAATGTATCTTCATAACTCTTTTAGATTAAACTGCAGTCAATCTACAAGAAAGCTGTGGATGGACTGTTCACAAAGGCTTGTAGTGATAGGACCAGGAGCAATTGGTACAGACTGGAGAGGGGCAGATTCAGACTAGACATAAGGAAGAATTTCTTTGCTGTGAGAGTGGTGATGCACTGGCACAGGTTGCCCAGGGAAGCTGTGGATGTCCCATCCCTGGAGGTGTTCAAGGCCAGGCTGGATGGGGCCTTGGGCAGCCTGGTCTGGTGGGAGGTGTTCCTGACCATGGCAGGGGGATTGGAACTGGATGATCTTTAGCATCCTTTCCAACCCAAAATATTCTATGATTCCATGATTCTATGATCAAATTTGATGTCCTTATAATAATGAAAGTTGAAAATAACTTAAGGGAGAGTTTAGGGCAGGGTGGAGCAGTCACATTCAGGGTTGAACTTCTGAGGCTATTGATCCCTTTTTTAAAGCTCTGTGGATTCATGGAAGTGATCTGCTTACTTCTAAATAGATTTTCACCTAATTCCCACATCACAGTTTTTTTTTATTCTGCAAACTGTCCTGAATATTAGATAATATGGAAATTTGAATTAATGCCATTTTCAGATATTGTTGCCATATAGAATTAGATATGCTTGTAAAGGACAATTTTAGTCTCCCATTAATAAGATATGCCTTTCTTTATCTTCTATATGGTGTCACTTAGCATATTAGTGCTCATATAATTCTAAACTGTGATTATTTTTTTCTGTTAGAAAATCCCTTACACTCAGAGGTGACTGTCTTTGGTTTGATTGCACACTGTGCAATTACTTTAAGAGTACATTCTTATGCAACATAATTTCACCAGCTTTATCTCTGTGTTCTCCAGTTTTCAAAGTTTCCTGATAGTCCACGGAAGACAAAAATCTCTGGACTTATTCTATACAGAGTGCAGATTAAAAAAGCATATCCAACTTGAAAAAATTCCCACCAAAAGGTAGCCTAACTATCAAAGACTGACTCAAAGTCTGTTAACTAACATAGAGTGCACAGAGCACCAAAAATTGTATACATTCCATTCTCAGTGAAGAAATAATATCCCAATTCTTCTCTCACCTGCATATGTACAAGGACAGAGCATGTCTATCTGTATGAAATTTCTGTTAAAAAGGGATCTCTGCTGTGATGCGCTTCTGTCCATAGAGCAGAATAAGCAGCACAGATTGAGTGAGAAATGTGTCAGATGAAGGGAAAAATAACAATAGCATGTAATAAAACAAAAATAAAATTTTGTCATGCTGCTTCAGTCCTAATCTTTTTTAGAAGTGATTACCAGAATGCTAGTGACTCTTAGGGGCTCTTGCATTGGATTCCACAGTCACAACTGCAGGGATGCTTTTTTGGACAATACATTGTTAAGGACATAGACTGTAATCCATTGTTTACTAAAATCTTTGACTTTCTAGAAAGTATAATTCTCCAGTTTCATCCCCAGTGAGATGTTTTCAGCATTAGTGGGTCAAATCCTTATTTGTTTTACAGGCTGTGCTCCTGTGAGATAGAATTATTTATCAGCATAATTTACAGTTCTAAAGAATTCAGCTCATAGACCTGTGTAGACAAATACTGAAAATCTTTCTCTCATCTAATTGCCATTGCTTTAAGGTATAACCTTTTATGCTCTAAAGCAATTTCTCTCAATATCTTCCACAGAATGATTTGTAGTTTTGTTAGGTTTGCATTTGTGTAGTGGTTCTGGGGAGCTATACAAAATGCACTCTTCCTCCTGATTCTTCCTTCCTTTATCAAGATATGATGAGTTTTTCTACTATTGATAGGATCTTTCTCCTTTTATATTTTTTACTAGAACCCCTCTTGCACTTGGAGACTGCAAAGCTCCATATAATTGTATTCATCTATTTTGAAAATTCTTACATTTTCATGTATAATTTAGTTCTTTTTCAAGGATTTTCTGGGAACTACGAGTTCTTTTTGATCATTCTTCATGACCATTTATTGTACTTTCTAGCTTGCTCTCTTGCATGAATATATACAGTGACTACTTAAGTTTGTGTGTCAGTATACAAATATATGTGTATACCCACAAATTTATGAGTGCATGCATACGTATGCATGCATATACACACTCGTGTATATGCATAACTTATTTAGAATATACGTTTATAGATATTCATAATAGCATATTTAGACATTTAAGGAGGCACATAGATCCTAGCTCCCAGGGTGGCTAGCTCTGTAAAACTATTATGGAGCATAATTTTCTTTCTATGCTCTTTTCAAGGACGTTAGCTCTTCATGACACTTTCTGAAGTCAAGTGTGCAGTAGTATCTGTTCATCACCGTGACAAAGCATTTCTTGTCTCTGCAAATTGAAGTTCATTACATTAGTGCTGATGTTCTCTCAGCAGGTGGTCGATGTCAATTATTTTTTCTTCTGTATAATGAAAGCTGCTACATATTCATTTCAATTCTGTTACAGAGCTCTGAAGTTCTGACAAGCTGTGAGCAGTTCCTCAATCAGGTAAACTTATGAATAGCTTCATACTAGCTGGAATCATCATGTCCTGACTAACCTGGATTTCTCACAACTTGTCTCTATGTTTGCCTCATACACGGTGGCTAGATTGTCCTTTTCCTTTCTGTTTTTAGGGCTTATCACAGAAGACAGGCATCCAAACTTTGCTTGTTCACTTGCAACAGCTGTTTCCAAATACTGGACAAGCTGATTTTATTTTAATGGGCACATGAACAAGATAATTCACAATGATCTGAAACTTGGACCATGTCCACATAAGCAATCTACCTTGCCCTTGCCCAAGTCATCATGAAGTCTCTAGTCAGATCAAACTAAGTTCTTCTCCTCTGGGGACATCCTCTGGGGATGCTTTCAAGACTAGTGTGCTCGCTGTCCATATCAGTCAGATGGACACAAAACAACCTGACTTAAATCTTGAATAAGGTGCTTCTTAATCATACTGTATTCAGATGAAAAAAAAAACCCAAACCAACATAATATGAATCTCTCTTTCAACTCTTCCACCTGTTGCAGCGCTCAAATTCCAAATTCACTTCCAGGAGTTTGTAATAACTTTGATGTATTTTACACGTGTATTTTTGTGTATGTGTGTGTGTGTATATATATCTTATCTCTAGTTCTGAATTGAGTGAAAACTATTTTTAATTGCTTAGGTATTCAAAAACTTCTCTAAAAATACAAAGGTTTTCTTCTTCAAAAATCTTTTTTAATCTTATGACTCATCAGAAGGACAATAACTCATTGTGTGCTTGTATTACACAGGCAACTAAGTCTGTTGGGAAGTTTAAAGTTATGCCCATATATAGTGTCTACTTGAGCATTCCCTCTACCCAGTCATTGGCAGTGACCAATGTGGATGTATCATCAGAATATTGAAATGTAAGGGATAAAGAATAGAGGGTTGAGAAAACTAATTTCAAATTCTTCTAGATGATAAGTCATCAGAATTATTTTTAAAATGGAATAGAGGAAGAGTGTAGTGGCTGTGGTTCTGCCACTGTTTAGCAGAACTGATAATCCAGACTTACTCCATACTCTCTACTTTAGGTATGTAGAAATTTATTGTCAGCAATATAAAAACATCTGTCATACTCACAGGTTTAATGAAGGAAGCATGGAAGAAGAGAGTGTGATTTAGAGGTACAATTATTCTTCTTGAAAAGGTGGTTAAGAGTTGTGTAGCTTGTTCTTTAAAACACAGAATCACAGACTTACAGATGAACTGAGGCTCCGGGCACCTCTAAAAATCATCTGGTCCAAACCTCTGCTCATACCAGAGTCAGGGAGAGTAAGTTGCTTAGAGTCATGTCCAGTTGAGTTTTGAATATCTCCAAGAATGGAGACTTCACAGCCTCTGTGTGTAACCTGCTTTAGTGTTGGACCACCCTGACAATCAAGAAGTGGTTTCATATGTTTGTATGGAATTTTCTTTGTTTAAGTTTGTGGCCATTACCTCTTGTGCTGTCAGTGGTCACCACTGAGGGGAATCTAGCTCCATCCTCTTTACTCTTCCTATTAGGTATTTATGATCCCCCTGAGTCTTCTCCCCTCCTGGCTGAGCAGTCTCAGCCTGTTCTTGTATGTGATTTTTTCCAGTCCTTGTATCACTTCACTATATTTACTCTGGTATATACAGGTCTCTCTTGTACTTGGGGGCCTAGCACTGGACCCAGCACTCTTGAGTCTTGCCAGTGCTGATAAGACATCAGTGATAAGGATCACCTCTTTCAGCCTGCTGTTGACACATTGCCTAATGCAGCCCAGGATACCATTAGCCACCTTTGCTGCAAGGGCACACAGCTGGCTTGTGTCCAACTTGGTATCCACTGGAACACCTGGGGACTTCCCTATCAAGCTGCTTTCCAGGTGGAGCATATACCGAGACCTGGAGTTATTCCTCCCTGTGGTCAGGACTTGCTTTGCTGAGCTTCATGAAGCTCTGGCTGGCCCTTCATTCAGCCTGTTGAGGTTCCCCTGAATAGCAGCACACCAGTCAGTTGCATCACTCCATCTAGTTTTGTATAATCTGTAAATTCACTGAGGGTGGGCTCTGTCCCATCAACAAGATTGTTAATGATAATGCCAAACGATATAGGTCCTGATATATTTTCCTAAAAGAACACCTGTGTGAGGTTGTAGAACCAACACTCAATGTTTATGAAAAAAATAATATTCAGACCGTGTTATAACACAAAGTCTGTCTGTCATCTTGCTTACAAAATACAAATGCTTCCTTGAGTTTTTTGATTTTTTTTTTCTATTTCTGTCATTTTTTTGAGAATGCTTTTCTTCCACATGGATGAAAAAAATCATAAACCAGTATTTTTTAAAGCAATTGTCGTAGTATTGATCTTAAATTATGAAAATTTTAAATAATATTGTTCATGCTTTCTGTGTCGGACTTTTTTTTACGTGTCTAGAATTTATGTTTCCTATATTTCAAACTTAGCAATTTAGCTTTGAAAATAGATGCTCAGGCTCTAACAGTTTCTGTGTTTGCTTTCTTTAATAGAAAAATATATTGAGCTCTTATAAGGTGATAATTACTGATATCACTGGAACAAGTAAAAAAAAAAAAATCATTCACTGTTGATTTTATGTAGGATTTCATTTTTTCCTGGTTCTGGATTGCAGTGATTTGTTTTAGGATTTTGTTTCTTCTTTCCTTCCTTAATGATTTGATCTTGATCCCCTTTAACTAAGCAGTATGTAAGAGTTGATGAGTTTTCTCTAGATGGTCATCTAAAAGGAACACTGATGTTCAATGATTAAGAGATAGGCTATTATTCTTTATGTTTGTCTTCCTTAGAGCTCCTTACAGCTCAATGGCCACCCTATGTTTAGTTCAGAAGGCTTTATATTTACTTTGATCAGTTCTGCAAAGTACTGTAGTGTTCTGATGAAGCAATAGGTTCCGTAAGGACTCAGGAGGAGTGAGAATTTAGCATTTAGCATTTATTGGATCAGCTGGTTTTTTTCCACCATTTATAAATGTGCATTCGTACTATTCTTCTGCGTCTTTCCAAGTGCAGTGAGCCAGTTTGACTTGTCCTGTCTTGTGTTGTGTGATTATATATTTGTGAAGCTTCTTTTACACTAAGAGACTTTTTCTCACAATCCTCTTTCTTATTTTATCATCATCTGTGCTGTCACGTAGAAAGCAAGTAGAGGCTAAAGTTCAATGATGTTTCAGTAATAAAACTTTCTTATGCTACCTTGCAGACACTAGACTAAAATTCCTCTGCTATCTTCTCAAATTACTTTTCTTACTGTTGTTCATATTGTGCACTTGGAAATCAAACATTAGAAAAGATTTCCCCATCTGTCAATGATGACAATGTGCTAGACAATAAGGTAATAATGAGGAGAGGGACGACAGAAATAGAAGGAAGTGTTATGTGTATCTGTAAATACCAATAATTGAGGATCAGAAAAGGTTTTAGTACCAAGCTTCATGAAACCCTGCTCCTTTTGATGCGCACAAGAGCCTTTTTTTACAAAAAACATTGTTTCATCTGCATGTGTTATCCAGTACACTATATATTGCTGTTGTACTGTGTTTATGAATTATGGCTAGGCAGGATCCAGCTGCTTAAGTTAGCAAATCATATTAGGAAATGACCCCTGTGGTGCCTCACGTGTACTTGTTAATTATAAATGTACAAGTATACTTAAATCAGCATATGGACAATCAGTATTTAGGGGTTTCTACTGGGATTTAAAAGAAGAGACACCGTAATAATCTTCCTTCTTCAGCACAAGAGGACATCAGGGTAACCAAGTCGAATTCTTTCGAACTCTGGAATACCACATCTTTTCCAGCTGGTAAAGCTTCACCTTAGTTTTATCATCTACCTGCCCTATGGCAAGATTTGTCCAAAATCACAATCTTGTCTTCCTGGCTATTTGTGCCCATTTATTTTTGTGCAGATCTAGTCCTCTAGGTTAAAGAGCAGCTTTCACTGTGTGTTGTTTTTTCTTACACTTCTCTCACTGCCTCTCTTTTCCACTCCCATGAGATTGAAACATACAAGCCATCCTTCCATATTAGTTTTGTAGCCTAAGCTAGCCACACCTTAGCCTTCTAGCCTCATTATTAGTCTTCATTTAATAGTGTTTTCTGTTTCTTTAATGGCCTACAAGTCCTCCTCTGTACTCTACCATTGGCTCTGCAAATAGTAATGTGCAGACAGAGACGTGCAGAAGCTGGAACATCATTACTAACATCAATTTTTATATATTCAAGTTCTTAGAAGACATGTAGGCTAACAGTTAGGTTCCTGGTCTAAGATGAGTATGAATAGCAATAGAGGAAAAAAGAGGAGAGGAAGAGACTTATGTTTATGTACTTCATGAATGTCTTCATGCAGAATATCTGCAAGTATTAAAAAAATGTAATCAGATAAAGTACTAGTTAAACCCAGCAGAGCCTGCTGTAGCCATTTAACTCTGCTTGCTTTTGTAGACATTGTACCAACATCTCTGCTTTTTTCCCTCAAGATTAAGTTGTAGTCACTCAGCATTTGTCTGTGAAGTCTGAAAGAAATTTTTGCAAGATGCCAAGGGAAAAATATGTCCTCATTTCATCTAAAACCAAACTTTATCCCTGCTTGAATCTAATCCCTAGTTCAGCTTCCTTTCCTACCATTCCACCTAGAAATCGTAATGGGAGACTGGTCTCTCTCATAATCTGTGCAACGTTTCCCTACAGGGCTTGTATAATAATTGTATTTCCAAGTAGTTTGGTAGGATTATATTTTGGATTAAACTTCAGGAATACCATTTGCCAAGACAACTGAAAGATCTATTATGAAGTATATGTGTAAATAGGGCAGGGTACCGGCTTTGTAAAGGAAAAAAAAAACAGCTACTTTCATAAGAACTGTGTGGAACAATGTTTATCAGATTGCAATTTCTATACCAATGGATGTGCATAACCTTTCAGGATTTTTTTAAATGTGCATAATATATGTTTATGAAGAAGGATAAGGAAAACAAACAGAGTGATATGGAAGAAACGGGAGCACAGAAAATGTACCCTATATTCAGCACAGCAATAATTAAAAATTTGTGGCATTATTTCATGTTTTGGATGGATATTTGTGTGTGAGTGTTTGCATGTGTGCACATCTGCTTGCATGTACTATCCATGTGTGTCTATTTTTTTCTGAACCAAGTAACCCTCAAATCTGAAAAAAGTGAAGATCAACTACATGCTCCTAATTATTTCTTCCATCTCTATCACAGCATGCAAGTGCTGTAATGAGGAAACGAGATCTGTGAGTGCCACAAGCAATATCAATGCTGAGGAATTCATATAGCCTGTATAAGTCCTCATCACTTCTTTTCACCAGGCAAAAAACTGGTTCAAGAGAACTGAGTCTTTTGAATAATGATAGAAGTTACAAGATGCGTTTCCAGGCACTGTGCTCATTTTTGCTTTTTCCTTTTAGAAAGTTAAAATCAAACATATTCCTGTATTCCCACATGACATTTTTTCTGGCCAGATTTAAACAAATTGACTGCCATTATGACCAATGGTATCTCCGCACTTATAGGTCACAAGTAATTGATGAACTTTACCACAAAGCTATTTTTACCACCTTTAGGAAGGGAACCTGTGTAAGTCTTTCATTTTTAGTGAAACATATTTGTTTTGTTTTTTTTTTAATTTGGTTCATAAGTTTAGAGAAAGAGAAATTTCAGAAGTATGTCTTTTATGAGACTCCATTAAGCCCTAAGTCATTAAAAAATATTTTAGCTTTCTTATTCCTTTCACTTTACCCTCTAACTCAAATGACTAAAATACATTCTGTTGTACTTTTTCTTTGCTCTACTGTTTTACGACTCCAGTATATGCGTCTAAGTATTAAAATTATATGGAGAAAATTTATGCAAATTCTTAGGGGAAAAGACCACACAATAAAGTTAACATGCACTTTTCATTGTTAATGTAGCATTATATACTTTTATGTGTAATATCTATCCATCCTCTGTACATTGACATGTTGGTGCATTAGAGTTATGTGCAGAATTATATTGAAAGTTTTGTGTGTTTTTTTTTTAAATTACTGAAATCTCTAAAGTCGACTGAATAAATAGAGTCAAGAAAGGTTAGGAGACCACATATTAAATTGCATTCAGATGCATTATAAATTATAATTAAAAGTTTCTACTATGTGATTGCAATCCTATCACCATTAAAGTTGTGTGTTTGACCCATACTATAAAAATCATCACAAATGTCTCTCTTCAGTGCCTTAGTGTTATTCTCAGTAGTGGACCACAAGGCATTTAGCTGAACCATCTTTTTGATCTTTATATGTGGAAGTTGGAGATAGAATTGAATTTCTGATACATGCCTTGCAGGGCAAATATATAAGACTACAGGACCATTACTGTTGTGAAAGATCTTCTGTTGATAAATGTAAACACTTGCTTCCAGATTCTATTAATCCAGCACATTTCATTAGCAGTAAACTCATTTGGAATAAAGTTACAGATATTTGACAAAAAAGGTGCTTTACATTATGTCTGTCAGAGTAGCAATATTCATCTTGCATTAAACAATTTTAAAACTAATATTATGTAAAGTGACATGGAAATAAAAATGGCGATTTCCTTTTTTAAAAAAAAAAAACATTTCCAGAGGACAGCAGTCATTCTTCATAATGGCATTTCCGAAAATGCCACAAAGCCATAGTCTCTTGTCGTATCTGATCCACATATTCTAATGTCTAATTGTGCTGTCGTTACAGATGGAAGGAAGAAAATATATTTCTCTAAAAAAATAGCAAAAGCTTGACTTGATCATTCTATAACTGCAAATATATGGCTTTTGTCAGTATGGGCCCTTTTCAGGCCAAATAAAAACATATGAAATTGCTTATGTGAATACTAAATATCTGAGAATATGGTTAGTAATAAACTATGACATATATTCATTACTTAAAGGAACTAGGTGCCCTTAGATGTTAAAGCTTGCATAGGCTCAGATTTCTTTATACCTGCATGTAGAATAGATTGAGACAAATGCCCATTCTTCAAGGAGAAGCCTATACTGGTGCCCTGTGCTTCAGGAAGGACGTGGCATGAGCCTCTATGTTTAAAGCTGAAGCAATTATTTCACTTAGAAAACTCTGAAATGGAAAGACAGGAATAGGCTTCAGGGACAGAGGAATATGCAGAAGAGTTTAAGTACATTTATTGGAACACAGTCCATAATTTGAAATCTATGAAAGTTCAGTGATCATTGTCTTGGTTCAAACTGTCAGCTAAGCATTGATGAAGCAGAAGCTTCATCATGACTTCCACTAGTCATGGTATTAGAGGACAATTTGGTTAACATGGGGCATTGCTAATGTAGTAACATATTCGTCACTCTGTTGTTCCAGAAAGCTTGTGAAATCTCCATTCTTGGACTTACTTGAGTCTCAGTTCGACAAGGTGAAAACAACATGTTCTACCTTGACATTAGTTCTGCCTTGAGTAAAGACTGAACCAGATTATCTTCTGACATCAAGTTGATCTTCTCACATAAATTATTTAATGTATAGAAATTATCTCTAATACATTCACTGATAAGGAGGTATAAGGAAAATAAGACTTGAGTGAAAAACAGGAAATTTCTGGGTAATTCTGCACAATATGCCTGTAGGCCAAAACTCCTCTTAAATCTGTTCATTAGGGCAGTATTTTCAATAGTATATAAGTGATTTATTAGAATGCCTTCCACTATAAACAGAATTTTAGTATTTGACTGCCATTGTCTAACTGATATTTAGACTCTTAAGAATGAAGTTAATAAGATTACTTAAGTGCTTGAAGATGAACACATAGACTTCAAATAATTCAAAACCTATAAGGGATTAAGATAGTTTGAAAATTCTTTATGTTTATCAACAGAGAATATTCTTGACAGTTACTCTGGTCTGCAACCAAATTGAGTAACCAAAAAATGCCTGGCCTTCTTCAGCCTGACAAAGAAAAAAAAAAAAAAAGAAAACCTTTTGAGAGACTTCTCAAATTAAAATTAAATTATGTCCAGCAGTTCTGGTTCCAAAACAGACAGCCATCAGAAAGGAATGACCCAAGGAAAAATTGAAAAAGGAGAATGTTAAGTGAAATCTTAAATCTTTACTTTGTGAAAAGATTTTTTTTCCTAAATAGATTTTCAGATTGGTAATTATAATCCTTCACAATAGCTTTAAAGAGATAAAATGATAAGCACCAACAATATACTTCCTAAGTTTCTTCTCTCTAAGATATTTTATTGCATTAGTAGAATAAATATTTTGTTTTGTCTTTAACACAGAATTTCTGTCTTAAAATGTGCAAAACAGAATATGTGAAAAGCTTACTATCAAAAATTGAAGCTAACACAGGTCATGTCAAGCATCACCTTTTTCTCAAACAGGGAAGAAGAGTGGGAAGAAGGCATCTCAGATGTCCTTTAGAACTGTTCAGCCAAGTCAAAATATGTCTCACGCAATGCTGTCAAGATCAATAAGACTTACTATACAGTGACATGGTGAAGTTACTTTGGATAAATTATTCATTAAGAACTTCAGAGTTTTTATGGCATTTTAAGACAATGATTTAAGCAATCTCAAAGGCATGGCAATTCAGACTATTGATCCAAAGCTTGGAGATTCAACTAATTATACCCAAATGCTGCAGGTCAATGAAGTTTTCAAAACTAGCCTAAAAAGTTAGGAGAATTAATTCATGTGATCTATAGTATTCTGTCCTGAGGGTCAAGTTTCAAACACTGTAGAAATGCTCTTAACAGCAAAAGCAGAACTTTTGCTTTCTGCCAAGCTTGAAGATAGAAAATATTAATATTAGAAGAATTAAGCAAATTTCCAGGAACTTCGGTCCACTCTCATGGGTTCAGAAATCTATTTTATTTTCATATTGCCCTACAAATATAATTTAATTTGAAATAATTCTACTCTAATTTTAAGCTTGTTACTTATTTAATGCTTTCTATTTTAGGAGTATGTCCTTTTGTGAGCTTCAAATGCCAAGTGTGTGTTTCTGCATTTAGAAAAATTTGCATTGACTGAATATATTTAATGAAAGAAATAATTTTGCTTTTCAGTTTCAAATGCAAAAATAAAACCTAGCTTTGGCATAGTTAGAGGCAGGACAATGTGGCACAGAACATTAGAAAGTTCTGCAAATAACCCAAAACCTACTGTATAAGCTTTTTCAGATCTCTGAGTAAATAGCTTCATTTGGCTGTATTAGTACTTTCAAGAATCCTCTATCATTTAAAAATATATTAACTGTGAAAAGCAACATCTTTTGCACTGTGCTATATTGCTATACTGAAAATGCCTTTGTTAAAGAGAGCCTTTGAGAAATGCTACTTTGAAACAGAGCCTGAACATTTACAAATCTTACCAGTTCCTTTTTTTACTTAAAGCAAGAATGGATCATCTGTTCTGCCATTATCTACTCTTGCCTGACATTGACATTGCTGAAACATGTGAAAAATGAATGAAGAATTAAATAATTTGAAGATAAAATTTTGGGTCCGGTTTGAGAAAATCAAGGAGCAAAATAGATGAGAATAAACAGGGTTTCTGTTTCTGTTTTGTTCTATATGCAACAGTTACAGACAAATCTAGCTGCTGGTGACAGAAACCTGAAGGATCTTGCGATGTGTGTTCCTATTTGTCTCTAATCCTATATTCAACATTGTACTGAGGGTTGTTAAACATTGATAAGCTTTATTTGCCCTGTAGGTCCTCTGAGACCATCGGGCCTAAATGCCGTGAAGACCTGGATTCGGTTTATGCGTTGTTGAGGTGGTTTAGATACATGTTAGTACTCAGTATGTTCTTTCCAAAGGAGAAAGTCAGCTCTACTGTTAATTAATATTGACATGATTGTAATGAATACCTGGCTGGAATCGTAAAAAAAAAATTTTGTAAGCCTTTCGTAAGCCTTCAAAATTGGGAAATTTACAAAAATCCGTGGAATTACATATTCCTCATTTTTTATGCACCAGCCTTTTTAAAGAATGCTTTAAGTTTTCTTAGTCCATATAACATGCTAATTCTGGAACAATATTTCTCTGTTTTTTCTATTTTTTCTAGGAGAGCAAGAACTTTAATTTTTGGCTAAATATTTCCCCATTGCCATACTTTCTAAATTCTTGTATATGAAACAACTTATTATAGAGCCCTTTTTGGAAAAACAACTATTTTCATTTGTTTCTTAAGAGGTGCTTTTAAGGACAGAAAAATCGCAGTGATTTTATTACAGTCCACACACACTTAATTTTTCAGTGCCATTTTTGAAGTCTTTTGTTTTGGTTGATGTTGGTCCGTACAACCTTTACATACAGAAATGGTACCTGCTTGTCTCCCTGTTGGTACAACTCGTCGAAAGATAGAGACACCAATGCCATTTTCTGGGTGCAAAAAGATCATGTGGGGTTTCTTCAGCGAGGTTAAAGAAAGCAAAATAATAATAAACATTAAACACTTAGATTTCTTTTTGTACCTTGAAAATAGGTTCTACTTATCTCATTTGAAATTTTAATCCATACTAGTTTACTTAAAAGCTATTAAGGTGTAAAGAACTTCTGTAAACTACCATGAGAAAACCTGAAAAACAATAATTCTATCCAATAGAAATAATATTTTTTAAGTTTCTTAAACTTAGAAATGGTAGGCTACCTGTTAGATCTTGGAATAAGATAGTGACTGCTTTCAACAACAACTGCAAATTTTTTGTTAGTTTTGAAAGGCTGAATTATGGAGAGAGTATAAAGCATTGCATTTAGAACTGGGTTTTTTTTTAATCAATAAAATATAAAAATAAAATATAAAAATAAAATAAAATTTTAAATAATTTAGAATTCTTAATGTGATTTGCTGAATTTGAAAAAATAGATATTTTACTAATTGTTCAAGAAACCCAGAAAGCCTTGACATTCTGAACTCTAGCATGATAAAACTTGAAGAAGTGTTTCAGGAGATTAGTTTAAATACTTTATTCTGAATTATTTGAATGAAATGATGAGGTTGGTTTTTTAGGTGGGTGTGATTTTGATTTTTTTTTTTTTTTTTTTTTTTGTGATTCTGTTTGTTCCTATAAAGAATCATTTGAATGGCTCCTGCCATTCTCCTGAGGACTGGTGTTTTCTTACTGTGACTACTAAATAGGTCTGACTACTGAAACAGAACAAAACAAAATGCAGTTTCTCATCTGACTCTTGCAAAAACGTTTGGAATCAACACCGTGGGCAAAGGAAGATAAACTTCAGTCTGCTACTAGAGCAGACCTGTAACAGTGCTCTTTTTTGCCCATGTTTCTCTTCCTTTCTACAACTTTTACTTTGTCATTGCTTTCCAACATGTAACAAAGTGATGTTTTCCTTTTGTTCAGCTGGAAGAGCATGTATATTTAAAAAGCTAGCCTAATTTATTATTTTTATTATAATTCCTAAAGTAAATATTCTCAAAACAAGAGAGAGGCCAAGTGTGTTTGCTGTTGCAGTCACTGATTGATTTGAACTGTGCTGAACTTCAGGTATTTTTATGTTGCTCCTCCAGAAGCAGGAACTTCTGGAGGTGTAGGGCATTTTTCCTGACTCAAATGTACAGACAAAATGTCACATTGTATTTCATTTCTTCTGCTTAGACTGTTTTAGTGTTCATCTCCAAAACCAGCAGCTGTTCTTCATCTTTATCCTTCAGTATTGCCTTTTAAAGCTATACTACTAAATACTCCAGAAGCTTGCCCAATATATCTTTATTCACTCTTCACTTAGACGTACTGGTGTGTGGATGACTCTTATATCTCTAAAAGCAGCTTAGTCCAGAGAGATCATTCTCCATATCTCAGGATCACAGTTGTTCAAGGCAATTTCACTAACAGGATAAATATATTTGTTGACGTCTCTAAGTTGCTTTCTACCAAGTGGGATATTATCCTGATTATCCTCTACTATTTAACAGAATGACATCAGCTCTCTTCAGAGCAGGCTTTCCTAAAAAGAAAAAAAAAAACCTAAAACTTCCTTTTGCATCCTTAACTCTTAACAGTATGGAAAAAGCATCTTATGTCTATTTTTGCATTTTTTTGAGTTGTCTTATCCTCTCAGGATCACAGAAACCTAACTTTTGCCACAGGACACTCAACTTGATCTACCTGTTTCAATTTTCTAAACAAAAGAACATACTGTAATAATTTTTGAGCTTTAGATTGTCTTAGAAATACAAATGGGAATCTTTTTTTTTGTTTGTTTGTTTATGAGAGACTGCAGTAATAATAGCTTATTTTATAACTTGTAAGTTTATTTCACTGTGAATTTCTTAAGGTCAGTACTTCAAATTATCAGAAGTAGATAAAGGATCACACTTTGGCTTTCAAATTATTTGCTTGAAAAGATACAAGGAAGAATGGCAGGCTGAAAAAAAAAACCCAAAAAACAAAACCCCAAACAAATGAAATCAAACCAAAATAATAAAATCCCTAGACTTCCGAGCTTTGCTTTTGTGATTTTCTAGTAGCTGAAGGGGGCTACAAGAAAGCTGGAGAAGGACTGTTTACAAAGACTTGTAGTGAAAGGACGACGGGCAGTGGGTGTAAACTGGAGAGAGCAGATTTAGACTAGACATAAGGAAGAGTCACCATGAGGATGTTGAGGCACTGGCACAGGTTGCCCAGGGAAGGGGTGGCTGTCCCATCCCTGGAGGTGTCCAAGGCCAGGTTGGATGGGGCCTTGGGCAGCCTGGTCGCGTGGGAAGTGTTCCTGTCCAGCAGGGGGGTTGGAACTGGATGGTCTTTAATGTCCCTTCCAACCCAAATGGTTCTATGATTCTATGATTCTATTTTTTACCTATCTACAGCAGAGCAAGGGGACAAATTAATATTAAGAGTTTCAGAAGCAGCCCACTGACTTTCTCCTGGGTGATAATCTTCCTTTCTGCTTTTCAAAATCCGATTTCTGTGTTCAGTCAAATTAATGTTTTCTCTATTGTATGTTTTTAAAGTCCTCTACATATGACAGCAAACATTCCCTGTCAACTGATGAAGTAGGCCACGGAGAAGTAATGCCCATCTTTTTGACCACAGCGTAATTAAAGCCCAGAACAAATTAATGGTCTGCAAAGTGACTTGCTGGTAGAGAGCTGTGCAGCTCCCAGATTCTGAGTTTATATGCACATTGGCATATTCCCATGCTTTAAATACTGGTGCTAGCAAGGTAACAAGTTCTAATGTTTGCTCACCTCCCGCCCCCCACTGTGTATCTAGGTACTGCTGGCCACTGTACTTTTTCTTTTCTTTATTTTCTTCTCCAAAATAGAATATATCATATTTAAACCTAGGTGGCTCAAACAGTAAGTAGAAATCTAACAACCAAATTATCAAACTCAGACTCTGTACTTTATGGATATAAAGCCTTGGAAGACTATACTAGCTTTGGCTGATCCAAACTCCAGCTGAGTGACTTGATAAAATATGAGGTTTTATTTTTTGGGATACTTAGTTCACGAGTTGCGAAATATTAATATTGTGCCTGTGTGAAAGCATGTCTGAAAGCACAGAGGAAACAAAGATAAACCAAACCATTACTGTGTATACAATGAACTGCCTTGTCCTTGGCTATGCACTGTCTCTGAAGTTTAGTGCTATGGATCAATTCAGCAGGGCATTACTACAGAAACAATATTTCCATAATAACACAGCAAAGTTGTTTTGTGTGTTCTTTTTAGCTTTCCCCTTCTCTGCCTTTCACAGTGACATTCCTTCTAACACTTTTTTTTTTTTTTTTTAAGTAGTTGTCAGTCTGGATCCCTATCTGCATATCTAACACTAGGGTGCATGCCAAGCCTATTACTCCTCCATGGTCAGCACATGCTGAAGGTCAAAGGACAGATTTTTGCTGTAACTACAGAAAAATCAGGCATTTGACCTAAAATCACTCCTCCTTCCATTTGTTAATTGATTCCAGAGTTAAGAATGCAGACAAGAGTGGATGTTAACATGAGTGACTCTGCACACCCATGACATTCAACTGTCTCAGTGCCTTAAATATTGGAGGCCCAATGGGGCATAAAAGCTGTAGCTCTGGAATGAGCCATGTCAGTCAGCTTGACAAGTTCTCTTTTTTTTTTATTATTTCCATCAAATTTCATATCAACTGAGGTGCATTGCTGACTAAGACTTTAGCTCACACACAACTGAACTGTTGAAGCGGCTCACTGAGAGTAACGCTGAGGTCTTATTGTTTATCCTGTCTTAGCCTGTGTCTGCCCCAAAGTGCTGTTTCATTTCTACTAGTTTGACACTGTGGTTAAAATAAATTTCCTCTCATAAAGACAGGAGGTAAAAATAACATGAGCTTCCAATGAAGGACCGGGGCCAGAAAACTCTTCTATGCTAGTTTTTGTCATAGCCCTAGGAAACCAAAGGAAGAGGGCACGAGTTTGCCCCTTTTCCTGACATAATACTGCGTTTGTGCTGAAAATACAGAAAGGTCTTTCTCATTCCCATGAACAACCTAAAAACAAACTAAAAATAAATCTGTATTTTTTTTTTCACTACGCCTAATGCAAATTATTAGTCCTGTAAGTTGATTACAGGATACATAGGAGAAGCATAAGGAGAATATGTGCCACGGTACAAACTTGTAGAGTAACATAGAACCTTACTCTCTACCTCTCTGCATTTACCATCTCAATTCTATAGAAAGACTTCCAGACTTCCAGGGGCTCAGATTTCCATTGAAAACTACATATAAAAGATGAGTAGGTATATTTTAGAAAGGTAGCAAACTACAAATTAAGCCTGAGAGCATTTAAATTATTAAGTGGCTCTGTGGGCAAATTCCTGCTCAGTGACTGAAATGGATCGTTGTTTTGCATAAAGGTAGTACACTCACAGCAAAATAGCAACATTATTTTCCAAAATGCTTGGATTTAAATAATTTTGGTGGTGATCCATGAAGTTTAGGATCTTGTCTATATTTGAAGAAAGAAAAATGAGCATATGATTTGATTGTATTAAACTGCTTTCATTACAATGCATTGCAAATAGAGATTCTTACATTGCTGACATTGTAAGCAGAGTTATGAGAAAATAGAGATATAGACTGCATACTAGAATGTGCAAATTGTGTAAACTGATGAACTTTTTTCAGGTGAAAGTTGAACAGTTCAGACTTCTGGCAAATATTAAGAACGTAGCAGATCTTTAAAGAAAGTAAGAGAAGTTTTGGTTTTCTCTTCCTGATACCAGAAAATTTCACAGGAAAGGAAGAATGTTAATAGTTGTTTTCAGTATGTGTTAACATATGTTCCCTAGAAGTGTTAAATTCATAATCTATTCTTTAGCAACCAAATATATGACTTGAAATTACTATAATGTGAATTAGGTGTATTTTACATAGATGCTCATTTACTTTTACACAGAAAAGAAACAATGTTTGCATAAACTGGAGTATTTTGGTGTATTATTTCTGTCACAGAAATGCAAGTAAGAACACAATCATGTGTTTTTAATAGAAAGTTCTGTTGAGTTATTTATGCTATTGTCTTTTTGGTATCTGAGTATCTAATGCCTAATTTGTCAATATAGAACTCAGACTTGTACTGGTAGTTTTATGCAATCTGGATGGCAAGGTGGCTTTATTTCAAATTTAGAATGCTTTAAATTCATGGGATCTCTACCAGAATATAAAATTATTAAGTCTGCATTTACATAATTTATAAAAAGAGTTTCAGAAGTTAATTCTTTTACAGTGTTGTGCTTTTCTGTATCGTAATACATCTTAAACTTTGGGAAACATTTATAGCTACTAACATCCTCTTTTTTTTTCTTTCTATTATTTGTGTTGAGTACTTCTCATATAGGATGTAATTCTACTGAATCACAAAGATTGTTTATCAGACAGATAGGTAGGTACTACTCCACAAAAGTGATGGAATCTGTTCCAATTGATTTTTAGCCCTGCCAAGCAATTTCTTTTGTTACACATGAAATATCTGAGGTTCCAGAATGCTATTATTTCCTGAAAGCAAATAATAACACAGTTTCCATCCCTATTCAGAAACAAAAACTTCCCTCAGATGTACACATGCGTAACTAAAATTGACATCAGAAACAGCTGTGCACATGTATCTAAAGGCAAAGCTTGGCCTTTAATCAAACTAATTTTCTGGTGCAAAAATTCCCAGTTATGATTGTTCGGTTTATACTGTAGATGAGCCATTCATTTATCTTTCTTTCTTCAGTAGCATATCATGAATTGTAAACCTTCAGTAATTATTTCTTGTGGATTATTCCATTGCATTGCCAAGTCAATTAATTTGTATTTATATTAATCTAAAAATATCAGTCATATGTTCTAGGCAAATCTTACTATTCTGAATGTGATGAGACAATCCAAAAATGAAGCCTGTAGCCCAATTAATACAGTATTGACTTTGCTAATAACAGGTTTCAGGCTTCATAGCAGCTCTGTAAAGCTTTGGGACTTCTCAGGCTTTGTCAGGACTTCTCTTGGCCAGTCTAGAGCTGTGTTTCACATGGCTTAGCTGTATAAAGCAGTGTTCTAATGACCAGATGGCTATTTCCTAATTTGTTTTACTTTTGCTGAGCTTTGCATAACTGTGTAGTATGACCATAATTTTATATAGATAGTACTGCCAAGTAATTATTCTGTGTAGAATGAACTATTTATGACCCGAGCATAATGATGTAGTGTAGTCGAATAAAAGACTGTAAGTGAAATAGAGCCCTTAAAAGTGGGAAAACAGCATGCAGTGTAGAGAAAGTACAGGGATGGCATGATAAAGAGGTGACGTGGTTATACTAGGAGTGCCAGACCTATAAGCAACTCATCAGTGGTCAATTACCTACTGACAAAGAAATGCAACCTTCAAAGCTGGGTAAAACTGGTTTTCAGAATTAACAAGGAGGACAGAGAGCAAGTATACAAGATAGGAAAGATGATTGACATATAGTAAATTCAGATACAGTAGGGGCCTTCTAGACAAAAAAACAACCAACCAAACAACATTCAAACCCAAAACCATATGAGGAGTAAAAAACTGTGTTAGAAACATGAATAACTGACCCTGAAATGAGGAGCAAGAAGCTACCAACATGGCACTCCTTGGGGAAGTACATGGAATGCTGATGACATCTTACAGTCCTGCGCTCCCAGACTGATACTGCAAACTGTAGGACCTATAGAAGTAGTGTAAGGGTGAGAATAACCCCACAGAAAGGGGTACAAACTAAGAAATGTCTGCATAACAATTATAACTGGCTTACTTTTTTTATTCTCGACTTTGCATAAAAATGGGGGAAGGGGAGTGTTCCTTCTACCAATAGAAAGGTTTTCAGCATAAGAAGTATACCTCAAGTTTCTTCTGCAGAGATTGCATCCCCTGTGTTGAGGTGTAGATCACTCCATTTGCTCACGTGCTTTAGGATTCTATGTGTCTCAGAGAAACTCTCTGTGCAGAACAATTCTTCAACCTATTCAAATGATTCTTCAATATATTAAACTGAATTAAACAATTTTAGTTTAACTATTAAATTATAGCATTGCATTTTTCAATGTCTCAAATGGGTTCTTTATTCTACGGGACAGGGAGAACGTTGATGATCTAAGTGCCTGCTTCCAAAGAGCAAATGGTAGACAACCATAAAGTTCAATGTCTTTCTCTACTTTTTTCTCATAAAATAATGATACTTGACAGTGGCTATTAAGATCTCAAGACCATTCTTACCGCTCATTACCTTGCTTTAGGCAGACTAAAGTTCAGATTAAAAAAAAAAATATTTAGCATTTACAACTGCTTGAAACATTCATGTTTTGCCTATCTGTAGGCAAAAGCGAGATTTCTAGCAGCATTGTTACTGGAAAACAATAAGCTCTTTGTAAATGGTTTATTCATCTAGTTTCTTGTAGGGGGCAAAATTATTCTAATAAAATGATTTCTTATTATCTTTCATTCTTTATTTTTAATTATGTTTTTGAAGATTGGATACTAACAAAACACTTCCTGCTTAAAATTCAGTGTAAAATGTGAAAATGTTTCAATGAACTATAACAAGAAAAACAAGGTAGTCCTGTGAAAGATTAGATGATATATTCTTAAAATTTAGAGATTTGTAAAAGCATGGATTTTTTTTCCCAGTCAGCGTTGGATATAGGATTATTTTTTTTCTGATTTCAGTAGAATCTCTCTGGAACTGTTACATTTTACAGATGGAATAGAACAATTCTACAGATGGAATAGAACAATGAAATGACTAGTTAACAACACTTTCCTATCATTTTTCTGAATGTGTTGATATGTGTTACTCTCCAGTCACACTGAAAATATCAAGTGATGGCTTTTAATAGGACAATTTTCTGCAACATAAAGCAACATATCAAGAACATATTTGGACCATTCTCATTCTTAGAGAAAGATACCAGTCAAATGCTATAACGTGGTGGGGTAAGAGTGGGAACAAGAGAAATAAAGGTACTGGAAGTGCTTCGAGCACCTGCAGGAAGGAGCACTGCAAGCTGCAGCCTGCAGCAGCAGTCGGAAGAGAGTCCCTAAGCTGCCTTACCACTTGGGGAAAAGGAATTTCAGAAGGAGGGGCAAAACTTCAGGGCAGCATCCAAAGGGCAAAGTAAGCCTACTGTGTCTTTTATCCAATGTCTTTACACAGTAGCAGTAAGCAAAAGCATAATAATAATGCTCATCAATAATTTTCTGTGGTTTTTTTCCTTAGATCTGCATTCATCTTCATCTTTAGAGTTATATTCTTGAGATTTACCCATTATAAATGTCAGCATAACATTTATGCTGGAGTTAAATTTTGCTTCTCCAGTAACCCACATATATGAAGATCAACATTGGTTTCTACCTTTCCTAGACCATAATCTAAGAAGCGTAATCCTACCTTTATTTCATGCTCTTTTTTCGAAGAGCTTGAGTTTCATCTTTGACAAAACAAGAGTTTATGCAATTTGCTGTGAAAGATTTTGTGATTTCTATTTTTTGAAGGAAGTATCTAACTTTTTAAGAAATTGGTTCTTGCTGTCATATCTTGAAAGCCAATCTCTCTGCACTGTCATGAAAATAAGTGCTCTGCCTGTTCACGATGTTTTGACCATCATGAATTAAGGAACTTTACTGGCCATCATTAGAGACTCTTCTCATAAATACAAATATTCATGCCAATTAGGGCAACTGGCTTCCAATTTTGTATATATATATAGATACATTATAGGGTCTGATCTAAAACCTTACTGTAATTGATAGAAAATATCGGACCAAGTCCAAGTCAATGAAGATAAATAAATAGAAATGGAAATGAAATTCATAGAAAATACTTAATATTACCATAATCTATTTCCTATTTGCATTTCTGCCCATCCTCCCTCAGTGTTTTAAGATGTTTTGTAATGAAAGAAAACAAGGTGTTGAATGTCAAAACCTGAACAAGAACAAAATCCATTTTTAGGATGAGGAAAGTGACATGAAGTTGAATAGAACTTTTGCCATCAACACTATTCATAAGGACCATTTGTTGATTAAACTGTCTGTTGTACTCTCAGCATGTCATATTGCATTCATCACATATGAATTTAAATTAAAAGCCATATTCCAAAATATAATAATTGCCCAGTTGCCACATGTACCATCTGAGTGCTAAATAGGTGCTAAATTTAAACTTTTGCTGTACTTCAGCAGCTGCATGAACCTATGAATAATTCATTAAGTATATGAAATAGTAGATTAGAATTAACCAAGTAGTTGCATATTTTAGCTAATGTTTAGAATGGAAAAAATGTAACTAGCCAATTCACCAGATACTTCCTAATTAAAAGCAATTATTTTATGCAGCTTTTTGGAAGAGCCACTTAATCCTTAATATGTACTTTAGATAAACAGAAAGGAATCGAGCTAAAATTCAGATTTACAAGAAGAAAAAGAATGAATAAAAGAAGAAATAAAGGAGAGAAAAGGACTTCTGTTAGGTAATTTGCAAGTGGCTTGTAACGTAGTTCTAGGTATTCTTGTTCTTGAGTTCCTTAACAGACAACAGCTGATTTCATAAACTTACTTAGCTTCATTATTTTCATGTCCTATTTTCAGACTGAAGAAATAGTTATATATTTTCTATATCCACCAGGATTTTTTTGCCTTTCTTCTAAGTAACTAGCATGAAATTCTATACTCCCTGTTTCTAAATTGCCAGAGATAGATTGGTACTGTCCTTGTATGTGTTTTTTACGCTTTTTTAATGCTTTTTTGGTTGTTAAGCAACAGCAAAAATCTGATACATGGAAACGGAAAATTTTCTTTGCAGACATCACACATTCTTGTTCTCACATAAATTGCCAATGCATAAGCAGTTCATTTTATGTCTACAGACCCCAAAGTATTGTATTTTTAAAGCCAGGAAAAGGGATGCGTTGTCTCACTCGAGGTGTGACTGAAAGCAGAAGATTTATTCACTGATGTTGGAATCTAATGTAATGTAGGTACGTAAAGTACAGATACTTGGACCAAAACATATTTTCTAGCAAGATTTCAAACTAGGAGAGACTAAGAGCCTAAATAGAGAGATGTCTGATGTCCACTTTGGGTGTTTTCATTGTGTTTTCCCAATTATATTTGTTAAACAGCAGTGTCTAGTAAAAATCACACTGTCTGGAGAAGAGATTTCCTCTTTCAGGGAGCTGCTGGCTTAAGGAGTGGCCAGGTTATGCATCTCATCCCAAGGGCAATTGGACTCTTGATTCCTTCATTGCATGTTATGCTGGCCTCACGGCTCTGGGTATTTCCCCTAAAATTGGGAGCTTAAAGATTTCAGTTGTGGAGCTTATGGACATATGTGATTGTGACTGTATTTTTTTTGGCGGTTTTCAGGATGGTATTTTCTTTAGTAAGAACAAGTATTGTAACACGTTATGCAAATTCTTGACTGAGACAGCAGCATGAATCCTAAAGAGGAAACAGAAATTAGTGATGATGTATCCTATGGTGGAAAGGAGAATCCCCA
Organism: Cuculus canorus; assembly: GCF_017976375.1. NCBI lineage: Eukaryota > Metazoa > Chordata > Aves > Cuculiformes > Cuculidae > Cuculus > Cuculus canorus. The sequence goes on from NC_071401.1 coordinate 85,186,463, forward strand.
TCATTGAGGAAAGGTGTGAAGCTTCATTCCAATAAGACCCTTTGCCTGCTTTCTTTGATAGTCATACTCTCACACGTAAAAAAGAATGGGAAGGTTTTTATGATACTATTTGTAATTTTTGTGGGACTTAATGGGTTTTAGGTTTCTTTTTTTCAGAATACACGTTCTTAGTAAAAGTCAATTTTGAACTAAAGCATTCTTTTTGAATCATTTATAGAAACAATATTCCAGGCCTTCACTCCTGTATTTCCCTGCTATCTGTAAGTAGTAGAGGGAGCACTCATCACGCCTGCTATGAACAGGTCAGCTCATACTAAGTAGAATTTAGGAAATATCACAAGAATACATTTCCTTGGTTCAAAATGACTGTCCATAATACTAATAATGAAATGTTCAGGGTTTTTACTGGGGGGGAATTCCAAAGAAGATTCATGTGCATTACCTAGCATTCATATTCCTAAAAAGATTTTTTACAATCCCCATTTGTGTTTCTCTGTTTGCTCACCCATCACAGGCATTGCAGTAGCTAATGTCCTACTTTGATGAGTGCTTTGTGATGCCTTATGTCTGTAAGACTGTACAAAGCCAAATTCTGGTTTACTCTTCTTCATGACAGGAATATGGCTGTGGAGTTTTAGACTTAGTCTAAGTGTCTCTCATTTCAATGTCTCAACATCAGAATGAATTTCTGAGGTGCTCATTCTTCTTCTATTCATTGTCTTTCTGTACTCCCGTAGTTCCTAAAGAAGCCACAAAGGAAGAAAGGGAAAAAGGAAGGAAGAAAGGGAAAAAGGAAGGAAGGAAGGAAGGAAGGAAGGAAGGAAGGAAGGAAGGAAGGAAGGAAGGAAGGAAGGAAGGAAGGAAGGAAGGAAGGAAGGAAGGAAGGAAGAAAAAAAAAAAGGATGGAAGAAATAAGAGGAGGAGGAGTGGAAGACAAGTATGGAGAATATGACAAGCATATTAGAAACAAGGTAGCAATAAACCCAAGTGGCATTACTTCTATTTAGAGTCCTTTCAGATAAAATAATTAAGCTGATGAAATACCTTAATAATATAACTATTTTGAAGAGATTAAGGTACTCTGAAATTGCTTTTACTTCCATTGCAACTGCTTATACATAGTATAACAGGGTTTTGCAATTCTCAGTGCTTTAATAATACCTAAGTGAGAAGGCTCTCAGTCTAGGCCAAACACTCATAAGAAAAAGATAAAGGCGAAGAGGTGAAATGAGGTAACAGTGCAGTGACTTTTTAATAAAAATCAGTAGATTAGGGTGACGTTTTGTGTGATTAAGTGGCAGAAAAGTTGATCTAGTGAAAGAATTAATTCATTGAAGTTAACAGGAATAACTTTCTACATGGTCATAAATATCCTACTTTGTGGATGTTTTGTTTTACTTCAGATTTTCCCCACTCTGTTGAATAAACTGTACTTCAACACAGATTTTTAAAATACATGATTGTTTCTGACATATTTTTTTGCCATGATTTTTTTTTAGTCTTTTACGGGCATGTATACAGAGAAAGATGTTTGTTCCATCCCCTTAGCCTGTTCCTTCAGTATTTTAAAAAATCGTCCAGTGTGATATATTTCTCAGGATCACAAATAATTATGACAACCGGTCAAATGCACATTCCAGATTCCACAAGGCTATATGGCAATTAAGAAAATTCTGATAATATTATCATTTGGAATTATGCTATAATTATAATAATGTTCAGCACTTACAAGATGTCTTCTACCTCAGAATCTCAAAAAGTTCTGAAGAATATAATTTGTATTCAACATGTGGTACCTCTGCTGTTATCCCTGTTTTACAGATAGTTCCAACCCCCCTGCCGTGGGCAGGGACATGTGCCACTACATCAGGCTTCCCAAGGCCCCATGCAACCTGGCCTTGAACACCTCCAGGGATGGGGCAGCTGCAACTTCCCTGGGCAACCTGTTCCTGTGTCTCACCACTCTTATGGTGAAGAAATTCTTCCTTACGTCTAGTCTAAATCTGCCCCTCCCCAGTTTATACCCATTGCCCTTTGTCCCATCACTACAAGCCTTTGTAAACAGTCTCTCCCCAGCTTTCTTGTAGCCCCTTCAGGTACTGGAACGTCCCTATAAGGTCTCCTCAGAGCCTTCTTTTCTCCAGGCTGAACAACCCCAACTCACAACCTATCCTGGTATGGAAAGTTCTCCAGCCCTCCTATCATCTTTGTAGTCCTCCTCTGGAGCTGTTCCAACAGTTCCGTATCCTTCTTATGTTGAGGATTCCAGAACTGGACACAGTATTCCAGATGAGGTCTCACAAGAGAGGAATAGAGGGGCAGAATCACTTTCCTCGATCTGCTGGCCACGCTTCTTTTGATGCAGCCCAGGATACAGTTGGCCTTCTGGGCTGTGAGCGCACAGTGCCGGTTCATGACAAGCTTCTTATCGACCAGCACCCCCAAGTCCTTCTCTGCAGGGCTGCTCTCAGTCACATCATCCCCCATTCTGTATTGAAAACAGGGATTGCCCTGACCTGGATGTAGGACCTTGCACTTGGCCTTGTTGAACCTCATGATATTCTCAGAGCCCCACTTCTCCAGCCTGTCCAGGTCCCTCTGAATGACATCCCGTCCTTCCGGTGAGGCAACTGTACCTACCACTGAGCTTAGTGTCATCAAGCCCAGAGTTCCCTCAGCCGCTCCTTGTAATACTTGTTCTCCAGTACCCTCACCAGCTTTGTTGCTTTTCTCTGGACACACGTGGAGACCTCAATGTCTTTCTTATAGTGAGGGCCCCAAAACTGAGCACCATATTCAAGGCACAGCTTTTTCCCTGTAACAATAATAGAGAAAATAGTAATTGAAAGAAAATGTATTTTAAAAATGAAACATTTTTTCCCACAAAATATGGAAAATTTTAAAACAAGCCATATAACATGTCAGACTTTCTCTGGTTTTGCAGATTTAAGAGGAAACTTCGACCTCGCAGCTGCTTTATGATTGTCTAATGCAGAATCTTCCTCTGAAGGGACTGGATCTGTGATAGGATGTTTACTCAGATTAGATAAAACAATTACTCTTGATATGCTATGGATTTTCAATTGAAAATACTAAGAAATGACATTTCTACACAACAAATTCAAACTCATAAAGGATACACCAATCTTGTCTACGAGAATACTAATGATCTTCAGAATTTAATGATTTTTTTAAAATCAGTCATCACACAAATTTAATTGTAATAAAATATTCTGTTTTCACTTAATGTGACTATGAATTGTCTATAAATGGCATATATTCATCACTGAAATAGTCTTCAATATTCTTACAGATAATGTTGTAGGTGAGAATCCAAATCAATTTTTCAGCAATGACAAACAAAGGGCACTGACAAAGTGAAGAAATTGCTTGGTCAGCTAGCATATTTATTATTAATAAGCCTTTGTTTCCCCCACAGGTCAGGGAAAGTGTTTTACATCAAAACATTTTCCAATATTATCCACTATTGCTTGCGGGTCAGAAGCAGATAAGAGTGATGATCATCAGGATTTAAACATATGCAGTGGCATTCTGACTTTAGGAAATCGAAAGTCATGTTGTTAGTAAATGAAATTCACTAAACTTTACAAAGGTGAACTTCTCACTCGTGCTTTACAGGAAGCATGAAAACTGAATGCAATATTCTTCTGAATTATATCGCTTTGGGTTAGAGTGCACCAGTTCAAGGTTTACTACTGAAGGCAGTGCAGTCAGAGTTATGTCCTCTTAAGGAAGTTTATGTAGAACCTGTCTTTCTGACATAACTGTTATCTCAGTATGATTACATATGTGTTTCCAGAGAATAAAGATAGAAAGGTCCTTTGAGAGAGATGTGAAGTAGAAATTTATGCTACTATGTTCTCCTCTGTTTCCTCTCTCCCACATATCCTGGATGTAGTTATACATATATCTAGACAGTACTAGATATATATAGATAACTCTAGATATATCCTCCATTTGTCCCTCACATTGTAAATATCTGTCAGGAAAATTATGCTGCATTGCTGCTACTTGGATTCTTTCAAGGGGTTAAGAAGCCCTGGAAACTCAAATTCCTTTTAGGCTGTTCTAAAAATCTTAATGAAAATAAATTCCCTAGGAAATAAAAAAGAAAAGGAAAAAGATTGATTACCCAGAGATTATTTGAGTTAGATTAAGGTTTAGTAAAGTATCACTTCTCTATAAGTAACCTATCAACACTGTAATGTGTGAGAATTCTGCCAAACTGTGTACTTGGAGGTAGGATGAGAGACAGTATATTGTATTTAGCCACTACCAAGCACTGAATGCTTTCTCCTGCGTATCTGTAGAATCTGTGTGTATGAGTGTAAATCCTGGCTTTGTTGTGTTTTTCTTACCATATGGGGTCAAAGTAAAGCATTTAGGCTATGTGTTCTCCTGGACAAAGAATCAGGATGTAGTTATTTGCCACTCTGAACTAGACTTTTGTTCCTACAGCAGATATTTTTACAGGGTACTTAAGTATCCTGCAGAAAAATATTACTCAGACTTTGTGTTCTTTTACTGTCATAATTTCAAATGTCCCCTTAGTTCAAGTCTCTTGTTTTCTTCCAGCTGAACTGGAAAAACATGCCATTTTTGTGATGTGAACAAACAAGGACCAGGAAAACCTGTCTAATGTAATTTTACTTGACACCTAAATTATAGTCATGTTTGGAGGCAGGAAATAAAGAATGCAGTAGAAATGGAATGGGCTGTTTTTTCCTTTAGTTCCAGTGCTTTCTCTATTGTCATTTTCTGTGTATAAAAAAATAGAAAGGTTTTTTTTCATTACCCACTGACCTAACAAAACTAATGAAAAGTTTAGTTCAAAATATTTTTCTCTGGACCTACTTTAAAATTATAACTACCTTATAAGGATTTTAGGCTGGAAAACAGTCAATTTTAGCCTGTTGGTCCTAATGTTGTTATGCTAGATTATCAGTGAACCCGCTGTCATTTATTTTAGTATGCTAGATAGAGTACTTACACAATTTTTGTTTTATGTAATATAAATAGCCTTCAACACAAACAAATTAATAACTTTTAATTACATATTCACTTTAAACAAATGACAATTGTCATTAAATACAATGCAAAATTAGATTCAATATTATATGAAACCAACATTTTGCGCAATTTTTGAAAGACATATCATTTTCCATAATTTTCAAAACTATAAAAATAATTTATCTGTCAGAACACATTACCATTTTAATAAATAGTTATATACCTAACCTAGCATAGAATACAGCCATACATGTGAAGTGATAAAGCACATAAGGAAGTTTTGCATTGCTTTCAATACTATTGCATATGGCAAATCAATGCAATTTCTAGAATTTTTTTTCTTCTGTTCCAAGGAGCATTCATCATCGATGTTCTCCTGACCATTTAGGCTACATTTGACCACTGTTGTCACACAGATTAGGGATATTAGTTGTTGCTACTTATATGACTAACGAGGAAGACTTAAAAGACAGAACCATACCATTTTATCTGGCTCTCTGTATCTTTGGATGGCATCATCTACATGGATATGTTCAACAAAACCTGACTCTCTTTTCTTTCTCCTACTGCTCCAAACTGTCACTGTTTTGTAAGTTTTTCCTTCCTGAAAAGTGCTGATGAAAAGCTCTTGCTCTGACTGAATGGGAAATAAACAGAAAGATGCCTCTTTGGCTTTTTTTTCCCAACATTAATATTTAAGTTTGAGGAATTTTGAAGGATATGAAATTTTGAGATGATGAGCTAAAACTGTAGCTTTAATTAATCACACCCTTAATCCATCATAATGCTTATGTATACATCAAGCTTTTAAGTATGCAGAAGTGATTTCATATCAGTGTTTTTTTGAGAAAAGAACCTTGTCTAAGTAAAGTTTAAGGTGAATTTCTGTAATTTCCCTGTACTTATATAAACTTATATGCAGTTGAAATTTGTACAAAATATATATTTGATTTTGATTTTTAGTTGTTGGAAACTTCAGGTATTATGGGTGACAAAGCACTAGAACAGGTTGCCCAAGGAGGCTGTGGAGTATCCCCTGGAGATATTCAAAACCCATGTGGATGCATTCCTGTGCAACCTGCTTTAGGTGAATGTGCTTTAGCAGGGGATTTGTATTAGACGGTCTCCAAAGGTCCCTTCCAACCCTCACCATTCTCTGCTTCTGTGATTTTGTGACTTGTGACTCTGATTCTAAAGTTAGATATCTTTTAAACAAATCTAATTTTTCTCTTTTTCGAAGAACTAGAAATAGGAAAGGCAACTGGGAAATACTACTGTGATGATATGTCATCCTCTTACAGTGCACCCACAAAGGTGCCTTGATTTAGTGTCTGATACTTGTTTTTCGGACATATTATAGACTTTTTATCAAGACTAGGGTGATATCACCAGGCTGACCAGAGATATGATGAAATTCCTATTTAGAAGAAAAATGGTTGTACCTTGTCTACTGAGAAAAAAATATGCCTTGACTGATGCATCATTGTCAACCTTTTCTGCCATTGTTTATTCTTCTCTGTTTTCTGTGGAAGTTCTTCAGACTCTGTCCATAAATCATTGGTTATTGTGCTGCCTGAAGATACTAGGGCAACAGAGCACATTAAAAAATCTTTTTATGCAGTGCCTTTAGGACATTTGCTTATAAAACGCAGAGAAGCACATATTAATAAATATTTCCTTGTTACTAGAAGAATGTGTGCAAAATACATTTAGTGAATTAATATCTGTTTCAGAGGGGCTTTTTATTTCGTTCTGTTTAATAAAGTACAAGCCATGTATGTATTTGGATGTTGAATTTTTGATAATCTGATTTTTAGTGTTCTTTCATAATATTCAGACAAGTGATTGAAAAGCTTTATTATGTTTTGGAAAGCTCTAAGATTAATTAATCTAGAGAAGGAAGAAGAGTTTTCAGGAAAAGGAGTTAAAGGAAGAAAATTGACTCAAAGGGGCTGCCTGGTTGATACTGACCCAACAGGATGTACTAGATAACCCATTTAGATCCTTTTTGGCCATCCAATCCTATGAAAGAAGAAAAAGACAGAAGACAAAGAAAAGAAGCTTGTATAATAAATAAAATCACAGAAAAAGTAAAGGTGATACAAAGCACAGAGTATGTAACAGTGAATGATTGGTCCTACAGCTCAAAGAACAAAAGTTTCTTGTTTTGAGATTGCTTGAGTCTCTTAATCTCTTGGAAGCAGCGTTTTTGAAGAGGACTTCATAGTCAGCTGGCAAAACGCACCCTCTATTTCAGGAGTATAAAGGTTTCCATCATCTCAGAGCAATTTAGAACTAGCAATGAAATATATAATATTATCTGGTTTTGTTTGTTTGTCTGGCAGGGTAGAACAGATTTTACAAGATATTTACCCATCCAAAGGTGTCGTAGATGCCTACTATGATATTAAAAATATATTTTTGTTCCCAACTCACTTCAAAACTGGATCATGGATGCAATCATGGATGTGCATTTGTGTTCTCAGGGCCCTGCACTGTGATCCAACCCTACATACTTTGACAGCGTCAATAGATATCACTTCCCTTGTCCTTCCCTAAGGGCTCTCCAGTACCACAGAACAGGAACTCTTGACATTTATGACAATGTTCTATTACATCTATTACATTCGTAGGGTTGAAGACTCAAAAAGTGCTTAAAATCACCTCTTTTGATTTTTCTTCTGTGAGCATTCTGTGTATCAGAGTGTCCTGAATTACCTAATAACTTTGAAGTACTACATACTTTTTTAAAAAGAAGTGCAGCTTCCTTCAGCACCCCGTACAGTCCTCTCTGCTTGAGCTTTTTATGTTGAACCATGAGCAGCACTCCACGCACACAGTTTTGGCTCTTTTCCAACATAAAAGTCTTCGTACAAGTGCCCTTAAGTATCAAGATTATATAAATGTGCTGGCTCGTACAGTGTGGTCTGTTTGTTCCCCTCATCAACAGTTTGTTTTTTACTTAAGTCAAAACAGTGTAGAGATCTGTCTTGTGTTTTCTTGTCTTCCCCTTTGTACCCTAAATATGTCCACTCTTTCTATACCCACAATAACTTTCATTGAAGGATTTTTCATTTCAAAACTTGATCATCAAGGAGAGTGATTCAAAAGCACTGGTCACTTAAAGGAGGATCTTGGACTTCATGGCTATATCCAGTTCCTCCAATGTTTACTATGCTGCTATGGGGAAAATATTTATATGCATGAAGGAGAACACACCATGCTTAATTTCACGTATGTGGTAACGCTTAAAGCCAAACTCCCACTGCAAAATAGCAATCAAACTGTTCAAATAGAGTTTCTTTAACAAGACTCATACATTGTTTCCCTGGTGTGGATTGGCTTATAGAGAGCTCAAGGTAGTAGTGCCTTTGGAGTGAAACCTTCTGTAGGGATTTTCCACCTCATTTTCTCTTTATGAATTAGATAAACCTGATACTTTCTCTGAAATAGAGTATGTCACATCCTGGAAGTCCCTTGGTTCTTGAGGTGCCAGACTGTGCCTGTTAGGAGATGGATTACGTTGGGATGAATGCAGATCTCTGTTTTCCTTGTGGGGCCACCAGGAATTATGGCTTTTTGGCAGCACAAAATGTCTTCCTGAGGCGCTCAGTGTGCACAAGCAACATCATTTATCTTTTGTGCAGTGTGCCCTGAAGGCATGTCTGACACCTCTGCTAGCCAAGGTAAAGAGGAACAGCAGAGTGAGATGCTGACTTTCCTCATCCACCATACCCATTCTCTGAAAACAGGGAACACTGCAGAAACTTTGGAATAAAGAAACATAATTGTCTCTATACCCACTGCCACTCTACTTTCTCTTGTGCCACCTATTGTAATCCAAGTTTTGAATTCCGCGGTTCTCTTTGCCCGCGGAACTGTGATTGCACAGCATGCTGTCCCAGGGGAATTTAATTTTGAAAACCTAGTGTTGACAGAAAGGCCCTGATGCTGTGTCATTGCATGGCCCCTTCACGTGAAAAGCTTGAGTATTCTAGCCCCTTTTTGAGGATTTCCAATTCAGTGAATGTAATATAAGATTACTTTGTTGTTACAGAATTACATTTTCATACTGAAATATGGACATTTTCTGGGTTTTTTTGGTTTCTGCCAAATTAGTAGACTTATTCACATTAGTGGTGTGTTACTGGCCAGGTAATGCCCTGAATACATTTCCATACAGTAATTATAGTACACAAAACAGACTCAGAAATTACTGAGGTAGCTTACTGAAACATTTAAGGTAAGGTGTTTGAGCTATCTGAGAAAACTTTAAGTATGTATTTGCATTTCTATTTGTAGACTGTTATATTTTTAATGATATATTTATGACTTGAAGTGAGTAATGTTTTATATACTGAGCAAAAAGTTAATTTGCTTAGGTGACTCATACATTCAACCTAACTTCATTGAATTTATCTCCTGCCTCTTTCCTGGGAAATGCAATTCTCTTGTTAAAAACTGATACTGAAATGACATCTTACTGATGTCTGTAACACAATTCATACTTTTTACTTCTTTCATCACTGTTACTAGAAGCACATGGAAAATATTAAGATACAGTAATGTAAACAAATTTTCCTCTTTAAAGGAAAAAAAAAATCAGTTTAATGCTAGAAAAAGCAGCATACAAAAATCTATTTCCACTGAGTTATTTATGACTCCCCTGTGTTAGACCAGACTGCAATACCATTTGCTCAGCTATATAAAGAAAACATTGTATACACTATTTTTCAAGTTAAGAAGGCAAAAGTCTGTGATCCTACTTTGTCCTATCTTTGGAGTTCATATTGATTTTCCCATAGAACTACTTCACAAGAGAAACTAAGGGAACTGAAATGGATCAAGCCTGGGGCCAGACTGAGAGTAATTGTGCAAGAACCCTTTTTTTAAGAGAATTTCTGAGAGCAGCAGTCTCTGGGAGTGTGACTGTGTGCAAGCCATGATATTCACAGGCTGCAGTAGGGGAATACCAGAGATATGTCCACCAGAAACAATTTTCCTGGGAAATATCTAAGTCATCTCTTATTAGTATGACTTACTATTTAAAGTTGCTACCAGAATCTGGAGCATTTTCTGGTAGACCACATCATCAGAGAATGCCCCCCTTGGTCAGGCTTACAGCTGAACCAGGCCAACAGAGTGAAAACTTTTCTGATGATATCTCCTTCCACCTGGATCAGGTTATTTGGTCCATTCACATCAACTGACTAATGTGCATAACATTTGAGAAAGACTGAAAAGTTTGAAGCAATCTGAGACTGTTAAATACAAGCTGCTAATATTCTACAGGATTTGATTTTCGGTCAGCGTTGTTCATAGAAAAGGTGTTTTGTTGAAATATTAATTGGACGGAAAGTTTTGTCTGACCTACTGAAATTAATGATTCTTTAATTCTGTTTCTGTAGCTCAGGCATGTATTGCAATAGTTCTGAAGTGAAGTCTCAATACGCTATTCCTGTCACTTATTCGCAATATGAATGCATCACATTCTTTTCTGTATTCTCCAGTTTGGTAAACAGATTTTAATGTTTTAGAATATGTCTGTATTACAGGCAATATGATCTTAAGCATTTTTTTCTGTTACGTGACAATTGTCTCAGTACTTTTTTAATTATTTTATAGATTCCGTAATAACAGCTTGTGGTTCAAAAGCCTCTCCATTTTCTCATCTTAAACTTATGCCCTTGTGTACATAGTTTTTGGAGACACTGGCCAAAAGCATTACACAAAGGATGTGTTATTTAATACACCAGAGGTCAAAATGTTCATGATTCAATATGCCATAGGTCACTGCATTTCAAAATCACTGCATATTTCCTAAATGATGCCTAGTTCTGAAATATATTTTAGGAATTGACAACACTTCAGCTACTTTGGGAAAACACAAAGACTTCAGAAATGATTTAAATCAGTAGTTATGGGGTTTAGGCAGTATATATTTATTTTGCTGTGTCCTTAGTGGGAAAATAGATTTTCAGATTCTGTATCATTGTCTAGCATTGTTTTTACATTTCAGGTAATCCATAAGGAGTTCTTCAGCAACACTTGTGGGACATAATTTTAGTTTATATGGCAGTTCTTAATGACATTTTGATAGGTCCATAATGAGTCAGATTTTTTTGTTATGCACACTGTCTTTTCTTCTTTCGAAGGGAAATGTGCAGTTGTCTGACTGCTCTGATGTGATGCATTTTAGAAATCAAAATTCGTAATATTGCTGTGAGTTGCAGTCCCTTCCCTCCCTTTGCCAAAACAAAATACCATGATTTGGTGGGTTTTTCTGTTGTTGTGTGTTTTGGTTTTGGGTTTTTTTCAGTTTGGGCTATTAGTCATTAATTTGATGCTTCAGGGTCTAAGAGTAAATGATTTTTTAAAACCAGCATTTTAAGAAAGATTATTACTTGAGTTATCATGAAATTACTCATAATCAATACTCTTTTTTCTGCCTTTTTCCTGTTTTTCTTGCTAAGGACTATATTTTTTTGGAACTCTGCATGCATGTCAAGTTTTTGAAGCACATAGAAATGAAAAGTTTAATGTAAGACTTTTATTTCTACACATAGGAAAATTATGTCCTTTTCAAGATGAAACAAAAAGTTAATCCATTTTTCAGTCGGTGTAAATGCCACCATTAATATCCATTTGATATTAACTTCCACCTGCCTTGCATTTCCTGAAAGACTAGCATGAGATACATAAAAAAAAAAAAAAAATAAAAATAAATCAGTAAGTAATTAATCAAAGGATATTGCTTGGAAAATAATCTTATGAAAAAATCTCTAAATTTTGGTGGCTCATACTTTTAAGAATATTATCAATACAGTGTCATTACATTTAAGTATGTACAAAAGTAGCATGTTTGCTGTTTCAGTGCCAAGTAATAGATTAGTTGATGCAGCAAATGCTGTTCGCCATTAAACTGCTTACACAGATCCATGAACTGTAGCAGTTTTCATGATGTCCAGGAGATGTATTGACTCAAGATTGCCAGATTCAGCTGATCTTATACTTTCTCTGCCTCTTGGGGCTAACAAATTCACTATGGTTTACCAAACATGTAAAAGCACAATACTGTGCATCTAGAAGTTATTTTCCGTGTAGCCCATTATAAGGGGAGTCTAATTAACTGACTGGGTAATCATTGCTGGTTTTCTCCAGGGCATATGCAAAAGGTTGGTTTAAATTTCTTCTGAGCTTTAGGTAGAACCAATCTAATTAAATCCACTCAGCACAACATCATGTGGAGATGGCAGCATGTCTCTGGAAGCAGTCTAGTTTTGGGAGCTTCTCTTCTGTATTGCATGGATGCACCTGGTTTATTTCCAGGTTCAGGGCTGTTCAAGAAGAGCTAGCTAAAGGGATATGCATCTCATTTCCAGCTTTCAGGATTAGCTCACATAGAGCTAGTTTGGGTCTTTACACATTTGGTGCAGGTTATCTTTGTTCACTAAGAACTTAAATGTCACTGACTTACGTGGACCACACCGTCAGAGTTCAGGCTCTTCTCAGAAGAAGCTGTTTTACAGTATTTTTTTGAGTTTTGCTTTTCACAGACTGGTCTATGGCTGAACTCTGGCAAGAGTGAAAAACACATTAGATCAATAGCCATGATACAAATCATATGCCATTTCTGAGTGTCTTCATGAAATGTTTTCTTAATGTTCAAACATTGGATGTGACTACTACAGAATTTATTTTATTTAATTACTAATCAATAATTTATATATTTCCTACGTCTTTGCAGATTACTCCAAAAGCTGCTAAACAGATACCTGGGAGAGTTCTCATTATTACTGATCACAAGTTCTCTTGCGCATCTTAGTGTGCACAGTAATTTTGAACATATCATTATTTTAAAAGAAATATCCTTTCAACATTCTTTGCAATTGCATTTTTACTGTTTTAAGCATCATTTAATAGTCAAATGATATATTAGACAAATATCAGAATTCAATTTTGATGTAAAAGATATCTAGCTGATATGATGTTCTTCTTTATAAGCCTAATAAACGTAACTCTGAAACACTGTCAAGTAATAAAAATTGTAACACAATTTTCCAATGATTATTCTATGCCACTCAGGGGCATTAATGCTTTTATCGTTGCTAACATTCAAACTAATGAAACAACTCAGTAGTATTCTGCAACATGAACAACAAAGAGAAAATTGCTAAAGAAAATCTAACTAGCATGTTAAATATGCAATATTTTCTTTAGCGTAATAAATGGTATTAAGGTGATTTTATCCTTTGCTACATGTAAGATTATATCTCTGACTTTCATAGTTAGATCACATTTTATTTTTCTGTTCGTATTCAATAAGGGGTTTTTTTGACAATCCAAACCAGATTTTATATGAAATTTATATTAGTTGTGACACTTTAGTGAACAGAGATCATCCTACATAAGACAGAAAAAGCATTTTAAGTATATAAAGCTGTTTGCAGTATTAGAAATTCGATAGATGAGATTTATATAAATTGATATGTTCCTAAATACAAATATATTCATATACTATATGTATGTTTATACACTTATACACAAATAAACATACATTTGCATACATCCATATGTGTTTTTATGTATATATACATACACATAAGTGTTTGTGTAAGTGTTGTATAATTAGCATTCTTACTACACCTTATTTACCTACCTGTTAGGTGAAAAAAATATGCAAGAGTACTTAAAGATGCAGTAAGATTGTTCTTGAAATTACTTTGATGATATTTTGATCACTTTCATTATAGCAGTTGCATCAGTCAGTGTCATCACAAAACAGTGTGAAAGTTTTTCCTGTCCATCATAATCTAGGCTGCTATTTTTTAATCTTGTCATGTTTAGGCAATGTAGGTTGACAAGACATGGTATGATGAAGACTCCACATAAAAACTACTGAAAGAGCAAAAGAGTGCACCTAGACTGTGTCCTAAGATCACAGTGTCAGAGACTGCGTGTCCTCTTCTACAGTGAGGTCAACCCATCTCATAGCATACGGCAGAAAGTTTGCTGTGGATAAGGCTTCTAGCTCAGTGTCAGACATGATTAATGAGAAAGAGAAGAGAACATCCTCCTTTTTGACATCAAGGGGTGGATAGAGGAGAATGAAAGAGTGAAGGAAAGCCAAGCATTTATATCTGAAAAAAAATAATTAGAGTCAGCAAAGCTCTGGTTTCAAATTACAGTTGTGTGTTTGTGCATTTGTCATTGTAATTTGACCCCTTCTATGTGACAGGACTTTTAAGGAAAGATGGTAGAAAAATGCCCCCTATGGAGCAACAAAAAGGATTAAAAGCTTTGAAGGAAAGAAATTACAAGACAGAAACATAATGTCAAAAAAAAAAAATCTCAGAACTAGATGTTTCTTAGAATGTGTTATTAGTTTCTTCAGCTCTGAGATGAGCTTTTTTGAGACAGGATGTAAATGCCAAAAGTCATGAAGGATCTTCCTGTTAACACAGATATACCGTTCAAACTGTAGAAGATAATGATCATTCCTCATTTACTGAAGTTATTTAAAGGAGTACTTTTGTTGCAAACAGACAATTTGTAGGTAGAAAATTGCTTTCTTAGATGCACGAGCTTGTCATAATCGGAACCAGAGTAATTTACCATCTGGGTAAAATGTGTCAGATCTCACAAGAAGCTTGAAGGGCAGACTAAATTAGCTCAAATCTCTTGGTTTTGGAATGTGCTGCAGTAAAATTATCTATTAAACAATAAAATTAGTCCTTGGGATCCTGGGATATTTGTACTACAATGAGGAAGGAACTTATATTTAAAATTTTTTCAAAGGACTTCCCTAAAATATGTTTGTTTTGTGAAGTGGATAGGAACATGCATAGTGTTACCTGCATGTGTATGAACTTCATGCTGAATGCCTCTGCTTTATGAGTTTTTAAATAATTTACTAATTATAATAATATGTTTTTATTAAATTATTACTGATGATTAATTATTACAAAGTATTATTTTAATAATTTAGCAATAGTTTAGTAAATGTTAATAATTTCAGACTATATAAATTTATCTGTCATTAGAAAAATGGGCTATTCTTTTCAAAAATGTTTATCTTCCTGCTTTGAATTTTATCTGAAAGTGACATATCTTAGAGACACCAAGAAATGAATTTTAAAAAATATGTTTTCATTTATGAAAAAGAACAATTAATAGAGCTAGAAGTTAATTTATTGGAAAACATAGAAATGAAACACCGATTGAGTTGGTTAAAACCTGACTTTATATCTAGTATAATTCAGTTGAAAACTTATCTGCAAATGTGCAATACTATCAAAACAACTTAAAATGAAAATTCTTCCAGGATAGTTTCTTTTTAAGATATCACATGTTGCTAGTGATAATGCAGTTGAATAATACTTGTTTAGCAAGCAGGGCTTTTGAACATTTTTTGAGAGTAATACTTTCCTATTCATCAAACAGCAATATTCTGTAAGTTTACTGCAACAGAAAAGCAGGTCATATGAAATAAAAGCAAAATGTTAGTCCGTTTTAAAATATCATGGCAATTTCCAAACCAGAGCAGTCAGTTCCAAGAGATGAAGAGATAAACAATGGATGTTTTCACAGTTCTAATGATATGGCCTATACAGTTTTCCTCCGTAGCCTTTTGGTTGTGCTTGTTTGTTGCTTTTTTAAAATCTTTGTTAGCCATTTACTTATTTACGTGTGGAGTCATTACAAACAAGTTTATAACAATGCAGTTCATAAATAGGTTTCATTTTTTTTGTATGTTTGTCAAACGGGTCAATTAGAAAGTTATCTTTGTTACAGTCACAGATAACAGAAAGGTATATTGTCCCCAAGGAAATAAATGAAACAGCTATTCTGGTACTTGCACCTACTTGCACCTACTTGCTTAATCCATCATGAGAAAAGTAAACACCCAAGGAAGATATAGATACTTTTACCTGAAACATAAGAAACATAAAACCAGACAAGTTTTGTCTTATCCATGTTTGGAAAAGGGAGGTATGTGGGAGTTAAGTAGATCTATACTTAAGCTGAAAGATTTAGTGGGTATATTTATCCCTCTTCATAAAAGAATCATTCTGCAACTCTTTAAACCATGAAAATTATCTAAGGTTTGCCTTTTATTTTTTGAAACGTCCCAGTTTCTTAATTTTCCCATAAATCTATTTGTTCTTAAGGAAAGAAAATTTCTTAATACTTTTATTCTAAGATTCTGTTTTAATGAAATGGAAATTCACTAGACAGAAAAGGATTTTAAAGAAGGTAAAGCAGGAACTTTTATTTTGGAATAATAAGCAAATTATCAATTCTTCAAAACTGGATAAGAGTAGGCCCCTTGAGGAGTCTGTACAAGAAGTTATATTGCGAAATGTGCTTTATCTGTTACTTTTACAGTAGCCTGTGTATAATGAAATAAATTCATACAACAACAGAATCACAGAATCACTAGGTTGGAAAACACCTCTTGGATCATTGAGTCCAACCATTCCTATCAACCACTAAACCATGGCCCTGAGTACGTCATCCACCTGTCTTTTAAATACCTCCAGGGATGGTGACCCAACCACCTCCCTGGGCAGCCTCTGCCAGTGCCCGATGACCCTTTCTTTTTTTTTTTTTTTTTTTGTTTTAATCATTTTTGGTTTGTAGCTTTTATAACACAGCCACATGCAACACATTGTGTTTACTGCATGGAAATAACAGTGCTATGTAAGAACTCTATAGGTGGAAAACTCATTAGTCAGCAGTTTGACAAGAAATATTAACATCTAGATCAGCATTTCTTCTATGATATAGCTGGAAATTTAAACCTGATCTTTAATTTTTTTTTTTTTTTTGCTTCACTGACTTAACTATTTGCTGATGCTTGATATGAAGTCAAGAAGTATACACAAATGCCTCCAATCATGCTAAGAGTATATTTGATTCCGAAGCTCTGCTTTTAACGTGGATTAGCCAGGAGATAATATTTTGGTTTCAGAAAGACTTTCATCCATTGACAAAACTTGGGAGGGAAGGTAGATAGGCAGATAGTAGAATTCAAATTCTGCATATCAGGATCTCCCGTTCCATATGGAATTCAAGTGTATCCCCTTTATTTTCACCAGTCTGTTAAGAAGTACAAGGAAGGCTCCTTGGTCACAGCTTCTTATGGGAAGAGGTGAAGATTGAGAAGCATCTGGAGGCTGTTCATGGAAGAGTGGAGTGACAGACATAAAATGCCAGGCATTTAGCTACTGGAACTGGGTGTGAATTATTCTGACATCTTGACACTTTCCACAGTGAAGCAGAAGAATCACTAAATGCACCAATTAGGAGAACAGATGTCAATATACCTGTGTTAATTTTGAATTATTTTATTGACCATTAAAAACTACTTCTTCACTTCCTAGTCCCCTCAGCACATTTTTATCTTATTGAAAGATAAAAGTGCCATATTTAAGTAGTATTTAATTACTAAAAGAAATATAGATAATTTGAAGTAGAAAATTGGAGGAGAATCATATCAGCTGGAAGTTACTTTATTTTTTTTTTTAAAAAAAAATATTTAGAATAACGTATTATGCCATGTTATACAACCCTGACATGATATCAGGGTTGTATACATGATTACATATACATGATTATATATACATGATTACATTCTGGAATAATATAAACCCCATAATAATAAGTAGCATATCTAAATAAGAGTATATTTGTGAACAAAGTTAAAAAATAATGTTTTCAACCTCAGGCTGAAAGCATACTTTGAAACAAAACAAAATTTTCCAGTCGACACTCTGTTCTTTGTCTCTCTAGAGCAGAACTGTGGCCTATATTTATGACATTTATGACCATCAAGTTTCTTAAAACATTTGAAAAACTAGAGGATAAACAAACTCATGTAAGAGGTCAACAAACCAGTGAAAATGTCATTGAGAAAAGGCACTGTCTGTTCAGTTTTTCGGTATGGGGTTTTTTTTGTTTGTTTTTTTTTTTTTTTATTTTAAAAATCAATTAAGCAGCAACTGTATTTCATTGTACAAATAGCCCTTTTTGTAGAAAAGTGATATAGAGAAAATATAAGGGAGAAAGGTATAGAAAGAGTCAGAACCTGCAATCTCATGTCAAATTCAAGCAATAAGTAAGGCCAGTTTTTTTTTAATACTGACTGTGTTTACCTACTCAAGAAAACTACCTATCAGTTATTAAATTTAAGACATAAATAGATTGTTGAAAGTCTATATTCTGTAATATGAGATTTAACCACATACGCAAAGTTCTTTCTTGACCTCATTTCAGCTAACATGTGATGCTATTCTATATGGGGGAAAGATTCGCAGACTTGTAATCTCAACTCTTTGTATTTAAAATGAAAGCTATATTTGCAGCTTTTGTTTTATTAACTCATTACTGAGAAGAAAGAAAATATAATTGTGGACTTTCGCAAGAGAGGGTGAAAAAGAACATACTCTTTTCTTCTTTTTTTGTCTTCACAGATTAGAGGGGAGGGCTGAAATAGGAAGACCATTTATGGCCTCAAGTAATATCATAAAATCATAGAATGGCTTGGGTTGGAAGAGACCTTAAAGATCATGTAGATCCAGCCCCCCCTGCCATGGGCATGGACACATTCCACTGGATCAGCTGCTCAAAGCCTCATCCAGACTGTCCTTGAATACCACTGATTCAGCTCTCTAAATCTTCTACAGGCATTCTGGAAAGATTTTCATTCAAGTTAGGCACACACACTTCATTAAAGTCTGTATGTTTCAAGCTGTGAATGTGGAATCTTGGTTTGGATAACTGGGACAGAAAGCCATGCATTCAAATATATTCAGGGTCATTCTTTTTAAAAATGTGTGAAAAGAAACTTCAGCAAAATGTTAAGAAAATGTGAACTTTAAGATTTATCTGATTATTAGTGCCTTCTTTTCATTCTCATATTTCTGAAAATATGCCTATTTTTTCTTTATACTGTCTTTCACTTTTGCCATGTGTAGTAAAAATATTTTAAAGCTTGGAAATTAAGACATGGCCTACTGAATTTTGTGATACTGTGAGGTACTCAGTTTTTGACTTAAATGAGAAGTGAAAAATATATTCTCAGGCTTGTGGATGCATATAACTGAATTAAATACTGATAGATTCTTGGCTGCCTTCAGTTAAATTTTGTGCACAAAAATAGTTTTTTTCTGGCAAATACATACATCTGCTCTTAATGTAGTGACAAAAATCTTATATGTATCTGTATAAATTAGGAGTGACTCTAATAGTTTCATTCACCAGAATGAAAGTAGAATGTGGACTTGAAACTTTTTCATGACCTTAGCTTAATCAGTAATGAATTTGCATTAGTTTTGCAAATGTTAACATCTGGAAATGGCATAAAACTTTTTTTAATTTATCTTAGGAGATGCTTGTAGATTAGTCATACGGTCCGGAAATCAAAGTAATGTTCACCTGGGAGCTCTGCTACCACATGAGCTCATTTAAGTGTGCGATGCAAATAGAGAAAACCTGGTGAATAACTTGTCACCATGGAGGCTATGGCCCTGGAGCTTTTTCCTCACAAGGGGTCCAAATACTTTTCTTCAGATTGAATTTTTATACAAGCAAATTCTATATGCAGTAAGGAGAATTACACTGGGTGCTGATTCAAAATGAGTTTGATAAAGGCCGGGAGCCATCCCATTTCTGTCTCTTGAAATGACTCAACATTTTGTTCATATGAATTGGATTTAATGATCTTGATAGATACTGACACATCAGTCTCTTCAGAATCCTTTCTGTCTGTATAATTAAATTGAAGGTTGGCACCAGGGAATCTGGTGCTCTGTCAGGTAGTATATGTTTTTTCCAGCCTCGAATGGAAAGACTGTACAGGTGTTGAGGTATTATTCTGCTTCACTGGTTTGGAAGGAAAAGAAAGAGAGTGCTAATAGGCTTTTTGTACTAAGTTAGATTCAATTTTCCATTAACTAAGCTATTATTATTAAGGGTTTCTGTCTGAGAACTGTTTTCTATAAAGTACTCTATTTCCATATGCTTGTTTTAAACCACACACTATTTCTATATAAATTCAGGCCAAGGAAAGAAGTGTCCCGTTTTCTTGAGTAGTGAAATCCACTCTATTTTCCTCTGTTTGTAGCTGCTGACAGGTCTAATTTGTCAACTCTCTGACCAAACACCTTTTACAGTCCAGCTGCGGATGTGTAGATGTGTAACAAGGCTTGCACATTAGAAGATATATGGACTTTTCCTCCTAGAATACTATTTCTCCAACTTAATTTATCAGTTTTCTTTAATCTTTTGTTCTCTATTTCCATACATGTACATATACATACACATACACAGAATCACAGAATCACTAGGTTGGAAAAGACCTCCTGGATCATCGAGTTCAACCATTCCTATCTGCCACTAAACCATGTCCCTGAGTATCTCATCCACCTGTCTTTTAAATACCTCCAGGGATGGTGACTCCATATACATATACATACACATACATATACACGTATACATACACATACTCATACAAGTACACATACAAATACATGACTAGAAAATTATGGTTTACAAATACAAAGAAAAAAGCTGATCTGTATTTTGGGGAAATTAACGTCATAGCTACCATCTAGATTTCTAGTCAGGTTGTTATAAATAAACACATAATAGCATTTAGGTTTATGGACCTTCAGTGCTTTTTTCCCAGCATATTTCTAACTGGGGGATTTATCAAACTTTATTATTTATTTATATGATTATTTACATGCATACACACACGTATCTTTAAATATATATAAATAAACAATAAAATTCATTGTTATGTAATATAACTTGCATTATATAAATGATATAAATATTATTATATATAATATTAATATGCACTGTATATAATATATATATTCTACATACTATTATATATAAATATTATATAATATAAAGAGTTATATACATAATATAATATAGATGATCTATTTTTATATATGTGTATATATATATAAATAATAAAATTAATTAATTCCCATGGTTAGAAATGCAGTGGGGAAAAAGCACTGAGTGTCCATAAGCACAAAACAATTTATTGCCTATATGTGTCCACTCTACTTGAATCCTACAAGCAAAATACATGGCCTTGAAACAGAAAGACAACACTAAAAATGGGTGGTTTCATACGTAATGCCAAATACTACAGTATTCCTTAACAAACACAATATTTAAATATGTACGTGAAATATACCACACCAAACACAACACTATGATAGGCAGTGCGTTAACCAAAAGGAGGAAAAGGAGGTCATGCAGTTTATTCAAAAGAAAAGAGACAAAAGAGGAGGCCGTGCACTTATTTCTGAAGGAGAGGAAAAGAGAGCAAAGGAATGAAAAATAGAGAAAAATATCACCAGTCTTGGTTTCAAAGTCTATTCAGCCAAAGGGAGTTCATTCCTTCAGAGTACTCTGTTGAAGTTTCCCCATGACCAGTATCTATCCTTCGACTTTTATAGTTCCACATCAAAAAAGCAGCTATTCATACCCGGGAGGAGCGTTTGAGACTGATAAAACCAAGACAGATTCTGCCTGTTGTCCTTATCTCTGGCTTCTAAGGACCCCTTGGGGCACATCCTCTCCCTTTAATCAACCCTTTTAATGGGTTTTAGGGGATTAAAAACTGATATGGCCCTCAGGGTCCCTGTTCTCTTCTTGGGCTCCTACACATCTGCAGTGCCTGTCCACTTACAAAACGAACTTCTTTTTAATTCCACACTATACTGGCATGGATTTTGACCCTTGACAACATCTCTGTACATCAGGGGTCTTTACTAACAATGGTGGAGGCAGAGGATTCATTCTGTTCTCTTACAGAGAAGGAATTGGTGTGACATGATAAAGAAGATTATGAATAGCAATGGAATTTTTGACTCCTCTTTGAAAAATTGCCTATCTGTTTGTGAGGTGGTGGCCAACTGAAAATTGAATGGCATTTACTGCCTTTCTCTGCCAAAGCTGTTTTCAGTCTTCTGTTAGAAAGGCATTGGTGGGACCTTAAAAATTATAATATATCTTGAATGGAACACCAAACATAGAGGTGGTCCAGAAGTGAGACTATGTTAAGGGCATTCAACAATATATATGTACATACATACACATGCTGATTATGTATGACTCTTGGAAAAATACTGTAGAGAATTACATACCTTAGCTAAAAATGCACATCCACTTGAGCATTTCTGACTCAATATTGCTAGAGTAAAATGTTAGAAATTAAAGTATATGACAGAGGGAAAGGTAAAAACTCTTCTCTATCAGAATGACTTAAGCACAAAACATTGGAAATAGTGCCTCCTAAAACTGATGAAACATTGTGATTGCTCTTACTGATACTTCTTATATGTTTTATCTCTAGATTTAAAAACAATTCAGATAGAAACTCTCATAGAAGACAAGTAATTATTTCTGCATTCCTGGAGTTTGCTTGGTCTGAACCACTACACCTAGACAGCTGTTCAAGAACCACTGCTGGTTGCAGGCTTCACACTGAGAATTGGCTCTGGTGTGAAAGAACAAAAATCCCACACATTCTCTGCTCAGTTCTCTCCTGCATTTTTCCCTTTACAGCAGTCTGAATCTCTTCTTAGCTTTCATTAAGCAGATCCTTCTTAAGCTAAGTAAATAAACCCCATATGTTTTGTTTTGCAGTTACTAGACAATCCCTTTGTGAGCACCAAGAACTTGCATGTTTGGAAAGGTCTGCGAAAGTACTCCTCAAAAGTTTTATAAGCAAGATTTTTTTTTTTTAACTTTTTTAAGTATGTCGAATGTTATTGTTCTCTAATACAGTCTGAAGAACCTGTTTTTAAAGTGAATAGAAGATTACTAGAGTAGCCTTGCTGTAGCATTACATACTGTAAAAGAGAAAAAGTTCAAAGCAGGCAGTTCAAGGTATCTGCTCAAGACAAACACAGGTAAAACTCAAGATATATGCAAAACAACTGTCTGTTTTAAGCCGCTATAGTAGATGCAATTTGGTTTAAAAGGAATTCATTAATTGAATGCTAGTATTTTATTATATGTAATTGTTTTAATAATAAAAGTCTAAAATGTACTCAATATTCAGCTAGTTTTATTATCTCCTTTCCCATTTAAGTGAATTTGCAGTAAAACCAGTTTCACTTTTAAACACTGTGTGGCATATGCAGGCACTTATGTTTTGTCAGACCCAAGTTTTGCTTATCATTTACTAATATTTAATGTCATAACATCACGTTATCCCTCTACAAAGATCCCATATTCCATTATTCTTGCCATGATGAAGGGAAGAATAAGTGCTGGAAAACATCTAATCAACACATCAATTTCATTTTTGTGAGTGTGTAAAGGAGAAAATCGATTTATATGGTTACTAATAATGAACAAGATTGCTGTCCAGAAGAGGAAGACTCCTGTTGCTATCTTATTTGGTCTAACAAAAACTTTGAAGACTTGGAGATACTGGATGGCCTTTGACAAAGGGTAGGAGACTATGCATTCTCCTTTCCTCAAGTTGCCGTGAATCTTCACATTTCATTTTATCAGCAGTAGAGAGACAAGAGCTGAATGGAATACTAACTTCTTATTAACTGAAATCTCTGTTCAAGTCTCTTGGAGGTTCTCACCCTCTCTTAGGTGTTGGCCCTCCTCGCTAGCAGAGAAACTTTTAGTATGTGTCTGACCGATCATCTATTAAGCAGTTTAAATGTTTTCTTCCTGCTAGGACCAGTTTCATGTTGTATTTTTGTAATGTGAGATTCAATGCACTGGCTTCTCTTTAGATGGATCTAACAGTATGAAAAGAGCAACCAGAAAATAAAAAGGTAAAAAGAGATAATTATTAAGAAAAGAATACATTCTGTCTATTTACTAACCAGAGATAAAAATGTAGAAATAGATGTTAAAACATAAAAATGTATGTTTAGCCCTTATTGGGGTTGCTAGTATTTTTTCCTGTAGATTACCTGTAATCTTACTGGGCATGTGTGTGCATATATATACGTGTATGCATAAATAAGATTTATCTATCTATACATAGCCTTTTAAAACTACTTGAAGCAGTCTAATGATCCCACTGTTCTTCAAAATTACTCTAGAATGGTTGTAATCAGGACCACTGCAGAATTTATTGGATCTAGCTATATTTGTAATTAGCATAGCCCTTTCACATAAAAGACTTTAATTTTACAACATTTCTGTCCTTCATTCTGAATCACGCTTCAGGTAAAGAACAGCTCAAGAGCCATGAAAGTGTTCCCAGAACAAATTAAATACCTTAATTGCTTGGAAAGTGGGTGGTTAGTTGGTTGGTTTTTTCCCTTGAGCTTTTTAAAAGCAAGGGATGATTTTTGATTTGTTTTGGATGACCATGTTGCAAGTGAGAAAGTTAGGTTATGGAAGCAGTGCAACAGCAGTACCACAAAATTTACCTTGTGCAGTAAGTTGCCTTTTACGTCATTATTAGCATTTCTTCTTTCCTGAGAGAGTGTGCTTTTGAAGGAAAACTTATTTTTTAATTGGTACCTGGTTGCTTTGAAAAGATATTCATATATACATGTTCATGAGTCTTTTTTGCATATAAAATCTGTGAGATAAAATAGTGTCTTTTATTCTTGATGGCCACCTGTTCTTTGATATTAAGATGTGTAAGTTGAGATCGGTGTTGTGTCTTACTGATCTTGTTCATCTTCATTCCTCCTTGGAACACATGATCTATTGAAATCTCTGAAGATTAGAAAAGCTCTGCTGAGGAGGTAGTAGGGATAATTTTGTGTTGATTGAGGTCAAGAGGTTAATGAATTATTTCAATTATTTATGTGCCAAGTAGAACCTTTCTGTTTTAAAATATTGAAAAACAAAGATAATCTTCCAATGCTGTAAAAGCAAACACATCATAAATCCATAGAAGTTGTGTGTCAATTGTAAGAAAGCTGAATCTGGTAGAGGTAGCTCCTTGACCCCAGATCTGGCCACTACCATGCATAAGCACATACACTAATCCATGTGTGCACCCAGTAAGTGGCCTTAGGTGTAGTATGAGACTCATGTTACCCTGTAACGGGCCCTGAGTCATCTCAACCCAAATTGCCTCACATGTGTGCGTGTACACGTGCGCATACACAAACACAAACACACACACCCTCCCTCTCTCTTAGGTCTCTTCAGTAGGTGGCACAAAGCCCCTGCCTCCTCCAGTATTTGCCTCTCAGACTTCGATCTTTCCGTCTCTTTACCCAGACTTATGGCCTCTTTTATCCCTGGCTCCTTGACCACTTAACCCAACTCACCAGCCAATCCAGCCTGATGTTCACTGGTGCATGTGGCGATACGCACACCCTCACATGCTCCAGTGGTGGCCTGTAGGCACATGGACCCTTCAAGCCCCGATCTCACTCAGACATCCCAATGCCTACCTGCACACAGATAGAGAACCACTCACACAGGAAAATAGACAGAAAGTAAGTTTAATGAGAAGACAAAACAGATCAGGCAGAGAGTGTGACCAGATAGACACAGCAATGAGAGCTGCTGCTTACATGTTACCAACTCCTTTTAGTCCCTTAACTCACCATTTCCCCTGACTTGTTCCTCCCAAATGATCCTAAATCCCAAAGATGCCTGTGAGCCTTTTCCTGG
Organism: Cuculus canorus; assembly: GCF_017976375.1. Classification (NCBI taxonomy): domain Eukaryota; kingdom Metazoa; phylum Chordata; class Aves; order Cuculiformes; family Cuculidae; genus Cuculus; species Cuculus canorus. The sequence continues at coordinate 85,212,137 of NC_071401.1, forward strand.
CCTGACAGTGATGGGTGTCCACCCCAGCCATAGGGATGGTCATCTCTTGTGACATCCTGAGTAGAATCCAGGGCAGGGCTCCTCGCTTGCAGGTGTCCTCACATAACCCAATGAAAGGATTTTATCTTCTTATCAGGCAAAAACTGACTTCTTTTCTTTGTTTAACCATGTTGAATGCAGATTGCTCTGGTTTAATTGAATATGTGCACTGCCCATGCCAACGACAAATAAAAAACTATGGAAATAAGCAATTCCCTTTAATAGCATTTTAATAGCAATAAAAAGCATTTAAGTTTGTGTTGAGTTTATAAGGTGTAACCAAGGTAGTACTGGAAAAATATGAGCTAGTTGGAGCTTTCAGGAGGAAGAGATCAAGGCAGTAAAAGTGGCAGTGAAAGTGACAGTGAAAGGAGATTAAGCTGCTTACTTGTCCTGTCTGCAGTAGTGATAACACTTTTTTGTTGTCATTGAGAACGCTCCAAAACAAATATTGTGATGTCCCTACATAAGGACAAAAGCAAAGGCAATCTTTCCTCATGCCTCATAACGTTGGTGGGGATAGAACAGAGGAAAAAATATCTTTCCTGTCTTCCAGATCATACAGTGCACAAGAAAGGTGTGAGGAAATAATACTCACGTTTAAAAAAAATCTTTAATTTTCAAAGCGTGATGAAATTTTACAATGAGTTAACTGGGAGCAGTATTTGAGCTATGGTTTATAAAAGGATGATGGTATGTTTCCCGGCTTAAAAGGCAAGTTTCCACCTTTTGTCCCTTCAGAAAGCATAAACACAAGATCATCTTATCAGTTATGGGCAGCATGTACCATCATTTTAGAAATCATGATGCAATGAATGCATGTATAAATATGAATTTATAAATAAACCTCTTCCTGACAATGAGTTTAAAATAAAACTTATTTATCAGCTATGAAATCATAAGGTGATGGTTTAATGGACTGAAATATCCTCTAGATGTTCCTTTATTAGCTAGTTTTCTGAAGGCATTGCTAACCTGGAAATAGCAAATTCCATTGCTAGTATCAAGTAACACCTAACCTGTGGGAATTTTTGTGCATGTCATTTGTATGCAGAGGAAAACCGTGTTGCTGTGGAATTTGGTCAGAGCAAATACAGGCTAAAGATTAGGCCTGAATTAAATGAAAAATATTTGAAACCAACCTAACTGCAGATGCCTATAAATAAAAAATAATGTACAAAACATAGATACGCTTTTCAAAGTCTCCTTTATACAGTTTAATCTCCACTTATAGATCTCTTTGACACCTGACTTTTAGATAATACAATTATGTTTTTTTCTGTAGTCCAGGAGTGGTGCATTTCCCCATTTTTTTTGTGTGCCTCATTGCCACATTAACAGAGGAGGAATAGAGAACAGAATTAAGGTTTAATGCATTCTATATGTAGGATTGTTGAAGTGAAACTTGAAGAAAAAAATTGCTCTATTACTTTTCTGCAGTCTCCACTGATTTCTCAGACTAGAAATAAGACACTATACAGAATTGTTCTGTACTTTAAAAAGACATTTTTTCTGTGGTGTTTTTGGTGGTTTGGGAATCCATGGGAATATACTGACTGGGATCTTTGGGGATCTTATTAGCAGGCAATGTGGTTCATGCAAAAAGAAACATTTTCAGTATCTGTTGCAGTGGGTGGTGGGCTTAAGCACCAAGAAATGGGTGGTGGCTGTGGTTCCCTCCTCCTTTACCAGTCTCCTGGTGGCTGTCCTCAAAGCTTCTCCTCCCTTTCCAGTCCCTTAACACACACTTGTGTGTTCAAAGAATACTGCAACTTCTGGCATCAGACTTGATAGTTTACTTAAAAATAAGCAAAATCAGTCAACCTTTTTAAAAGTATTTGCTGCAAGCATTTTATAAACTTTTAAAAAAATATGCCCAAGATTTGCAGTTTCTCTTCTCTTTCTTCTGCATCTTAGCTTAGCATAAACACACTTTAATATGCTAGGTAAAATTTTTCTGCCATGGAGGAAGGCTTACAAATAAGTGGAAGAAGAAGAAGAGGTGAGCAAGAAAATGAAGGTGAATAGGTGAGTAGAGAGAAATAATTTAGTTTTAGAAAATAGCTGTTTTATTGTTCTTAATGACATGCTTAATTTTTGTTACTCTCTGTGAATCCTTTTGTTTTGTTAGTCTGGCATACAATTTCATCAATGCTACCTCAGTTCCTCTTAAATATGAGTGATTAGACAGAAAGGCAATGCAAATCTCCATTAAAAAAAGTGTTCAGAATTAAGACCATAATTATATCTACAGCAAACATATGCTATGATGCTTTTTTCTAAATACTTGATTATATGACCTTAAAGACAGACCAGAAAATTCTGTCAACATGTTTTTGAGATATATTTAAATGAAAATGTACACAATTGAGATGGGGAAAGCTATTAAAGGTTTCCAACAGTTAAAAAAGACATGCATAAACAAAAAGACAGTTAGGGAGAAAGAAAAAGAAAATACGTACTAGATGTGATCTGTATGAAAGCTCTTTTTTGTCTCACAAGAACTCTTCCTGTTCCCAAACTTAAGTTTTAAATGGAATGCCATGTGTAGTATCTATCTTTGTAAGCATTTGCTTTACAGACATCTAAACCCAATCTTTCTCGTTGTAGGTTTTCTTCGTCACTTGAATAAGTAGCTTGCTTATGCATAGCATGGTAACAGTTATTGGTAGAACGCGGTAACTGAAAAAGTATTTAGGACATAGATTATAAAAGAAAGAGACAGAAATATGGAAGATATTAAGTGCATTTTTGTACGTCCACGTCATGAGAACCTAAGGATTTTTCATGGAACTAAGCAGAAATTCATAGTGCATAATAATCAAGACGCTTTCAGAATTGTTCACATGAGCCTGGATACTAGAAACTGTTAAAAAAAAGGAAGCATGACAAGGTTTGTTAGATGAAACTTCTTGGTTTTCCCTCTAAAATATCATAGTATCATGGTATAGTTAGGTTTGGAAGGGACCTTAAAGATCATCTAGTTCCCAACCCTCCTGCCGTGGACATCCCACTAGATCAGGCTGCCCAAGGCCCCATCCACCCTGGCCTTGAACATCTCCAGGGATCCATCCACAGCACTCCCCGAGAGTGTCTCACCACTCTCATGGTGAAGAAATTCTTCCTAATGTCTAGTCTAAATCTGCCCCTCTCCGGTTTATACTCATTCCCCCTGGTCCTATCCCCACAAGCCTTTATGAATAGCCCCTCTCCAGATTTCCTGTAGGCCCACTTCAGGTACTGGAAGGTCGCTATAAGGTCTCCTCAGAGCCTTCTCTTCTCCAGGCTGAACAAGCCCAATTCTCTCAGCCTGTCCTTGTAGGGAAGGTGTTCCAGCCCTCCGATCATCTTTGTATCCTCCTCTAGACCCGTTCCAACAGTTTCATATCCTTCTTATGTTGAGGATTCCAGAACTGGACACAGTATTCCAGATGAGGTCTCACAAGAGAGGAATAGAGGGGCAGAATCACTTCCCTCACCCTGCTGGCCATGCTTCTCTTCATGCAGCTGAGGATACAGTTGGCCTTCTGGGCTGAGAGCGCACATTGCCGGCTCATGTTGAGCTTCTCGTCGACCAGCACCCCCAAGTCCTTCTCTGCAGGGCTGCTCTCAAGCACATCATCCCCCATCATGTACTGAAAATAGGGATTGCCCCGACCGAGGTGCAGGACCTTACACTTGGCCTTGTTGAACCTCAAGAGGTTCTCAGAGGCCCACTTCTCCAGCCTGTCCAGGTCCCTCTGGATGACATCCCATCCTTCCAGTGTGGCAACTGCAACACTCAGCATGGTGTCATCCGTAAACTTGCTGAGGGTGCACTCAATCTCACTGTCAATACCATTGATAAAGATATTAAACAGCACTGGTCCCAGTACGGACCCCTGAGGGACACCACTTGTAAAGGGTCTCCATCTGGACTTTGAGCCATTGCCCAGTACTGTCTGAATACGACCATCCAATCAGTTTCTTCTCCACCTTACCACCCACCCATCAAATCCATATTTCTCTAGTTTAGAGAGAAGGATGTTGTGGGCTATTTTGTCAAAGACTTTATAGAAGTCTATGTAGATCACATTTGTCAGTTTACCCATGTCCACTGCTGTGGTTACCCTATCATAGAAAGCCACCAAGTTGGTCAAACAGGACTTGCCCCTGGTGAAGCCATACTGGCTGCCATTAATCACCTCCTTATCCTCTATGTGCTTTAGCACAGCTTCTAGGAGGATCTGTTACATGATCTTCCCAGGCACACAGGTGAGGCTGACATTTCATGGGGCAATGTAAGATCACAGGGGACAGCGTCCGCTGGCAGAGGTAGAAAGCTATCTACTGCAGCATTTTCACTATGAATAGATCTTCTGTTGCCAAAGGAACCAGATACCTCAAAAATCTCAGTTACTTTATCTTTGTGACAACTAAAGTGAAGGCTATATTTTTTATTGGTTCTGATCTGTAAAAAGGACTCTTAAACCTACTTTAATCTCCCTGAAGATGTTTTGAATAGCACAGAGTATCAGGTAAGATACGCTTTCCTTTACTGAAATATTATTTCTCTGAGATATTTTAAAAAAAAAAAAAATCTTAGGAGAGAAGCATGCAATAAGAAAGTGAAGAGCTAACATTTTGTGTGACTGTAGGTCTCAGTATGCTTGTCATTTCAATATTAGATTTACTATACTTACACAGGTTAAATACTTAGTGCAAATGTGTGAAACACTAACATCATCTTTTTTGACACTTTTATCATATTAAGTTTGCACTTAAAATGCTAGGTGATAGTCACGAGTCTATGCAATTCCCAAGAGTGTTTCTAATTTCTTTACAAATAGTATAATTTCATAGGATCATGGAATCATAGAATCATAGAATCACCAGGTTGGAAAAGACCTCTTTGATCATTGAGTCCAACCATTCCTATCTGCCACTAAACCATGTCCCTGAGCACTTCATCTACCCATCTTTTAAACACCTCCAGGGATGGTGACTCAACCCCCTCCCTGGGCAGCCTCTGCCAGTGCCCAATGACCCTTTCTGTGAAAAATTTCTTTGTGATATCTAGTCTGAACCTCCCCAGGCATAGCTTGAGGACATTCTCCCCTGTCCTGTACCCTGTTGCTTAGGAGAAGAGGCCAGCTCCCTCCTCTCTACAACCTCCTTTCAGGTAGTTACAGATAGTAATAAGGCCAACCCTCAGCCTCCTTTTTTCAAGGCTAAAAAACTCCAGCTCCTTCAGCCGCTCTTGACTCTCATTTTTCAAGAAATACAATTTTTATATGATAAAATTATATCCCTGGCTGAGTATTGGGTTAGCAAGACATGGGGTTCTTTTGCATATCAAGGATTTGTCAACGGAACTGCTAATTACTAAAGTAAACTGAAGAAACATTCTGGATGTTAGTAAACACCTGAGGATATTTTCCTCTCTCAACATTTTCCCACAAAATAAAGGGATTATCCAAATAATAAATCAGACTTATTTTTTATTGGACTGTTCTAATGCAATCTTTTGTCTCTCATTTTATTTCTGCATCTGGAAAAATATCACTCCAAAATTTTTAATTTCCCTCAGAGTATGTGGTATTGAGCTATATGGCTTATTCAGTAAGAGTTTGTTCACAACTGAGGAAATCTTATAAATCTGGAATTTTCTGTAGATGATTAAGCTTTGTAAGACATTGGGTTCCACTCATTGTTGCATTCTACCTTGAATTATAAGAAAAATCTATTTGAAGCTCAAGAACTTGTCTAGATTATTTGACTTAAAATCCATACCACTGTGAGTCTTTATTAAAAAGTGCTGATACTTTACTGGCTCATACTGTGCACCCTCACCCCATGACTGATTTTTCTTAGCTTCAGCTCATAAAATTATTAAAGTCTCTAGCTGTTTCCTGAAGTGTGGCAAAGAATGGTTAGGTAACATTCCTATTATGCCCTACAGAACTCTGCTGAGTGTGATGGTTGTAGGAAGGCCTTGTGGCTCTCCATGAGACTGACAAAAGTGGCAATTTGTACACTACTGGTCCTTCTCAGTGTTACAGTCTCGGTGAAACAGTATTCTTGGAGATTTGACTGCTGTAATTCTTATCTACAAATTCAGTTGATGTAAGCTGTGGCTTTCTCTGGAATTTCTTATTGGGACAAGAATTGTGTACATCTCTGCACTTAATTTCCCAGTCCTCTCTTTCCATAGTTGGGTGAAAGATTCTCAGTGGACTAAGAAGACAGCAGGAGGGGAGGACAGAGACAGCACAAATTATTCTTTGTTGAGCATAAATTTCATAGTCTTCTCCAGATATCATGTGAACAATGTGGAAGGTATGCCTGAAATTTATAAGTGAAAAACTCAGAAGGAAAAGAATAAAACAGAACATTTTGAATTTTGAAGTGGAATAATTAAGACAAAAGAAATTCTGTCCAGCCTTCTATGCATGGGTGTTTTGAATTAGATCTTTCAGTCCTGTAGTTCCAACTTTTATTAGGTCTTCAGAAGCAGCTAATGATTTTGAATACAAGCTTTACTTTTTTAGCTACTAAGGCAGCATTTCCTGCTCACAAGTGGCTCTCATCCAAAAGTGTTTCCTAATCTGACATTTTTGGGATTGAATGTCATTGACTTTCAGCTCAAAGCTGTTTCAATTTGCACTTGATATGATGGAGTTTTTAAACTGTTTTCCATGCAGAGAAACAAACAAACAAAAAAATCCTGCTGTATTCTGACTTGGTTTGCAATGCATTTCATCATACAAGCCTAAAAATGCTAGTATATTCATAGAATCATAGAATGGTTTGAATTGGAAGGGACCTTAAAGATCATCTACTTCCAACACCCCTGCCATGGATATGGACATCTCACACCAGACCAGCCTGGCCTTGAACTCTTTCAGGGCGTGGTGGTATCCACAGCTTCCCTGGGCAACCTGTTTCCATGCCTTACCACCCTTTTGATGCAGCCCATGAGATGGTTGGCCTTCTGGTCTGTGAGTGCACACTGTCAACTCATGTTGAGCTTCTTATCAATCAGTACCCTAAAGTCTTTCTCTGCAGGGCTGCTCTCAATCATTTCATTCCCCCATACGGTATTGAAACCGCGGATTGCCCCAACCCAGGTGTAGGACCTTGCACTTGGTCTTGTTGAACCTCCTGAGGTTCAACACTTCTGAGGCCACTTGTCCAGCCTGTCCAGGTCCCTCTGGTGTGACAACTGCACTGCTCTGCTTGGTGTCATCTGCAAACTTGCTGAGGATGCACTTATCTCACTATCTGTATCATCAATGAAAATATTAAACAGCACTTGCTCGTCCCAGTACAGACCCCTGATGATGATGTTTAATGAATATCTATAGATGCAGACAATCATCTTTTGTTCAAAAAAGTTTGTGTTTTCCTCCAAGAGTTTATCTTTTCTTTTGAGCTTGGGTTTTTTTTGAGGAATCATAATAGAAAATAAATTGTGAGATTGCTCCTTTTGCATGCAAAACTACAAAATGTTGTGAAAGAAATAGACAACCAAGCCATATTATCTATGCTGTTTCAACTTCAGTGCGCTTGTCTTTAAGTTATGTTTCTACTTTTCTTGTTGGTATCAGTGATCCTGCACAGTTTAAACCAAGGTCAGAGTTTTGCCTTACTATTCATAAAACATAAGAGGTTTCAGCTGGCTTTCCCATAAGCAAATTAGCTGGGCCATCAGAAATAAACAGGAAGAAAAGTAAAACTAGCTTATTCAGTTAAATGAGTATGAATGATTCTATATTTGAAAGACCTATTTAAAAGAAAAAGTGCCAAATGTCACTAGACACATTTTAGGAGTTGAATCACTACCTTGCAACTCATTAAACTTTTAAAGCAAAGTGTACACCATTTTAAGGTCTTAGACTGGTTCAAGGGCTTGGTTGAGTTAAAGCAGCTTAATTGAATTTCACCATGTTAAATTAAGTTTATACATGGTCCGGGACTTAATTAAGAAAGTCCTACATAAACAGTATCAAATCTGATACTTGTATATTACCTATCTTATCTCATTTCTTTGAGAAAGAAATAAAAATTTACTCTTAGTCGTCACTTATTCAACTGTAGATCTAGCTCAGCTCAGGAATGGTAAGAAGAATTTTCTTTTAGGTCGTGAATCATCAAATTCCTGTTAACTTTGTTAACAAGGTTCTGTATTTGCAGATCCCTCTGTGGTGCTGATGAAAGATTTTTCTGTAGTTTCATAGGTGTGTCTGACATCAACAGGCATTACAGTTGTGGGTGAAGATCCAGTTTAATCATGAGAGGAGGCAGTGAAACTTTATTTTTTATTTTAGTTAACTTTATCATCAATAGAATTCGAGCTGTAAATAATCTGAACTATATATCAAGCCTTTTGTGCAATTTATAGTAATGATTATTAAAATATACTCGTTTGGAATTCCCAAAAGCTGAAAAATAACAGATAAACTGCTTAAAATACCCAAGAACTCATTTAATTTAAATCAAAACACGTTCCTTAAAGTCTTAAACTGAAACTATGTTAGCTAAAAGGCTTTCATAAAAGGATTAATTCCATGAGAATTAACTAGCTTGTGTGCCTAGGTGTTAAGCTCCTAAAACATCCTGAACTGTTAGAATGGGCTTAAATACCTGAATTCATCACTAATGCCTTGGTTAAATACCAGCTCAGTGCTCAAGTGTCTTAAAAATACTTCTAAAAGTGATGTGTTTTCTATTTATTTTTTTTTGTCATAATTAGGTCAACTTAAATAAGAGAATACTGAGTTCTCTGAGAAATCAGAAATCTGAGAGATTTTCAAAGGCTATTGAATTGAAAGTTCTGTCTTTTGAAATGATAGTCTAAGAATATCTTGAGAGGCATAACATGCAGGAAAAGTGGTAAGTAAGGGTAAAAAATAGAGACTCTGCTAGATAAGATTTTTGTGGGGACTGGTTTACTTAAAATGAGAAAGTAAACTACTCAAAACTGCATTTATATGGTGCTTTTTAGTGGCTTTCTAAGGTTATGGAGAATGCAAATAGATCTTTTAAGCAAAAGCTTGACACTGCAAATAACATCTAATCGAAACATAAAAAAATCTGAAATGTTAGTATAGGTAAGGAAAAAAGAAGGAAAAACAGGAATAATCTGTTAGAAGTAGGACAAGTTTTTTTCCCCAGGAGAAAAGGACAAATAACTTGTAAAAATGTAGTATGTTAAGTTGCAGAGAAAATAAGTCGAAACAACAAAAACAACCTAAAATTTGTCTGAAATTTTACATGAATAAAAATAATTTGCCTGAGAAACATTGTAATGAACTTAAGATTAAATGCCTTAAAGAAAAGTTGTACAGAGATTCTATCCTAGGTAATAATAGTCAGTTTCAGGCTTTCCCTGAAACAACTGACATCATTGTCTCATGTTATGCAATGACTTTAGCAGTTGCCATTATATTTACTGCAATACCAGTAAATATGCAATTATATTTACTGCAATGCCAAGAGCTAATACTGTAATGAAATCCAAATATCTAGTATGAATTCTGAAGTATGCATGAAAAGTAATTCTTCATCAGTCTAAAATTAATTTAAATGACTGAAATCTTTCTATACTCTTCTGACTTAAAGCATTCACATAAGTTCACTGAAATACTCAAAGCAGAGATAAGTTCACTACTGTCTTTAAATTTCTTTTAAAGCATTGTCTTGACCTAGATGTGCCACGGATTATTATCAAACTGGTTTATGCCATCAAGTTTGTAGAAGAAAGGCTCCATAAATCATCAGTAGAAGGATGAAGCATGTTTGCATACACATGCAGCATTCTCTTCCCATTCTCTTCTTTAAAACATTGTGGCTTTCTCCTGCTTGAATGTATGTTCCTGTATGTATTTATTGAAGGTGTTACACATTTGATAGTGGAATTATGGACTGCTGGTTCTGTGTTGTACAATACGAGCTGTTAATTTACAGTCCTTAGTAAAATTAATGGGCCAACGAGAGATCCTTTTGGAAAGAGAGAGTAGTAAAAAATGTGGCTTTTTTTGTTCTCTGTGATAATAATTATTGCAAGAAACAATATCAACTGACCAACTCCCAGTCAAGATTATCAAACTTGACTGCACCTTTCATTGTGCAAAGAGATGTAATCGTAAGATTACCATAGAGTATTTATTTACAGTTCTCACAAAGGAACAAAAATTCTGGAAACTTGGTAAATTTAATGCAGAAAGGCAAGGTAAATTATTTATATCAAGGCATTCTACTTCACCACCTGTGTTTTCTGACACTAACAGTAACTATTGCTGTAGTCAGGCTTGGTGACAAAAAATAGTTTTCAGGGAAAACAGCTGTAGAGCTATTATTCCTGACTTCTTTGGAGTAGTTCCGTAGCAACTTTGGCTTTACTGTAAACACAATATTCCATGTTTGGTATTAATTCCATTCTTATAGCTATAGAATGATCTGAGGTGAAAGGAGTTTGGTGTAGCTTGGCTCTTAGATGCAAGTAGCTTTCAAGGACTGCAGTTCAACAGGGGTCATAAAAATAAAATAAAAATGAAAATTAAAATAGTATTGTAACTTAACTGCAAATGAAAATCATTCAGTATCTGTTTGTTGAAAAGTTCACCTTAAGTTTCCTGTAACAACTAGTATTTAAACCAGATGCTGCTAAAAGTATGACTAGAGAAATGTAGCCTAATGCTGTCTCACCTCCAGCTGTAAGACATAAAATATTTGAGTATTATTGTTTGACATATTTAATTTATAAAAACTAATGCAACTTCATTAGGATTTTAATATTCATGATTGCCATGGTAACTTGATACGAAATTATTACATGCATGAAAATTAAATTGCGTTTTGTATGTTTATCTGGCTTAAGTTCAATTTATTCTGCAGACACTAATCAATGGAAGAGGTAATAAAAAAAAATATTAAGCTTAAGGACCTGATCCAGTACATTACATGTTTTCTGTCACTATTTTTATTTCCAAAGTAACTGAAGTGCCTTTATTTATATCTGTTAGCTGATAAAATCTTAGCTTTGAAACCACCAAGCAAAATTTACTGTAACTTGTATGGCAAATGCATTATTATGTCTTTTAAAATATTCTTGGTTATTAATATTGGATATCATCAAGGACAGTAAACTAATATTATTAGCATTAAGTCTAAACTCTACATTTAAATATTGCATTATTAAATAATGTCCTTAATTGTTATAATAAAGGGTTCTTTGGCTATTTGATAGGAAAACAAGATCTTGGTAACCTATGGCTGGATCTTAACATTAGAATATTTTGAAAACTATAGCATTAAGGAAGTGATTAGATTAAATCCAGTGGATCTGTTTATATACAGAAAAACTGCTTATTCCTAACTTCATTCTGGGAAAAATATAATCTGACACAATTATAAATATTTACTTGATTTAGCAAATAGTCATTTAGAGATAGGCCAGAACTGAAATGCAAACTGCAAATACTTTTTTTACCAAACATGATTGTGAACATGTACAGTAGGAGGCTCCTTTTCCTGTTCAGCTCATCTCCCATTTGCATTTTCTTGACAAAAATACCAGTAGGCTTTCTCTTGCATGTAAAAATAAATATTTAATTTCATCACATATTTTAATGATTTCTTTTGCTGGTTCTGAAGAGGACTCTGTTATGATAAAGTTTTATTTTGATTTTTTTTTTATTAAGTATACAATTGAAGAATCTTTGAAAGAAGAGTTTATGTTGGAATTTGTGTACCAGGCTAGAATTAAGAACATGCCAATTTCCTGATAGAGAGCTGAAATGATATAGGACAAGGTTTTTTTTTCCAAAGAGCGGTAAGGAGAATCTTTCACATCTTTTAACTGATACTCAGTAGGAGTGACACTATTTTGGAAGTGATACCTGATAATGGATATTGGTCTTTTATGGCTCATTTAGATAAGTTATCTTCATGGTTGTCCTGAAGAAACTGATTGTCTCAATAATGCAATTCAGAATTCTGCATTTCAAAGCTAGCTATCCAGTTAGAGAAATGTTTCTTGTCTCACTTTTAGTTTATGAACTTATAGTCCATAAGACTGGTATGACACTTGCTTAAACTATTTTCTATCTTTTCAGTATCTGAAATGATTAAGACTATGAAAACAAGTGAAACACTGGGTTCTATGGAGCTTCTTGGCAAGCCTTCTGCCAAGGTAGAGCTGTACTCCATGCTTTTCAGAATCATGGGTACAAACACAAAGATTTATGCAGATATTTATATGTACCTTTTGTGTTTGTGTAGCCTTGTTAATAAAAATTCTAAATGTGTAGCACCATTGAAGTGTCCTGAGGTGCAGAGCAGAGATAGTCTATAGGTGAGGACAGTTCTGTTTTATAAAATTCTAATTAAGAAAAAGAAGAATCAAACAACAACTCCAAAACCAGACGCAGAAGAAGAAATGAAAGAAGATTTTGAATTTCAGTAATAAATGCCTTTTGTTACAACTGGGGGAGGATAATTATTTAATTATTCAGTTTACTTCCTAGACATCTGGATAATAAATACTGATTTGTTAATAACATGATAATGCTAAATCAGCTCACTCAAAACCAAACAGAAAGTGTATTTTCTTTTCATATTCAACACCTCAAAAAAAATGCCTGCTATTGATTTACTCAATTAAAATAAATAAATGAAGCTCTATGGACATCCACAAAGACAACACATGATGACTCTTTGTGGCATATAAACATTGCTAATTTTTTTCTGGATAGTTGCCTATGGCTTTGCCAAAATATTTTTTAATAAATTGCACAGTAACAATTTAGGTCATATTATAACACATTTGTGGCATGAAATGCCTACATTTGGGTTTCAGATCTTAACAGAAGCTGAAATAAATACAATGGCCTCTCAGCATCATTTATCCCTGGTGTATTTGTTCTCGTTAGATATTTAGCACAAACATCAGGTGTCCACAATCAATCGGGGTTCTGTAGGAGGCATTTAGAAGGTGGAATTGTAAACAGTTTTAGGGTAGAAAGTGTCGACAAAAACATTTTAATTCACAGTGCCTAGCATTCTAACATAGACCAAGTTCTTTGGGGGTTGTATATATTTTTTTTAATTAAGTGAAATATCCTAAAATATGATCATAAACAACTAATTCACAGAAGAAAAGGGAAAACTATACATGCATGCAGTAGGTCATGACTATTGTTAAAGAAACTAAAATATCCCCTTAATTTTTTTTTCAAAAACTGACCCTTTAAATCAGAAGTCCTAAAAAGCAGAAATCAGTTAAGTGATAATTGTGCCATACTAACATGGTTGAGGTTTTATGCAAATGAATACTTGTGATTTTTTTTTTTTAATGAAAAAATACGAGGTTGGAAGGGACTTCAAGGATCATCTGATCGGACCTTATGTCATATTTTGGAATAAGTAATCTTGCAGAGATAGTGTTTAACAAGTGTTTTGAGACAGTATGTCAGTAGTTACTCAGTGAAGCCCTAAGCTTTAACAAGACTCAGTTGTCTGATGCTGTAGGTAAAATATTAGTGTTTATACAAAGTTCTTGGATATTCCAGTATTTGGTGAATGATATATTCAAGACAGTATTTGTATTAAATTAATGAGACAGCTGTGGCAGTACAAATTTAACCCAGTAATTTTAAAAGGAGTACAAAGGATTTTTGTGTTTAACATAGTAAAAATACTGCATGACAGACGATAAATTCAGATTTTTGAAACATTTTCTCTGCCTTCTTCTAGAGCTGGCTTTTGGAAAAGGTTTCTGAATAATGGCAGTTAAATGATGCTGAGAATATAATTTCTGTTTGGTTCTAGACCCTTTATGAATTTAGATGTTGTATTTTTTCAAGGTATTCTACTCCAGAAAACTGATAATACCTGTGACATATTAGAAAATTAATGCCAGCTATAGTTTTGTATTTAAAGATGTTTATAAAATAAAAAATAAAAACTCTCCTAAAACTGTAAAGGTTTGATAAGGTTAAGCGTAAGATATATTTCATGAGACAAAGAGACCTAATTGAAAATATTTTTTTACAAGAATATTGAAAGTTTTAAATCATATTTGTGTTTTAAGTTTATACAAACCTTGAATTGTTTCACTAATTTATGGTTCCATTTTTCAAGTTTTTTTATTCATTCATTAAAGTTTAACTGCAGCTTCGAAAATATAAACAAGATTTGCAAGGGTTTTTTTTAAGCCCTTTATTTTTCATTTATATTTTTGTCTTCTGTTTTTCCATTCCTTGGCTTTCAGGATATCTCCTTTAGTACACTTTGTCACAAAACATAAAATAAATGTCTCTGGTGCTCTATAGCTCACAAATACCAAAAAAACCCAAAGAAATCCCAATTGTGCTTGGACAACTTTATCTTTTAATCTGATCTTATTCTACCATACGCATTGTACTGTGTTATAATATGATTAAGCTAAGGAACAGCTTAACCAAAGCTTTAGGTAAGCCTACCAGAATTCTATAAAAAATTCTTGCAGTTCTTTGAAAAGATTAGTTAAAATTCTCTCACTCAGAAATAATGGAGAAAATTTTGTGTCAATTCAAGTATCTTATTTATTTGTTGTTAGTAATCTCTAAAGTCAATGGAGTCACAGTGATTCTACTTCACGTAATGAAAGGATTTGTTTCAGAAGCTCTGTTTTTTGATATAGTCTTCTTGTATCCGAATAAATAAGAGAAATCACATGTTTATATAAAAAAATAAGTAAAAATCACACTTGTTTATATTACATTAAAAAGTAATATTTTTTTTTTTGTTTGAACTTCCACACACACACCTACACAGGGAGTTGTGCCTTGTAGAAGTAGCTCTAAATGTCTTTTTCTCTGGGAAATGTTTCTTAAAACAAGTATGACCAGGAAAGAAAAGTATAGGGCAGTGAGAAGAGAGCATTTGGTCTACATCATGAGTGTGTCCTAGTAAAGGTCTGGAATTGTAATGTAAACCATTGGTCAATAATGCCTATGCAGTCATTTTTTTAACAGAATTTTACTTGGATAGAAATTTGAAACAATTTTATAACTCTCCATTTTAAGCTTTTGTATTGAAAATTTTACATTGATATCCCCATGAAATTTATACTTCTTTTTAGAAAAGTGTTTAGAAGCAACTGGAACTATGTTAAACAGGATATCAAGATAAGAAACGTGAAAGCCTCAGGTAATGGCGATAATATAGAAAGTGATGACCAGCTAAGCTTTTATCAGCAACACAGAATTGAAGAAAAAAATCTGACAGTGAAAAATATGTTTAAAAATTTCTGAATTTTTATATCTCAGTGTTAGAGAAGTAATTCTTAACATACACAAATATTATGGATTTTTTTAGATTTCAGATTTATAATTATTTTCATGGTGCAATTAAATTTTCAAGGTCATAATAGAGACATGTTTCAGTGGGGCAAAAGTTGAGAAAAAAGTGCTTATACATTACATATCTCTAACTATCTAAATTAAAAATAAATTTTATTTTTTCTCATTTCCTCTAGTTCTTCCTGTTAAGTTTATTGGCTTTTAAATCAAGCTGGAAAAGGATGGTTTAATAAAAACACATTCTACACTTGTTTCATGAATGTGCATAATATTAAATATTACTAATACTTTAAAATTTAATTTGTACTGCGTGTTCTGCTATGGTCTGCCTATGAAAATGTGGTTTGTTTCATAATAAAATAAACTGGTAACTTAGAAAGGCCTTCACCATATCTTAGATTTGTAACTATCATATATTTTTGTAACATATCATTATATCATAATATATATAATATATATAACCAAATATTATTAGATCTGTTTTTAAAGCTGGAGGGAAATGGCTAATCGCCAGTACTAGGTTAGAGCTCTTGATTTCATATTCTTAAACAAAAACTTGAGAAGTTAATGTAGTATGTGTCAAGAAACTCAATGTGAGTTTTCCAAATGAATGATGCATAATTATAACATAGAATGCATTATGTTAATATTTCAAATTGCAATCAAATACTTTTGACAGTTCAAAACAAAAAGAAATAATTTCTTTTCATAACATCTTCCTTCACTTCTGAGTTAAGTTGAAAACAAAATTACAAGACACAACTTTGCATGTTCAAGGAAGATGCTACCCTCTGAGAAACCTGGACTTCCTTACACTGCTCTTTTAGATTTCTTTCGCATATTCTTTGTAGATAAGGTAATGAATTGTTAAGTTTATGAGTTAGATTGCATGTATTTCTTCTCTAGTGTAGATGTTGCTCTATTTTGCCATGATAGAAAGAGGTATACTGTGGAAGTCTAGATAGAAAATGTTTAAATTAAGCAGGGTCTTATCTGGACCATTATGAGCAACCACAGTTTTTCAGAATCAAAAATATTAACTTAAACTGAATAGGTGAAGAGCAGTGATTGGAGCTCTTTGTATGAAAAGAAATAGTCAAGTCATTAGCCTTCTTAAAGATAAGTGTTTACTTGATTTGCTGTCCAAAAGGTAAACATCGAGGGATAAAGAAATTATTTAAAACGGCAATGCTGGTGCAGGATGAAGCGGCTATAAATTGATTATAAACGTGTTAAAACTGACAAATTTTCTAAGCATTGAAAGTTTTGGAACAGTGTGCTGAGAAGCATTATATGGCAAACATACTGAATTTAAAATCAAAAAAACAATTTATGATTTCTCTATCTTAAAAAAGTTTCTATTGAATCTTCAAGGTTTTTTCATCAGACATTCATCGGTAAGAATCACAACTGTCACACTGCTCTCTCAAAACAAGGGGTTTTACACAGTAAAACACAATGTAAGTGCAACAAAGGTTATAAGCATGCTCTAAAAGCACACTGACAGTACAATTTGAAGACTTCTTTTGTGTTTTCTTGTCAATCAGTGGCGTAAAATATTTTGTCTTAATCATACTGTTTCAGGCACATTTTTTTACTGCATCTTCCCATACCAAAGTTCACATTTTCTTTTGAAACCCACTGTATTCAGCCTTCATTTATATCTGTCCTCTAGATAAATGTCGCCTCACCAAATTTTGGCAGTTGCAGAAAGTAATTGAAAGCATTTAGAATGTAGTATTAAATTTATAATCCTAGACCCTAACATTTCCTTGGTTACAATGGCAGAGAGAGGAAGAAATCTGTATTCTCTGTTGATGGCAGTATTGACTTGTCTTGAACTGTCTTGGATTGTGTAGGCAAATCCTCTGTACCGTACTTGTTTCTTAAACATTTAAGAAACTGAATTGATTTATTTCCAGAATACATATATTACTAAATCGCAGTTTCGATGGTATTGAACGCACTATGACAAGAAAATTCTTTAGTTTGTTTGCTTTTTTTTTAAATTTGTACATACTTGGTAAAATTTTCATGATGTGTGGTCCTTAGATCAATCACAAATGTACTAGGTGACATAAAAGTATTAATAAATGATACCATGATTGCACTAATTTCTGTGTGCACCAGTTTACCCATTTTCCCAATTTACCTGAAAAGTCATCCTGAGAAATATTACGAATTAGGCTGTAATTAACTCCAAATTGCTACTTCTGGTTGTTTCCTTAGCTGATGCCTTTGAACATTGTATGTTTTAGAGACACATGATCAAAGGGTTGAAGTCAGTTAGTAGCATCTACTTTTCAGATCAGAATGATTTCTAACATTTCCTTCTTCTTCATTCTTGGGAAATTTAAAGTCAAGATTGAACACTTTTCCAGATGGGTATGTCATCTCAGTTTTTTCTGGAACGTTTATAGCTAGTTATGTTAGACTGGAGAACTGCATGATTTTTTTTTTTTTGCTAATCTCATGACTAGCAACACATTATTATGTTACGATTTGCAATGTACTTCCACTATTACGTCACTTACTGTATGAAATATCTTTTGGTTTTCTAGAAAAGTACTTCAGAAAAGTCGTTTACATTAAGAAAGAAAGCTTGACTCCAACGAATAAGGAGTAGTACTAAAATAGCTTTAAGGAAGAAATAGAATTTGCTTCTGTTTTGTTGTGACTGGTCTTGCAATACCAAAACTATTCTGACATCTTTAGTGATGAGATGTGTGAGGGTCTCAAGACTATTTTCTATTTCAAAACCAGCAGATGAAAGGAGAATGATTGTTATTGGATATTTATTATTGGAAATCCTATTGTGACTTTAATAAAAAGAAACTTATGATCATAATATTCAACCTGATCAACAGCAGGAGACTACAATATCTCTATCCTAACATGAGGAGGACATAAGTGACTGTTATCATGACCCCCTGCAAGGTTTTGCTTCAGGTATCTCCCAAAAAATCATGAATTTGGACAAT
Organism: Cuculus canorus; assembly: GCF_017976375.1. Taxonomy (NCBI): domain Eukaryota; kingdom Metazoa; phylum Chordata; class Aves; order Cuculiformes; family Cuculidae; genus Cuculus; species Cuculus canorus. The sequence goes on from NC_071401.1 coordinate 85,230,483, forward strand.
GTCTAAATAACTGAGAAAGGAGGCATTTCAGAGGGTGATTAACTCACCAACAAGAACTTTGTACTCTTAATCAGAAGGCAAGACTAGCATTAAAGAGCAATGTTTCTTACAAAAGTACAGTTATTGTTTTGGATCGTTCCTTGTTTTGTTTGTTTGGTTTTCTTTATTTATTTAAGTGGGTTTTGTTTTAGTCATAGAGACATGGTAGACTAGAGAACTTAAAGAGAAAAAAGGAAAAGTGAGAATCATGAAATACATTGCTTGGATAGTCATGCTTTTTTGAAATATTCATAAATGAGGAAGCTGTCTGTTTCATTTGCCATGCCTTATGTTTCATAGTGATTTTCATTCCTTTGTGATCAAATTGCGTTCTTTAGATGACACATAGCATCTGAATGAAAAAAAAAAGAAAACCCCAAAATAGTTTTTAGACAGTTATAGATGTTATCTGCTTCACTCAGATAACTGCCAGCTGATACATTTTGTAATTGCATAGAGGTCTGTATACCAGGGCGTTAGCTAGCACATAACAAGAAACAAGATCTAGTAAGGAAGGGGAAGACTATAACACAACAAATTTAACAAATTTAACAAATTTAACAAATTTAATTTAAACAAATGAAATTTGTTTCATTTGTGTTCTAAAAAATGCATATATTTTTTTCTTCCATTTGAGAATAATAGAGCATTACCAGAATATATTCTTTTGTAACTTTGAAAATAGAGCTAACCTATCACTTTTAGATAGTTAGAGATTCCTGTTTAATGATACTTGGTGACATTATTTTTAGGGATTTATTACATAATTATGTTCTTAATATTAAACTATTTTAATTATCGATTTTCATACACTTTTTACTAGAATATTTCTACTAAGGGATTTTTCTGTATACATATACATGTATACAGACAGACCCTAAAAAAAAAAACCCTCTACTTTCAGAAAATTAATGAAATGTTCTTGAGAAATGAATAATGTATTAGCAAATTATATATGACTATTACTAAGATTACAATTTTAATTTAAATTCTTTATCAGACAGATTTATACTGTGTTTGATTTGCATTCAAATATTTTAATGTAGTGACATGGAATATAGTTAGATTCTATTATAGGTTATGTTTCCATAAATTTTCTGTTATTAAACATAATAATTTAGATTTGGGGTTTTGTTTTTTATTCTCGACTTTGGGAACACGTAATCCATATTGCCATATTTTTACATTTTACATGTCTAAAATCTGGATTGATTGCCCGTGTTTCGAATGTTATTTGAAAACTGACATTTCTGTAGTTTCTAAAGATTTTTTTTTTACTGTACAGCATACAGAAGCATATTCACTAAAGAACTCATGCTAAACAGAATGCTTTCTATATGATAAACATAATACTTTCAATAGGTAAAATGATTTATTATTAAACTGAGGCCTGACTATCAAGAACTAAGAAATGGAACCCAATTGTCTTTTGAACTTCCCGTCCACATCGGATGAGCTTGCATAGGTGTGCAGGTAGGAGTTGTGCTGCAGTGTTCTCTCACGTTTTCTCAAGAAGTCACTAGGGCAATAAAGTCTTCTTATCTTCTTTACTGTCCTCTTTTTTTTTGTATTGATCATGTCCTGTTTAGAGAAAAATTGCGAGAAAACTGAAAATAAGGAAGTTTACTTTTTTATTATCTTGGCAATGGTAAAATGAAAAATTTGTTTGAATCTTCTGTTGCTCAGTCAAGTGATCTTTTTCTTCTGTCATGTCAGTAATGTTGGTCTGTTTATCATCTTTCTGGTATCTTGTGGAGAAAAGCTCTGAGCACTTGAAAATTCATAAAGTTACATTTAATGAGTTGCTGGTAAGCAGACAGATTTTGTTTAGGCAGCAATGGCTAGAAGCTAACAACTATGCTCTAGTTGTTTTGTTCTTTTCTGTCATAAACTCCTAATACTGCTTTGGAAATAATGATCATAGGAAATCTCTAGATTTGTTACTAAAACAAGTATTGTACTGTTCATTGCTGTTAGTGCTTATAGAAGACCTAATAGCACATTTGAGAAGGAAAAATTAGAAAGCTGAAAAAACATTCATAAGCAATTACTTCATTATTTGGCTTCTATTAAAAAACAAAACACGGGCTACAATGTATTTATGCACTGATTAACCTTCAAGTATAGCTTTTCTCTCTTTTAAAAGATCAAAAATTATCTTAATTTAACATTAACAGATTTATTACTCTTCTTTGTTTATAGTATATTCTAAGGCAGTATTCTGTAATTTCCATAACAGCAGCTGTATTCTAGGTGTACTTCTAGGCTTAGATTAGAACTATAGCAAAATAGTGTTATGCTTTCTTTTGTTTGAAATTGCTTCTAGAGATGAAATGCAATACGTGCTTTTGTTTTGCATTTGGATTTTTCTCTTCCAAAGAATTCATTAGTGAATCTAAGGGAAGCTTAATTTTACTTATTGCAAATAAGCATACTTTTGAATCTCATCTACTTCATATTAGGGCATGGCAAAGTATTGCAAATTTATGTTAAAAAAACAAAAACAAAAACAAAACCAAAAACTTGATTTAAAGGGGTGGAAGAAGTACACCTTTTTCCCATTTATGGTGACGGCTACTATTTTCTAAATTTAAAATATGGCCACTTAGTTAATACTGAAAAACAGGTAGGATAATGTGACTATATCACAGCTCCAGTTTTAGTCAATGAAACTTTTTTTTTAGCAAACTAAGATTTCTGAGTTTTCAGTTGGGTATCGTCTGTTGGATCATTTAGTCTACAGGTTTTATTCTTTGTTTTCCTAGCTCAAAGAATCTCATTCAATCTCTTTCTGGTATTCAAACTGTAAGATTTGTCCAGCTGTCTGTTGAAAATGTTATGTTCTCTAATTTGATAAGCGGAAGTCTATAGATGTCAGAGTTTTAACTAGGGCACTCAATCTCCTTATCTGTATAAGCTTGTGAAATTCCTACTCCTGCTTGGCTTTTCTCTAGCAGCTTAACTAAAGTTTCATAATATCTTGTCATCTTTGCACAAAGCGACGAAGAAAGAAATTTGCATATGAACTAAAGGTGTATTATGCGGTGCTCGTATAGTACTTAATGGGGCCTATACAGTCATAGCCAGAGAAGATCTTAGAGTGTTAACAACAGTACAGAGCCACTGGTGTCTGTGCAAGGGGCTGGAATTAAAGCAGAACACTTGATCACATGTGAAATGCAAAGCCTCTGGATTTACTGTAAAAAGAAGTAATCTGAATATCTGGAGAAAGAAAAGATCATCCTCACAGAAAAGAGTCACCACAGTCAGGAAGTTCTCCTGCTCCATGCTGTCTCCATCTGAGGTTTCTGTAGTAGCTGTGAAGTCCAATTCCATCCTTATCCACTTGCTCTTGGTCAGGAAAACACATCCCAAACCAAACGTGTCCCAATGACTCATTTCCACAAGAAATATTGACACACAGACACACGGAAGCAAATAGTTTACTCATCTCTGTTCCCAGCATTGCAAAGGCTGAGGGCTTCCAGGTACACACAGCTGCAGTCTCACTGAACTTCAGAGTGACTCGGTCACCTGGGTTTTTGAGCACTGGCTTCATGAAGGGCTATGTCTTCATCTGTCTGATCCAAAACTGACCAATTCCATTGTGCTGCACATCTCTAGGGCTCACAGAGTTCTCTAGGATACTTACCTCAGGATCAGGTAGTGAACTATCTATGTTGTGGCTGGTATTTTTTTGGTGTGAAAATACAGTGTAAATTTATATTTAGATTTTAACCAAATTTTTATAGTAAAATATGCAGAAAGCCTTTAACAAAACATGTATTCAGTGAGGTGGCTTCTTTTACTGGAAAACTTAATTTCTTCCTATTAAGAAGATTCACTCCTATTTATAAAACCCTTTTTCAAGAAATTATTTTCAGGATTTATTTTCTCAGTTCATTATAATTTAAGAAAAGTTAAACTGATTTTCTCTAATATGAAGGTTTATTTCCATTATTATTTCCTTAACCTGATTTTGAGTATGTGCTGATATTGGACAAAATGCAGAGGGAAATTCAGCTGATCATGCAGAATAAAAATGGTTTTGATGTTTACTAAAATTTAGCAAGAGCTTTTTTAATAGCCGTCTTCTGCCATGTCGTAAACATAAAACTGTATAACAGAGATTTTGGAGTGCCAGTGCTGATGGTGTGTTTCTTGTAGTGATCTTTGAATTCATATTGTTCTTTTACTATAAAAATGTTGATAAGCTATTTTTCATGTGTTCAGAAATAATGATCTGTTTGTTGTGAAAAGCAATATTTGTGCTTTTCTCAAAATATTAGCTATCACTGTACTGAATTCAGATGTTCTGTATGGTAAGGGAAAATCCCGCCTAACATTATTCATTATAGGATGTCAACTGTATTAAAGAGTTTACATGTCTTTGGCCATCATTTTTTTAACATTGCATAAATTGCTTATTTATTCAGCAGTTTAAGATACAAGTTAGACACAGATAAATTAAATATCCACCTGGATATCAATAACATTTTATGTCCTTCTTCTCAATTTCCTTCCCAAAATTATCCTGAAAGGAATGTTTTTATGTACAGTAATCTGAGAAGTTATTCACATCCACTTGTCCTATGTAATAATTTTTTGCCTTTGCCTATACCTTTAAGCAAAACATTTAAAGCAGGAGGAACTTTACTGCCAGCTTCTTTTTTTTTTTCTCCTTTAAAAAATAAAAGTGCGCTCAGACCCACTGTCGATGTCCATGACAAAGTTCTTAAATAATACTGATCCCAGTATAGACCTTTGAGGGATTCCACTCATCACTAGTCTGCACCCAGACATCAAGCCGTTGACTGCAAACCTCAGAGTATGACCACCAAGGCAATTCCTTATCCACTTACCCACCAAGTGGTCGACCTGTCAAATCTATGCCTTTCCATTTTAGAGACATATATTTTTCTGGGACAGTATCAAATGCTTTGCACAGAGGGGGGCATCAAGTCACTCTACCTTTATCCACCAATGCTGCAATCCCATTGCAGAGGGCCACCAAATTTGTCAGGCATGATTTGCCCTTAGTGATGCCTTGTTAGCTGTCACCAATCATCTCTCTGTTTTCCGTGTGCGTTAGCATAGTTTCCAGGAGGATCTGCTCCCTCATGTTGCTGGGCACAGAGGTGAGACTGACCAGCATGTAATTCCCCAGATCTTACATTTTTGCCTTTTCGTTAAAGTGGGGGTTATGTTTCCCCCTTTTCCAGTCACTGGGAACTTCTCCAGTCTGCCAAACTTTCAAATATAATGGAGACTAGCTTAAAAACTTCATCTGTCAGTTCCTTCAGAGCCCTTGGATGCATCTGATAAGGTCTCATGGACTTGTGCACATTCGAGTTCCTTAGATGTTCTTGAACCCAATCTTCTCCTGCAGATGAAAGAATACAAGTAAAAAAAGCTGGGTTGATGGGTTGAAAGCTCTCTGAATTGCAGCTGAATAGCATGAGGTATAAAATTTATTAATACAACAAATTACTTATAATTTATTATATTAGTATCATCATATTAATTATTTAAATGTAGTTTATCTTTTAAATTACTAATAAGGGCATTTACTTTATCAAATTGACCCCAATTAAACTAATTTTCTTCAGCAGCTTGTTTGTCTTTTTCATTTTTTAAGACTGTAGGAAGTCTCACTAAGACAGTCTGTGAAGGGAAAATTCGGTTTATGATTCTTCATTTTGGAGGAAGAAAACAAAACCAATAAAACTTTAGTTCAATTTATCATTGTGAAATTTCATCCAAACACAAATTAAATCTAAAATATTAAAAAAAAAATCAGTGCTAGAATTGAAAAGAAATCAGTTAGAATGTGTGGTGATGGCACGCACTCGGTGTACTGAGTGTGATAGAAAAGGAGGAACAGATCAGCTGGTAGCTGATGCAAAGTAGTACTACTTAGAACTAAGCCCCTCTGACCTCAGCAATTTAAAAATAGTGAAACTATTTAAAAATAGTGAAACTATTTATTGGTGGTTAGGGAATATCAATAAGGATGGTCAGAAATCATGAAATAAAGATAAATAAAAAAAATAAAATGAAAATAAAATGAAATAAAAGCAGTGTAACCAACTACACTGGCTTTGGCAATCTAACTGCAACCTCTGCTCCAGCTGTAGAAGTGGCATTTAATATCTGATCCAGAAAAACTGATGCCAGTGGGAGTTTGTTGTAAAGTTCAATGAATTTAAAATAAAGTTCTAAGTAATTTTAAAATATTGACTTCATTTTCCTTTTCTGCCTTTCACTTCTTTAAACAATTTCTGTTTCGAAAAGTGAAATGGGGCTCTTTAAGCAGAAACATCAAACTACCTCCTGTATTTCAAGAGATTACCTTTGCATTTCATTATTTTTCAGAAATATTGTTTGAAACATTGTATTTAAGTTACATGGATGGATGCCCAGCATATTCTAAAACCATAAAGCTTTCTACAAAGAACCATGCATTCAACAGGCTTTCAGAGTTTAAGGAACCCATTGGTCATTTTCAAATTAAATAAAGGTGCAAATCAAATGCTGCTTAGAAGTGGTTTAAAAATATGTATCAATTTATACCCATCTGAAAACAAGCATTATTTCCTAGTAATAAAGCTTTACCAGAATACACCAAACTCTAACGCATGTGATTAAATCACAGTTTATTTGCAACTCATGCTAGCAAGAGACGGAGTTTGAGATTTGTTTATCACTGCTTTACATTTGCAGCTGCAGCAATCTCTCTTTTGAAATATTCTTTCTTGGGAAAAAAGTGGTAGTACTATCCATATTTATCTTTTATTCATAGTAAGAAAATAGTAATCCTTTCTGGACATGAGAAGGCTTATATCTGGGAATGCTTAGGAATCTAAAATAGTGATGTTTAGGAATCAGCTCTTAAGTTTCAATTCATTATGAAAGCCATAAAGAGCAAACACCAACTGTTACTCCAAATATAAGGTAATACAAAACAGATGTTATAGTACCAGAGAGGGCTATGCTTCAAATTCATTTTAATTACCTTGAGTGCACCTTCTAATGGCAGATCTTGTTTTCTGCTCCTCGTTCTGAGTAGAAGCCATACCACCTAGACACTTCTGAATGCATCATTAGGCTGAAATCGTGCTGGCTTTAAAACCTGTTAGCCTGAGGCCAAATCAGTTTTGGCCCATGAGCCTTCACAACATAACTGTGTGATGAGACAGCTTTTCGACAAACAACCATCCACAAGATTTTCTTGCATAAAGTGTTCATCGATTCATCCAAATTTATATAACATGCAGAACACAGGATTAAAACCAAAAAAAGCACAGAATACTTACGAGTCTTACCTTAAAGGAGATCCTTCTGTCCCTTCGTTGACTAAATTAACTTTGTCTTGCAGTGGGCTGTTTGTAAATCAGCCATGGTGCACCTCTTTTTTCGTTTCATTGCTATGCAGATCAGCATCTTTATGGTTGTAGTGTTTCTTTCCATTTGCGTAAAATTTACTACCTAAGCAGGTGTTAAGCTGAGGTTTATTTAACTGCCCTTCATGAAATAGTGTAGGGAATGTCTTCTTTGACATTACTTTGCCTTTTCTTCCCTTTCCTTTGTGATTCAGCTTTCTATATGCAATGAGAACATATAAGTAAATATATGCATGTAACATTCATACTATCATATGCTTAATATTTTCAGTCTCTACAGGAACATTTCATCCTTTTCCTAGATATTTGAGTTATTTAGGTTAAAAACAGAAGGAAACTAGGTCAAGAACTTCTGAATATAAATAACTGAAATTGTATATCGAGCTCATAATGAAATAAGACTGTTGACATCAGTGGAACTGCTGTTACTGGTATTTGTTAGGGTGGTCTGTTTCATTGTCGAGATTAAGATTACTATTTCATAAGAGAAAACTTTTAAAATGTAATAGCTTTTCTTAAAAGTTGTAAATATATTGTTCAAAGAACAATACTGGTTTTTGTTTTACAAAACAGAAATGATTTGATATGTTGGGATCATTTACACTAAAATAATTTAATTCTCGTATGCATCATAAATCATTAAATCATGATAATTAGAAATACATGGAAGAATATAACATCTTAATAAAATATGAAATGTTTAAAGTAGAGTTGATATTTTGGGTTCTTTTATGTTGCAGTGATATTTGACAAAGAACTAGATTCAGAGATCTTATTTTTAAGGAAAACATGAACATAAACAAAAGGGAAACCTAAATCATCAAAATTAATCCTCAGAATTTCACAAAACCAAATGCAAGTTTTGCTGAATGAGGGAAAAAAAATTATATGTCTATAAGGAAAGGTAATGTATATGTTTATGCTGGTCTTCATGCTTTCTTACACAGTTATTTCAGTTTTATTCTAGTATTGCAATCCTGTGTATCTCCTATAACTCACTGTAAATCAAGAGATGTTTCTTCATCTGGGAAATAACCAATCGCAGCTGCGTGGCTGTTTTCTGAACTGCAGCTCCCATACGCCATAGCAATGACATCATGAACTGAATGTTTCTGCTTGTTCCTTTACTTACATAATGGAAAACATTTTCTCTGGAGCATATGCAAGGGAAGTGGAACCATCCATTGACAAGCACTAATAACAAATTTCATCATGTTGTAAGGAAATTATATAGGGGTTCCAGTTATGAAAGTGGCATTGTGTTTATCTCCCTTGACTTTCTCAGCTATTAGTTGATTTCTAGAAAAACCATACTCAATGCATGTGAAACAGAGGACTAAAATGAGAGTTAGCAGATATTGCTTCAAGGTATACACTACGGGAACATATATTCTAACAGCTAATATGTCAATAACATATTGCGAGCTCACAGGTGTCTTGGGTGGGATAACGGCAGTCATACTATTTCTAGGTCACAGATTGTTCCCATTTATGTGAGGTAGAACAAACTCCTAGGAGACTCTTTGACAGATTGACTTAGTGCGGTACTCCACAATGTGGGCTGTCAAAATCAACACAGTCCCTCTAGGGCATGAAGGAGAGCAAGCTGAGGTTTTCCACATGCCTTCACTCAGCTAGTCAGAGCTGTTTTGTGTTCTATGTTAGAATTAAGCACTCTTGGGTAACCCAAGCCTCTGCAAAGTACAGCAGTTGATTCCCACTACCTCTTGCCAGAGTCTCTACATTCCTACACTTAGGAACTTCCCTGAGGATGACTTAAGAAACTGTTCTGTTGCTGCAGGGGAACCAAGGGACACAAAATGTGAGAGAAAATGTGGAATGTAAAGACAACCTTGTTCTCTCTCCTTCTTTCAGTTTCTTGAGGGAAAGGACAGAAATGTGTGTGAATTAACTCCTTTTTAAGTTAAATATGCCTTTTGCCAGTTGTCAAGAGAAGTATTTCAGTGAGAATTTCTAATAAATGAGAAGTCTATGCATAAATTGTAAAAATACAAAAATATTTCTTTAAATCAGTTAAGAGATATGTTATGTTTTAAAAATATGAAATCAGTTTTGTCCTGGCACTATATATAATGATGAAATGGTTGCATTTTACATAAGAGTAGCACACACTAATCTCTTCTGTTTTTAATAACTGATAATCTCATATAAAGTCTCTAGCAAGGAGGACCGTGTGAGCTTTCTTTATTAGTTGCTTCTTTCAGGTCCAGCATGGAGTTACTTGTTTCAGGAGGAGGAGGAGCATTATGTCTCTAGAGAAAAGCTGACCTAACTGGAGCAAGGCTGTACTTCCAGAACTGAGCCACACTCCAATTCCCATGGCACTATACTTCCTGTGTCTGGGCACATGCCATAATGTGCAGCTAATAAAAACAGGCAGATGGAGTCTGCTTTCATCAGTCTAGCCAGAGACTATATCTCATTGAAGAGAACTCATATTAGAATGGAAGCTTAAAATGAGAGGAGAAAGAAAATTTAAAATTTGAGACTCATCATGTCATTTTAACCTTGTTCCATTAGCAAAAATAAAATAATCACTCAAGAGCAACTGCATTTGAAATAGTCTATTTTAAACTCAAGTTCCAAATTGCCTGTGATTTTATAATGACCTGTACTTAGTTTTACTGACATGAACTTTTTGTCACTATACTTTCTGTACTGATACATTGTGATAATTCTTTGTATATTGAGTTAGAGAACAACTCTTTACATGTCTTCAAATTGATGTTAATGTAAATAGATTCAACAAGCTAATGAATATCCTTTTTCCATTTTGGCTTTTCCTCTTCTATTTTAAATCATTACAGGCATTTAAACAATTTCGTTACAGCCCTGCATACACACTAGAAGCAATCAAAACAATCTAATAACTTTTTGGAATAGTGAAAGTCTTTCCTGCTTTCACACATGGCTCTCAGAAGGAGAAGATGTACTGTTCATTAGCAAAGACACAGAGCTAGTGCTTGTTGCAGTTGAGACTAGGTATCTCACTGCAGTTCTGCAAAACTGTAAATGTCAGATCTCAGTTTAATTGTGGCTATTACATATCTGTATAAATATTTTTATATATATAAAATAAATATTATAAATTTTATATATATAAAATAAATATTATACAGATATTACATATCTGTATAAATATTTTCAGTATGTAAATATTTTCAGTACTAGTGGATCATGTTTATAGACTATGCTAAAAGGCCCTGAGTTATGTCATAATTGAGGGGAAAACGGGTGAACATTCTCCAACAGTTCTGCTCCTCTGAAGGAAGCAAGTTTAGTCTTCAGAAACAAGCTGCGTATACATAGAATTCTTCTCTTAATACTGTCCTCATGGGTAATAAATACTGCTACATACTTTTTTTCTGTGAGATACCTATATGATCCAACAAAAAATTGGGCCAAAAGATTTGAGATTTAAAGGTCAGTAGAAAAGTTATGCTCTGAACCTTGGGAAAGGGGAGTAGGGTAGATTGATTTTGGAGATCGCAGAAGATGATACACTTGAGGGACTCCATGAAAAGCATAGACCAAATGTTCATTCTGCTTCCTAAGGTGACAGTGCATCAGAAGGTCCAATACACTGTCATTGGGTTTAGACAGACTGCTGGATTTCTTTCAAACCACTTTCTAGTTTCATTAAAAGAAATTGCATGCTTTATATTTCTGATGCAGCCAGCAATTTTTACAGTAGCATAATATAAGTAATTTAAGCCAGTGATGACATTTTTCTGGTGCATTCATCTTAACAAATGTTTCACTTAATTGCCTTCTTCTTCTCTCAGACAAGTGTGGAATGTGGGTTGTATTTGGGAGAATAAAGGAAGTGATAGTGACTGAGTAACTTCAGTAAAAGTTACTCTCTTCTATCCTTTTGATGAAAGTTCTCTGAAGCTGTCTGGAGTCTGCTGTAAATACATGAAACTTCCATGATTTCTTCTGCAAATCTTGTCTCTAGTTTTTCCTAAACTGAAATTCTTAAACGATGTAAGAAAAATATTTTCTTCATATAAGAATATATATTGCTTAAAAATAGTTAGAGCTTACAGCTATCTTCAGTGGTTTGGAGGGAAATGAATTTTTTAGCAACTCTGTCTCGAAAACCTTAAAACAGTCCTTTTGCATAATTCAACTAACAAGATTACCTGTAAGCTATTCTACCTTGTTAATTTTATCAAAAATCTGGTGGCTAGTAACAGTATTGCAAAAAAAAACCCTCGACCTTCAGATTAATCCATGAAGTTAGATTGTTTGTCTTCAAAGAGGAAAATTTTTTCTTGTCAAATATTTTGGTCAAAGAACAAACAAAGATGAACAATATCATAATGTGCTTCTTGGCTGGAGAGAAACATTCAAAACTGTTTAAGTATATTAGGGAATAACAAGTAACTCAATATAATATTGGGAAGTCCGGGTATGATGGAACAATGATGTCAACACTTCAATGCAATGGCACCAGGCTTTCTGCCTTATTTCTGAGTCAAGGAAAGGGTTTCAGCTATTTATGGTGCCATCATGTGGAGACTTCTGAGCATTGAAGAAGTTGAATTAAAATTGCTTGATTAGAATGAAAGTTGGCCCCCAAACTGGTATTGGTAAGATTAAGCTATAAACAGGTGCTTCAACTTAAGAAATCATAACTCGTTTCTGATTTGCCAAACTTCTAACAAGTTTACCTTTCTTGCATAGCTTCTCATGATGGTTACAAGAGTCCACCAGATACTGAATCCAGAGATTTCAGTATTTTATTTAAAAAAAATACCTGTGATTTTTTTCTTAAAGGGGAAAAATGGTAATTGTCTTAGCTTAACATAACTGAAGAAAAGTAATGAAGCTAATTTTCACTCTCTGACATAGTTAAATAAATGTAAATGTAAATATAAGTGTTGAAATATTTTCTTCAAAGCCTTAGTACTTTTCCCTGGTCGCAGCAGTCTTGTGTTAAGGTTGTGCAGCATCATGCAGACTGGGCAGTTTTTTTATTCTTTTAATGTATATTAAAAAGAGTAGGTCAAATTTGTGCTCATTTGGGTAGAAAGAGACAGTTATGCTCTTTTGTACACATCTTAAGAATCAGGAAAACATTAATCTATTAGTAATTTTAATGTCTTTTTATTTTTTTTTTCCAGTGAGGAAAAGACTGTCTAATCCACCTAGATAGTGACAGAAACAGGTCACTCTCTTTTTTCCCAACAGATTGAAAATGGGATATTATAATAGTACCAGAATCACCTTTTAATTCGACATGCACTTGCCTGCACAGGTGGCTGTGATTCATCATGAGAACCTATATATATGTTCTTTGATTTAGCTGCATAAGACAAATTGTTGTTTAACAGTTCTTTTATGAGCATCCCATTGGATACCTCTATGCATGCAGAGGGAAGAAGAAAAATTGCGAAAATTTTCTTCTTCCCCCAGGGAAGAAGAAAAATTGAGCCTCCTAAATCTATAGTAGACATTTTCTCAGTTTTCTGGTAAGAGCATTTCATTGTCCTGGTCTTTCTTCATGGAACATAATACTTCAGCTATATGCAATAAAGAAATCTTTTGGTTGCTACAACTGATGTCTCAACAGTTGGTTATCAGCTTTTTAGATCTGTGTATAGGATAATTTGTTTTTGAAGATAAAAAGCTGTCCTTCCATTTGTAGGCTAGGTTGGAGAGTAAGGACTTTTTTATTTTCTTTGATGAGCACCTGCAATAATTTTATGCAAGGAATATCAATATGAGGCTTTTTTCTTCCTTATACCACATTTATATTACTTTTCCAAAGTAACCTCTTACACAGGTTAATCTGGATAATTTCTAGGCATGTATGTCATGAATCCACATTATTGTGGAAAAGAAATTCCTGGGTTTATCACTAAAAATTTAATGTACCCGTATTGATTTTAAAAGAGTGGTCAGTTATTTAGCTTATGGATATGGTATGGAAAATTCAGTAATTTATATTTAGCCTGTTTGCAAAATTTTAGTAACTTTAAATAGATCAGGAGAAGATGAAGAATTATGTAAAGGGATGACAGATGAGGATTTTGTCTCTCTGAGTTTTTTTACAGAATTTTGATAAAGTGAAAGATAGGCTTTGAGTGGACTATACAAGTGCATAGCTCTTAATGCAAATGTATATTGCAATTTCTTTTTCTCGTGGGTGTTAATTTTAAAAGTCATAGCCAGAATGCTGAGATAAGATGTAGTATGGTATGTCACATTAGAAACATGTTGATACCTCATGAAGGGAGCCTAGGGAAGAGAGAGGAATTTTATTCAGGCAAAATTAAATGCAGTAGATAAATTGCAAAGTAAACTAGCTGAGAAACTACAAATGATCAAGAGAAGAAAGCAAAATACATCAACTGAATAAACCAATCAATTTTATATGTTTGGGAAGGATTCTTTGCAAGTGGATAACAAGTTATAACTAGGCTGCATCTTAAACACCCTAAACCTGTCATTTTTGTTCCCCAGTGCATATTATTCTTACATAAAAAGAGATGTGATCATTGAGTCCAGTGGGCCTCTTAGAAGTTACAGAAAATTTATTGTAACACTACTTCTTAGCCTTGACTAACAAAAAGAATTGAGAATCTAGGGAATTGTAGTTTTTTATTATAATGTAGTAAAATGTACTGTGTTGTGTGACTTTACGGCTTGCAGGGCTAGCATTCTGGTAGAAATATGGGATTTGTAATGGAAGGTTTTATAGTCAGCTGAAGTGGAGAATGCATTGTAAATGTGTTTTCTGGCAATCTGAGACTTGAGGAGGAGGAAAGCTGGTTTCCTTTTTGACCTTAATTTTTGTGCTGATAAAATTAACTTTGGCCAGAAAAATGCTTTGCTTTTCAAATGAGATTTGTGTACTCAAATTTGCATCAGCAACTCAGTTACAAGCACAATGATGAGACACCTCCAAACCTTTCTGAATATATCCAGTCAAATTTCAGTTCCAAAGCAATGCCTCTTTCAAGCTATGGAAGAAAGATTTAGTAGCGTTTTTGATGTTATCTTGAAGCTGATAGTGTTCTTGAAGAGGGAAGAGGGACAATTTTTCCAGGAAATTAAGATTAATTTCTTTGAAGGTTGCTGATATTAAGTTATGATTATTTTATTATGGCTTTTGATTATACTTTTGAGCAACAGGTGGTGGTAAAGCTCATAATCTAGGGCTTTATAAACCATCCACTCTTGTGAGTGTGGATAGACAAGTAGAAACAAAATTGAGAGACAAAGAGAGGTTTTTAAACATTACTGTTACGCTTTGGTATTTATATTACATTAGTTCATCCACAGTTACAGGTAGCTGTGATATGTGGGCGCAAGGCATTAAAGAAGCCCAAAATATGAGTGAAGCATACCAATAAAAAAAAGACAAACCAAATATAGGAGGACAGCCAAGAAGAAGTTAAACAAGCCTGGCTGGTATGACAGATTACAATGAAGGTAAATTAATAGCCTTATATATGTCAGCAAGATTTACGGATTTCACAGTTTAAAACAAAACAAAACAGAGAAATTTTACATTCCAGAACATCCATTTCAGACTTTCTCTTTTTATGAGGAGGAAAAGGAAAAAAAAAAACAAAACCAAACACTAACTCCAACATATTGAGTACATGAGCTAGAGAGATACCTACTTAAAAAAAATATTTATATTTCAAATGAAAATTGAAACTGAGCAGCCTGCTGGGAGCTGAAAGGAATGCATGTTACAGTCATACCTGATGAAAAAAAGTATGGAAATTCTGCTCAAGGATGTTGGACTATTCTGGGCTTAGAGATTACAGAAATACAAACTGTGGTAAACAGTTGTTTACAACATTGATGAGGAATATGTAACAGTAAAATCTACTTCTGAAGTAAGATATTGCTGAACCTGAGTGTTTTATGTCAATGATCACAGTAAAAGCCAGTAAATGATGTGAGTTTTTCCCCTTCCTTTAAGGCAAATCAAGCGAGAAATATTAGTGAGTGGGGATGTCTTGCATTACTATTATTATAACTACTCTTGCTTACTTATGTGACACAGTGTGAGTGCATGTGTGTTTTCTGAGATAGCGCAGATTAGATCATTTCTGTAGGAAGAGAGTAATAACAAAGCTTTTATCCAACATTATTTTTCAATTGGAAACCTGGTACAGGTCAAATGTAACCAACTCTGTTGAGTGCTGAAGCCTGTGGACTGACCTTGTACATTACCAGAAATTAAGGAGCGAGACATAAAATTTATATATATATATAAAAAAACCCAACTGTGTTGCACATTTGTTTCAGTACTGTTTTTTTTAGCTGGACGTTCTTTTCACAGAAAAAAATTTTATAGGATTCCATCCTTGTTGGAGCAATAGTTCTCATCTATATACCCTAAATAGAAGTAATGAATTCTCAGGTCTGACAGACGGGGATTTAAAAGAGGTGCTGTATTCCTTGTATTCTCTACTTGTGTTCTTATCATAAAGCAGTATTTCATTGTGTCTTTTGGGGCTTTAGTTCTTTTTTAAGTCTTGAGAGGCTATTACCAAGTTAAGAGTGTCTTCCCATGTCAGTCATAATAAAAAAATGAAGATATCAAAAGCAATGAGAACTTTAATTCATTTTGTAACTCTACTTGTATATTAAGTCACAACCACAGTATTACTACAGTGGCTGTTACAGCCAAGAATCTGCCAGTGGTCAGCACTATACACATGTTCATAAAGGCACTGTCCAAGCCCTACATACTTGGCAAATTACGTGGAATAAAATAAAACAAACCTACAAGAGAAGGGTTTTCAATATGAAGAACTGATAAAGGGCAAAATTTTCTAGGGGTTGTAATGTAAGCTTGTAGCAGTCACACTCTACCAAATGCCACCAGTGACATCTTTCTGACTGAACTAAGACCAGAAGTATCTTTGTTCTTCATTTTACTTACCACTAAACATAAAATGTGAAAAATTTTGTCTCTGCCCCAACCTCAAGGTGCCTGATGTTAGGTGTTTTAACTTTGTATTGCCTCACAGCAAGGGACTAGTAGTGAATTTTCCTTATGTGAATGTAGATTTAGTAATCAGATAATTAATTCTTCAAATATATTCTCCACTAGTAATAGATTTGTTTCACTTTTGAGTTTCTTTATGTGCCAGTAACATTGTATAATAGAAATCAGCAAACTAGTGTATCTAGCATGAAGTAATTCCTCTGCCTTGTGTTTACCTCCTGTAGCGAATCCTATTATAAAGCTGTCAGTTACTCTCTTCCTGTGGCATAAAGAAACCTTTTCTGACTCAGCAGGATCAAGAGATCCTCTGAGTTTTTTTCAGGCTCAGGACTGAGTGATGCCTGCCTTAGATCTCACAATAATGTGTATGATGGGGAGAGGGGAGGAGGGAATCAACATTAGAGGAGAAGAAGCAAAATAGTTTGGTAATAAGATGCTTTCTAGCAGATGGGTGGAGGTTGGCATTGTTAAATGACTGGAAAGCGGAGGAGACTATATTAATGAATGTGATGCAGATGAGAAGTTCAAAGGTATACAGTAAATACTGTCTATTCAGATGATTGCAGCCTATTTGTGGGTTTCATGTATGAGAATCCTAACAGTACAGGTCAATCTTCACTGCCTGATATTTCAGTCTTAACATTGAAAGGTGTCATTTTAGTGGAAAGTAGTAAAAAAGTGAAAAGTAGTAAAAAAGTGAAAATATGTTCAGAGACTGCTCTTATATGTGCACACACCTAAAAAGAACTGTCCTGTATAAAATGATCTGTAGTTTTCCCACATGTGTGTAGAAAAAGGAATGTATATTAAATCTGTATTCTTTATTAGAATGTTGGGGTTTTTTTTCTCTTTAACATGCATGGCTGTGAAGTTCCATGATTGTGTTTGCTTACAAATAATTTTTTGCATAAACGCTTTAATAGACAGGAACTTTTCTATTAAAAAATATGAACGGACTAGTATCTAGTTGTGTTAAGCAGTCTGGCCTTTAATTTACACTGCATTTTCAAGTAGTTGCCTAAGGCAAATCATTACCAGATGGAAGTACATTTCAATACAACTTACTATTTGAGCTTAGAGTTATTCTTTTTATTCCTGATTGTACCTTATAATATTATAGCAATATTATAATTGAAAAGTCTAGTTGGAACAATCAGCATCAGAAATACCACATAATATGTACTCGTATTTTTACAGATTGTTGCATGCTTCCTTAGAGGATGGTATACATATTTTTTAACCCTCAAAAGTGTATTTTGGGAAAAGTTCCAAGAGCTAGATCAGGGCTTTGGAATAATTCCATCCTGAGTAATCCATCATTCCTATTCTCTTACAGGGTGTGTAAAATCTCTTATTTCCATCTTCTGCTTTACTCTGCTGGAAACATAAAGCTCACGTTACTCTTTGTTCTTCAGGAATTTACTTACATCTGTAGGCTGACAAGTTTATCAAGTCTGCTAAGGCTAAGATCAGATCAACTGATAGAGCTAAAGGAACTGTAAAGTTTGCCTATGTGCCCCCAGACCAAGGTAGCATTACTGATTTTAAATATGTATGAATAAATATCAGTCATCTAATGGTGTCATTACTGTAAGTTTTAATCTTAGTCACAAGAGTCACCCATGGATAAATTATACCTAGTAAAGGCTCAGTCACCCGTCTTCTTAGCCTGAGTTAATTCTTTCTCTGTTTTCAACTTTACCACATCTTGTGACCAATAATTGATAATTCTGGTTAAAGTGGAATATAAGTTTTCCTGAAAGTAATAAATGAGGAGCAATTGCTCCTTGTTTGACTAATCTTGTTGTAACCTCTGTACTTCTGCTTAGAATAAGTGCAAAGCACTTTCTGTTGGCATGCAATAGCAGTTATTCTGTCTGGCATATTGAATACAAAGATTCAAGTGATCAGTGCTGAGAAGGGGAAGTACCTAAAACTAGAAACAGACCTTCACTACCCCTTGTAAACTTCGCCTTTTGCAATGAACTTCAGTTCCCAGCAAGAGTATCTTGATAAAGATTTGCATGTTATATTACTGGTATAATATGTGTTAGAGAGAAGATTTATGCATAAAGTACTCTTTTAGAGCAAATGTAACC
Organism: Cuculus canorus; assembly: GCF_017976375.1. Taxonomy (NCBI): domain Eukaryota; kingdom Metazoa; phylum Chordata; class Aves; order Cuculiformes; family Cuculidae; genus Cuculus; species Cuculus canorus. The sequence continues at coordinate 85,249,025 of NC_071401.1, forward strand.
AAACTGATGGATTCAGAGAAAAATATCTCCTACTTACTGAAATATTTTTCCCCATCAGTCCAATTAACTTTGTAGTGTGGCTCTAAGACAAATTTTTTTTTCCCCAGCAGGAAACTTGTTCTTATGTCCTAAATTATACAGTAGCCTTGTTTATCATAGACTCCAAAATAAGGTGAAAATTCTATCATGTATTTCATTTAAAATTTTTCTAAGAGGAAACTCATAGTATGAAATAAAGCATAGCTAATTTATATTGCATGTCTTGTGTTTTTTCAAAAAGTGACTAATAATGTGTTACTTTTCTTGAACTCACATATTTTAGGAGAAAATACTTCAGTGAAGAGACTGTAAAATGAAAACGTGGAATTAATTTGTTTTGCAGATATCTATTTTTGGAAAGCAGAGCAATTACTTCTCTCTAAATAAAATTTAAAAAGCCTGCCATCTCTATAGAATGTTACATGATTTCCAGCAGAGCCATTTGGGTTTTTTGGCAGCATAAACGCATGAGTGTGGCAAGATAAACCAAAAAACTTTTTGTGTGTTGAATAAGTACTTTAGCAATTGTATAAGGTAAATTCATGTTAGTATTTCAGAGTGAAGTTATTTTTGGGGTACTCAAAATCAGTACCATTTGAATAGGTTGGGAGGCAAACTGGAATATTGGAAAGTTTCACAAATAACTCACCAGTCACAGACTGACATCACTGTTGAGGAACAGCTATAAGACATACTCTTTGGGGTCCTTGGGGTACTGGTCAAGGCAAGTACATCGTTATTTGCCTGCATGTCACATTGCTTAAAACTAGATGCTATAGCTGCCTTGGAATAATACAAAGCTTAAGCAGACCTAGAGCATGGTGCAAAATCTAAACCACCTTGCTAGGAATGGCATAGCAGGATTTCTAACTAATTTATACTCTGAGAACTTTATCTCAGAGAAAGAGATGATCCAACTACCTCTACAGATGACACTAAAGTGAATACAATGAAATGTCTCTCAGTTTATGTAATTTTCATTTAGGAGGTCTTGAGCCAGAACCATTTGTCTAGGAGAAGCCAGAGATGAGATCATAGTGAGAAGTCCAGTGCTTAGTATGTGACTCTTCATGCAAAAAGCAAAGCTGGATCTGACAACAATAGGGTGCCTACCAGTTAGCTTTGCAGTCTTGTAGATGGGTTGGCCTCAGAGTGAAGTCAGATATCAGCTGCTAAGTAATTGAGTACTTATACAAGACCTAAGATTCACAACCTGCAATGGTTCTTTCCACATAATGTAGGCATCACCAACTTTCTTTTTAAAACGCTGCATACTTATGGTCTTGCGAATATTTAGAGTGAGGTTTTCTGCATTCTACTCATGATTTTCACTCTAATACACTGCAAGAGTGTCTAAACTGAATAAAATTTATTTTATGATAAAATAACAGTATAGAAATGACAGAGGTTTTCTCGTTGGCTTTGATGTTTGCATACAAGGCATTGTATATTGAAAAAAAGTATTGCACTCTACATAACAACCCATCTGTTAAATAGTGAGGTGCTATGATTAAGACTGTTGTGTAATCTGGCACATTGCACAGAGATAAACTTCTTGAGGTTTCAACAAATAATATATGCATGGTAAGCTGTTAAAAGAAACTAAGGAGATTTAAATGACAGTTTGCACAACATAACTTTATTTCAAGGAACCACTGGTAACTCTACTGGATAGATCCTATCAGTTTTGCAGGAATATATTTCTTTGATATTAATATATATTCATTTTGGCTACACAGTGGGGCTTCAACCTATCGGGCAGTAAAAATTCAATATCATACTTCTGTTATTTGAATTATGTTAGCATCCTTGAATGGAAACTATGATCACATTAAAACTAATAAGGACTTTTCCTAGGAAAAAAATCCTTCCACTGTAGGACATACACAGATTTTTTAAAAATACTTTGAGTTACTTGTAATTATTTTATTAAGACAGTGGATTTGTTTAAGTTGTTCACAATGATTGATTCAGTACCTCTAAATTATTTGAATATTGTCAGTGTAAAAGCTTTGCTTTTATCCAATATTCCTTGCTTCTTTACTTGAACACCATACAAAAGATACCATCACTCTGAAACAGAAAACCCTGTGAGGAGTTAAATGATTTGAATATTATTATAAAATATTGCATTTGTATGTTTTTTTTAAATATGTCAGAACAGATTTTGAAGTTATAGAGCTACCTATTTGATGGAATATATATATCTGACCTGGTGGCTAAGGTAAATTGCAATTGTTCTTGTTTGCTATGGCTGCCTGCAGATCCCACTGGGCTGTCACAGTCCTTGTGTGTACAAATGTAGCGAATAATACCTCAGAACATCACTCATCTGAGAGAGGAAGAAGTACTTGAGGAAAGCAACATAATATTCATGATTATTATTATTTTTAATCAAAGACTGCCTGTCATGATACTTTTTTCCCTGTGGCTTAAGGAATTGCATGGATTTTCTGATTGTCCAGTAAAAACATTTTGGGCATATTTAAGGACTTCTCAATGCTGACATAAATGCTATCTTTTCATAACTGATCTGGAGCAAGACTACAGTAAAAACTACAGTCAGAGATATGGAGGTGACCAGTCACTACTGCAAATAAAGCACAGAGGTATTTACATGGCCTAGGCACAGCTGAGAGATTCGCACATGATCTTGCTTCAATTTTACAAGAAAAAAGAGAAATTAGGTCAATAACAATGTTTAAATACTTACCTAACAAGCGTTTTGAATTTGAAAGTTTCTAAGTCTAGGGTATATTCATGAGAAATCATTACATTTGTGGTATTAAGGTAATGCCAGCACATTAAGGCTCTTGGGGAAAGTGTTTAATAGGGAATTATTTTCAAATGTTCATCTGTAAATTGCCCGGTACATACTTATCTTTTGAAGAGTTGTTACATCATTTGGAGTCTAATTTTAATCACTGAAGGATGAAATGGGAGAATTTTAATCCTGCTTTAAGTGTGCATTTCAATATAGCATTAACTGTGGTGTTGCTACTGATACCTCTGTAACATATCTGACAAAAGCTGCAGGACAAATTGGATAAATCAAGCATTCAAGCAAGCATTCAAGCTCATGAGCTTTTTTTTTCTTTTTGACCATGTTTGCTCAAACTATGAGAATCCTGTGGATTTTTCATGATTGTGATCATAAGGTAAAATTTGAATATAATAGGAAGAAAAACAGAGAAAGACAAATGTGTAGTTGTATGTATTTACTTATGTAATTGTAATCCAAGTCATAAACCCAAGGTATATGTGTGGAACAGCCACAAAAAAAGGAAACGCTTATATAAAAGCGTATGTTTTCCATTTTGTGATCTTGAGGGTGGGGTTAATATCTGAATCTCAGACTCAGTGATTGCTTTTTTGTGTATGTGTTTGTTTGTTTTTGTGAGAAGAGTTTTAGAATCATGGAATCATAGAATTGCAGAATGATTTGAGTTCAAAAGGACTTTAATGATCATCTAATTCTATCCCCCTCGCCATGGGCAGGAATACCTCCCACTAGATCAGGCTGCTTAAGACTCCATCCAACCTGGCCTTGAACACTTCCAGGGACAGGGCGTCTACAGCTTCCCTGGGCAACCTGTTCTCAGTTCCTCACCACCCTCATCATGAAAAATTTCCTCCTTATGTCTAGTCTAAATCTGCCCCTCTCTAATTTATAGCCATTCCCCCTCGTCCTGTGACTATATTTCCTTTTAAAAAGTCCCTCCTCGGCTTTCTTATACACCCCCTTCAGGTACTGGAAGGTTACTATAACATCTCGTCAGAGCCTTCTCTACTCCGGGCTGAACTTCTACACCACTTAGTAACACAGAAATCTATGGCATTAGATGGGATCCTTGCAAGGGTACTGAGGAAGCTGGTGGAAGTTCTTATCGAGACATTTTCAGTCTTTTATGAGCAGTCCTGGTTAAATGGAGAAGTCTCAATTGACTAGAAGTTAGCAAATGTGATGCCCATATACACGAAGGGCTGGAAGGAGGATCCAGGGAACTACAGGCCTGTCAGCCTGACCTTGGTTCTGGAGAAGGTTATGGAGCAGCTCATCTTATTTCCCGAGGCTTAATACTGGAGCCAGCTCTGTTTAATATCTTTATCAGTGATCTAGATGAGTGTACTGAGTGGACCCTTAGTAAGTTGCAGATGACTCCAGGTTAGGTAGGAGTGTTGGTCTGCTTCAGAGAAGAAAGCCCCTACAAAGGGATCTAGACAGACTGGATTGATGGGTCAAGGCCAATTTTGTGAGATTCAAAACAACAAAGTTCCAAGTCCTGCAACTGAGTCCCAAAAACCCCATGCAACCCTACTAGCCTGGGGAACAGTGACTCCAAAGGTGGCAACCTAGGGGCATTGGTTGACACCTGGCTGAATATGAGCCAGCAGTGTGCCCAGGTAGCCAAGAAGGCCAACAGCATCCTGGCTTGTATCAGAAATGGTGTGGCCAGCAGGACTAGGGAAGGGTTCATTCCTCTGTACTTGATGTTGGTTGGGCTGCACCTTGAATACTGTGTTCAGTTTTGGGCCCCTAACTACAAGAAGGACATTGAGGTGCTTGTTCATGTCCAAAAAAAGGGTAATGAAGCTGATGAAGACTCTAGAGAACAAGTCCTGTGAGGAACACAGAAGGAGCTAGGGTTGTTTAGTCTGGAGAAAAGGAGACTGAGGGGAGACCTTATCAGTCTCTACAACTGCCTGAAAGGAGGTTGTTGAGAGCTGGGTGTTGGTCTTTTCTTCCAAGTAACAAGTGATAGAACAAGAGGAAACAGCCTTAAGTTGTGCCAGAGGACGTTTAGATCAGATATTAGGAAAAAAATATCCATCAAAATGTTTGTCAAACATTGGAACAAGCTGCCCAGGGAAGTGGTGGAGTCACCATCCCTGGAGGTATTTAAAAGACATGTAGATGTGGCACTTAGGAATATGGTTTAGTGGTGGACTTGAAAATGTTAGGTTTACAGTAGGACTGGATGATCTTAAAGGTCTTTTCCAACTTCAATGATTGTACGATTCCATGATGCTTGCTCATTTGTGTCTATTTTGGCAAAATCTGCAGAAAATGGAACTCCTCACCAATGTATGGGAAGGTATCTTGAAGTACCATGTGGGTCTGAGTAAGCCAAAGGTACAGCAGAGGAAGACTAGCTTCTGCCAAACAAATTTAAATTGTAGATACCACTCACGAACATCTTCTCTGTGTTCATGCGCTTTACTGCATCAAATCGTTCTAGATTCTTACCCACTTGAAATGGTAGGTGGGAGAGAGGAAAAGCAGGGCAAAAAAGAAACTGAGGAGAATCTATTGGGTCTCAGGTTTGCAGATGTTTGACCTCTGAATAACCAGCCTGTGGGAGGTCTTATTAACTTCAGTTGTTCAAATTATTTAAAATAAGCTTTTGTGTAGGTATTTCAGGATCAAAGTTTTAATATCTAGAGAAGATCTGCCAAAACTATGGCTGTTAGTATGAAGCGGCAGTCGCTGACAGCTGTGCATCCATGTCTTCCTTCTCTTCCTAGTCAGGTTCGTATCTCTCTGGAAGGAGCCTCAACAAACTCTTAAAGTGGCAAAACCAGACTGCAAACATTAATAAAATGTGTATGACTAAGAACATAGTTCAATAAGGAGGAATAAACTTTTTAGTGAACTGAAAGAAATTTGGAGATGAAAATAGAAATAAAATGCAAGTATTTTGTATGCCTCCCGAACTACCAGCATAGTGCCGTTGAAGTGGGAATAGACAGGTTTTTTTTCCCTATTGAATACCAGCAATGCACAGTGCCTTAACTAAGAGCAAATATGTCTCTTTTGGCATGTGTGCAAAACAAGCAGGATCAGAATTATTTCGAGAAATAGATGTTTTGCTGATTTATTTTATCGGATTTATAAATCATTACATATGAGTTTTAGATGTTAATTCACCTGTTATCTGTAGATACTTTTTTGATACTCTGAGAATTCTGCCATATTTATGTAGTACTCGATCAGGTGCCTGGGAAAAGAAAAATGGCACTTTTGTGTAAACCCATATACATCATTCACTGCTTTATCTTACAGTACTGCATGTTTTCTTTTTCCCCCTTTTTAAAGAGCACACAATATTCTGGTTAGTGATTTTGAATAATTTAATAGGAGAGTGGAAGTGCTTTTCAAGATAAATCTGGAGGGGGAAAAGTATGTTTTTTACAGCTTGTCATCTGAAATTATGAAGACTGAGCTAATTGTTCCTGTTTAAAAGGGAAACAAATACAGATAAAAGCTTGTTTATGTGCATTGTTATTTTTTTGTTGTTTAAAAACCAGATGAGTAACCCAAGCTATAAGTGGTCAATTATCTTTAAGTAATAAGATATTGAAACCTAAGGGTTATAAATGCTCAGCTTAGGGATTTCTGAACACACAAAAGGCAAATGAAATTATTAGGTAAGTGTAGCTAATAAGGAAAATTTATGACTTTTCAAGTAATTTTACTAGTCCCCCTAAAATACCCTATCTGGGAAGTTGTACCTCTGCATCAAAGAAGGGAAAGTATGTTTTGGTATTACCATACCTTTGTGATACTTTGTCTACCAAATGTTTAATATATTACAGTTATTAAATTATTAATATTTTAATTAATATTGTAATATTCACAGTGCAAAAGCTGTCTATTATACATTTTTGTGTCTTGGTTAACAGTATATTTGATTGTCCATGGCTGAATGCCTGGAGGTGACTAAGAGGAAGAAGTGATTTAATAACAAAACTAAAATATGTATGGATATGATGATTTCTGCTGTGCAAAGTAGTAAACATCAATGCATACACAGAATTTGTTCATTCCCAGTAATGTCTTTGACAGCAACTTATAGACTAATGATGGTGTAATGAATTCTCAAGACAAAAGAATGCCAGTAGCTCACGGATAACTTAATTATTTCTCTTTTGAAATCATATAGATGCCAGAATGATTTCAACAGTGTATGGTCCGTGATTTGACAGTTTTTTAGTTTTTAAAAGCAGCTGTTCTCTACATTCAAAATCTTTTTGCCTTCTCCTGTGATCTGTTGCACTCAGTCTTGTTATGGGCAAGAGGGGAACTACTCATCGTATGTAGGCTATGGACAGAACCAAGAACAGTGAAAATCCTAATCATCAGATTTTTAAATCAAAGAACGATTTTTAGTCCGTGCTGGATTGCTACAGAAAAAACAGAGAAAAATAATAATACTAGTACAGGGAAAAAAAAATTATAACAGAATCTAGACAGTGTAGTTAAAATTGCTGCACACATACATTCTTAGCGCCATGCCTTTCTCTGCTTTTGTGCTCATCCTTACACTGCTCCTGTGTTTCATAAAGCCATTGGCTGGAGAGGTTGAGGAATTTCAGAATCTCAGCATCATATAGTAGTTTGGGTTTGAAGGGACCTTTAAAGGGCATCTAATCCAACCCCTCTGCAATCTGGCCTCAAATGTTTCCACAGGTGGGCATCTATCACCTTTCTGGACAATCTGTCTCAGTGTTTCACCTCCCTCACTGTACACAATTTCTTCTTTATATCTAGTCTAAATCTACCCTCTTTTAGTTTAAAACCATTACCCGTCATTCTATCACAACAAGTCCTAAAAATCTTGTCCCCATCATTCTTCTAAGCCTCCTTTAAGTATTAAAAGCCCACAATAAGGTCTCCTCTGAGAACAACCCCAACTCTCTCAGCCTTTCCTCACAGGAGAGATATTCCATTGCTCTGATCATTTTTGTGGCCCTCGTATAGACATGCTCTAACAGATCCATGTGTTTCCTGTGCTGAGGACTCCAGAACTGAACGCAGTACTCCAGCTAAGGTCTCACAAGAGAGGAGTAAAGGGGCAGAATCACCTTGCTTGACCTGCTGGTGACATCTCTTTTGGTGCAGCCGAGGATGTGGTTAGCCTTCTGGGCTGTGAGCTCACATTGTTGGCCCCTGTCCAACTTTTCATCCACCAGTACCCTCAAGTCCTTCTTGGCAGGGCTCCTCTCAGTCCACTTGTATTCAGTCGCTGTTTAGTACTGAGGATATGCTGATACTTTTGGGATCACTGTAGGAAAAGCACTAACACTCAAACTAGTTAACAGATTTATGGTATTATATAAAGAATACAAGTACTAGAAAAGGAGAGGGTGATCTTACATGGTCTTCTGATGCTGGGAACCTCATTTGCTGCTGTATTGTGTGAGGCCTTCCTCATTGATCATGGCTCTTTGTGATTTACATAAAAAATATGCTTAATAGTACTTTGTATAATTTCATGGCATTAAAGTGAAAAAAAAAGTAAAATAAATTAGACAATACCTACCTTGTCCTTAGAAAAGCTGTTGTTACTGTTAAACACATGAAAACAGTTCCAGACAGGCCGTGAGAAGCCAAAGCAGAAGCTGGAAAGTCCTGAGAACTTGTAGATCCAGCAGAAAGCTTGTAGCCTTTTACCAATGGCAGTATTGCGCTATTTACGAACCTTGTAGTCTTCTACCATCCTGCCCGTGTTTGGTGAAATGACTGGTTTGGTAGATGAAGGGCTTATTCAGGTTTGCTTGGCAAGGTCTGGTAGCAGGATGGCTGCAGGGGTGGTTTTTGTGAGAAGATGCAAGAAGCCTCTATTTTGTTCAACAGAGCCAATGCCAGCCAGATGGACCTGCTGCTGGTCAAGGCTGAAACAGTCACTGATGGTGGTAGTGCCTCTGTGATAACATATTTAAGAAGAGGGAAAAAACTGCTGTATAACAACAGCAGTAGGAGAGAGGAATGAGAATACAAATATGCAGACACCAAGGTTAGTGAAGAAGGAGGGGGAGAAAGTGCTTGAGCTGCTGGAGCAGAGATTCCCCCGCAGCCTGTGGCGATAACTATGGTAAGGTAGGTTGTCCCCCTGCAGCCCATGGAGGTTAATGGTGGAGCAGAATTCCACTTGCAGCCTGCGGAGGACCCAATGCCAGAGCAGGTGGATTCCTGAAGGAAATTTCCTCCCATGGGAAGCTCATACTGAAAAAAGATGCTGGCAGGACCTGCAAACCTGTGGAAAGATAGGAGTCCACTAAGGACCAGGTTTGCTGGCAGGACTTTTGACCTCATGGGAAGCCTGTGCTGGAGAATTCTGTTCCTGAAGGCCTGCACCCCATGGAAAGAATCCGTGTTGGAGTAGTTAATGAAGAACTACTGCCTGTGGGAAGGATACATGTTGGAGATGTTCATACAGGAATGCCTGCTGTGGGAGGGACCCTATGCTGGTGCAGAGGAAGAGTGTAAAGAGTCCTCCCCCTGAGGAGGAATGAGCAGCAGAAACAATGTGTGTGACCACGACTCCCATTTCTGTTGCTTCCCTGCACCACTAGGGAGGGAGAAGGTAGAGAAAATCAGGAAGAAGGAAGTGCTGAGGGGAAGGTATTTTAAGATTTGTTTTTATTTCTCATTACCTTACTCTGATTTAAGAGGTAATATAATAAATTTATTTCCCTGAGTCGAGTTTGTTTTGCTCGTGACAGTAACTGCCAATTGACCTCCCTGTCCTTATCTGAACCCATGAGCCTTTTGTCATTTTTATGTGATCTTGTTATTCCTTTTAAATTCCCTTACAAAGGACACATAATATCATTAACTCTTAATAGCTAGGAACGTCATGAAGCAGATTTAAATTCAGTAGAAAATTAAGATTGTCAAAATACTTATATCTTGAAATCTTTAAGTAGGCAAGGAGGTGTTTTAATATACCAAGGAACTGAAAACTGTGTGTTAGCTCTTACTCTCCTGTTACTATGGTGTTCTGATGAAGGTCAAAAGGCATAGGTGAAGGTTAGGAAAACACCTCAGTACTAACTAAAACTTGATTTTTAAGTTATCCTTTTTTAAAAAAGTAAGAATTTACTTTACTGATACAGAATAAAAGTAAAGTTAGTGTAAAAGTTTTAGAGAGATTATTTTATTATTTGCCAACCTTATTCTTCTCCACTGATGGTTACCAGTTAGAAGACTGAGAAATGTCAACTTTGGCAAATATTTCCCCCTCCCCCCATTAATTTCTGGCCTGGTTTCAGACTGTTTGCATTTTTTGCAGTTTTATGTATTTCAGTAGATTAGAAAATTGTCAGGCAGCGCATTTCAGAACAACTTTGGTTATTGTGTTAGAATTTATTTACATTTTGGCTTACAACTTTTTTATTTATCTGGATTTAGACTTGGAACAGGTGTTCAAATCCACTTTCTTAATATCTTCCATTATTTTCATTACATACTATTTTATGTCTTGTGTACAAATAAGATTGACGTGGAGGCAAATAATGCCTCCATCCTAAAAACTGTCTGTAGCAGCTTCACTCTTTGAGAAAGAGAGTATCACATATTCGAAGTACTCCTTTTCATCCACTCAAGCACTGCATCACGTTTATAAAAAGCACACAAAAAGTGCTAAACTGATATAACTGTCAAAGTGAAGATCCAGCTGAATATTGTAAAGACCTTTGAAAAACTTGAAATGATCCTAATCCTCAAACCTCGTTTCTGATTTTCACAATGTGTAACAAGAAACTGCCTGTAAGACTACTCACAGATATCTTTGGATTTTTAATTCATGTGATCTATTGACCATTCTAAAATAGTCAGTTAGATACAGATTGTATATCTGTGAAAGTGTGAGTTTTTCTTTCACCATCCTATATTTCATATTATTGTTGTTACTGTTTGTGATATTATGTACTAAACATTTCCTGGCACTGAAGCAGGCAAGGTCCTGGGATTGTCTTGTGGAAACTTATAGAATTTATAGGAATCACGTGTGTGGTGTTGCTGGTTTTATGCCTCTTAGAGTGCTGTTTTGTGCTTTTTTTTTTTTTTAAGTTCATCTTCCATTAATTGTTTCCAAAAGACAAAATCTATTATCTTTGCAAGCTTTAGACTGTATCAGCTGAATGGTGTGGTGAACTGAAAAGCAGGTAGGTATTTAAAGTAGCCTCTCTTGCCATTGTTTGAGGTGCATCTGTTCAAGCAACTCTTTATTAGTGAGAACTTGGCTGTGGTCCAGCAGTTTAATTAGCATTTGCTTGCCTAATGTCTTATAACAGATAATATTATTACTGAATTCAGGGACTCTAAAAATCCCATATCTGACAAGGTAGGCTTAATAATGAAAATCACTGTGTTTTTACATTGTATTTGTCTTGGCAAGAACACCTGCTGCTATATATAGATTTTTTACTAGCTAGAAAACATGAAGTTCAGAGTTGCATTCCCTGAGTTATTCACTCTTTAGAAGAACAGAATCGAGCACAAATTAAAATTGAATGAAAACTGGAGGGGGAGATGCAGAGAAGGACAAAGTGTACAGCAGAACATCATTTTCTAGACAGATGTTAATTTGTTTCTCACTGGGTGAAACCGATCTGCTGTAATGTATTTGTGTGCAGGTTTTGAAATGTTTTTGAGCAGAATGCCTCTGGAGTGCTGTGGGTTGACTCTGGCCTCTGGGTTGCCTGATTTCTTCACACAGCCTAGCTAGCTTGACTCCTTTTTGAAGGCTGCTGAGAGCTGAATTTTGGAGACGGTACTCACAGAAGGAGTCATTTCATGTTTTGTTGAAAGCAGAGGAAACATACTCAACCAGTGGTTCTCAGAAGCGATGCTGCCTTGGTATTGTCTCTTCCTCTCCAGTCCTCCTTTTGGCAGGGATGTGGGGAAAGCGATGTGGAAGTATATTGTTAGTATATACGGACTACAAAATTAAGAAGCTGAGACGTGATTTTCTTTCAGCGGGAAACTGGGGATTACTCTCTCCATTTAGCAAAAAGGACAAGTCCATTTGCAAACATGGGTATATGCTCTGCTGTACAAGTACTGATCATCTGTCTTAGAAACTGTAAGGGTTATCATCTGTGGCTATGCAGCACAACCTTACTTTGCGCTTTCCTATCCTTGTTGTGGGACTCATCACAGTTCATAATCTAGTATCATTGGGTAAACTGGCAACAAGTTTGGCTTTAATTCATGTGTTGTGCTGTAATTTGTCTTTGTTCATTAGCTTTTATGTAAGTAGATGATCTGTCCCTGGAGGTGCACGGGACAGCAGTGACAGGTGCTGCTGTTGCCAACCCAAAGTGAGGTCTCTCCTCCCACGATTCAGTGCTCAGGGTCTCTTTCTGCATACACAGGCAATTTAGTCACGGCTTAATTTTAAGTGTTTGAATTTCACATTCCTGGTTGCCCCATCACAGATCTTCTTTCTCTTTTAAGTAGACACAAAATGAATCTTCTGTTAGGCGCTAGAATTATATACCTGAAGTAGACAGTCTGAGTAGTCCCCAAAGTGTTAATTTTCCATATGTTTTACAATATATGAATTGGATCATTCTTAAGAATCATCTCTTGGTAAAATAAAGAAAATATACTACTTACAACATTTTTTTCTCTCTCTTACAAGTGCATGTCTCCATTCTTTCAAATTGCTGTATTGGGATCTACTGCTTCTCTGTAGAGACTTCTGTGATACGTCTAAAATATCAATAATAATGACCGAACAGAGAATGAAAATTGTATGTAATTGTTCTTGCAATGATCTCAAATTCTGCCAGGCAGCATATCATGTCTTCAGTTATGACTCTGTAGTTGTGAATCTGTTTATTTAGGGACACAAGGGAAAAATTAAGCAAAGGAGGCGTAAAACATTTCTCTATGGGCTGTAGGGACTGTCATATAAACTTATTTCTTTTTAATCAGACTGGAGAAACCCTTGAAGAAAATAACTGAATGTAGTCTGATGTAACCATACTGAGGATCAACAAAGATATTAATAAAGATTTCTTTAAGGATTTATTAGAATTAGTAAGCTGGTGTTTTTCTTCTGACAAAGCTGGACCCATTCAATAGAGGCCAACTTGTAACATCAGTAGCTGAGGCAATTATTTTCAGTCCTCCTGTTCCGTAATTTAATCTTTGAAGTACACTTATTCCAAGATTTTTACTGTATCTTCAAAAGATAAAATATTGTTTTTCTTATATAGTTTTATGTTACAAATATGCTTCTCAATAGTAGTGGTAGTAGTATTGCACCTGTTCAAAGGTGAGTATTCCTTGTACTATAGTGATCAAGATGTGAGTAGTTGCATGAAATTGGTTTTGACATTTCAGATAAGCAAAAGAGATGACTATAAGGTGGTTACAGGGCTTTTCTAAGTTTCTAGTTACCAATAAGAGAAAATAGATAAGGTGCACTTGCACAAAGAAGTGTAAATGTGAACTGACCACAGAAAATGTAAGGTACAACTTTAGGCTATAAATTACAGGATAATAACAGTAGAGGAAGAAGTTTATGAAGCAATTTACGGCAGCAGTTTCAGAAAAAAAAGTATTTAAGTGGTCTTAATATAAGAACCTCTATTTCCTCCATTGATTGAGCTGATAGACAATTAGAACCATTGACCCAGAAGACCTGGAAGGAACCCAGAAGTTTGCTTAATAAAATAACCCTGCCATTAAGAACAGCAGGTCATTTTATTAAGGGAGAAAAAAAGAGGGCATTTTTTTCTTCTTTTAAAGTTCGTACCTATAAGAGTAGGCTTGCTTACTCTCTAATAAAACTTGATGGATTTCATTTTTCTTTGTGTATACTTCATTTTACATAGATTTCAAGTAGATAGTGCATATTTTCATGTGAAAGGTTATTTTCATTATCCTCCACTATCTCTATGTGTTCACTTGGGTGGAATGGATCTTATGATGTGAAAAACTGTCTAGTAAAACATATAAAAATGCATATATATGCAGATTAAATAAAAAGCTAGCAGCTGTTGGCAATTCAAGAAAAAAGATCAAAATATTAACTTATGAACTCTTCAGTTTCCTATTTATTTTTTGGATGATTTTTCATTAAGATACGTTTACTATGAAACTTTTTTAATTCTAACATTTTAGAGTTAGAATTTGAATGTCTTTTATCTGCAGTGGTTAATTTTTTTAGTACTAGATTATGTAGTTACCTTTTCAATAGGGCCTTGTTCACAAAAGAATTAATAATTCTACATGTTTAAATGCCTTGATGGGACCAGACATTCCAATGGGTCTTTTAAACATGCTTTGCACTCTTGATCTTCAGGATATTTCATACTGGAAACAAAATACCTGGCACAAAACAATGTTACTTAGTTCTTTGCAGAGGAGGAGCTTTGCAGTGCAAGGAAGGCAGGAATTTTTTTACTGGATAATGTGAGTCCACAGGCAAGTAACACAGTTTGGTGAAGTAGGATTCATTTTAAAATCCGGAGTTGATATGAATAACAATGTTTGACTATTTTGTCACAAAGAAAATGTTTTATTTCAAGCAGTGATATTTTGCATTAAACTCTATGTTGTTGTGCAGTATTATGAATACAAAATATTATTTCAAAAGGAAAACTGAAATATTTTTTACTTTAATGTTTAATATTGCCTGCTTGTTTTCTTTTCCAACTTTCCTTCAAAAAAAAAATTTTGATCAGGATTGACCCAATTTCTTAGGTACCCTGATTTCAATGAATTGAACAGATAATTCTATTGAAGCTTTTTCTGTTATTTGTTGTTCAAAAACCTGTAGATACAAGCTAGTCATAGAGACAGGGTAAGATGCTGACTAGTAGAAAAAAGAAAATAATTTCTTAGGTTGCTAATTTCACTTTTATGTGAGGCTTATAATGCATAAGTGGAATAAAATGTGCTTTAAAATGTGACCTATGTAAAATACACGCATGCTATGTGGTGTGCGTATACAATGTAAGCTTGAACTGGGTGATTACTGTGATTGCAAGAAGAAAAATAGCACACATCTAGAAGATTAAAGAGAAATCCAGAAAGAATCAGTTCGGTAATATGTTGTTTTTTTTCTGAGACTATATTTTCCAGAGAAAAAAATAAATGGGTTCTGCTCTGAAGAAATACTGTTAACTCTGGAAAAGAAAGTCAATCAATGAAATGGATGGATTTCAAACACACTTTCTGCAAAATTTTGGCCTAAAATATGGAGTTACTAACAACATTTTTATCAAAAAAAGTCATACCATCTAGAGTTCATATATAATCATTTAAATTAATTGAGACCCAGGTTTTAAATCTGATCATACATTTCCTACAATTAAAAAACGCTTTACTTCCATTTACAAAACCACTTCTGAGGAAACAGAAAACAAGACTCCTGAGAATGAAAGCTATGAGAATCTTGGGATTAATACTTATGTGCCTCATGCTATTTATTTGCTCTATTACACATGTGAAGTAATACACCATATGCCATATAGTAAGATTTAATTCCATCAAATTTCACACGTACTACACGAGGGATGTGTTTTAGCTTAGGTTTTACTTCCTGGCCTACTCTTTTTGTTAGTGGAACATTTAAGAACTGATTTGCAATTGCCATTTGAGGAGACGTATAATCCTGCCTTAGATTTTCTTTCCTCTATATTATGGTTTGTACTTCTGCATATCATAATATGAATTTTTCTAAATAAAAATGATCCTTAAAAAAACCTGTTGCCCTTAATTTCAAAGTTCAACTGAAAGAAAAAAAATAATTTTATCAAAAACTTCTACATCAGCATCATTCATACTTACCAGGATTTTTCTGTAAAGCTATAATCTTTTTATTTATGCTAGTGGAAGACTTTGATTGGTATGGTTAAGTCACATACAACATTTAAACCTTTTCCTCAGGTATCTTTGTTGCCATTAAAATCGAGCCTTACAGAAAGGTGGTAATTAAACTGCTGATGACCCATATAAGAGCCAAGTTTACTTACAGACTGCAACACAGCAGTGTACAAAACATTGCTCAGTTGGAGACAATTTTATTCTCAAAGACAAGTTTCCCATGATATTAAGACTGTATTGATGAGAAGCTTGATAAACATTTCTTAGTCTATTTACAAACCCAACTTTAAAATGAGACTCAAGTGTCAAATGGGAGACACATATGACTTGTCCTACTGTTTGGCTAATGTACTGAAAAATGCCATGTGAACAGCCATCCTGAGCTACTGGAGTGGCACTAATTTATTACTATAAACTGGAACAACCAATGGCACTAGTAACAAAATCCTGGGGGAAGTATATGAAAATGTGAATGAGGAGTTGATGTAACTTCTCTGACTGCTTTCAGAGGCTGTGCTGATCTTTGAAAGGCAAGGAGAAATTATTCGTTACTTGGAAATGCCTCACTGACAGCTGGGAGCTTTGCAGCTCTCCAAACTGGAAGCTGTGAAGTCTCATTAGCATAGAGTTGCTCCCAACCCAAAGTACAGATCTTAACAGCTTGTGCGGTCTACTGTGTTAATATTGGGCTGGTTTATGTCCAGCCAATTCAGGCCAGGCTAAAGTGGGCCAGTCTCACTCTGCCTTATAAACCTATTTATACTTGGGGTTTTTTCCCACTCAGAATACATAACAAATATTTGTAGGAGGGGGGGAGATAAAAAATGAAACAAAAATCTCAAAAAAACCCATATATATGTGTATATTTTCATATACTGTTTTTTATTTTTTCCTGGCTTTTTAGAGAGTCCTATTAGACTATATCTCTCTTGTTGTATCCCCATTTCAGGCATTTAACCTGATATCTAAACACCCGTTGAAGCAACTGGAATGACACAATTATTTTCATCCCATCCAAAGGCATAGATATTACAGGAAGTCCAAGAAAAATGCATATCTTGATTATCAAAAAATATCTAGTATTCAGGTGATATTTCTCCCTATATTTGAATTGCTAGAAATTCAGAAATGAATGTTGCAGTTTTAGGCTCTTCTATATATTCTTATATCTTTCTACCAGAAATTGCAGTTCTCCTCAGAAAGAAAATAAGAGACCTTAAGCTTACACACCATAAATCAGTCAAACACCTTCATGCATAAACTTAACCTTGGAACATTTTTAAAATTGATACATATTAGGTACCCCAGAAAACGAGGTGTGGGGATATAATATGAACTCTTCCAGGAACTTCATGTTTGTTGAATTTATATGAAAACAACTTGGATGCTGAGGAGAAACAAACCAAACCAAACCAAATCAAACCAAACCAAACCAAATCAAACCCAACCAAACCAAATCAAACCCAACCAAACCCAACCAAAACAAACCAAACCAACAAGGAGCAGCATAAGTACTGATGTTTACAAACAAACATGCAAAACTTTATTAAGTATGTTGTTTTTTCCTATGTCTTCTCTACCTTTCAAGGTTATCCAGTCTTGTTTGTCTCTGATACTTCTAATATTTTTTTTTCTACTTTATTTCCTTAGTTTTATTTCTTTTAGTTTGGAAGAGAAAAAAGGGGTGGTGGTTTTCATTTCTTACAGAAAATATCCCTAGTCCTTTTTTCTTCTGTCTCGACACATACACACAAATTCTTCTTTGGCTCTATAGGTGATAGAATCTATGTCTATTTGTCTACTTCAATCACATCTTGTCTTTTCTGGCATAAATCTGAGACTATTTTTGTACATTCCACGTGTTGCCTTCCTACACTATTAGCAGTAGGCTATGACACCAGTGACCCTCAAATTTCACTGCTCCAGTTTGGACTCAGATTTCAGTCTCATTGGTATTCCCTACACCATGCAGTAAAATTCATCATTAATAATTAAATTGTGTATTTAAGTGTGCGTATATGTACAGAGGAGGACAGTGAGGTTAGATAGAAGGTGAATTAGTTACTAAATTGAACAATCCCTGAAGAAATTTTAAATAATTGCAGATCAAAATCTATTTCAGCTCTGTGACCTTACCTTGAAAAATATACTAGTAGTTCTTTACCTTGGTGCATTTGAGGTAGCAAAAAGGCCGCATGAAGATCAGAGTGAAGCATCACTCAATAAAAGTTACTCCCAGTGGAATATGTGGGTTATAAGGCACTCTTACCACCATTTCTAATTTCTTTGAATTCCTTTATAGAAATGTTCATTCCTTCAGTGACTAGAAAGATGTAGTATGAGCTTGTAAGCCAGTTTCTTCAATCTAAAACACAGAGATTTCTATTTAATTTTCTTACACTACTGGATTTTTGAATATATTCAGAAAAATTGTTCACTTAATAGAAGTAGCTCAGTTTTCATGTTACTCAAGTATGAATACACGCTATACAATTAACTAAAAGCTTATAGAGTAAGAAATTTCTTATGATATTTATCCAGTGCATTCACACCTAGTGCCTACTCTGGATTAAAGAAACTTCTTGGTCTTCAGACAGGCATGTAAGTACTTGGTTTAACTGAAAGCATAGTTTATTTTGCTTAGTTTTGTTTGGTTTAGAACATTTTGCATTTTATATGAAAAATAATTCTTCCTTTAAAGAAAAAAAGATAAAATTGAATAGGGGAGTGGCGGTTGTTGCTACCATCCTATACAATGCTACAGTCCCTAATCCTGTTGGTTTTGTGTGCCAGGCTTCTTTGGATGATGTATCCTATATGGATTCATCTAATGACTAAGATAATGGAGCCTCATAGAAAAGTTATAGGTCAACCAAGAAATCTGTCTAACCCATGGCAGAGAATGACCCATGAGATTCAATTTATTCAGAGAAAAATGACAGCATTCTGAAAATCATAACTGTAATTTTTTTCACTGGAAAGCATTTTCAAGGAAAATTTAAGATTTAAGACAATTTAAAAACATTTAAAACACAGCAATTTTGTTGCTGTTGCCTGTTGAAGTTAACAATGCTGCATAGCATAAGCAAGAAAGATGGCAATAACAAAAAAGTGCCCTAGCCTTAATCTGAAATGTATGTCTTAATGCCAACTTTACATATGAATTTTATCTTGATTTTGGCATCTGAATTAATATCTGCACAACTTTACTCTCTCTAGAGATATCTGTGCTTCGTGCCCTAGGTGCTTTCTGTCTATGGTTAGTTAACACTTCTTTCCTAGCAAGTGCTGTCCCCTCTGCCAGTCAAATTGTTACACCAGGAAAGAAGAGCCTCCTCTTTGGCCACTTCATGATTAGCAACAAATATAGGAACGTAATGAGTATCGCACAAATATTGTTCAAATATTCAATAGGTTAAATACCCAAGAAAATGTCTGAAGTAGGACAACACCACTGGGCTGAACTATTTACTTCTTGCCTCCAGGAATGTCAATAAGCATTGAGCATGAACATTCAGTATGCGCTTTGCCTGTCTGGAATGCAAAGTTATAACTGTACAGAAAGTGCAAGTGTTTTAGACTTTTGTTTTGTTTTGTTTTGGGGTTTTTTTTTGCTTAAATATAGATTTCTTTTTTGTTCAGTGAGCCTCATAAGGTTTGAGTTTTCAGCGATTGTCTGCTACTTTACATAGGTATAGGGTGAAGAGCAGTAGAAGCATATCTTTTAAAGTTGGTTTGAACCAGTCACTGGAGTATCATCTTGATGTAAATTGAAACAATTATTGAAGTAAATCAACATAAAATTGTATTATTTGTTCTGTTTACTTTAGAAGTTGTGATTTGGATGACCAAAGTCCAAATCATTTCTGCTGTACAATTTTGTTACCATGTCTTTTTATCTTTAGTCGTGTAATTTGTTTTTCATCATTTATCGGGAGTTATTATGATAGTAAGGATTTTATATGATATGACTACTAAGAAACATGGCTACTAGGATAAATCTGAGCCATCTGAAATGATCATGAGTCCCAGTAAAACTGTAGGTAAAAAGCAAATCACAATCAAATAAATGTGTTGTGTCCTTTCATTAAAGCCTAATGAAAAAAAGATTTATACTATATAAAAAAATTCTCTTTCAGTCAAAGTTTACAGATTTTTCTGATTGAAAATGTTCTCAATAATTCATTCAAAAATATTTCTGCTCTATTCATTGAGGATATAAAAATGTATTTGAATGTAAGAATGTATTTTTTTCTTTTTCTAAGAACTCTTAATTTTGCTTTGGATCTATTATGGGATATAGCATGAGGAGGGAAAGGGAAATGCTCTGATATTTTGATTTTACCTTTGAAATTCAATGCAGCTTGCCACATCCATAAAGGTACACTAGAAAGCTTTTTATCTTAATCTCGTGGGATTTGGATTCCTAACTCAATTAAATCCATTCTATTTCTTTAAATTTGCTTCAACCAAAACATTCATGCTAAGCTTCAAAGTAAGCTTTGGTGAAAGCAGCAAAGTTTTCTTCTCAAACTCAAATAGTAACGATTTTCATTTCCTTTGCCTAATGAGATTAAAGTACTGAACTACTATATTACTCTGGTGACCTCTTTCTCTTCGGTAAGCTGTCTCAAGTGTGGCAAACAAGTGGCATATGGGAATGAAGGAAATGTCAAACCAGGGAGCAAAGATTTATAAAATGTAATATCTTTCATGGGCTTTAGCTTCTAGACTTAATATGGACAAAAAAGAGGAAGTAAAATGCCAGATGCTATAATAATATGGGTTCTTCTAAAATGGAAAAAAGTGTACAAACAGATTTATAAAGGCTTTTTGTAGTCCATAGAGTGCAGATTTACTGTAGTTAATGTTTTCTTTTTAAAGTTCAGTTGATATTGCTGTTCCTTGCTAAGTCTTTCATGAGATTCCTATTGGCTTTAAACTGCCATGTTTTGTACTTGGTAGCATCTGCAGGAAAAGAGCACATATCATAAAAACTTCTTCAATTAAAAATTAATATCTATTTCTTAAGCAAATATGTTCTTTCTTTAGAAGTTTGATGATAAATCATCCAGTGTTGCACATATATGGAAGATTTTCTTGTAGTTTTGTGGAACAAGCATATTTTTTTCTTGCTCCCCTCCCATCAGTTATATTCCACTTTTGATTTATTTTAGTTAACAAATTCCATACTGACAATGGCTAAGTTTCTTATTTTGGCTAGTATATATTTTCTAATTGTTATGGCACTGGATGCTATATCATGTGCTGGTAGTAACCTTCAGAGCAATATCAAGAATTTATTTTTCTATTGAGCCATTCCAACAGAAAATTGTTAAGGGCTCCTGGGATTAAAAGGCAATGCAAAAGAGATGTGAGGCATGTGGCTTTCTGAATGTTGAATGATTGTATAAATGTACACAAAGTAGTATGCAAAAAATACAGCAATATCTGTTAGTAGTGTATAGTTTTTTAAAATTTAAGAAGTGTAATCGCAGAACGTAGAGTAGATTTATCTCTGTTGAAAAAGTTCAACTATGATTTAAAGTAAATGCATTACCTACTGAAGAGACAGCTATATGGAGGATGTCATTTTGGGGTTGTTTTTTTTTCACATCTTTATTCGCTATTTACTGCTGTCTGATGGTAGGGCAACACAGCTTCTATTCTAACCTGTCTTGTATAAAACCCCTGTTGTCTCCCAATGCAGCAGTGCTCATTACCAGGCCACAAAATTGGTGCCATGACAACCATAACCAGGCCATGAAGCATCTACCCTTCCACATCTCTGTGCCCCCATGCCTTCCTCCCTCTTCCCAGGCTCAGCCTTTGGGTCCACCTCTGCTCCACTCACATGCCCAAGAACATCTATGGGGAAAATACATTATTCTTTCCTCAAGTGTTTAAAATATTTTTGGAGTGTCTCAAAATCACTGATGATTACCGAAGCCGTACTTCATGGATTTCTGGCGGCACTACACATTTATATTAACTTACAGATATAAATATTGGTATTAGATCCTTATCCAAAACCACTGTGATTACTATCGCAGGTCAGTTCTTTGGCATGCAAATGCACACTTAGGTAAAAAATTGGAGCAGTCATGTGCACTGAAGATTATTTTTAAATCCTTGACAAGTTTGAGATCAATTAATAACTTTATCATATTGAGTAAAAGAAAAGAAAATATGTGCCTAGAACTGCTTTAGGCTCCTAAATGCAATACTGTATTTGAACTTCTATTTAATTGCAAGTATAAATACAAACACCCGTATAAAAAATCTCGGTCTAGAGCTTGAGTCTTGCAGGACTACCTGTAATGAACCAGAAAAAAAGGTTTTGAAAGAAGCAAGAGGGACCAAATGGGCATTAAGGAAGAATTATTGGTTTGCAATAGAAAATTAGGAAGTTCAGCATGCATTTGCTTTTCCTTTGGTTCTCCATCTTTCATGGTATATTTATGCAATTCATTTCTTAAAAGGAACTTTTATTTTTAACTTTTTCTACCACATAATAATGATAATTAAACACTCTTTACTTTTATGTAAAAGAGAAATGACCTAAAAAGCTCCCACCAGATAGAAATAAAGGTATTTTCATGCTTATTCTGGCTCTAAGCAATCCAGTACCTAGGCATATGTACTCTATTTCATGTTAATGTAGTACTGTGAAGCCAAGAAATGCAGCATTTTTAATTAATTTATTGCATCTCATAGCTTTCTTTTTTCCATTACTCCTCTTCCTGTGGGCTAGTGCATTTGCCAAGGTTTTTCAACTACTGCATCTGCCACTTTTCAAATTTCTCTCAGATGAGGCTGGGACAACTGCAATTCTTGGGAGCTAACTTCTTTAGTAGATGATGATACCCGAAATAATTTTTCCGTCTCCCTCAAATTTCCTTCAAAATCTTATTTTTCCCTTACTGGCACTGCTCCATACTGGCCATTAAACACTTCTGTACTGAGAACAGAGTACGTAAGTTTTTAGCCTACCACATAATTTTTGTAACAGTTTTCAAGATAATGGAAAATAGGATTTAAAAATTTACAATTGCTATCTCAGACAGAAGTGCAGCATACCTGTAACAGCAGTCTTAGCACAAGAGGAAATTCAATCGTGTAAAATACACTTGATATAGTCATTTGAAAACATTAGTACTAATGATAAATGCATTTTTTTTCACGTTTACAATTTTATATGATACTTCTTTGATAGAAGAAAATCTAAGTGGTCTGAGAATAGAACTGACCATGTTCTTTTTCTTATCTCTTATTGTGTTGTATTTCTAAGCTCTTCTTCTTTATTCTTGTCAGAGTTCATTTTTATAGCAAATTAAATGATACACCGACCAAAAATAGGAAATCTGCATTTCTTCATAATGAGAACACACACTAAAATACCATGTGTTGTGTTTCACAGAGCTAATTGGCTCTGTAATGGATGTGCTACAAAATACAAAATCTTGATTTTGTTTTTCTTTTTTCAAATGCTAGCAAGCCTAAGCAAAAAGCAAAAAGAAACAACAAAGGTAACAGGAGATAATCCAGAACAGATTGATAATTTTAACATCGTGATTTTGAAAGTTAAATGTTATTATGAAAATTGTTGTAAAGAAGTAAATCTTAATTCTATGAATCACTTGATAAACTTATGAAAAGTTGTTTTATAAAAAGCAAGTTAAGGGAATACTGTTGTCATGCCAGATTATGCCTTATACTTCTCCACCCTATCCAAAAATCGTAGCTGCACTGCTGCAATATTCTTTGTTCACTTGCTCTACCTATCATGTTTACTCTCCCCATGTACTGCCATCTTATTTCTGCATCCCCTAGTGCCTTTGCAAGTTCTCCACTCTAGGAATACAGCCTGGTGTTTTCTCCTTTATATATCCATTTTTCAAAAACCTGAAGTGGATAATGAATAAGTAGAAGGCACAGTGACATTGCACAAACCTCTGTAGGAAATTATATTAAGAACAGAAGCAAAACCACAGATAAGTAGGAAAAAAAGGATCTGTTATTTTTTATTTTATTAAATATTAATTAATGCAATCGATTTATTAGAATTTACTGTTTTAGAAGTGTGGTTTTAAACTGCCAGACCTAAATTATTTAGATGTCCAGAATCTGTATTTCCACCAATGTATTGGAAACCTGAAGACCTCTGCTGACTCTGAAAACTATAAATTCAGTTGAAGCTTTTGAATGAAGCCAGGCTGAAGCAGTGGTCTCAGGAGCTATTAGCTTTATTTTTCTTTCCTTCTCAGCACTGAATTTTGCCTTGAAAATTATGTGTGTGATCCTGTAAAATGAAGTGGAAGATCTTCTCGGTAATATTAAATGTTTTGTGTGCTGGGTCCTATCAGCAGGTATAGCCTGCAAGAAGCTTGTTTATTCAACCAAACAATATCATTATTAAGACAGGGATGCAGTGTGGTTTATTTCATACTCTGAAATCACTCAAGGAAATAACTGAGTGAATGATATTCATCCTGGACACTGCATTGTGCTATTATGTGTAGCAATAATGAGTAGGATATTAAAATAGAGATGTGGACTACAACCATGCATTTGAAGGCAGTTCTAAATTTTCAAAGATGATGAATTATAAAAATATTTTCCAATTTATAATATAAAATAAAATACAACTGACTGCTTGATAGAAATAAAAAGATTTGATATGTCTTTAGAGTATTATTTTCCCCCCAATTGTTCTGTGTCAGCTTAAATGTGGGTGTTGGTTTTGTGTCCATAGCAGCCATAACTAAGAAGGGGAGCACTGTGTATTTTGTTTAGCCAATGTCCCACTCATACATGAAGAAAAGAAAAAAAACTAGTCAAAATAGAAAAGGACCACAGTTTGAGTACATGAAATAGAAATCTTGCAATCCTTTTAATACTAACAAGTCCAGCTGAACATGAAGCCTTTCCTCTTTTCTGTGCCTATATGTGAAGGCAGTAAGACAAGTGTTTAACAAGCAAATGTGTAACAATTTTGGGTTTTGTCTTTGTTTTGTGTTGACAATTTGCCTTTGTCAACAGAAAAAAATCTAAAAATTTCTATGAATGTAAAGGGTGTCATGAATTTAATTATTCTTTGATTCTTTGAAAATGTAACTTTACATGCTTCAAGGAATTTGTAAATCAGGATTTTGATTAGGTCTATGTTACATCCAAGTTTTCCTATACTGAAAAATGTATGTATACTCTATAAAATACATGCAGAGTGTATGTGGGAAATGTCAGTTAGCACATGCGTGCAATCATCATTTCACGGTAATCACATTTTTAAGGTCATGACAATATATTTTGCTTTCCATTATTAGGTTTTAAGCTGCTGTTTACATGACTGAGTTACAGTGGAACAGAAGCATTTCAAGCATAGATAGACTTTTATCTTCTGAAATATCACTGTTATTACAAAATATCACAGAAGGATGTCTGTGTCTGATGATGAGAATGATGAGCTTCTATTATATCTGTCAAAATCGCATTAGCACCTTCTCATAGATGAAGGCACATTGGCTGAGAAGTAGTATGAGGTATTTTCTGAAAGATTTTCAAGGTATTAAAGCTTCCAGCTGTAATAAGGTTAATGCAGTTCTAAGTGACTTGAATGTCAGTGTTGGCAGAGTTTAACGGGTATAACATTTCCGTAAGCAGGAAGAGAAACATTGTCATGTTCACTTCATTGAAAGACCACACCGAGAAAAAGATAGATGTTTTCTTAAAATTGTCACTGAACATAACTCTAATAAATCACAGATTTATAGAATTATTGAGGTTGGAAGGGGCCTCCGGAGGTCATCTGGTCCAAACTGCTGCTCAAGCAGGGTCACCTACAGCTGCTTGATCAGGAATATGTCTATCTGGCTTTTTATTATCCCCAGGGATGGAGACTTGGCAACATCCCTGAGCAACTTGTGCCAGGACTTGATCAGCCTTACAATGAAAAGCATTCCCTGATGTTCAGACTGAACTTCTTGTGTTTCAGTTTGTGCCCATTACCTCTTGTCCTGTCTCTGAGCACCACTGAAAAACAACCTGACTCCATCCTCTTTGCATCCTTCCTTAGGTATTTACATACATTGGTATGATCCCACTTGAGCCTTTACTTCTCCAGGCTGAACAGTTGCAGCTCTCAGCCTGTGCTCAGACATAGGAGAGATGCTCCATTCTTTTAAAAATTTTCCTGGCCCTTTCCAGTCTGTCCAGGTCTCTCTTGTACTGAAGAGCCCAGAACTGGATATAATTCTCCAGGTGTGGCCTTACCAATGCTGAGTAGAGAGGAAGGATCACCTCCCTCCACTTGCTGGCAATACTTCGATTAATGCAGCTTAGCACACTATTGTTCTTTTTTGCTGCAAGGGCATATTGCTGGTTCATGTTCAACTTGGTATCCATCAGGTGGGTGTTCTGCAACATATCTTGGAGCCTAGGGTTGTTCTGCCTCAGATGCAGGACTTTGCACTGGGGCACACCACCAGCTGAAACATAAATTACAGATTCATAATATTATGAGCATGCCAATATTTATATTTGCCTGAGTTGTTCTCTTAAGCTGTCTGGTGAGACATACTGATGTGATTAGTGCCAAAAAATGATCAAATAGTTCAGTAGATAGTTACATTAAATTGCAATGTTAATTGTACTTTGTGATACGAAATCTTAATGTGAAACTTTAGACAATTGTATGTATTTAAGAGTTGATGATTTGTATTCTCTTTCCATAGAAATGTCATCCAAATTATATATTTGGAATCACTATTTCACAGAGCATTAATGTAAATACAATGCCTACATATTCAAACTATTGTTAACATTCTCTTTAAAACTCAGGAACAAAACTTTGATAATGTTAATTTTCAAAGGTTTTGTAATGTTCTCTCTGGTTTTACATGTGAGTACAGAATACCTGTAGACATTCTTGAATAAGCATACTAAAAGGGACCACAATTGCTTCTTAGCATTTTTTTAATGAATAATAACATGCTGAAATAAAGTCAAGGATATCTACTTGGCATAGTTAATCCTTCATTGAATACTAAGGCTTGAAACAGAGTTATTCTGCAGTGTATTCTCATGGATTCGCCAAGCTCAAAGAACTGAGAACCATTAGAACTGAATATGCTGCAAGAGAAAATATGACTAGCAGATGAATATAATAAACTAAAATGTACTAACTGAATTAGGCAGTGAAAGTCAAAATTACAATCTGATAAAAAGGTATGATGAAGAAGCTATTAGCTGGTAACATATACTGCATAGAGGTGCATGTTAATTCAGTTTTTGATGTGGAGATTTAGAAGAAGAGAGAAACACTCCTTCAGAAAGGTAAAAAATAAAATTATCAAAGATGTAAATAAAATCTGAATTAAATGGAAGTCAGTTTCTTACGTCCTATGGGGAGGCTAATAGCATAGCCTTGTCTCTGTTCACTTCAAATTCTTCATGATTATATGTATGTCTTATTAGGGTTTTGTAAAGGTTACTAATTTTTAGGAACTGTTGGGTAGGAAAACTGGAAAAAACATATATTATTGTCCCTTCCTTGTCTTAAAAGTAAACACAGGAGGACACAATCCAAAGATATATGAAATATTTTGCTATGTGAATTCTGTTCATAATGCAAATTGATTCTAAAGTTTTGTGTTTTTTCCTCCATCTTTCAGTGATGTATAGAGATGTTTGTGTGTTTCTTATTTTGCTGTCTATAATAAGTACTGTGATATTATCCAAAAACAAATATCAAAATGGGCATGATATTCTCCCAAATAAGAGATGAAGACATTTTCTTTAACATGCTAGTACTGCGGTATTATGTACAGTACCTTGAATTATCTGTTAAAGTCAATATTCCCCCAGCTTTAGGGTGAGAGGCATTTGACTTTATACCTATGCAAAAGTTGCTTTTCTAAGCTAACTAGCTGTCAAAGCTCTTTAAAAGTTAACAAAAAGAAGTGGCAAATTCAAAGACCAAATATTTATGAGTCATAGATATGCATTTTAAGATGAAATAAATTGATCTTTGGATATACTGATTGCTTTCTACTGAACTGGAGTGAGGGCCTGATTAACTAGTGAAGTTTGGACATTGAGTTTTTAAGTGAATTAACCTAATGGTGGATTTTCCTCACTGAAATTACTTAAAAAAAAAAAAAACAGCATAAGCTTTTGTTAAGGAAGCCGTTGTATCTGTATAAATTTTGTTGGTTTGGTATTCCTAACTAAAAATAATAGAGGAGTAGAGGAGTTGGATTTTTTTTGCTATTGTATTTTGTTTTATTTTGGAAGTCAAAACAACTTCAGTATTGCCTCCTGAAGAACAGTTATTGTGGAAGAGTATTGGTGCTACCTGATGTTGTTCAACAGGTGAAGAATACGAAAATTATTCTTGAATTATTACTAGTGAAGACAAGAAAAAATAAAAACATTAATCATGTAAATTAATTAGTAATATGCTTCTATAAAGGAAGGAAATCCTAGTAAGATCTACTTAACTTGTTCTTGAGTAATCCATTAAAAGTACTGATAGTCATTTTCCTGGCACTGTCTTGCTCTTATTGCTAAGACTGTCTTTTCGTCCTTCGAATCTGACTTGAGCTGTCACAGTTTTTGGTTCAGACCACAGCTCCTTGTCCTAATGTCTTCTGAGCCCAATACCTTCTTTCATTTATATGGCTATCCTGAAAGTATTTTATTAATGCAATTCACAGTTTGTGACAACTCGCATGCCACATGGCCTTTGCGTTGCACTAATTTCTCTCCAGTATTTTCTAACTGGTCATCACAGAGTTTCACAAAAGAAAAAAAACCAAAAAACAATTGCTCAGTTATCTCACAAATTATCTACATTTAACACAAAATCTCATAACTGTTCTGCATAGACAAGTACATGACATTAACAGTGTGAAAATGCAGTTAATTTTTCAGAGATCAAAAGGGCGCTGCCAGTCACCCAATGGACCTTTACTCAAATGCAATGCTTTCCCACAATAAAGGTTTCTGTGTGAATAGTGCTCTCTGAAGCCTTTGATAATCTTTTGTCATTTTCTCTTCTTTTTTAGCTGATGGATGCACTGACTGGTCTGTGGATTACAAGAAATATCAAGTTCTAGTAGGAGAACCCGTTCGTATAAAATGTGCACTCTTTTATGGATATATTAGAGCTAATTACTCACTAGCCCAAAGTGCTGGACTTAGTTTGATGTGGTACAAAAGCTCTGGACCTGGAGATTTTGAGGAACCTATAGCTTTTGATGGAACTAGAATGAGCAAAGAAGAAGACTCCATTTGGTTCCGACCAACAGTGGTACAAGACAGTGGGCTCTATGCATGTGTTATAAGGTACTGTATTTAAATATACTGCATTTTAATTAACCAGATATGAAATGTAATAATGAGACTTTGTGCCCAGAAAAATGTTTTCTGAGCACTTTCCATTTTCCTCTCCTCCTGGTATTTCCTTCTCAGAAATGTTTCATGCTTAAGTAGAAAATACTGTTGACATTCTTGAACAATTTTTTTTTCTTATAAATTTAGATCACTTATTGCAAAATACAATGAGATGGGTGGGACTGGATGCATAAGTCATGTGTTCCTTCTTCTTGTTTAGCTCTTACAATCACTGTCCTAGTGTAAAAATTTTGTGTTCACATTCAGATTTAATTTTATATGGATTTTATCCAATGGTTTCTTTAACTATTTTTCTGTAAAAATCTTTATTTGATGTAAAGTAGTTGCATCATGGAAAATGGAAGATGATATTTCAGCATTTTTACAGACATATATCCTCAAGAATCATATTTAGCTTAAGATGATAATAGAGCCTGGGTGCCAGATATTTTCCAAAAATATTTAACCTTCCAATGCATCAAGCTTTATCACCATAACTTGGACTACATTCTGTGTCCTGCTTTCCAAAACAGTAGTGCAACATCTTTCTGCATCTTTAAAGTGGCACTGAGATATTGTTTTCTGCCCTTTGCAGTAAAAAAGTTTATCTAGGCGCCTCCAAATTGTCTCACAGCCTTATACTCAATTTTGACTAGATGTGAAATTATGCAAATTAGAATTTATACATAAAAAATACAGAGGAACATTGATATTAATTGTTTAGAGGTTTGAAATAATTGATTATTGCAGTTAGTTGAACAGATGAGGTAGTGTTCTTCTCTGACCGCATATCTATAAAAATAGTGGTACTACCACTATAATAGGAGTCAAAAAAAAAAAAAAAGAGTAAGATAACTGACTGACCAGACAAGAAATACACGATGAAGCCATTCTGATGTTGCAAGAAGAATAGAAAAATTGTTTTACCAGCACCTGGAGATGGTTTTGGGTTTTTTTGGAGGGGGATCTAGGGGAGAAATGCTGTCTGGGTTGTATGTGATGAAGGAGCTTTTACTAGATGGCGATGTTTTTAGACACATTTGTTCTTTAAGATCTTTACATAACCAATGAGATATTTCGTATGACATATTATTTTCAATAACATTTGCAATGTGTTTCTTCTTCTGGTAATGGTTATCTTTAAAACTTAGGACAAAAATTATGCTTAGATTAGTATTTCTTTCAGATAAATGTGAAACAATAGCTATGAAAATGGCAACACTACTGTCAATTATGCCAGTGTTATTTAAAATACCATAATTAATCCCTTCTGTTTAAAGAAAACCTTAAATATCTTATATTGTACTTTCCAGCAAGTACAGATACATGCTGAATTTAGATAATCAGTCATACTTTAAAATATGTTTATCATGCCAACCCATTTTCATGCTTTTTCAAAATGATTTTCTTTATAATCTGGAGGTAGGTAAGGGCATGTTCTAATCTGCTTAAAGCTACATACAACTTTCTTATGACATGTTTAATTTTCAGCTGTCAGTGCCTATGCATTATAGATTGACAATAGATTTAAGAAGATACAGTAGTAATTAGTATGTGATCTTGAATACTCCTAAGAACAGTTACAGAGCCATTTACTTTGAGGACACCTACTAGAATAAGCAAGTACTGGTTAAAGGGTTGGTGCTAAGAAGTCTGTGCTTGTTATATCGGTGTTTCAGTTTTAGATTTGTTGGATGGAACCTTTCAAATTTATGATGAAGATAGTTATTGGCAGAAGGCGTAATCCTTGTTTCAATATATATATTGAATATATATTACGGTTTTGTATATAGTATTATATGTATATATAACGTTTTGTGTTTTGTGCATATAGTTGAAGGTTACTTTCAAATGGTTTTGAATGACTATTTATAATCAAGTTTAAAACTTAATATTTCATGTTCCTGAGAGAAGCACTTATTTGATATTTAACCTGAAATAACTAAAATTAATTGCTAAGCAAACTAATGGTTCTCTTTTTTCCCCCTTATTCTTTTCAATTCTTACACTATCAAGTCTGATCAAAACAAAAAAAGAGGCTGAATTGATGCCATCTGGCAAAATTATGTAGTCTATCCGATTTTATGGAGTTATTGCTATAGAAATGTCTAGAAAAGCCTCTCACATCAGATAACTGTCTACTGCTCTTTACTGCTGCATAGTCTCATCACTGCAATCAGAATAGTCAGCCCTATTGGCACTTTATGCGTGGTTACTTGTAGAATACACCAAAGTATCTGGAGAAGGATTAGAGTTGTAATTTCTTTCAAGGAGCAAAGTGAAGATTGCAGGGATGAGATTTAGGAAGTTTTTCTAACAGATTTGAAGTTTTTATTTATTTGAATGACAAGGGCTTTAAATGCCTTCAGAATGATGTTATAAGCTATTTGAGAATTGAAGACCCAATTGAGAAGCTCAGTTAAGAGGCTTAAAATTGCCTAGTAGCAAATTTGTATTTGGTGTGATTTTTGCAATAACTGGAGTAGAAGAACGAAGAGAAGAGATGTACTTGTGATGTAATGAGGGCAAAAGAACTGCACTTTGAATAGATGGTTCTGCCTAGTTTCTTGAATGGCTGGAACAGTCCAGTACTTATTATTATCTTTGCTCAGAAGCTCCTTTCCTCATACTTCTGTGCTTTTTCTACCTGTCCCAAAAATAACAATGAGAAATGCATATCTTGCACAGAACATGTGGAGAAAAACATGTTGGAACAGACTGTATGACACTAAATGAACAATATTAGAAGGGTAATTAGTGGACCAAACTAATTTCTACAGTGACTACATTACTGTAGAAACATGAGGTTTTGTTGAGCAGAAACATTCACATTTCAGTGAAATCAACTTAGGGATAGAAGTGAAGTCTGGCTCTTTTTCCTTCAGAAGCAAAGAAATTACCTTCATCCTTACTCCTTTTCACAATACTCTCACCTTTAATTTGCTATCCCTGCTATTCTTCCTGTGGGAAGCTGGCAGCCATAAAGGAACTGGGATCAAGACTTAGCCTTAGTATCAAGACACTGCTGCACACCGTAGCTGGAGAAGAGGAGACAGACAACTAGAAGTAACTTTCAGCTTACTACGGTCAATACAAGGACTATGAACAGATTCATAAAAAATATATGGGCTTCTATCCTGCTTTCAAGGAAGAAAATAATGTAGTTGCATTCAGGTACAGCACTGTACTATTCTGCTGCAACTTCAGTGTGCTGCAATTTTAGTGAAGCAAAAGATATGTTGTCTCTTAATGGATGTCACATCATACAGTCACTTGTATTTATCACATATAAGAACTAGATATAACCAGATAAGCTGCACAAAGAGTTAATGCGTATATGAAACTCAAACTTCCAGAAATTATGTGTGTATTTATACACTGAATATACCAGTAAGTATTTAGCTCAGGTCAAAGGGGTCTAAGAGGAAGGCTAGACTGGGTTTCCTGCTAAAGACCTACAATAGGATGTATTGTTTTTTATAATACAGTCTGCCAGACATTTGCATTAGTATGCCAGTTAAATTTGTGAAATAAACATGAGATAATAAATATGATGTTTAAAATAAACACATTTTATTTTTAGAGAAAATGCATAATTTATTATTTTAGAGAGAATTGCCATAGTTTTTTGTTTGGTTTATTTGGTTTTTTTAAGGCCTGACCGTCTCCTACAGTAACTTGTTGAATTACCAGTGTTTTTTTCAGATATTATGGAGTCTTTTTTTATTCGTTTCAAGATGTGTATCTATTTCTATATATATCATACTATTGGTTCCTAAAAATACATATTGTATGTAGTCATAGTATGTATGTGCACAATTATTTAATGCATAATCAGAAACCCTGAATATAGAATGCATAAGGAAATCTTTGCTTTAGTGAAGGAAAAAGAAAAAAAGAATATTATATTTTCATAAATCTTGTGGAAGCACTGTTGCCTTATCATCTTGAACAATGTAAAATATATTTAAAAATGGAAATTACAGTTACATGGTGTCAACTATTTTTAAAATCTGTCCTAGTGCAGGAAAGGCCTTTCTGCAGTCACATAGTTCGGAATATTTTTATTTCTTTCTAAAGTTTTTGCCAATAATTATCTTAAGAAAAGAGTAAGTGTTCAGATAACTAGATGTTAAATCTGAATGTAAATAAAAAATATTAAAAAGAGAAAATATCTGAAAATAAAGGCTTAAAGTAGTTTATCTTACAAGTTCAAACACATGATGTTCCCTAGATATCCACGGGATCCCTGGTTATATTGTGTTATTAGCAAAGAAATCTTGCAATAGCTGAGAGAAATCAGCTTTCTTAAAAAAAGATCAAGTGTGCTAGCAATACACAGGAATCACTCTCAAAAGCCTGATATCCTATAAATTCCTTTAAGTAAGTATCATCACAGCGGTAAAATAATCAACAGAAAAGGAGCACTAGAAACATTTAAAATTGCTTCACGATAGTTTGGAATGCTGTTTTCAATTTCCAGCATTTGCTTTTATTTGGACACTTTTGACTAAAGACCAGAGGTCCTTGTTTACAGCGCTGGCCCACACAAAGAAAATAGTTCTGTAAGCTTTTAGCAAATAGGCATTCATAGCTGTATGGCAAGAAAACTGAGGGGATGGAAAAGGAAAACAGAAAAAAAACCCCATAAGGATAGAGATTGCACCATGTGAATTATCTAAATGTTGAACAACCATTACAAGTATTTGTACAGAAGTCAACAACTCTGACAGCCTCTTAAAGTGCTGTACAGGTTCAGGAGAACATTTATCACACACAAGAGATGGACTTTCCTTGGTCCTCTCTTTTATGTTGATGTGGTTCATAGAGAGTAAGATAGGCAATTGACTGTACCTTCATTCTTTCTGCATTTCATTTGTAAGCTTGTCTGAGCCTTTTCCAAGGTCTTGTTCTTCTGTGACAGTGTTTGGTACTGTAACAAGGAATCTGTCTCTTCTAATGATCAAGACCTGATACATCTAATTTTCAAATAGTAGGTTGGTAGCCTAACCAGACATCCATGAAATTTTTCACTGCAGCTTAGGGATGCCTTGGTGAGCAGAAAAAGCCTTCAGGATAACACTAGGAATTTATACAGGCTGAGGTAATGGATCTTACATTAAATATCCCATAAAGATGGAAAAAGAAGTTCCTAACTCCCAGAAATAAATGAGATCTGGGAAATTCTTGAAGTTGATGCTTGTTTGAAGTCATGTGATTGAAATCTTCTCATGTTCAATTTGATATATGCTGTGCATAATGCTAAATTCTAGCTTGTGTTTGCTATTTGCCTGGTGAAGTGAGAACTTGACACTGAAAACCAATCCACCAAGCAAGCATGGAAGTGACAAGATAAAGGATCTGTATGATCTTTACAGTGGGTAGAATCATGATTTTAAGTGAAGAGCCTTGGTGTACTAGATGTAAGCAAGTCTGAGAACTAAAAGAGTTAGTCCAGAGAATTATAATATATAGGTAAGACTTCATTAAAGTGTATATTAATTTGCACCAAGGGTAAAATAAGTAAATAAAGTAAGTAATGCTTGTACTTAACACAGGATAGGGGATGAATATTGATATTGGAAAAGAAGAGAAAATTGGTGTATTTGGCTGAGCAGAAGGCATTGTTAATATCCTATTTTAACAGCTCTGAACATATAAAATGCTTGAGGAGAGAATTACTTGGAGAAAAGCATTCTATGTGATACCATGTTTCTTTTACTACTAATTATTTTGTTGTTGAGATATATGCTGAAATACAGCAATGTAACAAACAACTTATTCTGTCTTTAGCTTCTGTGATTATATTAGAAGCTTTTTTGTTTTTCCGTATGATTGCTTTTAGCAAACGAGTTTTGTCTGCCGTTTGATTGTCTAGGTTATTCTTGTCACAACTAAATTAATATTTCTGACCAAAAAGAGTACCACTTCAGATCTCATTTCAGTATAATAGTAAAATAGGACTGTGATGTCTGGTTTTGCAGCTGTAAATTTAAGAGGGAATAATACTAACATGTAGCATTAGTAGGTGCTAGTAGGTTGCATTAGTATGCATTGTTTGTAGTAAGAAACAGCTTATAATCATCGAATCATAATGCAGAATGTTGTCCGTGTTACACTCTCCTGCTAACTTCATCCATCTTAGAAGAGGACCAGAAACCATGTAACAGTATAGAGGAAGTGGCTTACCTGCTGTCCTATTAACAAATGTGGGAGAAGGAGAAAATATAGATAAAGTTAATTTCATACAATAGATACATAAGTGAAGGGTAGATAATTTTCTTCTAAACACTAGAGAAAATGGAAGACGAAGGCAGAGAACTAAAATGTCTTGCACGTGTTTTCAAAATCAATAGCTACAATTTTTTCTGTCTCCGAAGTTTGTCTATAGGGTTTTTTTTAATTGTTTCCTCTAACAGAATTGAAAACAACCACATTATATAGCTAGTAATAATATAGGCCTCCTACCATTTATATGATCATTTAAGTTTTCTGTTAACATCTTATTTCAAATTCTAGTTTGACTCTGCAAATGCTTACCTCTGTGTATATAAACAGCCTGGAGCCATCAAATTCAGTTTAAGCATCTAAATGCTAAATAGCTGCATATGAATTTTTTCCTTCTTTGATGCCCATTGTTTTCAGGCCGAAGAAAAATTTAGCTGACATTAAAACAGAGTTAAGGCTTGATTCAATTACACAGGGATAGGTGTCTAAGAATATTTTAGAGCTACTAGGAGCATATCCAAGACATTTGTAAGGGAATGACATATACGGTACTGGATATGGAGAAGGCTGTATGTGGGATACATTTTGGCAAGCCACATGCTACTATGCACCCACTCTTAGGTAAATAAAATGAGGGGGTTTTGACATTTCAGCTAAACCATTTGCTAGGCTCCATCAGCCAAACTGACAAATATGGTAGTTTAGACATGGCACACAGGCATATGAATGTAAGAAGTGCAATGTCTTGAACTAAATCCCAAACTAAATTTAATTAATTTCTGTATTCATATCACATGCATTGAAATGTACTGGCTGATATGAAAATTAAGGGACATATCTGCACTCAGTGCTATGTCATAAGACTGAAATTTTAAAATATTAAACTTACTTGAAGAGTCTGTAACGTAGGAACATAAAGTGATTGAGTTAATTTATAATCTAAATTCTTCTGAAATGCAAATCTAAAATAGTGGTTGAGGCACACAATTCATCAAACTGACTTAAAAGCCATGAATTCAACACATCTTTCTTAGTAATAAGATTAACATTTCTGAGGTTTCTGCAGAAACAAATATTACAAATGTATTTTATAAAAGGGGAAAGAAAGGCAGCAGCTGAGATTCTTTTGTCAGATTCCAAGAAGCATCAAATATTAAATGATTTGTG
This sequence comes from Cuculus canorus, assembly GCF_017976375.1. NCBI lineage: Eukaryota > Metazoa > Chordata > Aves > Cuculiformes > Cuculidae > Cuculus > Cuculus canorus. The sequence continues at coordinate 85,285,482 of NC_071401.1, forward strand.
GTGAAGTCTTACATGATCTTTTCAGAAGGATTGAATCTGAAAAGCATGTTTGTGCTATAACTCAGAAAGGTTACGAATGCAATATATAGACTGAAGAGACCCCTGCATACTGACCGCTTTCTGGTGCCATGATGATAGCAATGAGTACAGATGGGAAGAAAGTGCTATGTTTCCAGGATATCTTTGGAACAGTTCAATACACCCTTGCTTTCCACATCAATAGGATTATTTTCCCCAGACCAAGACAAATCTAAAGCGGTCCTAGCAGGGTTTACAAGTTCTTTCTTGGCCTGTGTTCTGGTCCTTACTTCTCTTTCCTCTTCCTTCATAAATCAGAGAAAGACACTGTGAGCTGAACACAGGCAAAGCACAGGAACAACCACAAAGCTGCAGATAAAATGAAAAGAATAAATTTATTTCAGTTACCTCGTGATCAAAGGCAACTCTGGAAAACAGCACCCTGGCACAGGGAATGCAAGCAAGAACACAGGTGCTGCAGAGCTCAGTCCTTGCGAGCTAGTGTGTGTGTCTAAACTGATGGTTTCCCTGTATTTATTAGAGAAAAGCAGACTTTCGTCTTTCTTACAGCAGGGCTGGAATCTCAAGCATGTTGTATGGCCCTGTGTTTAACAGGCCTATGTTATCTAAATACAGAGGTTCTACCTGTCAAGCACGCAAGGCTGAACAACAATTAGTATTATATATGTGTTTTTCTTCACCCCAGCTGCAATTTACTTCGGTGTGTTTATAATCCTCTTTGCCAATCTTTCATTATATTCCCACAGTCATCTAATAGCAAAAACAAAGAATAGGTTGTGTGTTCCCCAGCATAAAGGAGATTGGAATGGTGGAGGCTTCTGCCCTCCTCTCTCCTCTCCTCTCCTCTCCTCTCCTCTCCTCTCCTCTCCTCTCCTCTCCTCTCCTCTCCTCTCCTCTCCTCTCCTCTCCTCTCCTCTCCTCTCCTCTCCTCTCCTCTCCTCTCCTCTCCTCTCCTCTCCTCTCCTCTCCTCTCCTCTCCTCTCCTCTCCTCTCCTCTCCTCTCCTCTCCTCTCCTCTCCTCTCCTCTCCTCTCCTCTCCTCTCCTCATGTGTGCTATGGAAAATTAAGGATATTAAGAGGATGACATGGAGATAAATATTAAAAAGAGTAAAATATTTGTGTTGTTTGGTTTTTTTTTTAATTTCTTACCTATGAGGAGAAATATATCAGGAAAATCAAGATGCCAGTCAGGCCAAGTCATTGGAAGGACTCTAGCCTTTCTCTTGTTTTCCAGATGCACTGATGGGTTCTGGCCGCTCTTTTTCAGGCTGCACCGTAAAGAACCCCTGTAAGGTATTATTTTATTATAAGGCATATATAACTATTATATAGCTGGCTCATGTCAAGCTTCTCAAGAACCAGCATGCTCAATTCCTTCTCCACAGGGCTACTTTCAGACATGTCATCCCCTAACCTGTATTGGAACCACGGATTGCCCCAACCCAGGTGTAGGACCTTGTATTTGGCCTTGTTGAACCTCATTAAGTTCACACGTTCACTTCTCCAGCTCTTCCAGGTCCCTCTGGATGACATCCCATCCTGCTATGACAACTGCACCAATCAGCTTGGTGTCATCTGCAGACTTGCTGAGCGTGTACTCAATCTCGCTATCTATACTATTGATGAAGATATTACAGCACTGGTCCCAGTACGGACCTCTGAGGGACACCACTTGTCACTTGTCATGGATCTCCATCTGGACATTGAGCTGTTGACCGCTACTCTCTGAATGCAACCATCCAACCAATTTCTTATCCACCGAACAGTCCACCCTTCAAATCCATTTCTCTCCACTTCAGAGAAGAAAGTTGTGGGGGACCCTGTCAAAGGCTTTACAGAATTCCAGATAGACCACAACGGGAGGTTTTCCCATGTCCACTGCTGTGGTCACCCCATCACAGAAAATCACTAGACTGGTCATGCAGGACTTGCGTTTGGTGAAGCTATGCTGGCTGCCTCTAATCATCTCCCCATTCTCCACATGCTTTAGCATAGCCTCTAGGAGGGTATGTTCCATGATCTTCCCAGGCACAGAGGTGAGCCTGACAGGTCAGTATTTCCCAGAGAGCTTTTCTACCCTTTTTTAAAAATGGGCACAATGTTACCCTTCTTCCAGTCACCGGGGACTTCTCCTGATTTCCATGGCCTTTCAAATATCACGGAGAGTGCCTTGGCCACTACATTAGCCAGTTCCTTCAGGACTGTGGGATTCATGTCATCAGGTCCCATGGGCTTATATATGTTCAGGTTCCTCAGGCGGTCACAAACCTGGTCCTCCTCTACAGTGGAAGGGGTTTTACCACCCTGGTCACCATCTCGTTGTCCTATTAACCCAGGAGAGCTGAGAAGAGTGGTTGTTGAGGCAAGAAAGTGGTTGAATACCTCAGCCTTCTTCTTGTCTGTTGATATGAGGTCACCATTTACAGCCATCAGTTAAGGTATGCTTTCTTTAACCTTCCTTTTCTGGTTGACATACCTGTAGAAGTCGTTCTTGTTAGTCTTCTCTTCCCCTGCCAAGTTTAGTTCCAGCTGAGCCTTGGCCTTCCTGACCCAATCTCTACACAACCAGGCAGCATCCCTGTGCACTTCCCAGGTTCCCTCTCCCTGCTTGCACTGCTTGTGCAGTTCCCTCTTGCTCTTCAGTTCGACCAGCAGGTCTTGACTCAGCCATGCTGGTCTCTTTTCTTCCCTGCACAGTTTCCTGCACCTGGGGACTGAGCACTCTTGTGCTTTATGGAAAGCATCCTTAAATATTTGATGGCTCTGTTCCGCTCCTTTGTCCCCGAGGATCATGTCCCAGAGGGTCCTACCGACTAACTCCTTGAAGAGTTGGAAGCCTGCTTTACTGAAATTTAGGGTCCTGACTATACTCCTCTCCTGTCCCGTATCCCACTGGACGTTGAACTCCACCAGTGCATGATCACTGCAGCCCACTGCAAATGCAAACTGACCTATGCAAATTAAATCTGTCAAACAGCAAGAAATCTTTATAATATGACCTTCCCATGATTTTGGCATTTATCTTTTTGTCTTTGCATACTAAATCTTGACATAAACTATTTAAAATACATGGCAACAAATAAGGAGATAAGGTGGCTTTTTTTGAGTTTAGCTTTTTTTTAACTGGATTCATTATGATATATTTATCTGTTGTCTTAGAATGAAAAAGATCCCAAAGTTTTCATTAAATAATTGAATTAAATATAACTTTAATTAGAGGGTTGTATTTGTTTTCTAAAAAGGATATTGAAACTGATTGTGTTTTTCTTGATATGTTAATTTTCTTTATGAAATCCTTGAAGAACAGAAAATGCTTTTTATATACTTTTTTCAGTTATTTAAAATATGTAGGGAAAAGAAAAAATAATGGATAGTTATGAATCTATTTCACCTTTCAAACAAATCTTTCCACTTTAAAGCACAAGGTGAATTGGACAGATTTAGCAGCAAGGGTAATCAGCTTCATTTCTGTGATGTTCTTAAGTTTTCAACATCAAGCTTGCTTCTGAGGGCAGAGTGTAAAGAATAAAGTTCATCACCTTCAGCTGTGGGTTATTAAAGTGACAGAGAGATTACTCAAATGAGCACAAGTACTAATGCCTTTTCAATGACATTTTCATGACATATTTTTGTTGCGGGTTTTATTTCCCCTGAAATGTCTGTCTACCCTTCTGTTGACATTACCATTAACCCCAGCTTGGTTCAGTATGTGATCCAAGGCAATCTTTCTTTCCAGTCTGTGACATCTAGCCTCAGGACAAAGCCAGGCAGGCTAGTGATTTTTTTATGGCACTGGTCAGGCTTCAGATTATGCATTCAATGCCCAAACAAAATGTCTATAACAACTCCATGAAGGTGGTGGGGTGAGGGAAGTCCAACATATAGGACATCAGCACTGTATCCCTTGGTCTTGCTGTATGTTGTAGCACCCAAAACATGTCCTGAATAACTGATGGGACAATATTTCAATAAAGGCTTGTGGAGAACTGAAAGAAGTGTTGGCAGTCATAAGATAATCAGAAAGATACAAGTGATTTTTCTTCTATAGGCAGTTTAGCCTCAGACAGGATCTGGAGGAGAGGACAGAGGAATGATCCAGGGAGGAAAAGTGTGCCATCGGTTTGATACCAATGGTGGAGAGGTGGAGAGAAGTGGAGTGTGAAGATTTCTTTGGCACTTCAAGAGAAATCCTTTGCTTAAGGCAAAATTTAATAAACTACAGATTTTCACCTGTGCATAGCAGCTGCCATCGACACCATTTCCAGTTCTTATTTCATTTATTATTCTGCATTCTTGTATTTAATGAATGTAATGGGTTTGTCAGGGGTATAGTTAATTTTATTCATAGATCTAAGTATAGAGTTATGTTTTGGCTTTGTGTTGAAAGCAGTGCTAATAACACAGAGATGTTTTAGCCATTGCTGAGCGGTGCTCACACAGAGTCAAAGCCTTTTCTACACCACACCCCAACCCACCAATGAGTAGGCTAGGGGTGCACAGGAAGTCAGGAGGGAACACAGCTGAAATAACTGACCCTGACTGGTGAAAGGGATAGTCCGTACCATATAAAGTCATGGTTGGCATTAAAAGCTAGGGGAAGAAGAGAGCGGAATATGTGGAGTTATATGTGTGATAGAGCCCTGCTTTTCTGGAGATGGCTGAACACCTGCCTGCTGATGGGAAATCATGAATGAATTCCCTATTTTGCTTTGCTTGCAATCACAATTTTTGCTTTAGTCAGTGTGCTGTCTTTATCTCAGCCTGTGAGTTTTCTCACTTCTACTTTTCTAGTTCTCTCCCTCATCCCACTGTAGGTCACTGAGAGAGTGGCTATGTGGTGCTAATAATTTCCCTGGGAAACTGCAGTCAAATATTCTAGTTTGAAAGGTAAAAGGTTAACGAAAAACTTGTATAATGATAAAACTATATATGAGCTTATAAGGAAATGAAATCCTTTGTATTCAGTTCTGGATATGCAACAAGTAAAATCAGGACCTGCATACTGACTGGTAAAATAGAAAGAAAAGTGAGATCAGAGCACTTTTGCTGGAGGTTGTACATGCATTGCACAGACAGAGTACCAAACAAGAAGGGGAAGTGGCTGAGTAGAGGAAAGATAGGGAAAAATATATATACTCATGCTATTTAAAGATAACATTGTAATATAGGCACACAGGATGGCAGGATTAAGGGAACTTTAATTACTGCATTCCTTTACATCTATTTTTTTTACTTCACAGTTTTTCTTCATGCATTTTAAATCTATATATTGCGTGGCTGTAGAATTGTATACTTTTGATTTTAACAGAGTGCATATACCTTGTTAAAATTAATATGTTATCTCATATTTTTCTGTCCTACAAATTTTGCCCCAAGCTCTATAGCACTATAAATAGAGACGCTATTAACAAATCGTATAGATTTAATTTTAGACAAAATTATGTTGAGTCCTTGTCCTTCTTAATAACTCCTCTATGATAGTGATGAGATCTAATAGTGGTGTATGCAGTTTTCCAATTTCTAGGTGGTATGTTTCTCTTAGGCCCCCCACATAGGAACAAGTGGGACAAGTGTTCTTAGGCAGGCACAGTCTATGCTGGTGGTGACACCGAGGGTGTGTTTGAGCTCCCCCCTGCAGAGTGCTGGCTGCTACATAGCAAAATACCCTCTCCCCCAAAGAAGTGTACTATTGCTTTCAAGTTTGGAAAGTGGCAGTCCCTTTAACTGCTGACAGAAATGTTGCATTGATCCATTCTTTACTTAAAATGAGAAGAATGGCCTCAGATAAATGTGAGACTTACTGGAGTGCTATGATATACTGACAGTAAATACTCTGTGCTTATTGAAATGGATATTTTTTTCTTTTGATTTTTGTGCTATAGGCAAAACAGCATGCCGACTCATTTATGGGCCCCAGAAACACCCTCTCAAGTCAAGTCTGTGCTTGACTTAGTTCAAGGGTTCTTATATTTAGAACAGTTGTTTTTCCACTATGAGTAGTATCCCTTATCAATTAATATTTTTGAAGGGGGGGGGTGTTATTTTTTTATGGGAAAGTTTATTTAGGAAATTGTTCTAAAGCCATACATATCCCAGCATTAGACTTCTTGGTCAAAGGGACTCTTCAATATGGTATGAAAGAAAACAGGGATTTTGTTAACCTGTCACTGTTCACCAGAGAGAAAATACCTAGTTGTTAATTAGAGCAATAAATCAGGAGTGTATGTGATTATGTTCGATTTGTTTAGAGTGGTACTTTCAAACCAAAAATCCTCCCACATGACTTCAAATTGTGGGTGTTCAGTACATGAGGAAAACTGGCAAAGGCCAAATGAAGTGAAATCATCTAAAATAGAGTTTGGATAATTTTATTTTCTCCATTTTTCTAGCATGCACTTATATTTAAAATAACAAGACCGATGAGATTAATCAGTAAATGCCATTTATGTAACTTGATATGGCCTGCAAATGTGACTTGCAAGAGATTTTATGACAGTTCTGTTAGTGAAAAAAAGTAAGATAAAATTGCATGGACAAAATAATATGAGAAAAATCATAGAATCATAGAATTGTTTGTTTGGAATAGACCTTTGAGATCATTAAGTCCAACCGTATCTGTCTACTACTAAACCACATACCTGAGTACCTACTAAATCTACCCCTCTTTTAAGAATCTCCAGGGATGGTGACTCAACCACTTCCCTGGGCAGCCTGTTCCAGCTCCTGGTAACTCCTTCAGTGAAGAATTTTTTCCTGATGTCTGATCTGAACCTCCTCTGGTACAACTCGAGGCTATTTCCTCCTGTTCTATCACCTGCCACTTGGGAGAAGAGACCAAGGCCCACTTTGCCACAACCTCCTTTCAGGTAGTTGTAGACAGTAGTAAGTTCTCCCCTCAGCCTCCTTTTCTCTAGGCTAAACAACCCCAGTACTCTCAGCCACCTCTCATAAGGCTTGTACTCCAGATACTTCAACAGCTTCGTTGCCTTTCTCTGGACACTCTCCTGCACCTCAATGTTTTTCTTGTAGTGAGGGGCCCAAAACTGAACATGGTGTTCAAGGTATCACCTCACCAGTGCCGAGTACAGGGTCATAATCACCTCCCTGGACCTGCTGGTCACACCGTTTCTGGTACAAGCCAAGATGCTATTGGCCTCCTTGGCCACTTGGGCATGCTACTGGCTCATATTCAACCAACTATCAATCAACACCCCCAGGCCTTCTCTACCAGGCAGCTTTCTAGGCACTCTTCCCCAAGCCTGTAGCATTACATGGGATGTTTTTGTCCCAGGTGCAGGACTCAGCACTTTGTTTTGTACAAGCTCATACCACTGGTCTCAGCCCAGTGGTGCAGCCTGTTCAGATCCCTTTGCAGAGCCTCCCTACCCTCCAGCAGATCAACACTTCCACCCAGCTTAGTGTCATCTGCAATTTTCTAAGGTTACACTCAATCCCTTCATCCAGATCATTGATAAAGATATTGAACAGGGCTGGACCCAGCACTGAGCCCTTGGGAACACCACTTGTGACTAGTCTCCAGGTGGATTTAACTCCCTTTACTATGACTCTTTGGGCTCAACCATCCAGCAGAGGGTGTGCCTGTCCAGGCCTGTTCAGTTTCTCAATCAGAATGCTGTGAGAAATGGTATCAAAGGCTTTACTAAAGTCCAGGTACAATGTATCCACAGCTTTTCTCTTCTCCTTTAAGCTGGTAACCTTTGCACCGAAGTCAGACTGAGAGGCCTGTAGTTCCTTGGATCCTTTATCCAACCCTTCTTGTAAATGGGCATAACAACAGCCAGCTTCCAGTCATGTGGGACTTCCTCAGTCATCCAGGGTGGCTGGGACATGATAGAAAGGGGTTTGGTGAGCACGTCTGCTAGCTCCCTCAATACCTTTGGGTGGATGCCACCCGGTCCATAGAGTTGTGAATGTCTAATTGTCCAAGCAGGTCTCTAACCATTTCCTCTTGGATCATTGGAGATTTGTTCTGTTCTTCCTTCCCGTCTTCTGGCTCATGAGGCTGAGTACCCAGAGAACATCTGACCTTACTATTAAAGACTGAGGCAAAGAAGGCATTAAGTACCTCAGCCTTATTCTCATCCTTTGTCACAATTGTTCCCCCTGCATCCAGTAAAAGATGGAGATTCTTCTTTTGTTGTTAATATATTTGTAGAAATATTTTTTATTATCTTTCACAGACTTGGGAAATTTAAGTTCTAGTTGGGCTTTAGGCCTTCTAATTTTCTTTTTGCGTGATCATGTTGTGATCCAGATTTTTCTGAGGCAGTCTTCGAGCACTGAAAATCAGAGTTCCTCAGACCTTCAAGGGCAGAGCAAGCACAGCTGTTTACTGGATGAGTTAAACTGTGCTGGACAGTGTATTACTGACATGCCTCCCACAGAAGGCTTTACATAAAGTGATTTTGCAAACTTTGCAATTTAAAGTACAGAAACAATATACTTTTGCATTTGTGTAGGTTTGGATTCCATCATAGATGCTACTTCTTCTAAAAGTACAAAAAAACACCATGATTATCATGATGGTTTTAATTTTCTGTCACCAAATAAGGGAGAAAATATTTGTTGTAAGAGGACTATCATCTGCTACTCAATAACTGTCATGCAGAAATTGATAAAAATTGGTCAGGAAGTAATTTTCATGTATTTAGAGTGATTTTGATGTCACAGTGTAGTTAGCAGTTGCAGTCAAATGTGTGTGAGTTACTCATCCTGTACTGCATCCTCAGAATTGTTACAGCTTAATTTTCTGTTCTGATTTTAAATGCTTAAAAGTCTATGTTTTCAGTCATTTTGGCTTCATTAATCAGCAATTTAACATTAGTTAAAATAAATTTCAGGGGAAAACAGCATGAAGAATATGTCAAAGGTCTTTCCATATTTAGAGTATTCATGATCCTGCCTAGGCCATGAAATACATATGAATGAATGCATTTCTGTAAGAGATGGAAGGGGAAATTATGCAAAAATATTGTACATTTTGTTAAAAATGAGCGAAAACTCAAAAATAAGCATATAATAATTGATGTTATTTATAATTATCAATAATTCCTATGCTTACCACTGTACCTCTATATGATTTAATTTTAGGTAATTCTCCCTGTAAGGAGCACGGAGTTGGACTCAATTCTTATGAGTCCCTTCCAACTTGAGATATTCTATGATTCTATGATTTCTATGAGATTTTCTTCCTATACCCTTGTACATACATATTTTCTCCTGAGAGACAATGAAAATGATGTCTCTTTTTTTTTTAATATTTTATGACTCAGAGAACAGGCAGTATGCACAGTTATTTTTATCTTCTGTGTATTAGCAGGTAAACTTCTTGCTAGCACTAAATGGCTTCAGCTGGAGAACTGACCAACCTCTTCAAATAGTAGCATCAAATGTTTCCAGTTCTCTGGGGTATGTATAGGGAAGGAGGGAGAGCAGGATATACATGTTTAGAATTCTCTTTAGAAGATATATGTTCAAGAATGCAATATACTAATCTCAAAGCAGTGTAATATGAGACTAGCTATTTTACAAAACAATACTGTGATCCATGTTTTTCTGCTGCATATCAATATTAAAAAGCTGAAAAACTAGCAGACAAGGATCTTGTAATTGAAAATTTCATTTTCCAAAATGTTTAAGTGTGTAGTCAAGTCTATAAATATGTAGTTACTTGATTATTATTGTATTTTTTGTAATGAAAATATATTAGGAGTTGAGATGAAATAAAATATGTAATGAAGTGCACCAGTTCTGTAACATCCAGCAGATGTAACTAATAAACTAAAGCACTTCCAGAAAAGTATGGGGATAAGTTTGAGAACCTTGATAGACAGACAGCAGTCAGAGATAACCCTACCGTTTTAACACTACATATTTGTAACTGTTTGTTTAAACATTTCAATCCTTTCTCCAGCCATTACAGATTCCTGTTTTCTAGAGAAAATATATAATTATTTCTAGTAGATTTATGGAAGTGAAAAATTTGGCAGATGATAGATTAGATAGATGCAGACACTGATTTTAATTCTCATAATGCAAAGACTGTTCCAAAACATGACTATTTGATCCCTTCTTATATGGATTAAAACTTCTAGAACAAAGCATGTATCACATGTACGGGAGAAGGAACTCTGTCTAGGAGTACAGCAACTGAAAATGTCTATTGAGTCATTGTAAATAATGTTCAGACATGAGCCTCTTAGTTTTTGTTTAGTTTCTGCACTTGTTATCTTAAATATGTGTCAGAGGATGAGAACATCAAGTAGGACAGCTCAGAAAAAAGGCAGGTCAAGGTTCTGTGGTAGGACACTTGAGTGATGTCATTCAGTCTAGGAACAATGACCCAATTATGACTATTATATTTGGAGCCAATTACTTGGTGTTTTGGTGAATTATTTATTTCCTAAACATTTAAATTGAGTAAAATTATTTTTATAAAATACACGCAAAACCTCAAACAATTTGCATTCCAAAACTGAAATAGTTCATTTCAGATTGTACATCATGCAGATGATTACAGGGTTTTGCTATGATCTCTTCTAATGTTAAAATAAAAAAATCTTTGACAATGGAATGACAGTATTATTCCTTAAAATGCACTTTATTGGGAAACAGATCCTTCCATGAGAAGGAGCCTATGATAATTATAATTGGGAAACTTAACCAGGAGCTTTGATAGTCCTGAAGAAAGTGATGAAGGTAATGATGTTCTTTTGTATTCTTGTGCTAAATGACGGTTTCGTCTCTGACCAGTAGCCACCTTATTTACTCTTTCTCATTCATTCTTCATTCCTCTTTCATTCTATCCTTTATTTTTAATAGTGTAGTGAAGGAGGACATGATGTATGTTTGTATGGCAACACGTAAATGTCCAGTCATGTAAGATGAAAAGAAAAAGAAATTTAAAAAGAGAAGATTGTAAAGAATTCCAAAACATAGAATCTATTTCCATGGATCACTAGAAGAACTTCAGGAGTTCTAATGCAGAAATTAAACAAATACTGTGGAGAGAATGAATGAGGTTGTGTCACTGTGATTTTATCTGAAAATATGCTTGCTTTTTTTCTTTCACATGTTTAAGTATGTGCAAGGGACAAAAAATAACGTGAAATCAATTAATAAATAATATGTATGCAGATAGATTCATCTTTTGAGACTGGATTGTGGAGAACATTACAGATTATGAATAGTGTCACTGTCATGTCACATTTAAAGCTTTGAAAATAAGAAAGGGTGCTTATAAAGAGAGGGAGCTTATAGGATCATGTTGTCCATAAGTATAGTATTTTTGTCAGAGTAGTACTAAAATTCATGGTGATGGAATGTGCAGGCAACAAAAAGCTTTATGCATTGATTAAATGCCTTGGCTTTGGTCTAGTATTTAATCAACTGCCAGGACAATTTATTGCCTAGCAAACACAAGCAACATGAATATTATCCTTTCATCTCACGAGTACAGACAAACGAATGCTAGAGTTTCTGAAGACAGCAAGCTAAAAAACTGAAGGGTTTTAGTATGCACATAAATTGTCTGTGTATACATCCATTTATTTGTCCATGTACATAAATTCAAGATAAAATTGCGCTACCATAGAATCATAGAATGGTTTGGGTTGGAAAAGACCTTAAAGATCATCCAGTTCCAACCCTCTGCTGTGGGCAGGGACACCTCCCACTAGATCAGGCTGCCCAAGGCCCCATCCAACCTGACCTTGAACACTTCCAGGGATGGGGCATCCATGACTTCTCTGGGCAACCTGTTCCAATGCCTCACAACCCTATCAGTAAAAAATATCCTCTTAATGTCTAATCTAATTCTATCCTCTTTCAGCTTAAAACTATTACCCCTCATCCTATCACTACATTCCCTGACAAAACGTCCTTCCCTACCTTTCCTGTACGCTGCCTTAAGTACTGAAAGGCTCTGGACCCTTCTCATCTCTAGGCTGAACAGCCTTAAGTCTCTCAGCCTGTCCTCATAGGGGAAGTGTTCCATCCCTCTGATTGCCTTTATGGCCCTCCTCTAGACTTGCTCTAACAGATCCATGTCCTTCCTGTGCTGAGGACTCCTGAACTGAATATAGTACTCCAGTTGAAGTCTCACGAGAGCAGAGTAGAGGAGAAGAATCACCTCCATCAACCTGCTCATCAGACTCCTGACTCAGCCCAGGATACGATAGTCTTTATGGGATGCAAGCGCACATTACCCCAGAGTTATCATATTGCTTATTAGCAAAGCTCAAAATTTGTAGTTAAGAAGTTACATTCAAATATTAAAACTTTAAAAATCACCATATGCCCTATGTAACACTGGACTTGAAGGTCCATTTGAACATTATTTTCTTGGTTCACTTACAAGGTCAGAATGATAAGGTTTCCACCTTGTTTCTTATTGCAATTTAGAAATCTGTGATCACTAGTATCTTCTGATTGGTTCTTCTGACATAGCAATTAATGAATTAATTTCAATGACAAAAGAAGAGACATCCATCCAAGCCTTGAGACATCAGCAATATGAGCTAAAAAGCAACAATTAACTAAAATAGCAGCTTATCCTCCATCATGCATGAACTTCTTCAACTGTACTGGAGTATTCCTCAAAAGATATGAAGCACGTATCATGGAAATTAGTGGGTATGTTGTGCTAAGAATAAGCAGTTAATGCTAGGTTTTATTTCTTGTGTAGTTACAGTTACAAACAGATGACATGGTGCTGTTTGTAAGCAAAAGAACCAAATCTACTATAACTAAACCCTGTGGCAGCTGACATGTAATACCAAATAGGGACCACATTCATGATGATAACCTTAATCTCAAGAATCAACATAGGACATTGAAAATGAGACAGAGAAAGGTTAGCATTGAGAACAAAAGTACACTCTCTTCCACATGACCAGAGAGCAGGTGGAGGAGGGTTAGTAGAAGCTGTGTTTCCTAAATCCTGATGAAGCTTGCACTGTAACTGCATCAGAAAAGAAAACAGAAGGAAGTTCTTGTTCTATTAACATAGGACAGATGTTCATGTTGCTGGAGACTCCTGAAGACATGTTTAGCAATATAGCCTTTAATGTAAGTGGGTTTTATCCTGCATCTGATAGATATCAGTTTAGATTAGATGATCGAGTAAAAGAATTACAGAATGGCTGAGGCTGGAGGAAACTCTGGAGGTCATTTGGTCGAAACTCTGTACAAGCAGGGCCACCTAAAGGTGGTTGCCAAGGGCCAGGTCCATATGGTTTATGAATATCTCCACAACCTCCCTGGACAATCTGTGCCAGGCTCAGTCACCCTCACAGACAGAAAGTGTTTCCTGATGTTCAGACAGAACTGCTGTGTTTCAGTTTGTGTTCACTATCTCTTTTCCTGTGACTGGGCTTTACTGAAACGAGCCTGTCTCTGTCCTCTTTGCACCTTCCCTTCAAGTATTTATATATAGACTTGAGATCCCCCCAAGCCTTCTCTTCTCTAGGCTAAACAATTCCAGCTCTCTCAGCCATTCCTCACATGTGAGGTTCTCCAGTCCCCTAATCATCCTAGTGGACCTTCACTGGAATCTCTTCAGGGTGTTCATGTCTGTCTTGTACTGGGGAGCCAGGAACTGAACACTGTACTACGTGTGGCCTCACAAGTGCCAAGCAGGGGAAAAGGACTACTTCCCTGTATCTGCTGGCAATGCTTCTTCTAATGCAGTTGAGGATACAATTAGTCTGTTTAGCTGCAAGGGCACATTGCTGGTTCCTGTTCAACTTGGTGTTTCCCAGGACTCCCAGCTCCTTTTCCATAAAGCAGTTTTCCAGCTAGCTGGATGTCTGCCAGCACATCTTGGTGCATGGAGTTGTTCCTCCCCAGGTGCAGGACTTTGCACTTCTGCTTGTTGAACTAGATAATATAGAGCTGATATGAATAAGATTATTGTAGGAGTATGGGTAGTTATTGTTTGTTGTGGGGTTTTTTTTTATTTGTTTGATTGGTTGGATGGGTGTGGTTTTTTTTAGGGAGTGTTTCTTTTGGTTTGCTTCAAGTTTTTTTTTTAAGACAATGTTGTTAAATTACTGTGGCTGAGTGTTCTCTAATTAAAACAAATTTGTGGTTGCCTCTCTTCCCTCTTCTACCAAATGAACAGTTAAAATGGAAACTGCAGATTTAAAGAGAATATTAGGCATTTTTCCTGTCACAGTCCAGAGAAATACCATAGTTAAGGACAGAGTTCCCACAATAAAAGAAAGGGAAGAGTTGTTACAGGGCATAATATGGAATAGTTTGCTGGAATCTCTAGTCAAAGCAGCACAATTTTTGCCTAGAATGGAGGGTATTTCTTTGTTTGATTTGGTTAGAAGTTCTAATTGAATGCAGATACATCTGCAGAGTGCCTGTTTGTTAAACAAAGTAGCTAAGAGCTTATGGTCCTTCTCCTAATACCTGTCTGTTGTTTTAGTCTGCAGTTTCCCAACATTTTCTTGATTCTTTCTATTCCTCTTCTTTCCCTCTGTCATGAAAACTTAAATCTGTGTCAAAGAATGAAGTAAACAGTAACCTGCCAAACAACATGTTCTTCCTGAGCAAGTACTTTTATTTTATTTATTACATTTATTTAACAACAAAGTTTCAAAAGTTTCTCTGTCCATAACTAAAGTCACTAAAGAAACACAATAGATTTTGAAAAATGAAACAGGGTCATGTAATTTTTAAAAGATTATCTGTTTTGCCGTTGTAAAATTCTAGTGAAATAATGATCGTGCATTAATGATAATAATGATGCTTGTGCATCATCAGTCTCTCATCTTAAATCTGTAGCATCATCTCTGATCTTCTTGCCTCTCTGATCTTTTTGCTTCTCTAATCTTTTGTCTGTTTCCCAAGAAGGACTTCCATTACCTTACCATAAAGTTTTTTTGAAGGTATTTCAAAAGTAGAAAACATGAAAAAGAGATTTTTATTTTTTTTTCTCAGAGGATCACCAATAAATTTCAGGATTATTTTAGACAATACATAAGTGATTCAAGAAAACTAATCACTAAACTACCAAAATAACAGAAACAAAAGTGAGTGTAAATGGTGAGGAGAAAGAGTTTTGAAAATCCCCTCCCCCCAATGTGTACAGTCATTATATACAGTCTAAGTGATATTTCTTAATCCTATGATATTTCAGCATCCATTTCTGTGATAGAAGCATTTAACAGTTTTAGGAGTCCAGAAGGTTGCAATTTCTAAATTTCTGGATATTGTTTAATAGAGTAAATTAGTTAAAAGCATATTTCAATAACAAATTGCTAATGATTCTTTACACATACTTTTTTTTCAGCAGTTCAGAAATAGTTGAACTTTGTTCTTTTAGTTGCCAGTTCTCATATGCACCAATTTCACTCCCCCAAAAATCGTTATAATAACTCTCAAAGTATCTTGTAAAATAAAGTAGAAAATATAATGATTTCTTATTTGTTTGTCCTTGTTATTCATGCTTACAAGTAAATGTTAAAAACTGTGATTAAGAATATTTCATATGATGAAGCTTTCTAAACCAGGAAATGAAACAGAAACAACATCTCTTTTATTATTGACTTTATTTTGTCTGAATAATGATTTTTAAGCCTTATATTCTCTCTTTGACTTTAACGTGACCAGAATAAATGACTTCCTCTCCTACCTATCATCTATCTGTCATTTTCCTATCCTTTTTTCTTGCCAGATATCTAAATGGCAAAAAGTGGGTTGTTTTGATTAGAGATTTGCAGCAACTAAAAAGTAGGTGTTATTATGTAAAAATATCATTGCTCTTAGAACTTCTTTATGTTTCAGTGTTACAACTAGGTCTCTAAGGAATAGCATTACTTAATGATTCTGCACTATTTCCAAGAACTGTTGCAACAAAAGTAGGAAATTCTAAAATAGTTTCGATATGTATTTTCTTTATTATGGAAGGCTGTTAGTGGATTTTTTGGAAGAAACTCTTCTTGTATATTTTTAGTTATTATTTACGGAAGTGTGGAGGTTGAATTGTCTTTGGGATGATTAGATAATTGCTAAAAAAAGCTTTATTTTTCCTTTTCTTAAAAAAGAAAATAAACCCCATAGCTTTCCATAAGCGTTCATAAATATACATATAAGTGTATGATAGACTGCTAGGACACATAGAATGAACATTAGTCATGAAAGGACTAGTCTAGTCATGAGGACTACTCTACAATGACCTAACAGTCTTTTCTTGCACTCAGAAGTAAATTAGATGGTCAAATCCTTGCAAATTTGTCCATTATTAAATTTTGCTTTGAGTAAGGGTTTGTATTTGCTGACCTCTGAAGTTTGACCTAAATTATGATTACACGAATCTGTTGACAGTTATAGTTAATATTTGTCCTTTTATATTTTTTTAAAAAGAAGATGCTCACTCCAGCTTGCAAAGATTTTGCTTTGCTTTTCACTAGTTTCCCAGAAATGAAACTATTTCAGGTTCTCCCTACTTCTAAACACTCTTAGGGACTGTGTCTGACTACAAATAATGCAGTTCTGCAAGGTCTGAAGAGCAAAGCAAGTGGTGCTGTAGATCTATTTATGTTATACATATTTCTAATGTTTTATTTTAGCCTAGATGCGGTTCAGTACCTTGGCTTGAATTTCTGCTGGTGGTGGCCAGAGCGCATTAGGTCTGATCTTGGAACAATCTTTCAGTTTTGTTTCCTTTGAAACAGCCTGGTTTGTATACTCTCAGTCTGCAATAGACACGATCAAGAAGTTATCTTTGAAAGTGAACTCTTGATCCAAAGTAAGAAGCCAATCTAAGTGTGCCTCTCTTTTTCTTCCTTCATCTCTGTGACTCCTTTTTCTCATTTTGGTGTTTAGTGTGCCTCTTAAGGTTTTTTGAAATACTACTGCTGGTAGTTTGTTGTCTTGATGACACCACCACTTACTTATCTTTTCTTCCTCTAAATAATATAGCACTCTACTTCTCTGACCTTGCACTTTTTACCCATGTTCTACTCACAACATTTGCTATTGAGTTGTCAATTCTGTCCTGGAACACCTGTTTACCTGTATTTGCGCATGGGAACACAATCATTCAAAATATACCCCCTCACTCCAAAACCCTATCAAAACTCACATCTCTAATAATACACACTGTAACTTGCAGCTTAACCATGGATAGTTAAGGACCAAAATAGGGTTACTTAACAGTTAAATTATGGCTTTGTGAGAGGAGTATGATATTCAGAGTGAAAATATGCTAATTTTAATTATTTATGTTTGCCACTGTACGACTTAAATTTTTTAATTATTTATTGCTGCAGCTGATGTTGCAGCTGCACATAGGACAATTTTCAGTGACACGTTTTCCCAGAATATATTCAGCTGAACTGGATTTAGTGATTAATTTGAGAAGCTAAACTTACTCTTTGAGCATCTGTTTTTCCACATTGCCTGCAATGCAGGTTATTCCTTTCAGACAGAGGAACAGTCAGTTTAAGAAATTTTGTCCTGTGGCAAAAAGAAGAGATTTTATTCAAGCTCTACTGCTTGGGTTATCGCTTAAGTTCAACTTGTTAGCATGTTTTAAAGCAAGTAAGTTTGTTAAGATTAGGTAAATTCTAAAGTATTTCACTCTTTTTTAATTGTCATTTTCATGTTAATGCATTTTTTTCCATTTTACTTAATGGTTATTCTTTAGTGACACAAGTAACTCAACTAAACTTATGCTGTAGCAGCTGACATATTTTTCTACTGAGAGTGTTACATTGATTATTTTATTTCTGTATGTACTTTTGTCCTATTGGAGAAAACAGAGGTTTATTGCTGTGGTAGTCCTGGGTTGTAATTCTCACTGAGCCTACATCTGGGTGATTGCAGACAAGCCACTTGACCTCAATATGACTCAATTAACCCAGCAGCAAAATTGGGTAAACATCAAAATCTCATTGAGAAGCAGCTGCTGCATCTAAATTGAATTATCTAAAATAACATTGTGACAGCATTGCCATTGGGTCTCAGAAGACTTGAATTTTAATTGTTTTTCAATCATAATGCTACATGAAATCCACTGTAAAAAGCATACAGATAATGATATCTCCATAGTTTTGTAATGCCATTGCCTGTATAGTCAATGAAGGCATTTAGAGCAAATCTGTAAAGCAACTGTGATAAATTCTTCTTACATTTTTCAAATCTTGCCATAAACATTTAGAGGTATATTTACTTACAAGGGGTGTGTGCTTGTATAATAGCAGATAGCAGCAATTTCATCTTTAATTCAACCTACAACCATAAGAAATTGCATGATCTTGAGGACAACCTAGAAAGCAGGAAGATTATAAGAAGGTTAATTTTTTTTTTAAATACAAATGACTCAATCTTGGGAAATATTCTATGACAATTATTGCTTTTTACCTCAATTTCAACCTGTTCCATTTCCAGTTTGCAATATCTGCTCCTTTGTGTATATTTTCAGGCAATGTGAGATGTTCTTCACTTAAGCTGTGCCATGAAACCTATAATAAAAGACTGTAATTGAAGTATGAGCGTACCTTTTTTCCAGTAATGGAAGAGTCTGCACTTCTGAAGTCATGGATGGCCTAAGAGTGGTCTCTCCTGGCACAAGCAGCAATGATGTCTTGACAGGACCTGAGTTTATATCTTAATCATTTTTTCTTTCATCATACTGAATTTTAAATCTGAACTATTTAACTTTCTTTTTTTTAAAATATGAATTTAGACTTCTAATTCTCGTGCACTCTTTTTATAGGACTGTAATTTAGGATGTTGGCTGCTACTTCCTACAACTGAACATGAGCCAGCAATGTGTCCAGGTGGCCAAGAAGGCCAATGGCATCTTGGCTTGTATCAGAAATGGTGTGACCAGCAGGTCCAGGGAGGTTATTCTCCCTCTGTACTTGGCACTGGTGAGATCGCACCTTGAGTACTGTGTTCAGTTCTGGGCCCCTCACCACGAGAAGGATGTTGAGGCTCTGGAACATGTCCAGAGAAGAGCAATGAAGCTGGTGAGGGGGCTGGAGAACAAGTCTTACAAGGAGCGGCTGAGGGAACTGGAGTTGTTTAGCCTGGAGAAGAGGAGGCTGAGGGGAGACCTTATTGCTCTCTACAACTACCTGAAAGGAAATTGTAAAGTGGAGGATGCCAGCCTCTTCTCCCAAGTGACAGGGGACAAGACCCAAGGGGGAATGGCCTCAAGCTCCACCAGGGGAGGTTCAGACTGGATATTAGAAAAAAAATTTTCACAGAAAGGGTCATTGGGTGGTGGAACAGGCTGTCCAGGGAGGTGGTTGAGTCACCATTCCTGGAGGTATTTAAAAGATGGGTAGATGAGGTGCTCAGGGACATGGTTTAGAGGCAGATAGGAATGATTGGACTACATGATCCAAGAGGTCTTTTCCAACCTGGTGATTCTATGATTCCCTCAGCATACTAAAAATTTTGTGTTACTCTGGGATATTTAAGGGTCAACTACTTGGGAAATAATTGCTATTAATAGTGATCATGCCAGTATCCTGCTCTGCCACTAGAAAAAGGTCCTTAGCTTACTTAGTAAACTTTAAAGTCAGGTTTAAATCTGGATTTGTCACACAGGACACCTTATGCAGATACAACTGCAATAGCAAACATACATACTATCTTTTTTTCTCATGAAGAAATTACTACTGCTCAGTGAAAGAAAGCTATACAAAAGCCTATATCCAAGCCTAGAATCTTGCTTTTTCTGTTATTTGTATACTTTTCATTAGGCATCATGATTTTTACCCTCTAATTATCTTTTATTGTGAATCACTCATTATAATGAATACACTCATTATTTTTTATCCATATGCAATGCATATATTCAAATGCCAGTCAGTACAGTAGCAGCTGCATAGGAAAATACACTTTTTATACCATACTTGGCTATTTCTCACTCTATGTATTTTCTTTGAACTATGACCAAACTCCTTATGAAAGGGATGATTGTGTGAGTCACTTGATAACCTACATAAAATTTTATTTCATACAATCAAAACATATATTTTGCCTTTTCACCGTACTGCACAGAGCTTCTGAGGTTATCAGCCATTTGTAATCACTTAATGTATTTCATAAAGCAATCACATGAGGGGAAACTGATGTTTGTTTGAACACGGAACCAGGTTTATATTCTGGAGCTGCCTGTGTGTGAAAACCAATTTTATCATTATTTACAGTCAATGATCTGCTTACCTATATAGCAGCAGAGATCAAATACTTTTTTATGTTCTAAAACTTAAATTAAATTTCTAATCATGAAAATTAAACATACAGCTTAAACCTCTCCTTGTACAAGTTCTATTATTTAATGGTATATTCTATTCTACTATGTTTACTAAGCACTAAGATAGTTATAGCCATGATATTAATAAAAATAAATATATAACCTTGATAGGATTTAGTAAGTAGTCTTTATGTAAACTGTAAAACACGGTAAATATTTGGCACTTAGTCTCTTCTCATAAAAAATCCAAACTTTGTTCTTTAAAAAATGATAAGTATCAGTATCCGTGATATAGTGGGTAAGTGGAAAAAAGATTTCTGAATTCTCAATACAATAATCTTAAAAATAAATTTTATTTAATAATGTAAATGAAAACTAAGAATTACTAAGTATACACTCAATTACCACATATTATGTATAGAAAAGAAGAGCAATATGGTCCTCTGGCAACAAAAAAATCAAGAATATGCTGGCCTCTTTCAATATAGACTTAATGTTTTAGGTAACCTCATGAAATAGGAATATCCGGCTCCAAAATAGTAAAAAAAATGAGCTTTAATTTGACCTGAACCAGTATCTTATATGGAGCCACTTATGTAGGGCCTAAACCATGTGTTAGTTCCAAAGGGGCACATGATATTGAAAACCAGTACAGCCATGAAGCTGTGCTCTACATGAACAGTCCTTGCAATGTTTTGCTTTTAATTATTTTTCCACCCTCTGTGAGGTAAATTATTGTTAGGAACTACAAAATTATCCAGAATCCTATTCACCTGCCCTGAGAAGTGTGTTCAATGGTGGGTGAGGGCGAGGGTGAGGTTTCAGTGGATAATTGTATCCAAATGCAATAGGAAACTTTAGTTCCTATTAATTCCCCACCAATTTCAAGACTGACTTGATGACTTGCACTTGAGATAATAGTGTCTTAAAAAGACTTAGTAGGTAATGATCAATCTACGAACTATCTATCCTTTTTCTTCCTCCCTATCCATAAATGGGTTCAGACAACTAAGAATGATCAAGAAGAAAAAAATTGCTTCATTTCCCATTTCTTTCTGATTGTGCTTCTCTTTCTCTTATTGCAAACAAACCTGGCCAGAAGTGGCCACAGAGAATACTTTTTCTAGGTTTTCGCACCAGAGATGAAGGCTGTCGGCACTGAAGTCCCTAACAAGTCCCCCTATTTCCTCTGGGATGTGGGGACCTCCTTGAATTTGCAGTCTGCCCCTGCACCTGGGGTTTTCTAGGAGAAAGTAACTTCCGCTCAACACCCATTGGAACATCTGTTTGGGGCCGTCAAAGACCCAAACTACCTTAGCCAGTGGTGTGATGCTCACTTGGTTAGATCCCAGATAGCTCTTTGGAAACCCTTCTGCATTCCTGTGTGTAACAGGTTCCATTTTCTTACTCCAGGGTCCGACTCCCTTCATCAAAGAGGGGTACTTTTATGGGCAAAGCTTCCCCTGCCTGTGAATACCATGGCTCAGATAATGGTCTAATTAGCTCAGGAATACAAAATAGAAAATGCTTTTGGAGCAGTAGGTGTAAACTCATAACATCATTCACAAGAGCTCCTGACTCATACCTGTCCTGCATACAGCCTGTCTTGCTTTTCAAACAGTGATGGTGCACAAATGTATCAAGTAACTTGCTTTGTATTTTATTTCTGTTTTCATTGGGACCTTGGGGTGGGAGGAAAGGGAGGCGGGAAGAGTGATGGGGACAGGAGTTGGGAGATCTTACAGTCTCATTTCTGTTCTCTTCTCATGTCACATCCTTGAGCATCACTAATATTTCATTTTTCAACCTCTCTCCTCTTCCTTTATTTCCCCAAGCTGCTTTCTTTTTTCAGGTTTGAGGAATGAGGGGAGATAATACAGTACTTCTGTGTACAGCCTGATTCCTGTCCCTAATTGGGAAAATCAATAGAGGCTGCTGTCACAAGTGTATGCATAGGGAAGAATAATGACAGAAGAAACAATTTTGATGGAGCACAATACCCAGGCACATAGTTTGATGCATATAGTGAGCATAGACTTCTACTAGAGTAGATAGCAGCCCAGTCAGCAAAGTGTTTTCTTGTCCTGATGACATTTTATTGCTTTTCAGGAGTTCTTTCAGAATTTTAGTTGTTTCTAACTGCTGCTTTCTCCTTTCTTAATTGAAAGAGCCAGTGTGTAACTCTCAAGATTTTGTAATTAGTATTATTCAAAAAAAAAAAGAAAAAAAGAAACAGAAGTATATAGGGGACCACAATTATTCAGTTGCTAGTGATTTTGTTGCTTAGTTTTCTAGGCAGTATGATACAAGATATTACCAAAGTTTTATTTTTAAAATATTATTAATAATAAGGAACTTCTTCTCTCCATTCAATCCATCCTTAAAGGCTTTTAGTACAAAAAATGAATGTGAAAATAATTCTCAGAAGAACAATCCTAAATTTCTAGTGGTTGAAATATTATACTAAAACTTTCTCAACAGTTTTGTTTGGTAGTGCAGTGAATAAACACAGTTAGCACCAGTTATTGTCAGTAATAGTAATTTATGTTATACAGTACCTTGCAGATAAGGATATGCAAGTCTTTCACAGACAAACTTCACTTGAGCATGAAGTAGACAAGCTGGGTTAAATGAAGGCATGTGATAATGTCACCTTATTTTCCTAGGGAAAATATACTGAAAAATGAAACTAGATGCCAAGTTTTTAAATACCATGAAATTTCAAAAGAAAATGTACAAAGTGGTCTGATGTGATTTGAGCTGGAGAGGTAGAAGAAAGTATTTAACATTTAAGTTTTTGCTGAGCTTTTTATTATTCTTTCTGATAGTTTAAAAACAGACAAACAAGCACACTATTAAGTGAGACTATTTTTCTGTAAAAATGACACACTTTTCATGGAAAAAAATTATTACAATCATATTCTTCAGTAATTTTAAGCTTAAGTATTTTTTCTCATTTAAAATGTAAAACAATAGCATTCTCATTTGCTATACTGTCATTTGAATTATAGAATTTGTAAAATAGTGTCACTTTATCAAAGTTCACTGATTCTGATGTCCAGCATTCTGAACTTGCCAGAAAAGCTTTCACTGAGGAGAGAGAAATTACCTGTCAGTAGGTCGCATTTGTTAGGATTTCTTCTGCTGCGTGCAGACTCTGTGTGCAGTGTATGCAGAAGTTAAGAGTACAGAGCAGTTCAGCAGTTATTTATCAACCGAGGCATACAATAGACAACTGGTAGTAATGTGCCAAGCTTTAGTATATCTGCACCGTGAATGAGACCCCAGATGTGTGTGAGATGCTGATAGTGAGACAGCTATTGGTTAGGTAAAACTTGGCCTCTCTTGCTCATTCTCAGACATGCAGAATTTCTCAGTTCCTGGGTTTTCTGTTGGTTTGTTTTTGGAGAATATCAGAACTGTCACAGTAATGTATTTCTTCTGGAAGTCTTTAGCTATTATTTTCTCAATAATTTCAGTTATATTTCCAATCTAGAGTAACTTTAAATTATACACACTTTCACATCTTAAAACAGCCAGTCATACACGTGGGTATTATTTAATAACAAGAACATTTGATCTCCTCTGTTGTTCAGATAAATGCTTATCCAAATGGAAACTTTCTCTTCATTGAAGGACTTGCCAATCCGAGGCGCATGGTGAAGCTTTAGAAAGGCTTCTTCAGAATAATTAATCATTTTTTAGAGAAAAGGATGTAAACACAATTGAAAATGTTCTAGTATTTATTCAGTAAACTGTAATGATGGTATACATCATGTAAATTGTATGCCATTACCCTTTTTTAAAATCTATGTTGTATTAGCTCATCCATTCTTGTTTATTACTTCGGATTAGTTCTGTTTCATACACGCATCATGATACTATTCCACTGCACTATTAGATATTTGTTGAAAAAATCTTATGCTAGTCACTTTTAGCATAAGCAAAGTGGCTATTACCCTGAAAGTTATTAATTTTCACATTTATTATTAAGCTGCACCAGGGATCACAAACGTTGCTAATAAATGAAGGTGCATGACCTCTAGTACTCTCAGATTAGTGGCAATAATTAATTGTAATCAGGTCTTTCCACTTTGAAGCGATGGGCCGTGGAAGCGATGGTGAACATAATGATACAAAATAAGGAAACATTTATATTGGGGTTGTATATTGGTATACGGGTCTTTGTTAGCTTTGGCTGTATTAAATAACTTTAAATGCCACTCAGCTTTGCTATATGTACTATTCTAAATAGAATTCAAGAAATAAATATCTCTCAGACTGTCAAAATTACACAGTGATGCAATATCCTATAATATGTCTGAAGAAGTCTATTCTTTTCTTGATACCATATGTAAGAAATTTAAGCAACAGCTGCTGACACAGGCAATGAACCTCACAGTGAGTTTCTTCTCTCTGCTTACAAAGTTGGTTTGTTTCTTTTCCCTGAAAAACAAGAAATTTTATAGTCACAGTATTTATGTAATACAGGAAAATATTTAAAAATGCATTCCACATAAGCAGGCTGTCTTAGCATGTCTTTACTATGTCTTCTCTGTATTCTCTTTCCTGTTTTATAAATATCCTATCTAGGATATTTATGAGATAGGATCTGTCTCTAACCTGTGCCTCATGAGATGTTTAGGATATTTATAAATATCCTATCTAGGATATTTATATCCTAGATATATAAAGGTAGGATATATATATAAGGTAGGATATATATTATAAGGTAGGATCTGTCTTTAACCTGTGTCTCATGAAATGTTGACTCAATTATAACTTAAACACACAGACAAAAACATATTTACCTCCTTGTTTCTGGAACACATTTTCTGCTTCGTGATGTAGCTGATCATGTTTCTATCTGCTTAAAATATGTAAGTGACATATGTTTTTTTATGCTTTGCAGCAACTTTTCATGCATTTATTTTAAAACCAATTTCAATATTATTTTAAAGCGTTTCATTTTTCTCTCCTCATCTCTTCAGGTGATTTTTTGTCTGTTTTTTTTCCAACAGTGTTTGCTGTTAGAAATGAGGATATTATGCACGAGTTTCTCCTGACTACTTGGGTTAGAGAAATAGTTTCTTTAAGAATCCCATTCCCTACTACTGTACCAGTTGTGAAACGATTTATTTCACTTTGGGATATTGAAAGCCTCAGAAAAGTGACCTGAAAAATAGCCTTAAGCAGTAGCCCTAGATTTTGTTTGCATGAGGCAGTGCATGCTAGTTTAAGAGTAGTGCCAGTGCACCTATATTATGGCATCTGCAGAACAAGTTGCACAGATGACTCAGGAGACTATACTCCTGCTTCCAATGTCAGCTCTTGCAAGGTGAGCTGAGGACACCTGAAGTCTAATTAAACCCTTGTGAAGGCACATGGTTGCAAGCTGACTGGCTTCTTAAAGAATTTATTTCACCTTTTCTTCCTCCTTAAACAAGAAAGAAACTTACTGAAAAACAACCCGGCTCCGATCCCATTGAACTGAATGGAAAATTTCCTGTTCACTGCAAACGACTTTAGATCAAGAACAAAGTGACCTTAATGCTTTTCTGTGATGCTTAAGTGATCACTCATCTCAGTGCTGGATTTCCTTCAGGCCTTCCTTCCTGCCAGCCTTTCTGCCTGCCCTGCCTGCATTCTGTTTCTCCTCAAGATGCAGTTTCAAACACTTCTTTAAAAGTTCAGCTTTTTTCTTAGCAATCTCGCTGTCTCCAGATGTAGTCTAAGCACACTTGTCCTTAGTTATTTTGCAATTTTAGAAAAACAAGTAGAATTTCAGAAACAACAAGTGGAAAAACACGTGGCTTTATTTATCAAACACTCTTCCTTCTCTTTTTGAAAGGCCAATTCTTTTCTAGTGTAAGATTCTCAATCATGGGCTTTCTCTTGAGCATCTATACATAACACCTAAAACAGGGAGGCATTCATTTTGATGGGAGCGTTTTGCTACTACTGGAATGCAAATAATATGTTCTAAGACTAGACCTACAGAAAAAGCACACATTATTTCAGTTTAGTTTCAGAATAAAGGCATTTGTAGGAGTGGGTTTAAAAATGATGTGGAGAGAGAGAGAGAGAAATCTGTAAAATTTTTGTTTGGTAGTAAACATTTATATGCCTCTACCACTGAGTATCTAACTGTGACCTATAAAAGAGATCGTAAAGGCCAGCCTGCTTAGTAAATAGGAGCTGCATTCAAGTTGCTTCAGCTGGCTAGACAATGAGAGCATCCACCCCTTGGTTCAACCTTTTAGAAATACTGAATGATATGTCCCACTCATTCTTCTTCACTAGGAAACGGGCCAGATTGTTTGCATGTGCTGTAACACCACCACTGCTGGGGACTTAAAGCAGCAACCGTTCTGTGCTCGTTCTGCTGTACAGCAATGCCGCTTGGCTTCCTTTTTTGGTTTCTTTTTCATTCAAGATGAAATTAAATAGAATTTTCACAGAGGGATGCACTGTGTTTGAGTAACAGCATTGAAGTATGGCTAAAGAGGATTGCTCCACGTTTGAAAGCGATTTCTTTTGGATGAGGCATTAATTACAATTATTTTTGTGCCTTTTAGATTTTATTATTACTATTATTTTGTTTACTAATTACAGACATGAAGATTGAAAGTCTGTTATGAGAAACACCAAATATTCTACCAAAAAAACACATTTTGTAACTACATCTATTCAAGAGCTATTAGTGTTTGTTGCATACTGGAGACATGGCTTTCTACATACAGCTACTCCCATACCTTGAGACACAAAGTCCTTGAGTTTTGCTGCAAATTTTTCAAGAGCATTTTGGAAGTACTGTTGAAAACTTGTCTGAGTCTGCATTAATTTTTATGTTCATCAAGTTATATGACAGGTTAGGATTACGTTCAAAAAGTTTTTGATATTGATGCCGTGCATATTTTAAGAAAAAGAAAAAAGTGAGAGCAAAGCAGAGGCAAAGCAGAGAAGACTATACTTTTTTTGGAAGACAAAGTTAAAAGGTTGAGTCAAACAAGATGAAGAAAAAGTAGCAAGCAGCTTTAAAACTTAATAGGCAAAATAAAATATTTCAAATTTAGAAGAGAGGAGCTGTGGCTTGGGCTGGCTGCAGGAAATGTTTTATTTTGTAGTCCTTTCTCTGTACGTAGGGGCCCGACATTTGATTCAAACAATTTCTTTTGCAAAGCAGTGCTTTTCTGGTCTTTTTAAAGACAGCTTCTCAGTCATGCTGCATTTTATGGTCTTTTTCTGCCTCTTAGTATTCAAAATTATAATAGAATACTTGGTATGATAGATCAAAGTGACGTTCTTGTCGAGTTTCCAAAAGCGATGTTTAAAAAAGTAATGCTCCAGCCCACCATGTCATCTCTGTCTTGGTTCTGTCTCCTTTTTCTGTAGCTCTGAAGAAAATCATGCAACTTATGTCTAATTAATATTCTTTTTGAAGATTACAATAAGCTATCTAAAACAAAGTAATATTTTTAATGTGTAAGGTTATTGCTGAGGAAGTTAGTAAGATAATAAAATATCATTAAAGACTAAATGGCAGGAAAAATTAAAACCAAATTTTTTTCTCATACCTTTGGGATTCAGAATTACTTTGAGTGCCAGTAGGAATGTAATGATTTACCCTTGTGGTGTGCTAACCTTGGCTGGCTGCCAGATGCCCAACCTGCTTCCCTCTCATTCCACATCCTCAGCAGGATAGGGGTAAAATATTAGATGAAAAAGCTTGTGGGTCAAGATAAAGACTGGCAGATCGCTTTCAATTACCTTCATGAGCAAAACAAGCTTGACTTGGACAAAACATAATTTAATTTATTGTCAATTTAAAAAAACGTAGAGCAGGATTTTGAGAAAAAAAGACAAAACTAAGAACAGTTTTTTCTTCCTTCTCCCTAGACTAACTTCACTCCTTCATTCTGAAGTTCTCTACTTCCTCCCTGCCAACACAGCCTGGCACAGAACAGGGAATGAAGGTTGCAGTCAGTTCATAACAGTTCATCTTTGCCTCTCCTTTCTCCTCACACTTTTACCCTGTTCCACTGTGGGGCCACTACCACAGGATACAGTCCTTCAGCTGCTCCAATCTGAGTCATTTTCATGGGCTGCTGCTCTTCAAGATTTGCTCCAGCATGAGTTCTTTCCAAAGGACACAGTCCTTCAGGAGCAGGTTGCTCTAGCGTGGCTCAACAGTTGGATGCAGCTCCTAGTGCTCCTACACAGAATCTCCACAGGTTACAGCTTCTTTCATAGCATGTCCACCTGCTGTGGCATGGGGTCCTCCACAGGCTGCAGTGTGGATATTTGGTCCACTGTGATTTTCCATGGGCTGTAGGGAGATGACCCGCATCACCATGGTCTTTCCTAGGGGAATGTCCTGCCTGCCTGCTGGACTCAGTTGTGTCCTTATGTAGACCTATTGAAACTGTCTGGAAAAGGGTCTGTCTAGCATCCAGCAGCCCCCGCCCACTTCTGACACAGGACACCTCTGCAGCCCCCTGCTGCCAACACCTTTCCATGTGAACCAAATATAGCCCTTTATTTTGCTTGGTTCTTCTAATCTACCCTAGCATGTTGCTGTTGGACACAGGCTAAGTCATTAATATTTAGGCTATGTGTGTCTTGATTTTACTCCTGCCATTTTCCTGATGTTACCACCCTGCTATTACATATGAACATGAATATGAATAGGTTGTGTAAAGGATGAACAATTAGAGGGAAAAATGACAGAGTCACAAGAAAGGGCCGTATTTATATGCTACAAATAAAATAGGAATGTAGCTTTTTCTTTCATACCTTCTCTGTGGGTTGCGCTCCTTCATCTTGTAATTTCCCAATTCAGAAATGGAGTTGATTGCAACAGGTAAGTGTTCAGAATGGGATTAAAATTATTTTTGTGATTTTTAGTCATATTACTGTTTGGGAGGAGTGGGATTAGTCTTTCCATGTCAGTACCTCCTCTGCAAAATAACATTTTTTCACTTCATATATGATGAGACAAAGGTATTACAGAGTGTGAAACACTTGGCTACATTTCGTTGAGGTCACAGGCAAATACTTGAGCTGGAGATGGATGGGGTTTTGTGTCAGAATATGTCTAGCGACAAAGCACATCCCTGGTACATTGGGTGAAGTCTTTTCTACCGGGGGCAGTGATTTACTGTCATCACTGTGACGGTATGTTATTCATTATTCAAGATGGATGATTATTGATTTATTTTGTGTGCTGTACTTTGTTTCTTGATTGGATTGCTAGATTGGTTTCAGAGGAAAAAAAAATCTGTATTGTCTTGTTTGTTCTATGATGAGGCTTCCCTTCAAAGGGGGAACACAGCTGCATGAAAACACGCTTGAATTAAGGTAGTTAACAGATATTTATATGAATGCAGTCTCGCTTGACTGGATGTTTTGCATACAGGGAATAAAAAAAAAAGGGTAATATTTTTAGTGGTCAAATAGAACAGCTGTTTTGAAATCTAAACTGCATATTCATGAACTTTCTTCCTGCCTTATTTAACTGATTTGAACTTTCAAATACTAATGCTTCCTCAGAAGTTTTACTCAGACTAATAGTCTTCCCATGTTTATACAACATGCAAACACACCTGATACACATACAGGCATTATCTTAATATTACCTAGATTTTGTTGAACAAAAGATCATTTAACAAATATATAATTTGCTGCCTTTATTGCAGTTTTATAAGTGACACTGTTATAGAAATGGGTATGACATTTGCATATATGTTTAATTGCTGTGGAGTGAACATAAAAAGATAAGAGAGCCAAGAGAGCTTATTAAAACTGAAATGAGGGCAAGCGATAAAAGAATATTTTAGTGGTGCTGCAGTCAGATATGTCAGTCTGCCCACAAAACCAATCTTATTCTTGGATTTTTTTTTTTATTGGGAACAGAAGATGCAAGTTTTACGTAACTGGTCTCTTTTTCTTTTGAGCTACACTTGATATAAAGAGTCTCTCCATGACTATATTTAAACTTTGGGGCCTCAATAGCCCAGAGGACCTTCTGGAGAATAATGAGAATGAAGTAGCTTCCATTCTTAATTTTCCATTTTTTCTTTCCCTCCCCACCTCCCTCTCCGCCTTACCCCCTTTTCCATCTCATAATAACCCAGGCTGTATGTAGGGGCACATGAGCCTAACCATGGTGTGCCTCTTAGCCACTTCTCTGAATTCCAACACTTCCGATGGGATTTAGTAAATAAGAATTATGTTTTTAGAGAAAGTTTTGAAAGGAATATTTCATTGTTTGAAAGGTTAAGCATTAGAAAGTTAGGAAAATCTACGATTCTGTGAAACACCAGTCTACTCTGGATATGTAAATAAGCTAAATTCACAATGAAAAATAATGTATAACCATATAACTAACAGCTCATAAATACTTTAAGTGCACAGAAAGGCAGAGCTAAAGGTATATGGAAATCATTTAAGTGAGAGCCTTCCTGTTTTTTGCATTAATGACATCATAACCAAGGCAATGCTTTTTTTATAAATAATTCTATAAACGTACTCCTGATTTAAAAGAATAAATAACCATATATAAAAATGTGCATATGCTGCATGCCACTGCAAGATCTTCCCTCATCTGCTTTTGAATATCACATTCCATCTGAAACCACCACAGATATTTTTATTTAGGCCATAAGTCTAGCTGTGCAGGAAAACTACAGCAGGAAATTGTCTTAGAGGAATCTATGCTCTGAAGAGGCAACCTATTTCTCCTCATGTTCGGCATTTCAGCAGACTGCAGTGAAATTCTGCTTTGTCAACAGAATAAGCCCAGTTTGACTAAGTGTTCAGTGCAGCCTTCACTCACAAATCAATGATGAGCTGTCACTGAACTGATGCGGGAAACAGAACTTTGTTACACAGCTTGTTCCACAAAAAAAATTTCAATTCTGTTCTCTGCAGGAAGACTCATAACTCCTGATATGAAGCTGTATTAGCTTGCTCCAAAACTGAAAAAAAGTGTGCTTGAATAAGTAAAATCTACCCAAAACCAGACGTATTTGTTTCATGTTCCGTCTTACTTCTCTCAAAACAATAGTTTACAATTAATTTAAGGAGGGACAGTCGTCTCTGAGACTCTTATAAATACTGCTCTCTGGGACTAGGTTATAAATACTGACAGCTGAGATTGCCTCAGCTATTTCTAAATGAAGTACGACCATGGCACATGTTTTTTCCTTCAAATATGTATCTTGTTTGATTTATTGTGTATGATGATACTCTGAAGGAACACCTCCCAAACCCGCCAAAACTGGTCATCCTAGTAGCTTAGTTTATCTGAGTAGTTTGCAATGAGAAGCTGCAGGAGTAAGGAGTAAGCAAATACTCTATTTCTACTGAAACTCCATCTTGCTATAAAAAGTAATACTCGTGTTAATAGCACTTATAGGAGCAGTTTGGTTTTGGTTTATTGTGTTTTCACAGTTTTCTGTGTTTACTGTGAAAGAGTAATGTCATTAATACTCATTGCAAAATAACTGTGGAAGCTAAAAAACTCATATGAAACCAGAAAAGCTACTCTTATATCGTTTGCCTATGTAAGTTTTTTACTGTGTGAAGACATCTTTGGTTTTATAATTATTTTCTTTTCATAATAATAGAGTGGGCTGCTGTCACGTTGTGTTTATCAGAGCTACCACAGTAAGTTAAAACTGATGATTACTTCTACGCTGCAATATATTTGAACACATTATTGAGTTCTGGCTTTCTTTCACAAAGCTGCCATGCTTCAAATGTTTTGACTGTGTTACGAGGTATGAGCTTTTTCATTTGTTTACTCAAATCCACAAAAAAATGTAGAAAAAATCCATTCATTGTTCCACTTCTAATACAATTTACATTTTAATATATATATATTTATGCATTTGATTAATAACTGTACTATATTCATTGATATTTTGGAATGTCTGAGACTAAGAAATTAGCTACTTTGAAAATTATTTAATATAATAACAGAAAAGTCTGTAATTTTATGTAGTTTTTTTAAATATACAAATAAATTCATAAGGGCCAAATATTCTGTTGTCAACACGTTTTACAATAATATGCAATATTCTTGTCATTAACACTAATGCATACATGTAAAAAGAAAAAAAATTGCCTCCGTAAGTTGATGACTATAGGACTTTGATATTGATCACAATAGTAGCAAAAGTGTCTCATAAATTTCAGCCTGTAGAGGAAGGAAGAATATAATGTTCAAAAATTGTGTTCCTCAAAACGTTTGTGTTGTGTTACTGCTTTGCACAGTTCAGCAAAAACCTTTTGCTGCATATTTTCTTTGCTGTGCTGCAATTTGTGTTCTTATTCAAGATCTCAGCATTTCAGTGTTACTCCTTATCTTTCAGTAATTGGAAACTGAAATATTTATGAGCTATTTTTCTCAAAAAAAAAAAAATAGTAGAAAGAGAGAGAAGTTATACTGAAAGCTTCAGAATAATGGAGTAACAATTGCAGATCCAAAATTACAATGGAAGTTTTGCCTTAACAAGCCCTGTTTAAAAACAAACAAACCTTAAGTTGCTTAGAAAGAAATAGATTTTCTGGGTTTTTTTTTATATGTTTTCTCTCTCTCTTCACAGTACAATTTTTCAGTGACATTTATAATTATGCTATCCTGAAATGTTATCAGGGATTTTTGCTACTATTTTATATTTGTTTTGTTTGTAATAGCTTCAAAACTGGTTAGCTTAGAAGAGAAATATCTCTGTTAATTTCTTGCCCGGTAAAAAAAAAAAAAAATATTTTGAGAATATTTAGGATTTAAGGCACTTATATTGATATGTTATCTATATATTTATAGTGAGATTCATAGTGTAAAGAAATATATTTTTGAAATAGATTCGAGTGAGGTTAAAATTAGTAGGTAAAACATAACATTCAGAGAAATATCAGTAGAAGGAATGTTACTGTGAAACTGAAGATTAAGAAAATAGAAATTGTATTTCAAATTTTCTAGGAAGGTGTAGAAACTCATTAGATGTTTTGGAAAGTTTCGGAAAAATCATTAGACAAGAGCATTAGCAGAATATGGCACATTCAAAAGCAGTTATGATCACACTCGTGAACTGTGGCTTTTACCACAAGATGCCATCTTTTGAATGCCTTAGATTAAATACCACTGAATGGATGGCACATGCTACAGAAAAATAGTCTTATAGAGAAACCTGATGGGAATATATTCTCAAGGAGATAGATCAAGCGAACAGAAGAGAGGCAGGGATATACACAGCTGAGAAAAGAAAGGGGGATACCTGGAAGATACCTGTGATTTGTCAAGAATGACTCATCTCCAAGATGGCTCATCTCCAAGAGCTGATCTATGGTCTCAAGTTTTAACATAAACATACTGATACCTCATCTGCTCCCATGCATGTGGTATCAAACTGTTCAGTGCCCAAAGATGATTGTGGAAAACATAAAGGCTTTGTGAGGGTCAGAGGAGCAGTGATGGGTAAGATACCCCCATGACCTGTGAGTGGAAAGTCACCCAGAGAAGTCACTTAAGAGGGGCTCTTTCCTGGAAAACATTCAAGCTGAAGGTCATATGGAGCTTACAAAGGGATGCAGTAAAGAAAAGTATTTTCTGGGAAAAAATATTCCTGAATAATGTTTTGAAGGGATTGTGAGGATGTGTGATACTTATTTTGGGATGTTTAGAGGAAGGGAAAAGGTAGGAAAGAGACTAAGGTATATTGAGAAGTGTGGGAAATGTATGGAGTAGAGAATAATAGGCAAAGGGATGGAGGGGGAAGGAGATAAAAGACTGTCCAGCATACATGAGCTGATGGGGAGTACTCTTGTCTGATCTCTGCAGTATGTCCTATCTTCTCAGTAAAGGGCATTTCTGTTTTCCATGTGGCTGTTTTGTCTACCCTAAATGGGTGTTCATGCATATTAGTAAGCTTTGATCTGGCCCGGTTGGTAAGTAGATATCTGAGACCCAGCAGCTGGTGGGAACTGTGAACCTTGTGCCAGCAGCTGGGGTGAGCAGAGGACCCGGGGCCAGGTCCTGAGATGAGTGTCTAAGGCCAGCTGCTGGAGGCACCCATGTCATGTACATGGATGTGTATATATTCCACTAGCTGACTTCAACTTAATCAGCTGGAGGGGAGGAACTGAGTTTGATCAGCTCTTTAGTTCAGCAGTGCTGTACATCTGTGTAGGTGCCTGTGTGACTGCCTCTGTGTGCATGTGTGTGTAAGCGTGTGCTTAGTCTGGCTGCTGGTGGATCCTGGGGCACAGAGCTGCAACAGCTTCTTGTCTATGTGGTTACTGCATTCAGCTACCTCTAACAAAGGCATCAAGGATGCAAGAAGTCAGGTTTCTGAACAAATGGCATGAAAATAGCTATCTAACCTAAATAGATCTGAATATTGAAATACTTGCAAATAGATATGAATTCACCGATGAAAAATGTAGCAAAGTGTTTAATTGATATAGGAATTCGCGGGTTCTTTTTGTTCTTTTCCAATTTGAAGAATAAAAATGAAACTGAAATAGATTACAGAAACAAAAACATGGAATGGAAAATGTGCTACAAAAATGACAATACAGGTTAAATTGTCTTTTCAGGAGAAATTTATATATTTATTCAATTATCTACTGATTATATAAACTGATGGCAGGGTTTTGAGCCGTAGCGTATTTACAAAGTGAACTAATGTGTGATAAACAACTCTTCTTATATTTACATCTTGGGAGATTTAGGAGTGAACTTAGGGCACAAGAAACAGCAGAAGATTAAACTGGCAGCACCAGCCCAGCTGGAATCTGTGACCTGCTCTGAGAGGAAGCAGGCACACAAGCCAAAGTAGAGATTCTTCATTTCTGACAAATGAAGTGGATTTTTCTGTGAGACCACCACCAAGAAATAATATGTGAGAGGTGTCTGCTACAGTCCTTCACCTATCTGTGCTGAAAGGCACTTTACAAACACACTGACACATAAAGATTGGGCCAGGATCCACAAAAAGAAAGAGCCACTGACTTTCAATTATCTGAAATTTATTTAGAATTGTTCAGTTTACATTTTATGTCTGAGGTGTGAATTAAAATACGTAGGAGAAATTTTTTTGTCTAACTAAAATAGCTTACACATGAATGTATGAATTAGATAAAGTTATTCAAAGCTGTCTGTGCAGAAATGTTGTCATATATTCATACTGCCACTGTTCACATGATTTTGGATTTTCTTGATATTCTGGATGATTCATTCTTCTGAGGATAAGAGGCAGCAGCAAACTTGAAAACTAAAACAACAGAGGAAAATATAGTATCTGGCACCTGTCTGTTCCTTATCCTCATACCCTGTTCACTGGGGCAGCTGAAACCTCCATTGCTTTTTTATTACTTTGGTGGCTAATAATAATATGACTGAATTCTCAAATGCATCACATTCTGTTTGGAGCCAGCCACGGGAGGTGGAAACCTGGTGTTGAGGGCAGTGAAGGTACACAGCTATTGTGTTTTTTTTACATTTTGTCAAAAAGATCAGGAAAACAAGAATGAATTTATCTGGAGATGCTGCAGAAGAAAGGAATTACTCATTCTTTAACATGGTGTCTCAACTTATGCTTTGAGAACCTTGCAACAAAATGTGTTTTCTCCCTGTCCTAGCTGCTTCAAGAAATTATTTCCAAGGGATCCTTGAAAAACATTTACTTAAAATGATTCACTGAGCTTTGTTTTCTTCTTTATGGAGTTAATTGTTTTTATGCTTACAGTCTTGGAGACAATGGACATTATGCAGATACAAGTATTGTGTTTTCAGGAGAAGTGTCAGTGTTGGGAGGAAACAATGGCATGCTGTCTCTTGTGAAGAAGAGATTTTATAGCTTTGACTGCTGAGAGAGTGCTTTGATGCTAGATAAAGCTTGCATTTCTACACTTTCCTTTGAACATGTGGACATAAAGATGACTTTTATGTACTTTTAAGTACATTTTAGGGCAGATAGGCAGACTGAAAAGAAGCTCTAAGGCTGCACTGAGAACTAACACTTTCAACACTGGGCAGAATAGGTAGCTGGGGTGTGTGGAAGTGCTTGCTTGCTGTATTTGACATCAGGGCTACTGTTGATATGATTTTAATGTTATACAATTCGAATTCTGGTTTCTTTTTCCTGAGCTTCCATGACTCTGATCTTCAGCAATAGCCCTGAAGCAGATCTGGGTCACACTTTGGAGCTCAGAATTAGAGTGAACTGTAAATATTTATTGTCTTGATACAGATCACACTGAGGCAATTTTGGAATCTATTTTGTGGTAAAACCGTTCATATGAATACAGTAGAAAATACCTAATAGATAAATTTCCCATGTACTTTAGGGTCATTGGATGAAAGACACATCTAATGTATATTAGATCCCTTTTTTATTGATCTGTTTCTTCAAATTCTGCTCTCTTTCCTATATGTAAATTCCATTTTTTTTTTGAATTCAGGACTCACTCTGAGGTATTCAGTTGTAAAAATTTCATCAAGTTCTCTCACCTTTCTAAAGGTTGAATTGGTGGCATGTTAAGCACTGCCGAAGACTGCCTTTTCTGCAGAAAGCCAGTACTTTCTTTTGAGTTCTAATTCACTCTGTACACAGTAATGCTCTTACAATCATCTGTGGGATACCATACTACTTGAGAGACCACCATCTCTCTAATTTTGCTTCTGATAGAGAGGACTGACAGATTCTGAATTGTTGATTCTTGATAGGAAAATAAATGTAAAATAAGAATATCTTAAGTTATTTTTGACAATTTGTTTCTCAACAAAGGTAGCAGCCATGAGTATTGGAATTGTTTACTTTTTAAATTGAGAGTTGTAAAGCAATTTCTTTTGATAATTTCCAGGAGTCTGGAGAAATGGCATCAGTGTGCTAGGAAATAACCTTGAAGTAATAAGCTAATAAATGTGATGATTTTTCTCTTGTTTAGCAGCTGCTTTGAAAGCCTGTCATCCTTACTCCCATTTTTATTGGGTAGATATGGGTAAGAGGGATAGAATTTCAAAAGAATCTTTCTCATATGTAAATATTATTCCTTTACAATCTATAATAAATACTATAGTTGTTGGATATCTCTGTCCATGTCTACCTTTAAGGAATATCTCTGATAGTGAAAGGTTAGAAATCTCTATTCAGTAAAGAAGACGCTCATCCAGACTCAGCAAGAGATAAATTTCTAATAATTCAGTAACAAGATGGAAACCTTCAAGAGATATTCTTTACACAGCTGCTTAACAGCCAAACGGAAAAATCTAACAGTATTTGAGACAGAACGATAGGATCTGTCCTCCTCTAGCTCAAATTCAGAACTTGTGCTAATTCATCAAGAAAAGAGAGGGTACGAGGAGGAAGCCATTCAGCATCTTCTTTGTTTCCAATAGTGCTCTCAGTTCAAGCGGTATAAAAGAAGGTGGATTGCGTTTACAGAAGGGATGATTTGATGGTAAAGATGTTCCAATATTTGATGACCTTATGAGTCATCAGGATGTAGTAACACCCAGTTGTTCCTGACAGCAGAAGCCTACAGAGACACAGCTGCTTGGGCACACACTGTTACACCAAATGGTAGGCATAATTTTAAGGGCCTCTGGCTTCAAAGAGTAAGCATTTTTTTTCCCATTCATTCTCATACCAACTGTTATCTTTTTCTGTCCTTTTTATATAAATTCTTGAAAAAGTGTTTTCCTTTAAGAGTTCCCCTCTACTGCCTGCCAATTAAAAAACCCCAACTAACCAACCAAACCTCAAAAACATAAAAAACAGATGTTCCATGAACATCTGTGCAGCTTTGCGGAAGAAGGCTTCTGGTCCTGGGGAACACCAAGTTAAACATGAATGAGTTCTGTGCCCTTGTAGCAAAGAAGGTTAATGACATTCTCCACTGCATTAGGCGAAGTATTGTTAGCAGGTGGAGGGAGATGATCCTTCCCCTCTGCTCAGCACTAGTGAGGCCACACCTGGAGTGCTGTGTCCAGTTCAGGCCTGCTTAGTGCAAGGGAGATGTGAACATACTGGAGAGAGTCCAACAAAGGGCCACAGAGATGATTAAGGCTCTGTAACATCTCTCCTATAAGGAATCAATGAAAGAGCTGAGACCATTCAGCTTGGAGAAGAGAAGGCTCAGGAGGTTATCCTCATGGTATACAAATATATGAATGGAAGAGTGACCGAGCCCTGGCACAGGTTGTTCGGGGAGGTTATGGAGCTAATCTTGGAGATAATCAAAAGCCAGATAGAATGTTCCTGGGCAAGCAGCTTTAGCAGGGGGTTTGGACCAGATGACCTCCTGAGGCTCCTTCCAACCTCAACCATTTTGTGATTCTGTGATTGTGTAGTAGAAAGAATGGAAAGAATAGTAAAACTTTGTTAACTTGTCATTTTATGAAGAAGCCATAGTTCTGCATTTCTGCTATTCTGGCAGATGATGCTAAGTAAAGTTTAAATTTACTTTCCTTCATGATTGTTGGTTCTCAAAAAAAAAAAAAAAGTGCTGTCAAGTCCTGAATTATGAGGATACAGTCTATGTAGAGGTGTTCCATGCTAAGGCATTATCTCCCTATCGCGGTTTGTAGAAAGCTAAAAAGATTTTAATCTGTAAGTGTATACTTGCACAGCTCTTCAGTCTGCCATGTCCTTTGGGAACATACATTGATCTGCTGCAGAGAAAACATTTTGTATCTTTCCAACACTTCTCCCTCTTAGCACTTTATGACTCATTGACCCAAAATTTCTTCACTAACAATCCCAGGAAGCCTCACTGAAATGAGTAGCTAATTTAACACTAAATTCATAAGTAACACTAAAATATTAAACATACTGTTAAAATCAGACTAGTAGTAATCCATACTGTACTCACTCTATACTCAATGCAGTACAATGTTTTTTTTTTACTAATTCCCATCCTTTTTACTACCTGTAACATTTTTACCTGCAAACTGTGTGCAAGTGCTAGTGTCTGAAGGAGTTCACATACCAAATATTTCAACAGACAGTAGTTTTAAAGTTGAGCTTTAATCAGAATGTGTAACATATAATGTTAGTATGCTTTAAAAACCTTCCTATGATAACATTGTTAAATGACGTAGTCTCTCTGGTTGGTTTTACAATTACTGGAACCCCTATTATACCCATTTGACTGATTTTTATATATGTATGTATAGATTATTACAGTATAGGAATATAGTTCTAAGAATATGGGAATTCTCTTGTGAACTGAACTGAAAGAAAACTAACTTTAAAGAAAATGTATTTAAATATAGATTTTTATACTGTAGGAATACAGATCTACACTACAGGGATACTTAGATCAATGTATATTCCTGTGGTGTAAGAGTATGGGGGTTTTTTTGTTTGTTTGTTTTTAATTAATCTGAAAGGAAGCTTTAACTTTAAAGGAAATTTTCTATGGTGTTATGCAACTGTGACTTCCATGTAATTGTCAGTGCACGTTCATAATTAAGATGACTGTCATAGTTTTGTTCAAGTATTTTGTACTAAGAAAGTGAGGTTTTATTAAAATGCAAAAATCAATGCCAGATTGATTCCATGTCTCACAAAGGGAAAAGTTTCACTTAGACTTTAAAAAAGACAGAGATCATACAGAAAAGTCAATAATATAAAACTGTACATGTATTTTTTTTCTATCTTAGTCACAAGGGAAGCTTCAAGATATTATAAGAGAGAAAATTCAATTCCCCTTCTAAAGTCTAATTTGTATTTTATTTTTACTGTCTAGAACATCAGTAAAGGACCTTTCACATCAGTCAGTAGCTCTCTCCAA
This sequence comes from Cuculus canorus, assembly GCF_017976375.1. Taxonomy (NCBI): domain Eukaryota; kingdom Metazoa; phylum Chordata; class Aves; order Cuculiformes; family Cuculidae; genus Cuculus; species Cuculus canorus. The sequence continues at coordinate 85,325,572 of NC_071401.1, forward strand.
CACAAGGAAAGCATTACTCTAATACAGTTAGATGTACTTTTACATCCTCTTCTGGCAGAGTTGGAGAAGAGAAGAGGGAACATGGGATGACAACATGTACGAGTTGTGTGATGAAACGTGAAATTTTTGGCTTCCAAGAGTGGAAGTGAGTGCTAAAATTGATCAATATTTTCTGGTGTGACTAAGTCAAACATATTAAAACAAGTATCTTGCAGAGCACTGATATTCAAACAATCCTGGAGGCTCATGTGTGATGTGTTATTTCATAGTATCATGCATATAATTAGGTGAGCCCTGAGGGAAGAAATCAGTGCTTGTGTAATTCAATTGAGGTCAAATGCTGTTTTCAAACTGAGTTGTCCCCTTGGGGCGTGGAAGCAGGAGATAATTTCTAAGGCACAGAGGAAAATTGCAGTCAACTTCTTTCCATCTCCTTCTACTTTTCTTCTCTTTTCCCCTCTTCCTCAAGCACTGTTCCAGCACTTGCAGCTCTGTTGCCTCTGGAAGCTTTGTAGAAAAAGAAATCTGTGGTTGCAAGCCATCCCTGAGTTTGGGGGGGAGCAAGGGGAAACCACCAAGTAAAAAAAAAGGGATTCTTCCTTAAAACACGCTATCCTGAACAAACAGTCCAGAAGCCACAGCCTGTTGAGGACATCGAACCCTGCCACCAAGGGGACCTTCCTATTTGGCAGCAGTTCTGGCTGCCGTAATGTATGCTGACCTTCCTCCCTTGCCAAGTGGCCTAAGGCTTCAGGCAAAACAACCCCACTGCTGCCTAAAGGCACTAAAAGGTTCTTCTGTGAAAGGTTTAAAGCTCACAAAGAGACTTTGGAACCACTGGCCAAGAGTACAAGTAGCTTATCAATAATGTGTTCTTGTTTTTTCCTCTATCCAGCTTTTAGGCATCCAAATAACTCTAACAGAAGTTACTTGAACTGAGAATGGACTAAATTGTGTTTGCAAAAACATGAAAAAATAATTAACGAACTCAACAAGTTTTCCCATGAAATCTGATGGATCAGTTATAGAAAGTGAATATTGCCATCAGTGTCCAAGATTACATATTAAAATTTAAGTTACTGTGAAGAAAAGGTGTTTCTCACACTTTTTTTTTTTTTAATATCCAGTTCTAAGGATTTGGTAATAAAATTACTTTCCCAACTCACTTTGTACGATGAGGGGAAACATAAAAGAGATTTTTTTCTGTTTCCTGTTTACTCTCTAGTCTGTTTACCCTGGTAAATAGCATAATACAATAACATAACACAGTACATGCAACAGATTTCCATTAGTGCAAAGCTTACAGATTTTCTAGTAATACTACCGAAAGGTAAAAATGCAGTTGTCGTCATGATGCACACTGGAAGAAAGTGTCTGCCCTGCTGAGTGTTAACTTCCTGATTAGTCCTCATGTTTAACATACCCTGCAAAAATCCAGTGTCATGACGGGCCATTTTTCCTTAAAATGAAGGAGAAATAAATGGTATGAAGAGGAATACAGAGACTTGGGAGAATATCCAGTCTCTAGTGGATGCAGAAGGAATAACAGTGACAGGGGATAAGGACAAGGCTGAGGTACTTAATGCCTTCTTCGCCTCAGTCTTTAATAGCAAAGAAAGTTGTTCCTTCTGTTTACAAATCCAAGAGTTAGAGGGGCAGATTGAGGCTCCCGTGATCCAAGAGGAGGCGGTTAGAGACTTGCTTGCCCAGCTAGACGTCCACAAGTCTATGGGGCCGGATGGGATCCACCCAAGAGTATTGAAGGAACTGGCGGATGTCCTTTCCAAACCCCTATCCATCATCTTCCAGAGGTCCTGGCTGACTGGGGAAGTTCCACTAGACTGGAGGCTGGCTGATGTTGTGCCCATATACAAGAAGGGTTGCAGAGAGGATCCGGGGAACTACAGGCCTGTCAGTCTCACCTCAGTGCCAGGGAAAGTCATGGAACAGGTAATCTTGAGTGCTATCATGAAGCACACGCAAGAGAACCGGGTGATCAGGCCCAGTCAACATGGGTTTACAAAAGGCAGATCTTGCCAAACTAACCTGATCACCTTCTATGACAAAATCACTCAACTACTGGATGGGGGAAAGGCTGTGGATGTAGTCTTCTTGGACTTCAGTAAAGCCTTTGACACAGTTTCTCACAGCATTCTGCTTCAGAAACTGTCAGCCTCTGGCCTGGACAGGCGCACACTCTCCTGGGTTGAAAACTGGTTGGATGGCCGGGCCCAGAGAGTGGTGGTCAATGGAGTTAACTCCAGCTGGAGGCCAGTCACAAGTGGAGTTCCTCAGGGCTCAGTACTGGGTCCAGCTCTGTTCAATGTCTTTATCAATGACCTGGATGAAGGCATTGAGTGCACCCTCAGCAAGTTTGCAGATGACACTAAGCTGGGAGGAAGTGTCGACCTGCTGGAGGGTAGGGAGGCTCTGCAAAGGGATCTGAACAGGCTGGACTGCTGGGCCGAGACCAATGGGATGAGGTTTAACAAGACCAAATGCCGGGTCCTGCACTTGGGGCACAACAACCCTATGCAGCGCTACAGACTGGGGGAAGAATGGCTGGAGAGCTGCACAGAAGAGAAGGACCTGGGGGTGCTGGTTGACAGCCGACTGAACATGAGCCAGCAGTGTGCCCAGGTGGCCAAGAAGGCCAATGGCATCTTGGCTTGTATCAGAAATGGGGTCACCAGCAGGTCCAGGGAGGTTATTCTCCCTCTGTACTCGGCACTGGTGAGACCGCACCTCGAATACTGTGTTCAGTTCTGGGCCCCTCACCACAAGAAGGATGTTGAGGCTCTGGAGCGTGTCCAGAGAAGAGCAACAAAGCTGGTGAGGGGGCTGGAGAACAAGTCTTATGAGGAGCGGCTGAGAGAGCTGGGGTTGTTTAGCCTTGAGAAGAGGAGGCTGAGGGGAGACCTTATTACTCTCTACAACTACCTGAAAGGAGGTTGTGGAGAGGAGGGAGCTGGCCTCTTCTCCCAAGTGACAGGGGACAGGACTAGAGGGAATGGCCTGAAGCTCCGTCAGGGGAGGTTCAGGTTGGATATCAGAAAAAAATTCTTCACAGTAAGAGTCATTGGGTACTGGAACAGGCTGCCCAGGGAGGTGGTCGAGTCGCCTTCCCTGGAGGTGTTTAAGGAACGGGTGGATGAAGTACTTAGGGACATGGTTTAGGGAGTGTTAGGAACGGTTGGACTCGATGATCCAATGGGTCCTTTCCAACCTTGTGTGATTCTGATTCTTAAGATTGCAGTCTTAAATGAAAAACATTGTTAGAAGTTCTGACCGTGTTTAGCAGGTATCATTATTGTACTGTGGTTGCATAACACCTTATTTGGAACTGCAGAAAGATGTTGTTTCTTATGATCAACACCAGGATCAACAGAGGTCTCCTTGCCCTGTTCACCCTTCCTTTGAATGCTGACTTTGTGTTCTAGATGAAGATAGATTTACCCTGAACACCTTTCATGAGAAAAACTGCCTCTTCACACAAAAGACAGACAGTGCCATTTTTTCCAAAGCAATCGCATCATGGCAGATAGATTGATTGAGAACAGTCATTACAAGAAGAAAAAAAAAGTCTTTTTTTATTATTGAGGTTCTTAGTTTCTGACTCTGCCTGCCCCCAGGCTCTTGACTGCTACAATAAAAATCTGTAAATCAGTTGATGGTCGGTATTGCTGCTTTAGACTCTTTTAAATGTAATGATCCTACATAAATATACCAAGTCAGGCAGAATTAAACTTAGGATACACTTGTGTGTGTATGTATGGAAAAGTTATTCATAAGTAGCACTTGAATATAACTGAATTCAGGTAAATGCATCTGCTACTGCTTTAAATATTACTACATTTGTTAACATGATACAAGTATCAGTAGCCAGAGGTAATTAATGGAAAGAACCTACTAGTAATGTGTTCCTGAGATGATTGTCTTCATTATCCTTCTGTATCAAAACTGAAATAATTTTCATTTGGATTGGTTGTTCTTTCTTCTGTTCCTGGACACAGAAGTTAGCAACTTGGTTGAGTCTCTAGTGTATTAACAATTATTAAACATTGAACCTTATCCTGACTGTGAGGCTTCCAGTAATTTTGTAACCTACCCCTTTTCTACAGTTTGATTTTATACAGAATTTAAAATTACTTCTAATTTTTTTATGTTCTACGCATTATAACAATATTATACACAGAATATTACAGTAAAACTTGAAAGAAAAATCTTTTTTTACTTTCCAAATGTAATAATTTATTCTTTTTTTTCATGTTATGCAGATGTATAGATTTTATTGGGGTAACTGATATCACATTGGACTATGTACAATAGACTTTAAAAAAAAAAAGAAGTCTTGAGTAACATGTTGTATCAAAATCACAAAACAAGCCCTCGAAAATAGTTAAAGAATTCTACCCATGTACCCTGGTAGTCTGTAGATCTTTGAGCCCTGTTGATTTCATAGGCATGTTGTGATAAAATTCGCAAGAGTCTTTGTTTTGCTAGACATGAACAACAATGGAGGCAGGTATTTTAGCAGGACAGTCCCACAGTTTTCCACACAATTTTTCCTTTAATTTTTTTGTAGTTGTCTGTTTTTCCTTTATGTAGAGATGAGCATGAATAAGGTGTGCCCTGCTTCTAGACTAGACACCTAAAACCGAAGATACATTCCTTTTTTTTTTCCACTTTGGTCATCCTCTCTTCAATCAAGAAAAAAACACGAAATGCACATGTGTATTTTCCAGCCTATATCTCAAAGAAACAACATCCTGAAGAGGATGTCAATTCAAGCAGAGAAAAACAACAGAGAAAGGAAAATAAATATTTTTCTTCAAAATGTACGGAAGTTGTTCAACTCAAAAGCTCAGTTGAAGTAAACCTTTTAATAAGGTTAATGGTGGTAATTATACTGGTGTGAGAGCATGGCTTACATAGGTAAATGACAAGCTTTAATCCGCTTTAATTTCTAATATTTACTGGTTAGTTCCTTTGATTTCTAAAATAAAAATAATTAAGTTTTTAAATAGAAACAAGTACTACAATTCATTGAAATGATGAATGCATAATTGTCATAAAACATTTTCAGTTGCTAATAATCATTTCAAGTTTTAAGTTGGCTTTGTTGCAATTAACTTTTGTTTCAGTTAATTGCAGTCTTAAGGTTTTTTTTTTGAAAAGCAGTCTATTTAATGGATTTGATTGTAAGAGTAAAGTATTGCAGAAGCTCGTCTATTACAAATTGCTATAATTCCATGTAATTCAAGGAAATTGTATCTGCTTATTGCAATTGAGAATCTCAGAAGACTAAATAAACATTGACCTTATTTTAGAAACTACTGACTTGGGTCATGAGTTAAGCAGAGTTTTAAGGGTGTTGCTGTGCGTTTCGGGTCACCGTCTGGAGGAGAGATTTTGTAACGTGGTTTTTTGAGCCTATTTTTTCCTGCTTTTTATCAAGATATTCTTTACTTAACTGTACTTTTGTTTTCTTTACAAGCCTTTTCCATACTTCATGCTCTTCCACAAACTTAACCGTATTCTTTTAGTTGTCTACAAAAAATTTTTTCAATCTTCACTCTGTCACGCTCTATCTCAGGATTTGAATATCAAGGTATCTTATATGACAGATATCCTTTGTGAATGTACATCTATAACAGCTGCAAATTAACTAAAATTAAAGTGAAATAGCTAGTGATGAACTGGTGAGGTAGATGTCATTTCAAGCAGAGAGAAAGGTAAAAAGCAGAAGTCTTCTGATTTTATTTAAGTAGACTCTTGTTCGTGCTCTATTTGCTTTCACATGGCTGCTGTGCAACCGAGAGGTTAAATAGTATCAGATAAGAAAAGATGAACCATTGATTCAAGGGAGCAGTGGGAAACTGGACATTAGAACAAATGCTTCTGGGATATAGAAGTCATTGAGAATTCAAGCCGTTTTTACACTTTTCTTTCCTATGATTCTCATGGGATTCAATTACACATCCACTGCTACAAGGCCTTAAAACTTTAAGCATGATAAATGGCTGCAACATTATAAGACCAATAATGTAATCAATAAATTAAAGTAGATATGATTGCTGTATTATTTTTACTTTCACACTTAATAGACAACAACTGTATAAATGACGTGTTAGGGTGAAGATGACTGCATGGGTTCATGTCAAAGGCCAAGGCAGCTTCTGTCATATGTTTGTTCATCAGTGGTAGCAAGAGAAAAAATATTTCCCTAGTCCTTATAAGCAACTCAGTCTAGTGGACAAGAGAAAGGAAATACATAGAATTCTAATAAGTCCTTTGCGATGTATTCATAATTTGTGTGATTGTCATTGCCCACATTTTTTTTAAGTAGCTGTTGCAGATTTGAGTTTTCAGACTGCTACTGCTTTGAAGCGTAGCTGCCTGGTGAAAAAGGACTGCAGTTTGGACCACACTGGAGAAGTAAAGGAGAAGAACTCTTTGTAGAATTTGCTCTTAATAATAAATGTAACATTGTGTTTCCATTGGGCATAAAATTTCCTTAGACTCATGAGCTCAAACACATGGAAAGGAATAAAAAAGAATATTTAAACGTACAAATTAAATAGCCAGTAGATCCCGATGTATTGAATCCTGTCATCCAGTAATGGAATCGTCTTTCATCTAGTTAGTGTACTCTCATCTCTTAGAGCTTGATCAGTTGTTTAGACCTTCTCCTTATTTCAAGTGGATAGATCTTTCAAGAACAGAGAATTTGGAAAAACAGTCTTAGGTGACTTTTAATGATTATTTCAAGCAAAAACAATTCATGTTCAGTGCATGCATCCTTTGCTTTGCATAAAGTTTAAACACCTTTATTTACTTTATACAGCCAGTTTCTTGAACGGGATAATAAATTATACTTACAGCTTCATTATGAGGAAGAGATTTTGTGTTTGTTCTCCTTGCAAGTTCATGAATTAACTGGATAGCTAAGGGTCATTCAATTCCAGAATTTACACTTCTAAGAATATTCTCTAATTTTATAGTTACTTATGTATCTTCCTTTTCAGGTTTACACCTTCTGTAGAAAATTGGACTATAGAGTTCTTTGAATGAAGTTCCTTTTTTATTTATCCTTAAGTATGTCTGTCCTGTCTTCTTCAACAGAAAAAGGAAACAGATACTAAAAACCTAATGAGAATGAGAAAATGTAGCCAGCTTTGAGATTCTGCCACTTCCAATACACACGAGACTGATGTTTATTAGCAATCAGAATCTGAGGATGGAGATAAAATGGAAGTTTTCTCTGTGATGTAGGCAAGATCCTCTTTCACTGTAAAATGGGTCAAACGAATTCACAAAACAGTAAAAGGGAAATCTTACATTGTGTTCCTGGAGAGTATTCAGTTTTACTAGCTCATTTGCTTCCCACCTGGAAACTCAAATGAGAAAAAAAAATAAAAAAAAATCATTTCAAGTAATTTAGTCTTTCAGCCTAATTAAAGTGCATAATGAAGTGTGGGAAGGAAGTCAAAGTTCCCTAGCCTCTGTTTGGCTGGTATATCAACATCCAGCAGCAGAGGAAGTAACAACTTTCAGGAAAAAGCCCAAAGTAATGAAGATGGTAGGTAATGCAGAAGCAATTATAAAATGCAGAATAAAAAATTAAAATAAAAATGAAATAAATAAATAAAAATAAAATATCTTATTTTTTTACCTTTGGCTCAGGATGATCATTTAAAAACACGCTCATGTATGTTTGCATTAATTATTTTTTTTCATATTAGACTTTTATTTCTATTTTTATTGCATTACAGAAATTCAACTTACTGTATGAAAGTGTCCATTTCGCTGACGGTGGGTGAAAACGACACTGGACTCTGCTACAATTCAAAGATGAAATATTTTGAAAAAGCTGAACTTAGCAAAAGCAAGGAAATTTCATGCCCTGAAATTGAGGATTTTTTATTTCCATTTAGGGAGCCTGAAATTCTGTGGTATAAGGTAAGGAATGCAAAAGATTTTCACCTTCAATAAGACTTTATGCAATGTTCTTATGATTTTCATGATCTAAATATGATATGAATCTTTATTGTTTTAAAATTTGTTAGGAACAGGCAACAGAATCAGGGATAGAAAAGAATGAACTAAATGTGAGAGAAATTCAAATGCTTACTTTGGTAAACTTTAGAGTTGATTTTTTCTTAATATCCATTTGTGGACGTTGCAAAAATTGGCAGCTTTCTGCTAGCAAAGAAGATTGAAAAAGAAAAGTGTTACTAGCCTGGTCTGTTTTGATATGCTCAGGTAAAGCCATGTGAGATCCTTATAGAGCAACTACTTGGCTATACCAGGCCAATACGTGTATCTAAAAAGTAATGGATCACAGACAGGTGTAATGGCAAATAATTAGCTGGGAGGCACTCAGCAAACTAATGTCAAAAGAAAACCACCAAAAGAATAAATTCCTCTTCTTTTTCTTATCAGAGGGCAAATATTAAGGCAGATAATACAATTTTATAGTCTTTTTTCTTTTTGATCACAAATAATTGAACTAGATTTTTAGTTATTTAGTGTATGCAAAGTTTATAACTAGCCTGGGCTCTTGCCTAGCCACTTTAACTTTGAGCAGCATTGTCAACAGTGGTCCAATTTAAGTGTAAGAACGTAGTCACTGAAGTGTTATATTATCTTTAAACAGGAATGCAAGTCAAAGACATGGAGATCAAGTATTGTGTTTAAAAAGGACACTCTTGTCATTCGTGAAGTTAGAGAGGATGACATTGGAAATTACACTTGTGAATTAAAATATGGATTCTTTGTTGTCAGAAGAACTACGGAATTAACAGTTACAGGTAATTACAGGCTCTTGCTATCTTTTATCTTTAGAAAAAACATTGAATGCTGTGATTTCAGCCATTATACATACGTAAATCACTTTTGCACAAAACTTTGCTGTGTGCCTAGATATGAATGATTAATACATTAAAGTTGTCCTGAATACTTCACAGTAGTATGTGTAACATTTTGAACAAGTCTGAGTTTTGATCTATTGCAAATGTTTGCAGGTAGGTCTTGGTTTTGAATGGAAGATGTCAAGAAATAGCTAATTTCAGCAAGCACTGCCTCTAATAGAAAATGAGAACATTAAGTGAATCATACTTCTTCATGTGGTTAATGCCTTAGTACCTACAATTAATATAATTCAGTAGCTGTAATTGCCTTTTGATATGAGGATAGCTGTGTCTACAAGTCAACAGCATTAGCTCTAGCCCAGTGAGACCATTGCAACTGAGTGACAGATACGTAAAGGGTAATGTTTGACCAGCAAGTGACTGAAGAATAGTAGCACTCTTCCTCTAGTACTCTCTTAGCTTTCTCTAATTTATAGTTCAAGAACTTCCTGATCTCAATCATCATGTGCTGTGGTTACCAATTAACCTATTTTCCATTAGTCTGATTATTCTTTTAATCCATTTATTCATGGCTTCAAAAACATTTTGAAGTATCAAATTCCACAGAGTAATTACATAACATAAATAAACTCTGTAATTTAGCAAACAGCAGTTGAAGAAGATGCATTTAATATAATCTGCATTTGAAACTACTGCATTATTATGTAAAATATATCACAGATGAAAACCGAATATATACGGTAATGTAATGTCTACAGCGGCATAAAGTATGAAGAATGGTCCATTAAATTTTCAGCTCCTCACTAAACTTATAACATCTATTTTACAAACATGTAAAGTGTATCGTTGAACATACACATCAGATAGAAAATTAGCCTCTGGAGTTATAGGATGACATTGGAAGACAGGAGTACATCATTATGTATGTAATGCAGTGAAGTTCCACAGTATATTCCTTAAAAGAAGGCAAAAACTCCTGGCAAACTGGAGGTGAACGAGATCCACATCACTGACAAAGGTGCTTGCTTATATAGGTTCTCACATCTTCAAAATACCTAATAAAACAAGAAACAAATCTTAGAGAAGGGGTTTTGTGGGCTTTTCTTGTTCCTTTTTAGCATCTAACAAATAAATATATTGCACACAGAAAATTAGTAACAGCACTTGGGATATGCGTTAGGCTAAATTGCAACAGTTTCACTTTATGGTGAAAAGTTTTCTTTCTATTTTGATGTGTCTCATTTGCCCTCCTCATTATCAGAAATTATAGTGAATTATGGTTTGTAATTTTCTTCTAGTAGATTAGTCTGGAAATCATATTGCTTATGCCATTTTGAGAAAATTCAAGCAATCAATCATATTTATTTAACCTCAATATCCAAGATCTCTTAATAATTTTTCTTTTGTACAGCATTGATTTATTTGGTCAATACAGACAGGCAATTACTGTCTAGTGATTAACCTTACAGTAAACATCCATATACTCTACTTGATTGACTTTCATATACGGAAAACAGAAACAGTCTTCAAGAATTCGATTTACACCAGAAGGAGGTTGTAAATTATCTTTTGCAATATATGATGTATAGATTTGAAAAGTACATATACCTTTAGTCCTCAGGTGATCCCTTCTCTCTCTATGGTTGGTGCTCTACTGGATGGAATACATTTCCATCTCAGACTGATGGAAAGGAGAAAGGAAAAAGTATTGGAACCAGATGCATGTTACTATTTGTGGTAATAGTTAAAAAAATGTAATTAATCACTTGCAGTGTAGGTAGGAGTTCAGTATTTAACTAGACAGAGACAGAAAGATACTTGGCTGATTTTGATGTGGTAGAAGTGAATGAAAGCATATGTAGGGAATTATTCAGTTTCCACCTCTGCAAATCCTGGCAGATGTAAGGAAAACCTCCAAATTAGTGAAATTCTTGGGTAGTACTGCAGATTTTCACATCATAGTTATAGTATTACAGGACTAAACAGGACTAACAGATCTACTCATAATAGTACTAATTTTATGCCACATATGTATTGATGTCTTGATAAGACAATGGAGCTTGGAAGGCACTGTTTGTTTGATTTGAAAAAAGAATTAAATTTAAATCCAGAAACTGAGAAATGTTGCAAATCCCAAATTCAAAGTAGAAAATTAAAATGATAGTTGATGGCTTTACAGTATTAATGAAAATGTACTTAATTGAAACAAAGGTATGCTAAATCTTTCTGACGTACAGTCTCCAGCACGTATCAGGCAGTATCAATAATGATCACGCTTGTGTAAACCCTTGCTAAGAATAAATTCCATCAGTAATTCCCAGCTCCACAAGGAGTAGAAAAATTATTTCTAAGACACTTGAAATTTCTCTACCAAGCATACTTTTTAGTTAGAATAAAAGAAATTAATAAATATTAGTAAGAATTACTAATTTGCCTCAAACTTTCAGATCATATGGGAAGTTGCAATGTGTTTATGAAAAAAATAGATTTATGAAAAAGATAATGTCTCTATTAATTAGCATTACTTTGTATGGCAATGATAAGAGTGCCATCACTATACAGTCATGATCAAAACAACACAATCATGTTTTTTTCCATTTTGTGTGCTATTTTTCCATATATGTGTTTAAGTAAGATTAGAATTTGGACTTTCTATATTTCTTTCCTGGAATATACTACTTTTCCTCTAGAAACTCACCCCCCCCACACACACCCCCACCCCTACCCCTCTGCTGCAAGAAATCCACAAGTCAGCTGGTTTGTATGTATACATTTCTATCGTTCTATAGAAGATGAAGACATCTGCCTTTGTGCATTGTTACCGTTGCCTAGTAAGAAATCAAACGGTTAATTATTTTTCTAAGAAATCGTAGGTACCTGGTTGTTGACATAAGAAAATTCAGTGTGTTAAATAGAGTAGAACTCTGTTAAAGTAGCATTCTTGTCCTGCTTTCTACCTAGTAGAGGATAGGAGAAAAAGGCAAAATATCCGGAGAATATTATTACAAGATCATAGGAATACATTCCAGTTACATAAAATTCTCTTCTTCCTTTGAATCTCCAAAACTGAGAATAAACAAGGGAAAAATGATAATTTTATAAAGTAACATTGTATCAGTGGATAGCCTATCTCTAAACAATTTTTACTGATAACTTTGCCTCAGATTGGAAACTAAGTTTGGGCCCAGGCAGTCATTTGTACAAATGTCATGAAGATATTTATTTTAAAAGTCTTTTTTGCAAATGACAATTTAGATGTTCTGTAAATGATATCAAAATAAAAAACTAGTAAGATCGCATGAGAATGATCCTTTGCTGAATTTATAGGGAAGGAGAGATGCCAAGACTTTTTCTCACAGACTTCTTGTGCTACTTCATGCAAATAATATATCTTTTCTTTGTTTCAAATATACACAAATTTGACTCTGCAATTCTAAGTTCATGAGCACCATAGTTCTACCTAAATTAGAATGATAGACCTAATACTGAGGAGACATAAGCAAGTAACTAAGTGAGGAATGCGTCCTGTAAGTTTGTTGAAAGTACACTGACATTCACAGTAACCTGAAATTCCTGGTCATTTTCAAGAGAAATCTTATTGGAGAAGAAAGGGTAGGATTTCTTCAGACAATACGAGAAAGGATAGAATCAGTTTTCTTGACCTTATAAACAGCCATAAAAAGCTCTCTTTCTGATATTATGCATAGGAATTAGAGTAGAAGGTGAGTAATCTTTATAAGAGAACAAAGCCATGTGTATAATCAACTGCAAAAACATAAATTAAGCTCCTAGATTGCTTAAGACTGGCAGGATGAGCCAACTATGACATTGTTGGGATGAGGCACTAGCTAGCCTTCCTCGCCTCTCCTCTGTGGGCAGCAGTGGAAGATCACTAACTTCAGGATCCCCTTTATTTTAGCTCACAGTACAGCCTTACTGCCTCCTGTAGGGACCCACTGTCGCTATTGTAGAATACTAAGCTACGTTATACATACATTATTTTGATTATTGATGTTGTGTATGGTTTTTATGATAATCTCAGTGCTTTACACCTTACATATTTATGCGCCTCATAGTGAATTATTTGTAAATAATACACAAAATCTTCAAATGTTATGTATTTGTTCGGTACCAAGAACAGGTATATGCTTTACCTCTTTCCAGAGTACAATTCCTTCTTATAATACGAATGCGTATCTTAGATTTTTAGGATAATTCTTTTTGCTTTGATTTTAATATTGTTTAGAAGATCTGTATCTCACACTGAAAATACATTATCGTCTAAGTGGTTTGAATCAATTTCTGTATTGTTGAGATCTGACTTATCAATCATCTACTTTGCAAAATACAAACTATACACTGATTATTCTAGCTTGTAATTAAAGTAAATATTCACATAAACTATGCAATTGGTAGTTCTTGGTTTGTGTTTGTGTGATTAAATGTCCTAAAAAATCCTGCAATGTACAAAGACACTTTAGACATTTATACCTTCAGACTGGTCAGATTAGCACTTTTTTCTTTCATATGTGGAAGTTTAATTAAGGCATGCCTGCTTTCTGTGATACACTTAATTAAATGTATGTTCAGACATGGGAAAGAATCATATTTTAGTAGCATAGTATTAATTTAGTTATAGTGCACATAGTGGATCAAAAATATGTTCCAGCAGGTATTTCTTTTAATTAAATCTTTGATTTAATATTATTATGATTATTACTTATAGTACCAAGACAAGTGCAGAAACTCTTTCCACTTTTGCAGAATTTCATTCAGGTCTAATGAAGTCCTGCTTGGGTTTAAGAGGGAGATCATGAATCCCCACTGCAGTATCAAATAGTTTTCCATGATGAACAACATAAAGCAAGCAGACCTTATTAGCCTTGCAGATGGAGCATTACTTATTCAATTCCTCCATGACTTTTTTAGTTTTAAATATTAAAACATTTTTTTCCATTCTGTTCAAAGTAAGAAGCCCTTATACCTTACAAATGGAATCAGGGCTAATCAGTAGGTTCTTATTCCCAAAGCCTTTCCTCAGAGAGATCCTTTATTGTCTTTGTTCATTGATTATCCCCCTAAAGTCCCCTTGAAAGCAACTCCTACTGGAAGAAGCACAATTTTAGATTTACAGATTTGAGTATGTTCACCAGGAAGCTATAGCAATAGTAAGTTTAATGTAAATTAATGCAAGTATTTCTATTATTTAAAGTTAGCCTGCTTGGTTTAAAATATTTCTGCAATAATCTTGAAAGTGCAAGTACTCTTTTGCATCTACTACTCATGACTTTTTTTGTCTTTAGATTTTTTAGGCAAAGAAAGAAAGTAATTTATCTGTTTCACGATAATGCAGTAATTGACTCTGCTGGTGTTGCATAAAGGTTGGGATTTGTCGAATAAGCTTTGTCTCTTTTGCTTTCTGACAGAATTAGTCTTCATTAGCATAGTAGAAAATCTTAAGTGACTGTATGTATGTATGCATTTTTGGTTCTGAAAAGACTACTGTGAAAATAAATTGTGTGAAGAAATAATTACAATTAAATTATATACCTAGCCTCACAGATCACTACATCTGGAACTTACATACATGACCAGTCACCATATTTTGGGAAAAAGAAAAGGAGTGCTGGGGGGACACTTTGAAGGTTTTAGCCTGCTTTATGTTCTATATTTTAACTATGTAAGAGAAAATGCATTTTTTTTCCCAAAAAACCCCCATTGTCTTTAATTTATTTCCGGTTCTGCTGCTCTTTCCCACTCAATACATTAGAATGCGGAAAGGTGCTGCAATAAGCATGTACCTCTTTGTTTTTAGCAGGTGCTAAGTGAGAAAATTGTTAAAGAACAAAGAGGGTTGTCTTCCACATGTTTAGAGCTTAAGAACACTCTGCTTGGTTTCTGCAGTTAATGACAGGGATGAACCATTTTGAATGCACCCAGCCCCTCTTGGCTTCAGCAGATCCTAATAATTATCAGAGCTGATGCTTATTCCTTTTGTTGATCATGAATTTAATTCATCTCCAGAACATATTCAGATAGAAATTCTATTTACCATTATTCTGTGCAAAGACTAATAGAATATAAAGCAAACAATAGACTCATTATGAAAGCAACATGTTCAAAGTGCCAACCTAGCATTTTTATAATGTATAAAATCCTGTAGGATTAACAAATTCGTGCCTGAAGTGTGGGTTGGATTTTTTTTTTAATTAGAAATGAGTGATGTTCTTTTAAAGTACAATCATTTTCGTATGGCTGAAAATAAGGGTCCAAATTAATGTCCTGTGTGCATTTGAGTAATAATAATCAGAATGTTATGTAAAGATTTCATTAAAACTTTGTCTATAAATATTCATTTAATGTATTAATTGTAAATGGGTTTAGTGGGTTATTCAAACCCAGTCTTATATGAAGGCAACAATGAGAAAATCTTTACATATTTTACTTTAATATAAGTACAAAAGATGTCATGTACTATATGTTATAAGTTGAAATTACGAATTAGAACATCAACTAAAACTTAGCAAAAGAATGGACTCAAAAGTTAAAGGACAATATACTCAGCTCTATATTGAACCTTGCTACCTGTGACCTGATATTTCTGACTTTGCGATATGCTAAATTGGGGTCCTCACAAAAGCCAGCTTTACTGTTTGGAGATTATTCCCATCTATGGTCACTGGAGAGAGTTATAGAACACTAACATATATTAAAAAAAATGGGGTTTAGTATGTTAAAGCAAATTATCAATATTTACAAGCTTTTTTCAGTCATTCTTTTTCACTGCGTGTTATGCCTATTGATATCTATGCTTGTCTCACACAACGTGAATAAGTGGAAAAAATATGTATGACTTGTAATAGTTCATAGCAGATGCTATGAAACAATGTAATTGATGGTGCCCTCATGATGTCTGTTGGAGTCCTCCTTCTTGACAATATGTTGTTGGTGAAAGCTAAGGGGATGTTTTAACGTTTGGTAATCAGTAGAAGAAATCCTCCTATACCCTGACAAAGATGAAGAATTCCACTTAAATATGTGTTATGTAGGAAGTGCAGTATGTTGCTGTGTATGCTGTTAGAATTACGACAGTTTTACTTATTTCTGTTGATTATGTTATTAGAAACCTGAGGACTCTTTAAGCTTATGTCAGAGTTCTTTTCCTGCAGATTTTTTTTCAATTGTGGTTTTGTGTATAAGGTTAAAAAATAAGATCAATAAAAACCAACACTGAACATATTTGGGTTTTATATCAGTTGAGAAAAATTTAGGAAAATGCCATTTCCTGATTCCCTTTTCCTCATGAGTCACATCAGAATATTAAAATATAAGCATTTTTTTAGTGGATCTTGTTACCATGGTGCTGCTTCCCATTGTTGCAGTTTAGTGTGGTAAAGTTGTTAAGATGAGCTCCATTCTACAGAGAAAAAGAAACTGCAGATAGAAATGTTTATTACAAAACTCTAAGTGTTAGTGACTTCTAAAGACATAAAAGACTTATAAACCCTTCGTTCAATAAGATATTCAAAAAATTAAATAAATCTGCTCTTAAGGCACCCAAGATGCTTGTTAAGCAACCTTTAAAAATGTAGTTAAATGACATTCAGATTTAATGTTTCGCATTATTGCTATGGAATCAGAAGACTTCATTTTACTTTTATGTTCCCCTAGAGTATGTTAAATACAACAATATTGTCCTAGCCGAGCATTTATCATTTCCCTAGCTTTTCTTTGAAAGCTTTAGATGATTTATATGTACAGTGGAGTCTTCTGGGAGGGTATTTTAATAGAGTATAGAATGTATAAGTACAATAGCATATGGACCTTGTGTTGCTTTCATCTTCAAAAACAATCTGTACTCATCCTTAAAATTAGGCTGTATGCAGTTACATTAACTGAATGTTTAGCTTTAAAATGGAGGGTAATTTTCCATTATTTTCAATATCTTTCAACTAACTTAGTCAAATTCTTAACTTAGAGCCAAGTTTTATGATATTGCTACTATATATTTTCAGTTTGAAAATCCAGATAATACAAGTATCTGAAATAGTTGCAATTTTTATTACAGAAAAGCTTTGCTTAAAGAGGAAGAAGGAAGACACCTCATTTTTACTGCAGCATTGTGTGCTTGGGTACAGTGTTAAGAGAACAGTAGCCTCAAAGTAATGTAGAAAGTATCTAAGATGTATTCCAGTATGCCAAAAGTACATTTATCTTAAAGAATACTCATGTCTTGAGATGACCTCAAAAATACTGTCCTTTCTCCTTCACCGTGGCCAAAAAAAGAAGTGATTGGCTTTTCCCACATTGTTGCCTGCCGGTAAAAATTAACCATCTAAAAGGTCATAGTATATAAACAACGGGAAAAAATGTATATGAAATTTAAGGAACAAGTTTTACTTGGAATTCTTTTAAAGGTGTGAGTTGGAAGTGAATTCTTGTTTTCTTTGAGATCAGTGGCAGTGTGCCCACTGATTTAAAAACCAAATATTTTTCCTCTTTTGACTTTTTTGTTAAGAAAGATGAGAACTCAAGTTCATTTGAAAAAACAAAATCAGATTTTTAGAAGATCCAATTATGCAAATCACCTTGATGTTTTATTGGTTATTCTTTCTTACAATTTCTTTTTATTAATTATTGATTTTTAAAAAGACATTTAAAAATACCTCCATTGTGTTCTAGTAACAGGAGAAAAGGTATGATAGCTGCACATTGACATTCCAAAATAGGATGAACAGTAGATGAAAACTTTTTCTACAATAGTAAAAGGAAAAAATCTGCCCATCTATTTGTTCATGATTCTAAAATACAGTTTTTATTTCAGAATATAGCTGAAACTGTTGTTCTTCCTAGTTTACTTACTTGGTGAGTAGTTTGATCCTACTCTTAATGGAATCACTATGGATAAAACAGCTACTGACTTACTATAAAGAATACAGGGCTAAAATAAAGTAATCGAGAAGAAATTTTCAATTCTAGGGTACTTTATTTGAAAAGTTTAAAAATGAAAAGTATGTGAAAAGGAATAGGAATGAATAAATCAAAATTATATCATAGTTCAACTTCTGATGTTTTATGTATTCATATATGAGAGCTTAATATCAGAAAACAATTTCACCAATTCTTTTTTTTTCTGTGTGAAGTTGATAACACCTGGTTATTGTTTGAATATAAGAAAGAAATTGCAGCTAGCAATGACATTTTTCAATTCTTTAATACAGTACTTTCTTTCACTTTGGAGTATTATATTCACATCTAGAATTACATTAACTTAAAAATATGAGATGTAACATCATAGAAACAAGATTGAGGGGTCATATAGAACAGTGGATTTCCTCCATATTTCTTAAACAAAATGCAGAGGGAGGAACTAGAATAGAAAGATGTCTGTAGTTTTCTCCCTTTCTAAATCATTCTATCCCTTCTCGCTACATCCTTTCCAAAACTATGATATTTCTCAAGACACAGGATAAGACAAATTCTCAGTTCCTATTAGGCTCTTTATAGATTCAACAGTCCCACAGCGTAATTCTGCTCAGGTTGTGGGAGGTTTATTTATGGTGAACATTTGATCAGTTGTCTGTGTTTTTGTTTTTTTTCAAGAGATAAGATTCCTCTCACCTAACTTTCATACTTACACTCAACTCCATATGAGCTAGTTGCTCTTCATAGCAATTCTGTGGCATTACTTGTCTCCTTCTAATGCTAATGTGTGAAACATCAGCTGAGATGTTTTATATGAAGCCCCACTTCCGTCCCTTAACGTCTCTTTCAGGTGACAAACTCAAATGTAGATTTACAATATAGGCATCTAATTTATATGAATCCTACTTTAGGGTTTCACAGTTGTTATGCCTATAATATTTGGAATGGTAAGCTGGATTTACATAACATTTTGTTGTTATAAAACAAGTCCAAAAATTAATGACAGCTTTTTGAAGCAGACAAGAACAAATCTGTAGTAGAAATGTCATTTGGTTTTAGACTGAGATATACAGCTGAAAAATGTAAGCAAGCTTTTGGGAGTAAAGACTGTCTTCAGGACACTGGGGCTTAATACATCAACTGGTCTAATAAAATATATTACTTCTACCACGTTTTGTCTAAGCCATCATGTCTAAAACAACATTATGATTATTGTTTTTCATGGTATTTAAGTTTTCTTATGATGGAATCACAGCACGTATTTCTTTAAGCTAGCTGCATTGTGCAAAATAAATATAGGGTTTTTTATTAAAATCTTACTACTTTGATTCATTTTGGCAGCTGGAATAAACTGTGCTTCACGTGTAACACCGAGTGTACCCTTTTCCATTCTGTGCTTTCAAAGAAAGTGATGATTGTGGTAACAGGATAACTGAAAGCTTTCCTTTTGTTTCACTATTCTGAATACAACTCAAGCTAAACACAAAGAAAATTGAGTCCTCTCTGAAAACAAGGGTTTTGATTTAAGACCTGGGGAAAACAGAATAAATGTTTTATCAGTAAGTAGGAGGGTTATGATATTTCACTGTAGAGGTGGTAAATTTATTTTAAACTACTACTTCAGTTCACTACTTACATGCATCTTCTATCAGGATGTTCTTAATGTTGCTATCAACTGGCACTAATGCCCAGGTGGGTAAAAAACCTGAGGAGAGATGTGATTTTTATTTTATATGTGATGTTTATTTTTTATATAGTATGCACAGCATGGGAGTCAAGCATTACACTCCATGAACAACTCCTGCTTCTTTTGCAGCTTTGTGCTTTACATTAGAGCCCAAGCACCAGCTGCCTTTTAGCATCCCGTGCTGGACATGTCCTAACATACCACCCTCTCCTGCATCTGACATAGCTTGTGATTTCAATGACCGAAAAAGACCTTTCTCACTTTGTCGATCCTGCCCTTTGAAAGGACAGACCAGTAGTGCACTTCAGGTCCTGGCATCGCTTCCAAGATACACTTCATCAGTAGCAGCAGCTGGCACCTCTGAAGGGGCCACCCTGTCTCCCCACAAACACTGCTATGGTTGCTCCTGCCCTCTTTCAAACTACCCATCTGTCCATCCCCCCCTTTGAGAAACTCAGACAGTGTCAGTGGACAAGCCAAGGCTTGGTAGGAAGGCAGTGTGAAAATAACCTGCTGCAGAGGCTTTTTTTCTTCTCCAAGTGACAGGGGACAGGACAAGAGGGAATGGCCTGAAGCTCCGTCAGGGGAGGTTCAGGTTGGATATCAGAAAAAAATTCTTCACAGTAAGAGTCATTGGGTACTGGAACAGGCTGCCCAGGGAGGTGGTCGAGTCGCCTTCCCTGGAGGTGTTTAAGGAACGGGTGGATGAAGTGCTTAGGGATATGGTTTAGGGAGTGTTAGGAATGGTTGGACTCGATGATCCAATGGGTCCTTTCCAACCTTGTGATTCTGTGATTCTGTGATTCTGTGAGATGGAGGCCACAGAGACCACTGCTTCTGTGGGGCCAAAGAGAACACCTACCCACCCCCACCTGAGAAACAGAGGAGCCACAGCCTCTGGCTGAGAGCAGTCACCCTCTGTGCAGTGGCAGAGCATTGCTGAAATCTTGTTTTGATTTTCAGGTGCTTTACTCTTTCAAACCGATTCCATTAGTTTTGGAGAATTTTTGAGCTAGCATTCAGAATTCAAAAAGTCACTCATGAATAATTTGGCAGAGGGCGAAAAATGCATTGTGATAAGCTAATTTAAATAGAAATAGACTCATTCCTTTGTGTGGGTTGCATATTCTTTTTTAAAAAACAATCTAGATTTTTATAAGCAAATTCAGATTTCTGAGGAGCTACTCTGACACCTCCAGGAAAAAAAAATAAGACTAAGTTTGTCAGTTTTGTACAATAGATATTTATAGCAATATCTAGAACTTTCAGTTGTGTTTGAGGAATGGCAGTTTTTCAGGATGAATGAGAGGGCAGGAACAGAGATTAAGGAAGAAAATATCTGCAAAATCTGGATAATGTGACATTTACTGGAAATTATGTGATCATAACAGGAAAAGTATTTAGCTTTCCCTACTTTTTTTTGCACAAATAAAAAGCTGTACGCATAATAAGAAATAGTCCTATGCAACTACTGTTCCGACAAAGAC
The DNA here is from genome assembly GCF_017976375.1 of Cuculus canorus. NCBI lineage: Eukaryota > Metazoa > Chordata > Aves > Cuculiformes > Cuculidae > Cuculus > Cuculus canorus. The sequence continues at coordinate 85,346,544 of NC_071401.1, forward strand.
ATGCTTAAAGCATTGAAAGGGAAAAATATTTGAAAGAGCTCTTCTGGCTTCTGTAAAGTGAAGGACATTTCAAAATGCTTTTGCATGTGCTCTGTAGTGCTTTATTGTAATATATTATAAATGCTAGTTGGCAGGTTATGTCTCATATTTTCAAAGGCTAAATCCTGTACTGCTCTGCTGTAGGTGTCTTCTTGTCTATGTGGTTCATGAACACCCTTGTGATCTGTCGTAGTAGATTTGATATGCGCATAAAACCGAGAGAATAATGATTTGCAAACTCCACTCAGAAAGGTGTACACACATATATATGCCTTCTATGGGCTGGATAGAATGCACAAAGCACTGAAAATGTCTTATTTTATGCTCTAGTTTATCTATATAGGAAGAAATTACCATATTTAAGCACAAGTTCAGGGTCGTGTTATTATTTAATAGTTCCATAAGAAACGTGATAAATTCTTTGAGTTGTCAGTTATTTGGTTTTTTTCTGACTTTCTAAAACAGGAATTCAGAAGAATGTTACTTAATTCAGCAAAGATAAAACAACCCAAAACAATAGAAATGACACTTCTAGGCCTTAAAGGCCAAATTAAGCGACTTTCATGACTTAAAAATTTTCTTTCTGTTTTTGAATGTATAGCAAAGGAACTCTTCTTAAAAACCATGACAGTTGACCTAATTTCCTTATTAAACTGAGTGTTCATAGTATCAAAGGACAGAAAACTTGCATTAACTTGATTAAAAATACTGTACTGAGTCAAGAGAAAAAATGATGAATCTACTCTTGGGATTGTAAAAGCATTTTGTGAGCAGGAGACATTTTTAATAAGTAAATTCTTACAGAATGAATAGCTACATATGTAGAAGGTCCTTATAGTTCATATTCATGTTCATTATGGAAGACTTAAGGAAATGACTGGAGTATGAAATGCAATTCTGACTTAAGAAATTAATTGGAGGGGGTCTCAAATATCGTATGTTTGTGGCAGTTGATAAGACCTAGTTAAATTAAATGAACTATTGCTAAATTTTTGGGCTATGGATTGTTTCTTCACCATGCATAGCAAAAAGGCATGTATTTTCTTAGAGGCCTGTCAGCACTACCAGCATGTTATGTTGTTATCTGCAATTTCAGCCATTAAAAGAGAAGCTAAGCCAGTCAGTGTTGGAGTAAGTTTGTCATAGAATTGAAATACTGAAATTGGTTTGCATTGAGACTACTTGCATTTTCAAACTTCATTGTAGACTCTACAGAATTTTAGAAAAAAAATTACTCTGTATCGTTGTGCTCTTATGTTGAAAGATTTTAAAGAAGCTGAAAGCTGAATTAATTTACAGCTAAGAGACATTTATTATTTTTTTACTTATTCAAATAGAAAATGTAGTCACATGACTTTTAGAATAATTTTTACCTGTTGCATTTTTTATTAAAAATATTGAAGAGTTCATGGTTAAACGCATACACACATTCACTAAATCTGAATGACCTGGCTGATTACCAGTCAGCAGAAAGCATTCCCAGTTTGAACAAATCCTCTTTTTCTTCTCCAAAACCTTCACCGACATTTTCATCTGAGAGGAGATGAGACAAGATGTTGTTTAGATGTTTATTTGGTTTTGTGCGGAGAAAAAATAATTCTTTTTTTTTGACAGTATTTAGCTGTATTTAACCTCTACTGAATTTTGAGTAATACATCTTTGAAGAAATATGTGACTTTCTGCCCTGGAAGAAAAAGACAATTCTTATAAGAAAAAGTTACTTTTAAAATCTTGCTTAGAATTTATTATTAGAAAGCTCTTCTATAAAATGAGGCAGATTTTCATGCCTGTAGTGATACACCAACTCTTTTTCCTTGATGACAGTGTTGCTGAGGCAAATGAAAGGATTGCTGTGTATTCAAACCATGAGAGTAGTACAAGACTGGAAAAACAGCGTATTGGTTTGAGACAAACATATATTTCCTTCTACTATGAATCAGGGACTTTGAAAGACTTTAAGAATACACCCTGAAAGATTCAGTGGGTGTGGGAGAAAGTGAAAATGTGAAGATGAAAGGAGTAAGAGGCTTCCACAACTAGAAATGAAAAAAACCACACATAGAGAAAACAGAGATTTGTTCTTCTAAAGAAAGCCTACTGTAAATGTGTTTTTATGATTTTCCCTACTGTGGAAGTCTGCACTAATTTTCACAAGACTACTAACACTGAAGACAGTGATGAGCTAATCAGAAAACAGGAATATATTTAAGTTAAAACAGTTGTATCTGCCATTGTGAACGGCTGCTGTAATCACTACTTCTAAAGCCCATTGTTGGTTTCAACAGTCTGTGATACAACGGAATTACAATAGCTGTTGAGAGTCCATTAAAGAAAACAATATAAATGGAATTAATATGCTTAGATTTCTTTTTATTCTATACAACTGATTGAAAAAAGAAATGGTAGGGAGAGAAAAACAAGAGGGCAAATCATTGTAAAAAGTAATTAAAGGTCTGAATACTTGGAGGGTAAAACATTGCCACAGCTGCAGTGAAGACTATTTGGCATACTTTAAAATATTAAATGGATTTTTTTTAAAGGTTATATATTGAAATATTGTTATGATTGTTGAGATATCAGAGATTATCAGAGATATTTTGATTCTAATTTCTTTTAAAAAAAAGTCGGTTAAGTAAGGCTTTTAATTTATTGAGTTTGCACCAACAGGCTCTATAACAAATATTTTACAAGATTTTCTCAGTTGAAATTACGAATAGTTAGACTCTGGCAGAAGTGCAGAGGTGATGGATACTTAGTTAACTTTTTTACATTATGTATTTCTGCATTCAGCTGGTGAAGAATGTAACCGACCTGAATCTCACACAAATGATGCTTGAATGTAAGTTCTGTGTTCGAGGTCTTTCTAGACTGATACAATAAAAACATCAGCTAAAAGCATATCTCGCCATCATTTACTTAATTAATAAATAATGATTTCCTCTCTCACCCCCAAGGATAGTCTTCACAATAATTTTAGAATTAATATGAAATCCATTGAAGATTTTTACTTTTATCTGTCTACTTTGCCTTTACCTGTCATCATGAAATGTTTCAACCACATCATTCAGCCTTTTCCCTTTTTAAAAGCTTTATAATCACTGTCCTCATTCTGAGTAACATAACAAGTAAGAGGTTTCAAATCACCTTTGAAACTATTGCTATGTAGTGTACTGCATGATTTTGGTTTACTTGCTTAGTTGCTTTTAATCTAGAAATGGCATTACAGCAAAGAAAGTAATGCTGTCAAATATATTAATCCATTTTTCTCCTTCCCTAAGGTTATGTTGGCTACCTATACAGACATTTGAGAAATATCTATACGTCTTATGCTTGAATATTAGATAATGTGGAAGTGTAAATGCATAAAGAATATCAGAATAGTGTTTTAAAAGAAGAAGTTAATGTTTAATGTGGTTTATTATGCAAATAACTTGTCACAGCCTGTAAGCCTCCCTCCATACTCCTACTGCACTGAAGAAAACCCCAACACTTTAGCTAGGCAAAATGAGAAATATTTTTTATTTTGTCTGGTAAAAGTAAGGTGGGATTTCTGCACCCACATAGCATATTTTTTTAAAATAACCTTGACTAGCCTTTGGAACTTAATTCCAGATGTCTGGTACTCCACTCATGCATTGTTATAGGGTTTAGATCACAAGCCGCAAAAATTGTGAAAGTGAGTCTGAAGAAACTCTATAGCTAGGCAAGCACCTGGAATTCTTCTAAACCTTTTTTTTTTTTTTAAATATGTCATCTGTAAGAAAGTGAATACTTACACTATAAATCAGGCTTTTAAATATTGATTGCTAATGCCTTGTTTTCTTTCTGGGAGATTTATTTCTGCTTAAGACAGCAAGAAGAGAAGCTAAAATTAGATTCTTTTTTTAAGAATCACGATTCAAATCTTAACAAACAATGAAATATGAATGCAGAAATAAATAAAAAAATATAATTGAGAACTTAAACTGTGTTGAAGTGAGGGAGTATGGGAGGAGGTCATGTGTTAAAGAAGGCAGATACTGCAACAAATGAGGCTCAAAAAATCTTAGTAATACTACTGGTGATTAATAATTAGGATGTGCTTCTTGAAAGATCACACTATTCCCAATCTTTCTTTCTAAGTGACATAATTCTGTTACCTGCACAGTGGTTCCATCAAATGATGATTTTTGTGGCGCTGCTAGAGTTGGTGAAGTGTAACCCCTGTCTGGCAGTCATTCTTGGAAAAAAGGTTTTTGTTACCAACAAAGCAAATAAATAATGTGTTTTAATCAGCTGCTCTGATACTGCAAGCACAGTAACATGCAGGAGCTTTCTGGACATATCTAGACAGTTTGAGGTTTGGAGACTTTTTAAAAACTTTTCTTTAGTTTCACTGCTCATGAATTCAAAGACTCAAAACAAAACTTCTCTCAATTTATCAGTCATTTGCAGGAGATTCATAAGAAGAGAGAGACATTAACTTTCTGTTTATAAATTAAAAGCTTGTCTCATTATGATTCCTGGGTGACAAATATCTACATTACAGAAAATGTCATTATAGCCAGCCATAATTGACACCCTCAGTGGTAATCTCAGCAGAGAAGATGAGTCTTGAATAGTTTTGGAGGTTGCACTACTAACCACTATTAGGTGGACTCTCTAAAGTACATTAGCCAAGGAGGGGTGGAGAAACCTTGTTTTCTACTCTAGTTTGTAGATAAATAAAAGAATATCATCGTCCTTTGCTACTCAGAACAAATAACTTCATGTAAAATTAAGTGGGCTTTGTTATTTTTCTAAACTTTTTTTCAATAGTTCACCTGCGACTGTTACAGAAATGGAAAAATAAATCCTAAATGCCATATCAAGATGTTTATTAAAGCGTTGCCTAGGTTCAAATTCTTTTTTTTTTCAACAGAAACAAAGAAAATAATTGTGTTATTCCCTATGTCACTTCGAGACCCCTTCAGCTCAGCTGTATGGTGTAGCCACATAGTTTAGCAGCTGACAAGAGCGATGAGTTTGTGCACTGTTTACAATGGCCTTAAGTGATGATTGGTCTTTGCATTTGAAAATCATCATTGCTGTAACCAGAATCCTAGAGTTCACTTTGTATTCTCTGGAGGTTCTGTGAGGTGTAATTTCACAAAATAACTTTGCAGGTATATTGTGAAATTTGAGACAGTAATTTTGGGACCAGTGTGGGCCTATATATATATTTAAATGGTATTAAACTGGTTAAATTGATGGTGCTTTTACTCTATTTTTCAGGTAACTGTTTTCAAATAGCAATTTGTACAGTGAAAATCAGTATCAGCATTCAGAAAGGCAGCAATATTTCAAAAAAAACAAAAAAAAAATCCCACCAACTAATAGAACAACTGTTAATGATAGCCTGTCCTGCCTATCTCAAAAGGTGAAGGGAAGGCAGAACATTTGCACTCTTCTGTCAGTGTTCTGCCCAAATTTAAAGCTGTTGCCTTTAAATTCATGGCTGCATTGCTCTTCTACTCCTCCTATTTCATCAATCCTTCTGCAAAATAACTGAACAATGCTTGAGAGCTGAGATAGATATTGAAAGTTTCTAGAAAGGTCAGCTGAAACATTATTGTGCTGCTCTCAGTCTCTCTCCCTGCTGGATCTCAGGCTCCTCACAGCCATGCTCTTCAGAGGCAGCCTGTGAAAAATGCTTGCCAGCAGCACTCCCTTGGTAATTGTTTCTTGATCCAAAGATGCTGGTGCTTCTAGAATAGGCAACATGTCAAACTGACAGTGAAAACTGCACAAAGCAGAGTTGCCTCTGACTGTCAAACCTTATGCTGTTGATGCAAAAGGTAAACCTCAGAGAGTGACTGCAGGTAAGAGCCACTCATTCTAGATAATCTAGATTTTTTCTAGTCAGCCGCAGGCTTTTATGAAGACAGGTTGGATATGACAGTGCTAGGACTAACCATTATCTTCACATTTAGTAAAATGCAGAAAATTTTCTCCAAAGGATCTTTCAATTGCTGCATTACAAATAGAGACATACAACAGTATTTTGTGTGCTTTTCTTTCCAGTCACAAGTTCTTCTGATCAGATTCTGAGGGAAACAAATGTCTCCAGATATTGACTTCAGATTCTGTAAGTCCACCTAGGTTCATAACATTATTATGTTCCAGACAGCATGTGAACATTAAAGTAATGAAGCATTCACCCTGAATGATTTATAGAACGACCTTTCATTTTTTATAAAAGTTAAACCAACTAGTTCAAAGCATTTTGAATTAATACTGCTTTTAGTTTGTGATCTGCAGGCATAAGGAAAGATATAAAATATGTAGAGCTACAGGATAGTTAGGTACAACTTTATTTATTCAGTAGGTATTACTTCAGTACTAGTGTAAGCTACAGTTCCTCCCTGGATCATCGTCCTCCATGGAAAACTTTAATTAGCTCCTTGCTAACCCTCAGACCATTTCTAGAACTGCATTCCCCTACCCTCACACAGCAGTGAAAAGGCTGGTCAAGTAGAATTATCATTCTACTTCATAGGATCATGAAATGGTTTGGGTTGGAAGAGACCTTAAAGATCATCCAGTTCTAAGCTGCCTGCCATAGGCAGGGACACCTTCCACTAAATCAGTGTGCTCAAAGCCTCATCCAACCTGGCCTTGAACACCTCCAGGGATGGGACATCTACTACTTCTCTGGGCAACTTGTTCCAGTGCCTCACTACCTTCACAGTAAAAAAATTCTTCCTAATATTTATCAATCTACCCTCTTTCAGCTTAAAACAATTCCCCTTTGTCCTATCACTGGCTCCCCAATAAAAAGCCCCTCTCCACCTTTCCTATAGACCCCTGTTAACTATTGGAAGGCTGCTAGAAGGTATCCCCAGAGCCTTCTGTTCTCTAGACTGGATAACCCTAACTCTCTCAGCTTGTCCTTGTATGGGAGTTGGTCCAGGCCAGTGATTATCTTTGTGACCCTCCTCTGGACTCACTTTATCAGATCCATGTTCTTCCTGTGCTGAGGACTCTGAAAGTGAATTTAGTACTCCTGGTGAGCTCTCACAAGAGCAGAGTAGAGAGGGAGAATCACCTCCCTCAATCTGCTCATCACATTTCTTCCAGTGCAGCCCAGATTGGCTTTCTGGGCTGCGAGCACACATTGTTGGCTTAAGTTGAACTTCTCATCCACCAACACACCCAAGTTCTTCTCTTCAGAGTTACTCTCAATCCATTCTTTATCAAAATTGTGCTTGGGATCGCCCTGACCCAGGTACAGGACTTGCCCTTGGCCTTGTTGAAATCCATGAGGTTTGTACAGATCCATCTCTCTAGTCTGTCAAGGTCCCTCCAGATGGCAGTCCTTCCCTCCAATGTGTTGACTGCACCACACAGTTTGGTGTCATCAAATTTGATGAGAGTGCATTCAATTCCACAGTCTGAGTCTCCAACAAAGATGTTAAACATCACCAGTCCCAATATCAGCCCCTGACAAACACCACTTGTCACCCATCTCCACTTGGACATTGAACTGTTGACCACAACTCTGCAACCATCCAGCCTAGTCCTTATTCGCTGAGCGGTCCATCCATCAAATCCATGTCTCTCCAGTTTAGAGACTAGAATATTATGTGAGACAGTGTCAAATGCTTTAGGTCCAGGTAGATTATGTCCGTTCCTTTTTGCTTATCCACCAGTGCTGTAGTCCCATCATAGAAGGCCAAAAGATTGGTTCAGCACAATTTGCCCTTAGTGAAGCCTTGAAGTTTGTCACCAATAACCTCCTTATTTTCCATGTGCCTTAGCAAAGTTTCCAGGAATATCTGCTCCATGATGTTGCCAGGCACGGAGTTGAGACTAACTGGCCTGGAGTTCCCTAGATCTTCTTGGGGAATGTGATGGACTGCAGCTAATTAGAGATATTCAATTCTTGTTGAAATTATTCTTTCTAAAAATAATTATTACCACTGAAATTCCAAGAAAGTTCATTGCATTTTGTTTTTGTAATTGCTTTTTTAAAAACAGATAAATAACTTTGAATTTAGGCTAGTATTTTTGTTGCAACACTGTACAATATGTTTTCCAAGCAGTCTATTTTGGGATTGATTTGAGGTATAGATTTTAAAGTAGTAATGATAGTGGCCAATAGAGTGTAAAAAAAGGGACATGAATCTGTATATAATCTTAACTGTATTCTCAAAGAAGGCATATCCGTACTGACAAAAATAGGATGGAATTAAAGGTCCCTTTGACAGTGGCTTTCTCCCGATTACTATTTCACAGTATCTGAGAAATCATGGTTCTTTCCTCATAGTGAGAGATGGAAGTCAATAGGGCATTTCTTTACTGAAAAAATTGAAGATACTGCCTCTCAGATGAGTATATGTTAGTATTAATAGCATATTTTGTGGAAGAAAACTTAATCTTAGATAGTAGGGCCATAGTTTGGCAAGCCAAACCTCACTGGTGTGACTGATTGGTGGTTGCCTGCCTCTAAACACTGAAATTACTACCTAGTATGTATCAGAACTATGTTTTGAAGTGTAAGATCTCTAGCCAGACCCTAACTGTGATTTTTAGATAAGGTTTATCTATAAGAAGGGGGCAAAAAAAATATCATAAATTGTCTGTTTATACTGATATCCATGCTAAAATTACCAGCTTCTTTCATGAGACAACAATGTCCATCAGAACCTCTGGACTCTGTAAAACTTCCATGAGAAAAATATTATATTGGCGCAAAAGAATCTTTAAAGGTTTACATTGATATGAGACTGTATTTATTAGTTGCCACTGGAACTGCCTGATGTTTGTATCTATCTCTTTTTCAATGTAGCTTGTCCCTCTCTGGGGAAATATATCTGTCACCAGCTCAGTAGAAGTCCCTGTTATCACAAAGTCTGCTGCCAATTGCTGGCATCAATTTGAGTTATTACTGATTTTTTGGGCTTTGTGTTCAACCAGAAGATGTGTAACACATAGAGATATATTAGTACTTTTAGTACAAATCATAAAGTAGGAAAGGGTCCTTAGATAACTTTATTAAGGAAGAAAGCACATTAATGATCTTTTTGTGAGATTTTATAAAACTGTAACCACTTGCTTGGATAGGTGTGCAGTGTAACTTTTAATGGTGCATAATATTCATATATAATTGCATTGTATATTTATCTTTTTTACATTCCTTGTTTTCCCTGATGTCATCCACTCTATTCTTTTATTTAAATTGGAACCAAAAAGTAAGTTTACGTTTATTGCAATGATAATATGTTCTGCTTCTGGTAGTAACATATAAATTAATGAAAGAGAGAAATACAAGGAAACTGGACTGTCTTTTATTTTTACTTCTAATTAAGTAATTGATAGAACAGAAATGTTAATACTGTTCATGTGTATTAAATTAGAAGCTTTTAGACAAGTAGTCATGACATGACTTGCAGACTCAATATATTCAAATTCAAATATCTGTATTGTATTTCTAGGAAACTAATTCATAGTAATACCAAAAACGTCTTTATTAAAGATTTGGATTTATTTTTATGAAGCTTTCCTGGCTTATTTATCACTGTTAACATAATGGTGTTTCAAGAACTGTAGCTAATTTTTTAACTTTTCATGTGCACCTTTATCACATTCTAATTAGAAATACTGACTGCTCTTTTTAGCATGGTGAGGTGGCTTTAAATAACTTTGAAGGTTTCAAATTAAAAAAAAACCACAAAGAAGATATCTTGTGTTGCAGTGGTAACTAAATAATGTGTTCATATTAAAACTCAAAATATTGACTAGAGGTACTGCCTGTGGAGCTATAAATAAATAGTATGTATGCAAAACAAAATGACTAGTCCGCTTTCTTTCATGTTCTCTCTTAACCTTTTCCCTGAATACCCAAATACTTTTAAAATGCAGATTTTCAACACTTTAAGTTCCCAACAGAGAGCAAACTTTGTGAACAAAACATAAATTTGTAGTCTAAGATGTGAATTTTTCATTGAAGTAGTAAGAAAGCAGTTACAGAGTGTATTTAAATTTTCTCTTAGATGAAGTAGCTACTGAATTCTCTGTTGAAGACAAATGCTGAGAAATGTAAATAGGACACACAGTCATACACAATGTATTTATACTTGGTTGCATATATAATTTACTTTTTAAAACTCCTTTTATTGTAGTTTATGGAAGTAAGGCTTCTTCTCATTTTTAGGGTTGGGAAAAAGTTTTCAAGTTAGAGGACTGTGTGATTTATTTATAGGACTTTTCAGAAACTCTTCTGAAAGATACTAATTCTGCTCTGAATTAACCAATATCTCTACATGTGGACAATAGTAGTTGCATAAGGAGAAATGAGAGAACCAGGGTATTTCCTGAGAGTATCTTCCAGTTTTCTCTTGAAGTTCAGGGAACTTTTCCACTGCTGACTGTACTTAGAAGTCTTTTTGTGATCTCTGTTTCACTCATTTGTCTAGTCCTATGTATTATTTAGGCGTCCACCATGCCTTGCAGGAAAGAGATTTCAGTCTTTTAGCTAAGGACTGTGTGAAGAACAATATTATTGTTTGTTCAGACTCTTTGTTTTGCTAGGTTTATTCATGGGATTTTGTATAAGAAAAGTGAACGGTCTTTCTCAGCTCTTCTGGCTGCATGATTTTATTATAATGCTTTCTGATCTCTGCTTTCAGTCATCTAATTCCCGATTGAAAAGTCTCAGATTATCTGCTTACTCCTTATATGAACATTACTACTTATGTGGAAGAGAATGATAAGAAAGTATGTTCATAAAACAGTGTCCAGGTACAAAATTTGAAAGCAAGTATTTGAGGAAGATACCAAGTAAGATCAAACATGTTAGTTGAGTTTTGCATTTATTCTGTTACCTGTGCCTTCTTTTTCTTTTTAACTTTCTATTTTGCCTTAATCTTTTAGCTATCAAATAAACACTTCACAATATTTCTGATCTATTTCTTAATTTATTTATTCACATGTTTGTGTGGTTTATGATTTTTTGATGGTGGAAATAATTAATCTGGAAAAATCTAAAACATTTTCTTCTCATCATTGGAAGTTCCAGTACCATCTTTAAGAAAGCATAAGATAAGAATATGGTATATGCATATGGTCATAAATTCCTATTCTCTCTAGCTAAATAACTTGACCTGTCAGTTTTAGTGGTCGAAGATTAAGATACTTGTTCAAGGCATGCTAACTGTAAAATTGGTATTTATGATCAGTACAAGTCTTTTGGAGGAAATGTAATATTTGTTAATAGTTATTGACGGGCTGATTCTATTCTAATTTACATTGTTAAAAAACAAGAATAAAGTAGATTTTCCAGTTGTAACACAGAGGCTTCAAAGAGATGTTGCTGTCATGCTACAGAATATTCTGGTTCTCAAATGTAGAAGAGTGTGATTTCAAATGCCTCCAACTAAGTGTTGGTGCAAAGCATGCTGAAACCAATGAAAATACGTCATAATTCTCTCCGTTTAAAGTTGATAAACTTTAGCTCTCAAGAAGTCTGCATCCAGTATTTGTTTGGCTGGTTTGGTTTTGTTCAATCTGTTGGTATTTATGCCCAGCTTTACTTAAAATTTTCTTTATTTTTAAATCCACAGAATTTAAAGCATACAGATAAAATAGTGATCAATTTAAAATACCCGTAGTATAAAGCAGTCACCTAGATATGCTCCCAAAGGCTAAAGCTATCTTGAAGACTTTCAGGAGAAATAAACTCCACACAATTACACACAAATATACACAATGTGTGTGGTGATAGTCAGTGTGTAGTTTTGTCTCATCTTTTTCTAACCACTAGGCTAGAAGAAATACACCATGTATTTAGTCTGTGCTAGTCATCTAGGCTCTTGCCATAATCAGGGGAGAGCAACAAAGGATCACGGAGGATATCTTGAGATTGATTCACAGTTAGAGGTCTCCATTTCTGTCCTCAGTTAGGGGAGACTGTATACAGTTTAAATGGGTGTGGTTAGTGAATTATATCCATTCAGGACAAGCAGAAATCATCAGTCATTTAGAACTGATAGCAACTTGATTCTTGTTTACAAGATATAGAATATGCTCATGGCTGAAGTACTCAGGTGCACTCAGATTTCTGCTACTGTTTTTCATTCTGAGTTTTACCTTCCTGGTACTTCGGTTTCCCTTTGAAAAAAAGGACACAACTGTACTTTCATTCTCCTGCTTGTCAGACAGTATAGCTCTTTAGATTGTCGTTTACTTTTTTTCTGTGTGTTGAGGTCTCTTGTAAATTCTGCAACACAAGTACTAAAAGACAGTATTCCCTATCATATATACTGGATGTAAGATACATCACCTTTCACAGAAATCATTAGTATTCAACCTAACCCTCCTTCCTTGTTGCTCTCAACCCAGAAATGATCGGGACAGCAAACTAAATAACAAGTTGCTAACAGTGAATTATCCAGATAAGTTCATGTCCAAATCCACAAAATAATCTCATTTTTTGGTGCTGCTCTCACGAATGGATTTCACAGCAGTCAGCATCAAATGGAGAAAAATGAAACACTTTTTTTTTTTTTCATTCATTAACAATGACCAATGCATAGTTGTTACTAAATAAGACGAAAGTTTTTTTCTATTTTATCAATGTCCTCTTTTTTCCGCTCAACCCTAACTCTTATTCATATATCTATATCTATCTATTTAAGTATGTAAAATATTCACAGCACCGTGGAGAGATGTAGGCTGTGCGCTTCCCATGTAGTGGTGTCATGACATATAGGAATTAAAACCCTATGAAGATCGTCACATAAGATGATTACTCAAAAAGAGTATATTAGCCCAGGATTTGAAATTGATGAACAATTTGCAGTGTTTATGCTGTATGACACAGTTATTACAAGAAGAATGTAATAAGAAATTGTCCTGGGTTTAGCTCTAATAAATTAAATCTTCTTCAGTTTCTTATGCTGGCCAGCTAACGAGAAGACAGGAAGTGCATGGGAAGCTGGGAAGGGACACATTTGGGACAGCTGGCCCAGGCTGGCCAAGGGGATATTCAATACCATGTGACATCATGCTCAGTATATAACTGGAGGGTTTGGCTGGAGGGTGGGGGATTGTTGCTTCTAAGTGGGCTGGGCATCAGTTTCCGGGTGGTAAGCGACTGCAATATGCATTACTTCCTTTGTATGTTCTTTTATTATTATTTTTGTTATTATTTGTTATCTTTCTTTGCTGTTCTGGTAAACTGTTTTTGTCCCAGCCCATGAGTTTTACCTCTTTTTTTTTTTTTTCCTTTCTGATTCTCTTCCCCATCCCGCCAGGGCTGGAGAGGAGTGATGAGTGGTTGCATGGTACTTAGGTACCAGCTGTGATGAAGTCATGTCAGAATTACTCCTATCTGGTAATGTGTATCTTAACCTTATTGAATGGAGCTTAGGCTTGTGTTAAAAAATGAAACACTCGTGCCTACAAGAGATGCTAGTTGGTGCAACTAATATTGGAGATTTTCTTTAATGGAAACCTTAACTCTGTTCCAAATAAATGTAGAGACAATAATAAGAATTTCAAGGATTAAAGCTGTGATGTATTTTAATTCTTGACACTGCTAATAAATTTCTTATATTAGTTTTGCTGATTAATTCGTATGGCATGAAGAATAAAAAATGCAATTGGGATGAGAGAATGAATATTTTCTTACCAACCATAATTGATCATCCTTTCAGACTGTAACACTATATCTCTCAGTGTTTTCTGGCTACAAAACTGTAATCTGCACTGAAACATGCAGCCTTGTTGGAAGCTCAGTATCTTCCAAATACCAGAGGTAGTATTAACAACTGTGCTCAAATTCATCTCTGTTCACTATTTTCCTTTGCTGTAGTTAGTTCCACAGAGTGGAAAGAAAGTGATGGAGAAGTGGCTTTGAAGATTTGCTAGGAGCAGAAAATCAAGTATCTATGAAGATTTCAAGCTATCTTTGTTGTGAACCCTGCTGTTTACGTTTGTCACTCTTAAAAGTGTTTAGATAGAGATAGAGTTTACCGCTATATGCTATTTTTTATTCAGATGTGATTTAGCCTCTTTTATAATGACTGGATGCTATATAAAAACTTACATTTTTTTTTCAGTAGAATAAAATAATAGAACTCAGTATAATAAAGGTAGTTGACAAATAAGATGAATTTTAGTCATTACTCCTTAATAGTAACCTGCTGACAATCCTATGAGCACAGAAATTTTATTTAGTTATCATTAGTTTCTGTAGTTAACCACTGAACCCCTATTTCATACCTTCAGTTGTTGTTCCCTGCCTATCTACCTCCTGGAAGACTAAACAATGTATGTCTGTTAGAGAAATCAATCAAATTGCAAAAATGCATTCAGATACTGACATGACTGTTTAAGAGTGTCATGCTTATAAGAAGAAAACACTGTCTTACTCATTTGTAGCAACTGACAGTAATTTCTGAACTCTTTTGAACTATTGTGTGTTTAAATCAGTTAATCATTATACAGATTTTCCTTTTTCCCAATAAAGTACAAAACATTGTCAGGAAGAAAAGGGGGTTGAGGTCTCTTATATGGTTTCTTTATATAATAATATCTGAAAATGAAATGTATATTAACATCTGGGCTCCCGGAAACAAAAAAAAAATAAATGGGCTCCTAAATTGTAATACAATATCACAGTACTAGCAGAATCCCACAGAGGTCCTCATTAGCTTCCTGCACAAAATCCCTGGTATGTTTCTATGCAGCATCCTTTTGAACTCATCTATACTCATCAACAAGCAGCAGCTTACAGGTACTTGCAGTCCAGCATACTTAGTCTGAATTTCCAAACTGTTGTGCTTGCATGTATAGTTACTTCTGTGAGATTAGAAAGATTTCTTGAGGATATAGCTGCATAATAAAGTAAATATAAAAGATATTCTATATGTTTCCGGTGCTTTTTACTGTTTAAGTTGGTAGGAGGAGCATTTTCTGACTTAACTGCAAAGTACTGAGCAACAAGTACATTTTCAGAATGTAATAACCTATGAAGAGATTGAATGCTGTCAAGACAGTCCTGTTTCTCGGATAACTTTAAGGGAGTACAGACGTAGTTTGGGTATAAAAGGCATTCTGTGCTATGAAAGACAAGGAAATGGGATTTAAAGGATATTATTCAATGTACAATATATTCTTTATTGTAAAACTCCTAAGCTACAACTTCCCTACTCTCATTAATTACTCAAATGAAATTACAAAGTTATTTTAAGTAGGAGTACAACCAATTACTAAGTACCTCCTTTATAGCAGTGCTATCTTAAAGATGGTTTAAATATTTTTCCTAAGAGTTGTTTCATCATTATGATTACAGTTTATGTCATTGTTGGTCTTTATGAGAAATCTGAAACACCAGGGGATTGAAAATATGATCAAATCATCAATACCAAATGGAATTGTATGTAATTTTCAGAGAAGGTAGCAGTGAGTCCAATAGATTATGTAGTAATAACATTATGTTTAAATGGATCTATTCTAATACACAGGTAACAGTGTGAGTTTTGCTGGCATTTTTAGATGGAAGTTGTGACAATTTTTTGATGATACTCTAGAACCACCTACAGAATATGGGTCATTGTTTATGTGGAGCAACACAACCCTGTTCCTGCTCTCACAGAGGGCATGTTGTCTCCAGTAAGGGTGTGTAATTTGTATGATAACTTAATAAAGACTAGCAACAGCTCCCAGATAGTCTTAAAGCACAGCAGGGGTGAAATCCACCCAGAGCTCTCTGGCATATTTTTAAACTGCTTCCATGCCATTCTGAAACATTACATAAAGTCTTCAGTAGTCCTGCTTTAATTTACTATGTGAAATAATTTTTACTGCACAAAGAAATTTTCCGTAAATATTACAATTCTGTTTAGCAGCAAAATTCCTAATATTGGTCTTCAAACTCCTTGTTTATTTCTCCCTTGTGTGTTCTCCCCTGCCCTGCTTTATCTTCATCTTTTTCACTTAACTTCCTCACATGGAAGAAGTCAAGTCTGCAGCAATTCTTATGGTAATTAATTCTGCTAATATTTTTTTGAATAAACACGAAAAAGAAAGGCGACTACAAATATATTGTTCTTGCATACTTTAGAATGCCTCAGTATTGTTACTTTACAACAAGCACTTGTATCCCTTTATCTTTCTCAGTCCTCCTAAAATTAATTTCTTTTTTCTGGAAACACTGAAACTTTTGAGTTTAAAGATGCATGAAACAATGGGGCTTAGATGAGAAAATTATGTAGGCACTTTCATGATTTTATGTATTAACTAGTAAATGCAATTTTTAAACACATCAATAAAACCTCAGGTATCATATAATCAATATATTTTCCTGTTGTCAAATTCACTCATTACAAATATTCTTTTATGTCAGCAACAAATTGGAGGGCAATTCATAAAACTGTCACAATTTAATATACCTTGAGCCTTTTCTTATATAAGGATTTTCTTTACAAGAAAAAAATCAACAGGTAAGTTGGAATAACTTATTACGTATATTGTGGCATATGCAAAAATCAACAGTACCAAAAGTACCTTTTCCATTAATGAGTAAACCAAAAGAAAGTCATAAAATTAAGGGAGGTTCACACTAAAAGGAGTAATTGTGGATAAAAAAAAATAGTAACATAAAGAACATAGTTAAATATAAAATATGGTCATACAGTTACTTAGAAAACTGCTTAAAACATCATGGTGGTTTTATGGACAGTGAAATGGAATTTCAGCACTGATATTTTAGAAATGTTGTTGCTGTTTTCAGACCATAACTTTAAGTTGCAGCTACTTGACAGATGGCTGTGAAAGAGAAGCCTTACTTCCTTTCTTAGAAAATAAAGCCAGCGCTGAGCTCACCAGTGAAAGGGAAACAGACTTAGTGGAGAAAGCCCAGTGAACGGCCACAGAGATTAAGCATCTGGAGCATCTAACATATGAGGAGAGACTGAGAAAGCTGAGACTGCTCAGCTTGGAAAAGAAAAGGCTCAGAGGAATATATCCATGTGCATAAATACCTGATTGAGAAGTAAAGACAATAGAGCTAGACTATTCTCAGTGATTCCCAGTGACAGGACAGGAGGCAATGGGCACAAACTGAAATATAGGAAATTCCATTTAAATATAAGAAAAAACTTTTTTACTAAGTAGGTGATCACACAGAGGTACAGGTTGCCCAGGTGTGGTGTGTGCATCCTTGGAGATCTTCAAAACTCAACTGGACACAGCATTGAGCAATCTGCTGTCATGAATCCTGCTTTGAGCAGAGGATTGGACCAGGCAATCTCCAAAGGTGCCTTCCAGGCTCAGATAGTCTGTGAATCTTTGAAAATATATAAATGAACAAAAAAAAAAAAAAATGGCCAAATTAATAGATATGGCTAAGAAGTGTCAATCCAAGAATCTTGCCTTTGTTGAGCATTGCACTATGACATGCTTCTGTCTCATCCTTTACATTTATTCAGTGAGAGGCTGTTGTGATCTGGTGCAAGGAAATTCAAAAGGAGGTAGAAAGACACAAGATGATAAAAGGAGCCAGTGAGTGCTGGAAGTTTTTCAAGAGCACTCTCCTGGAAGTATAAGCACACTTCATCCTTGGCTTAACTGTGAGATTCTGCTCTACTCAAAACAAAAAGAGATGCATACCAGAGATGGAAAAGTAGACAAATAGACATTAAGAACTACAAGAGCATTGCCAGGTTGTGCATATATGCAGTTAGAAAAGCAAAAGCGCAGCTCGAATTTAAACTGGCTAGAGATGTCAAAAGCTACAATAAAGGGTTCTTCAGATATGTAAACAAGCCAAAACAGGAGGAAAATATTGGCCTGCTGTTAAATAGGAGAGGTGAATTAGTCAGCAACAACACTGAAAAGGCAGAAGTTCTCAACACTTTCTTCACCTCTGTCCTTACCAGCAGTGTTGGGCCTCAGGTCTTGGGAGCAAAAATCAAGGTTGGTGCAAACACAGACCCACCATCAGTGAAGAAGAGTTGTTATGCAAACTGTTACAGGAGCTTGACCCCTACAAATATTATAATGACAATATTCACCTGAGGGTGATAAAAGAGCTGACTGATTTTGCTGCGAGGCCACTCACTGTAGTCTTTGAAAAGTCATGGAGAGCAGTGGCTCTTCCAGATGACTGGAAGAAGGCTAATGCCACAGGAAGGGAATAGAGGAGGATACAGGAAATTATAGGCCCATCAGTCTTACATCAGCCCTTGGGAAAGTGATGGAACAAATCCTCTTGGGGCTTACCACAAGTCAAATGAAGCATGTGACTGGGAGAAGCCAACAGGGATTCCCCAAGGCCAAATTATGCTTGACAAATCTGATCGCTTTCTGTGACAAAATAATCTGCTTGATTGATGTGGGGCGACTGGTGGACATTTTCTACCTGGATTTCTCCAAGGCTTTTGCTGGTTTTTGCCACAGCCTCCTCCTAGAGAAACCAATACCTTATGGTCTAGTCAAGTGATCCATGTGGTGGGTGAGTGTCACCCAGAAAGTATTGATAAATAACTGCATTTCAAACTGGCAATCTGTCACAAGTGGGATCTCCCAGGGATTTATATTGGGCCCAATGCTGTATAATATCTTCTTAAGTGATCTGGATGATGGGGTCTAGTGTACCCTGATAAGTTGGATGATTATTCCAAACTGCATTGGGAATTGGACACTTTGGAAGGGAGACCCATCCTGCAGAAACATCTGGATAGACTAGAAGAGTAGGATAACAAGAACTTTATCGAGTACAAAAATGAAAAGTGTAGGTTCTTGCACTTTTGAAAACATTTTCCAGAAGTTCAGCACAGGCCGTGATCTATGCAGCTGGGGGGCAGCTCTGTGGAAAGGAACCTGGGGGTCCTGGTGGACAACAGGCTCAATATGAGCAAGCAGTGGGCTGCAAAGAAATGCAATAGGGTATTGTGTTACATCAATGAAGGCATCACCAGCAGAGATAAAGAAGTCCTTCCCCGACTCTACACCCAGAATACTGTATTCATTTTTGGTTCCCTCTATATATAAAAGATGTGAACAGGCTGGAAAGGGTCAAAAGAAGGGCCACGATGAAGACCAAAGGACTGGGAAGCCTGCCATGTGAAGAAAGGCTAAGACAACTGGGTTTGTTCAGCCTTGAGAGAAGAAGGCTTAGGGGAGACCTTATCACTGTATTCTGTTATTTCAAGGATGGTAACAAAGAAGATGGAAACTTTCGAGGAGTCGCATGGAAAAGATAGGAGCTAGTAGGTACAAGCTACTGCTGGGCACATTCTGATGGGACACAAGAGGAAAATTTTTCACAATGACAATGATCAGCCATTGGAATAATCTCCCCTGCAAAGTGGTGGATTCCACAGCACCAGACACATGTAAGATTCAGCTGGATAGGATGCTGGGCTGTTTTGTCTAGACTGTGTTTTTGCAAGACGGGCTGGACTAGACGAACTTTGAGGTCCTTTCCAACCTGGTATTCTATGATTCTATGATTCTCTGATGATGATCTCTAAGCTTATGAGTAACTAGCAGTCTGCATGAAAGCCAGTGTTCAGACAGTCACCCTGGGCACTTGCTCTTTGATACCGGCTTTCAATCTGACTGAGCCACTGGGTTGGACCCTTCATTCTGGACAGATTCCGCTAGGGTTATTTGTATTCTGCTGAATGTGATTATCCCTGGAATTTGTAAATTGCTGTGATATTCACTTCCAGTCTTGTGTGATTCTGAAATCTGTTTTAGTTGCTTAATTTTATTCTAGAAAATGCTGTATTTTATTAGAAAAATAAATGATTCTTCCCTCCCTTCCTCCCTCTCCCCTCTCTCTGGATGTACATGTGTCCATATTTATTAACACAATTGGCACCTCTTATTACAAGCTATTGCTAAATAAAATCTGTAATATAGCTTATCAGTTATTTATGATTCATAGGTAAATAATTTTCAGATTCACTGCTTTCCCAAGTATTTCAAAGAGAATTAGAGCCACAAGTAGAATGCCTAATATCTCATTTCTCCAGCAGTGGAAAGCACAGGGTATTTCAGTTACATTCAGTGATATGATAGGTATACCTTAGCCGTTTCAGTTATAGCAGCTTTGTTGAAATATGCAAATAATGTGTTGCATCATCATGTGTATCTCACTGGCCATGTCAAAGTCTTTTAAGTCTGTGCTAATGAAACTAATATTTAAAAGACACATCCTTAGAAATACAACAGAAATCTCAGATACTTGCATACCTCTATAGAACACTTTCAGACAAAGTACACTTTTAATACAAGATAAAATTAAATCATGCATAGAAGACATACATATCAATCACTGATTTGCAGGGGTAAGTGTAGGGAAGGTTGGTGGGGACAAGTGTTTTGTCTTTTTATACAAGATTGAAGCTATAGCTTTCCAACACACGTTAATGCAGAGAAAATTTACTATATAGTTTGAGCAAGCGGATCCATTCTGAAATTTGCCCGTGTGTTTCCTTCCAAAGATATGAATCACTCAAGGAAACTGAATGCTTCAACTTGAGCTTGTGCATAAGTGCTCACAATAGAGTCTATAAAGTAAGAATATTGATTTTGGTGGAAAAAACCCCATTTATTACAACCCACAATGGCTTTCTATATTTTTTTTTAATTCCTCTGAAACACCAGCCTTTGATTGACATTGTGAACCTCATTTAGTTTGCTTTCTTACTGTTTACCATGACTCAGGTCTTCAAAGGTGCTGAGAAGCCTAGCTGCCACTTCAGTCTATATTACTGTGAGTCAATTGCTTAAACCGAGTTTAGTATTAGATGCCTATTGCATTTGAGGATCCGAGACTAAATGGTTATGTAAAAAAAAAATAAAAATCTGATAAACTATTATTTTGTTTTAAAAGAAATGGAATATTATTCAATAATTTTATCTGCATTTGACAAGAACTAAAAGCTTCAAAAAAGTATGAACAGCTTACTTCCCTGCCTCTTGCTAACCAAATCTCATTTATGATTTTGGTCATATACAGCTAGGGACATCTGGACTCCTTAATGTTTCTTTGAACTTACCTAGACATATGAAGATCATCTGTATTTTTTAAGCATCTTTAGTATGAGTGAAAATATAGAGATAAATGCATTGCTTTTCAATTTTCTGAAGGTTAAATTTAAACTTTTAAGTATCACTTTATTTCAACAATGTTCCTCGCTTTCATATGCAGTATAAGTATGCAAAAGAACCAAACACTGTCTTATTTATGGTGCTAAAAAGAAAATGCTTGGAGCCGGTTTTGCAATATCAACCATGCTGAAAGAATTACTTTATTTGAAGAGAAATGTTAAAGTTTGTGATGTCCTAGTCATGTTAATGAGAAAAAAATATTAGGCTCGAACTTCAAATGTCATAAAAAATATACATATACTACCATGCAATACTAGATACTGGTAAATACTGTTCAAGTTAACCAAGAAGAAAATGCTAACAAACTTTTAATTTCAAGTTGCATGGAGTTTTTGTCAAAAAATGTCTTAAATTTTAACTTCTACATATGGACAATTATTTTAATTATTTTTTCTGCTACTGAACACTCACTTGCGGTTCTCCTCAAATGTTGTGCTATTGTTCTGTATCATTTCATAAAAAAAATATTTAAAAAAAAATCATTGTGGTATGTAATGCGAGTCATAGCATCATCCTATATTGCACAAATGCTTGGTATAACGTTAACAAATTAATGACCTTTATGTATGCTGCTGGTGATGTTTGGTGTCAGATTGTTTCCGCTTACCTTGGTTAATGGGTAATTCAGATACATCATGGATGAAAGTGTCATGCTTTGAATATAATTTGAAGTTTCACCGTCTGAACAGATCTATTCCTGTCTGTCACTGGGATTTATCAAATTTCTGAGTACATGACTTCTCATGACTAGTATTCAGAAAGCTAATTAACACTCAAATACACTTGATACATATTTTAGAAACTCCTCATTGTACAGTTCAGCATCTGTATATGAACTAGCATAGGGAGATATGAGTAATTGTTTTAATGAAAATTTCACCTCTGAACCACATTTCACTGGAGTTCATTGTGAATATAATTAGGTCTGCCATACTCCTCTCCCTGTCAAACTGCAGATAAGGCACAGAAAAAAAAAATTCTTTGCTGTAATCCTGCTTAAAGATGATAGGGAGGCACTGATGAATTTAATATCATTCATACTCTCTGAACAAGAACCATTCAAATAATAAAGTATCATATAATGTCTTTTAAAAGAAACATTTGTCTTTTAAACAAAGATGGGATAACACTTTTAAACAAATACACTACAGGGCACCCACTATAATAAATGAAGGAACATATCCTGTATTCTTCAGTCCCATGCAAACAAGAACTTGGACTTGCACTTCATTTGACTTTTCTTTAATAATGACTAAAGGGACATGTTTTCTCTCTGTATGCCAGTATGAACCCTTTGTTGGTGGTTTGTAAAACTTATTAAAGTGACAATAAGCATTAAGAAAATATTTTTCTTTATGTAAGCAATGGCTGAAAGATTTAAATTTTGGACTTAATTCAGGGATATATTCCATATATACATATATATGGAAGAATTTGCTTCATGAAAAGTCTCCCAAGACCTTTAATTTTTAGCACAGCTTAGTTAATGAATATTAATATAGTTGAGCTTTGGCTGTACTCTGTAAATGCTTATCAATTTGTCATGTAAGGATACTTTATCTGAGAAGGAGATTTTCTTAGTATTTGCATCTTTACCCTCTATAATCTGATAATGTAAATAACACTGATTTAAATGGAAAATTAGTTGTAAGAATATTGAAAACACCTTCCAAGATGCAAGAAATTCTGGAAGACAAATATTATGTTACTGAAGAGGGTCTGTTTTAATGGAGGGTGTATTAAACTTCTGTGAAACTTTCCTGATCCTGGAGGAAGAGATGAAATGCAGGCTAAAAAAAGTGCCAACCTTGTGGCGAGTTTATAACTTGTTTTTCTTTTATGGTTGTTTGCTGTGCAATACAGAGTGCTCAGTGCTTGTAAAGTACAGGCAGAGCAATGGATACCTAGAGGTACCTTGGATTACTTTCAGAGCTTTGGTAAAGACACAGCACATATCAAGTGATAATGTGCTTTGAAAGCTGGCTGAAAAACCCACTGATTTTTATTTAAGAAGTTCATAGGGTATGATGAGTAAATGGGATAGAGTTTACTGGTTTGTGAAATGAAGTACTTGCTGAAAGTAAAGGCCTACACAAGTATCTATTTCTCACTGAAGCTCTATCAGAAGTGTTCAACAAAGCCTTTGGATCATTCTAGGGTGGCATTTAACCCATATCACCAACAAAAAAACCTTGTTATTTTACTCTATTGTAAATTGAAGGAGTGACGGTTCATTGCCAAGACAATTTATGAGCAAAAATGAAAATGATGAGTTATAGAAAAAAGCTAGAAGGCATCAAGTTTTGTCTCATTATGCATAAGTCTGCATCACAGGAAGAGAAATGGGTCCAGCCATCTTGGATAAGGTTAAAGCACGATTTTTAAAAGGCAGCAAAGTCAGTCATTGTCTGTCAAACAAAATGAAATGAGACATCAAGCAGTTAGAAATGAAATGAGAGGAAAATAGGAAAATAAAGACCTAAGCTGAAGTGTCTATTAAAAATTTATCATGAGACAGCCTGCATGTTTGAAGGATAGAAGAAAACTCCTTGCTATCCATGCTTGTTAAGTGCTGCTTGTGACCTTGAAATGTGACCTTGAAATGTGACCTTGAAAAGTATGATTTAGTTCCTTAACAAAGAAAAATAGTGATAAAGACAGAAATATATAGATGAGAACAAGCAGAGTATCTAAGAAAATCTGAAAAGTCTATGTGATAATTTTCCAATATCCGTGAAGGAATTAAGAAAAAATCCTCTAGATTTTTTATGATGTGGTATGCCCTAAATATTTACTATGTGAAGGTTTTACTTTTTTATTTATCTGATATTCTTATTTGTAATATATGCAAATCTTCCTGAATAGAACTTTGTTTGTTTGTTTGTTTGTTTAAATGTGAACTATGTTATGATAGATGATTGGTCAGCTGGTACGATGAATTTTTCAGTATGAAAAATGACTAGGTCGTTTGGAGTGCTGAATGTTCTTTAAAGGCTGAGAAGGTAAATTTCTGTCCATTTAAATGGCCAATTAAAGGGTATAGGAATATAACTGAGATTGCAGAATGGTTGTTCATGCTGAAGTAGACTAATTCAATATAATCATACCAAGGTAATGATCACCTTACCTAACCCTTAATAAAACATGTCAAAAAATTTTGGTGAGCTTGTTAGTCATGACATGAGAGGTCAAGCACTGAAATCTGGAAAAGAATTAGAATTCCAGAAGAAGAAAAAATAATCAGTGTTAATCTTGGAAGGAAGGAAGGAAGTAGCATGGCTTTCTGAAATACTTCTTTGCATTAGTGGAAATTTGTGTACTATACAACAACCAAGGAGTCTGGTATGTAGAGTTAGTTACTGCAGTAACAGTTAGTAAAACTGTTTCTGCAAAACTCATTTGAACATGTAGCATAGTGAGACATTGGAGGTATAGTTGTAAGAGGCCTGATAAAATAAGTGATGAGAAAGATGAGGAAAGACCTATATTTTTGTACATATATGCAAACTTACTAATTATATTTTAGGATTGTTTTTAACACACATCTAGAGAACCTTGATCAGGCAAAATTACGTAAAATATGTTACTTTGTTTTAATGTACTTACCGAAGCTGTAGAAGACTCAAAACTATTCCGTAATACATCAGGTTTGTTTGTGCTTTCAAGTTGTTGTCTCATACACATTATGAAGTTACACCATTATGAAGTTTTACGATTTGTTGTGTAATCACTGGTTATCCCATGCAAAAAATATTATACTTTTATCTGTTTAAAAAAAGTACTTCCCAAAGCCAAATTGCTCTCTTCGAGAACTCATAGTGGGACATACAGTTTTTCACTTTCAAGTGCTGAATTTAAATTCACTCAGGTCAATTACCTCTGAAGATCATCATTATCTGATAGCTCACTAAGATAGGAAACTTGTAGTACAGTAGTTCTCGTCAATAAATAAAGTTTCCATTACTGTTATTCCACACTTTTCATCTTCTCTGAAGCTGTTATTCCATGTCAGAACTTAAGACTCCTTTAATTTTACATTTCTTCGTGCAATCTGTCTTCCTGACCCTCGCGTTCCAGACATCTCTGAATAATGTATGATTTTCCTTTCTAGACCTCAAACTGTGTTAAACAGTGCTTTTGGTCGATTAAGGGCTAACATGGCCAATGTCACAATGTAAAGCACAGTCCCTTCATGATTAATGAGTTTCAGCTCCTTTGGAGAAGCAAAGCAGAAATGCTGTAGCCATTAAACTTATTCAAGCTGCACTTGAAGAAAACCCAAACCAAATTGAAAACCTAAAAAAACCAACTGGAAACTAATGAAAGATCATTTACTTAAAATCCAAATATTTTTTTTCCTCTCTATGTTGTAATTTTTGAAGTTGATCAGATGTTGAATCTGCAAGAATGGGCAATTTTTCTTGAATTCCTGGTTTGTGGTTCAAACAATAAGCAGATTAAGAACTATACAGTGAAAAATCAAAGCATCTATTTTAAGCTGCTAAAGAGAACAAAAAAAAAATCCATTAAAGTACCTCAGGAAAATATATAATTCTTCAAGTTCTTTTCATCATCTGAAAGAAGCTAAAATTTATAAATATAACATATAGGTATAGGATAAAGTAACAGGATGCATTTGTATTGTTGCTGTAGTTTGGTAATTGCTTGTGGAAAGGAAGAACTAACAAACTAAAACAAAGAATGGAACTGAAGATAATGTGTCTTATTATTATAGTAATTAATTAACTGCAAGAAGTTGTATGTATATGTTTATTTGTATATTCTATATGTAAGTAAAAGTTTGATTCAATAATTCTACAAATCACATAATCTCATGTACATTCTTCTTATTTTATTTCTCATTATTCTGCACTTCCTCTAGCAAAGAATGTCTGTAATTATACTTTTTTTTAAAAAAACTCTGAAATTTTAAAGCCCTTTTCCTCACAGTACCATAATAGGCTTTTACAGAATGGCTATTCTTAGAGTTTAGTCACTTATAAATATTTATACCTAGGCTCTGATAAAAATAAGAAAATCTATTCCTCATCTTCCTTTATTTTATGAACCTTGTGTATAAAGATTGTGGTGATTATTTTATCATCTTTCACTAGCATACCCACATTTATTCCATCTTGAGAGGTAAAGATGCAATTTATACAAATGAAGTAGTTTTGAAGAAAATATTTTCATGTATATGTTGTCTTTAGTATAGACTTAGAGATGGCAAATTTTTCTGAAAACTGAAGTAGAAAATCTTGCAAAATTATCTTTGTGTAAGAATGGACAAGTTCATGGAAGGAGATATGACTGTCTAGGTTTTATTGCTGGTGTCCTAGTACTTAAAAATTGTGCAGGTGGCTTTTAATGAACAAGTAAATTATGTCTTTATTTACTTTCCAATCTTGGTTTTCAAAAGTTTGTTTCTGACAGGGATTAGGGAAGGGGATTGAATACTGAATAAAACCCCCACATTTTCTATGCTGTTCAGGACTCAGATTGAAGATCAGAAGTCAAAAAACAACCTGTGAAAACAAATTGTGATGGGCATAAAGGTTAATTTATATGTATACTGAAAAACATTCTAAAGAAAGTAATAATTTTCTTAATTTCAATCTTAGTCTAATAACAGGCATACGTTTTAGGGAATGTCCTCGTAGCTGTGATATACTAGATATTTCAAACTGCTACTTGCAAGGAAACATCTATAATCAATCGTCGGTTATATTATTCAGTTTTTTAAAAATCTCAATGACTTGTATGTTAAATTTGATATATGTCCACATTTTATCTCTGGATCCAGTTTTTGTACACTATACAATCTCTTCAGGAAATTGTAACAGGGAAATATAAATGGAATAATTAATGATATTTCCCTCAGAATGTAGGTGTAGATATTGTTTCATTTACGTAGTTGTCCTCTCCCTCAGCTCTTAGCAGATAATTTTTTAAACCAGGATTAAGAAAATAGAAACATCTATCAAGGTGCCCTTCAAGAATGATGACTGAGCCCTTAGTTATTACTTCTTTAACTCCTCACCATGAAACATGGCTGTGCCTCATGTACAGGTGTCTCATGTGCTTCATGCAGCTATACGAGACCAGCCTTACATGAATGATTCCTCCATTATACTGATGGCCAGGCTGGCATTCTTGTGGGTGTTTCCTCACAGGTCTTATTAAGCACCTTGACATTAATTCCAACTATGAATTTAAAGCTAGTTATCAGAAAAAAAGATCCTCTCAGAACATCAATAATTAACCTGAATATGACAACTCTTTGATGTCAATCCCCAAGGGATTCAGTTTGGTGAGAGATCATCTAAGAGCACAGTATTTCTCTGGTTTTGCTTGCAAATCTCATGTATTGCATCACACCATGGTAGAATTTTTCCCTGTACAAATGTTTCAGATAATCTCCCTGTGCAACAGTTTCAAACCTTGCCATGATTTGAGTCAATTGGTATCACACTTTTTGTTGTACCCTTCCAATGACAGGACAGAGACACAGATTACAACAAGTTATTCACTCTGAAGTAGTGTTTTATCCCTTCAAGGTTGTTTCCTCTGATTTCATTAAATGGATCAAATAAATGTTTTCCTCCTATTTCCCTCTTTGCTTTAGTTTTCCAAATTATATCAAAATAATTGGGAAAAATACCCCAGAGAACTTATGTTTTTTTTTAGCATCAGAATGCCAGAATTACTTAATTTCCTGCAAATAAGAAGAACCTTAGAAAGTAAAAATGATGAATTCGTGTTAGAAAATAACTGCTTTTTCATAATTATCTTAGTATGTAATATTTATATTTACGTAATTGCCAAGATATGACAGTACAACTCACAGAATACCTATAGATTGTATTTTGTAAGTTAGTTACAAAACTAAACTTTAGTTACTACAATTAAAGTAATTTTTAGACAGCTATTAGAAAATTAATATATAGGACTGGATGATATAAATTTAGTGAAAATAATCCACTTAACCATGGGCTGGAGAACATCCATTGAGGAAAAGAGCTTATGGCTTCCCTTGTCTTGGAATGACCTTTTTGTATGAATCTTTCCTGTTATACAAAGGATGCACTCAAAAATTATGCATAAAAACAAAATATATTTTAATTATATAATTATATAGATTTATATTTCTTTATGCACAATAGAAGGATGTCTCGTCCAGAGCCCACATAACAGATTTTTCTATAATGAAGAAAACCTCTCTTTCCCTAGAGAGCCTGCCATTTAAGGGGAAAAAATAATCCATAGTAACATTATGATTAGTACATAATATTAGGGAAAGAAACAATAAGACATTGTTATCTATAAATAGTTAACTCCCTTGGGGATGTGGAGAAGGAAGCACCTTGTAAGTATATGGGAAATGCAAGGTGAATCCTTGAAACTAAGGGAGAAATGATGTCTGTTGATACGCTGTGAAGCCTTTTGTCTTCACTTTCTTTTGTGATATGAGAGGGCAATTCAACAGAGAAATAAAAAAAAAAATGGAATTATATCACCAAAGTTATAAGAATGAGTTGTGAATTCAGCAAAAACATCTTTAATATCTTTGCATTTGAGAAAGAAAAAACCCAAAGAAATAAGAGAAAAGAAATATTAAAATGATAAAAATTTAGAATTGTCTTAGTGGTAAAAATAAACATGTTGGGACATAGGTAGCCTAGATGTGATGACTCAAGTAGCAAATCTGATTTGAAGATGATATCCAAGTTAAACGCCTGGACTGATAGACTTGGAGAGAGATTTTTGGTGATAAGAACAAGGTAGCAAAGAGGAACAATGGGATAAGGCTTGTCTTAGGCAACTGAACTTAGGCTTACAGCTGGACATACAGTAAAATTTGTATCAAAAATATCAAACAGAGGTCTTAGCGTTGACAGTCAAAGTGAGACTATCTGACAATAACGTCTGAGCTAGCCACCCAAACTCTTTTATAACAGAGAAAAGGAAGACACAACTTTGAAACCATTCTTTCTAAAATAGTAATCTGAAACAAATCAGTGCCTAAAACCATTTTGGTTTGTTTGTTTTCTGAAATGACTGTAAGGGGGGATGTGGTCTACCAGTACAAACACAGCGCACATAAGCTGCAGATGCCTGAAGTTATATGTGGTAAATTTTTTGAAAGAATATAGTGCTGGGACGTGTTGCCATGTAACAATAGAAGGTAAATTCGTTTTCTGCGGAGAGGTTTCATGAAAGAAATAATTTAAACAGAAAATGTACAAGGCTGAGAGGACTCAGGTAACCATGGAGAAAATTGCCACAGGATTTGAGATCTTATTTTTCTGTTTGGGATAGGCTGAAATAGTGATCCAGGTCAGAAAAGAATGTAGTTAAAAAGGATGGAAGAGCAAAAAAAAAAAAAAAGGCATGAGGTGAAAGTTAGCTTAAGAAAGCTAGTAAATGAAAGAAGGAAAATGGACCACTTTTCTTCATATTAGAATATACAGAAGATACTAAGGACTTCATTTTAATAGTTTCCAGAAGATATATGGAAACCCAGTTAGGGGTAGACATTGTGATACGCTGTGTCTGTGAAAACTGAAGAGAGAGGACAAAAAAAGAGTTGCTGAAGAAAAAATGTGAATGCTTTTTTCTTTACCAAATGGAGGAGACTTAAGCATGTTTGTGTAGTAGGGTGAAAGAGATCAGGAAAGGCCTCTGACCCATAGTTAGAAGAGTGGAAGCCATTGAGTTAAGGAGGGCCTGCAAACAAATTGTCAAACCAGCACAAATTAAGAATTGCTGGTGGCAAGACAAAAGCTAACCATTACTTGCTGAATAACTGCGTGAGTATAGCTACCATTTATTTTGACACAAGTAAGTAATAGGACAATATCATGGCTTAACACAGCTGCAGAACTGATTATCTATGGGTCGTTCTTGGAGCTGCATCTCCAGGATGGGAGCTGAAACCAAGGGCTGAGTGATCAATTTGCTTTGGATCAAATCCAGAGATAGTTCAGTGGGCACAGTGAACCATCTGTCCAGAGAAGCTGGGGAGGGATGTAAAGCACTGTGTCCCAGAAAGTGGAGGAGATAGAAAGGTTGCACAAAGTCTGCTGTAGAGAGGGAGAACAGAAGAGAGTGAGCCTTGCAGATCCCAGGCTGTGAGCATCGACTGATACAGGTGTGGGTGAACACCTTCTCTTGGCAGCCTTGGCACACCAGCAGGACTCCTCGATGCCTTGTGTCTGCATGTGGGCTGGCAAATTCAACTGACAGGTCCTGTAGACCTGCCCAGGTTGGAGCAAACTCAGGAAACTGGGAGTGCTCATCCAAAGGGTTCTAGAAGTGCTTGTAGTAACCACAAAACTGTGGTGTTAATACTTACTGTGATTATATGGCACTGAGTTTATTAGAATTATCTACTGGTAATTGTCATATCATAGTTATATGACAGTCACTGCCAAATTTAAAGTAAAATATCTGCTATAACTATATCTGCTATTGCCATACTTGCATGTTGCGATCTGTATAACCTATTAAAATTAACTATGCATGGACTTCATATATAAAGATTTTTTTGTTCCTTAAACAGCTGTAAAATTTTCTCTCCAGCTATCAAAATTAACAATGATAGAACAAAAACTGAGTGACTGAGACAAGTGTGACATGAAGAGAGAGCATTCTGTGTCTCTGTATAAGAAACAGAGGGCTGAAATCAGACTAAGAGGAACAATAATGTCAAGCATTCTGTCTTTTTTTTTTTTAACCACAAAAAAATAGGTTGATTCCATCTATAGAAAAAAAAACATGAAATGAATACTAACTAGACAAAAGCAACTTATGAACAGAACTGTATGTTACAGGTGTTAAAGGGTATAACAAAAGAGATTTAAACTCAAAAAAATGAAAATGCTTTACCAGGAATAAACTATATGTGAATGGAGTATAAAGGAGTCATAGTCTTTAAAGAGGATATGATGCAAAGGCAGGAGAAAGGAGAGATGAAACTCACATTTGCAAAAGTATGCCTTGCCATGGAATAATTGTGACAATGAAGAAGAATTTTTTAAGGCTGAGGTTATAGAAGCTGTGGCAAGACTAATAGTAATATCAAGTTTCATTAAGGTTATTGTAGTAGGTAGGATAAATGAAATACATTCTGAGGACAAAAAAAACATGCAGTAATAATGAATCAGAGGTTATAGTGAAAAGTGGGAAAGAGAGAAGAAACAAGTTTGATGGCTGGAACTGTCAGAAAGATATGAAAGAAGGGATCCCAATTGACATGACTGGCCATATATACAGTATGTAGCAGTATACACAAAGTTGTATTCTAGCAATTTAACTACTCCTCAAACTGGGTACACTTCCTTGGTCTCATGGATCTGTGAGGAACATGGTAAGAACTAAATTGTTAGCTTACCTCAACTACCTTCTGTTTTCACTTTAAAAAATTAGGAATATAATAATAATGATTCACCTAAGAAATATCCTTATCAAATACATCACTACAAACAGGAAAGATGAACATTAACAGCTTACTGGACACTACCATTTTTCTGAAAAGCAATTTGATACAGCAGATGAGCCTAGAAAATCTGGCTAGCTTGATCTGGCTGTAATGCAATCTAGTCTGTAATACTGAGTTTCTACACAGACTTATTTTTGAAGAGTTCAAGTGGAAAGAACATATTCAAATAACTTATAGGAGGCATATTTAGGTGTACAAAATATGCAACTATCTTCACATTATGGATATATTGAGATTACAGTATGTACTTACCTTGTTTTTCCGTCACCTTTCTAGAAAGGACATTAGATTCTGACTAAGGCTTGCTTTATTTCTTGTTCCTTCACTATAGTTCACTGATCTTCTAGCAGATTCTTAATTCAAGAGTACATTTATTCTGGAAAGCATGCCAGAAAACATATGATTACTGAAATAGGTTGGTTTTCTTTTCCCCCTTACATGAAA
Organism: Cuculus canorus; assembly: GCF_017976375.1. NCBI lineage: Eukaryota > Metazoa > Chordata > Aves > Cuculiformes > Cuculidae > Cuculus > Cuculus canorus. The sequence continues at coordinate 85,378,675 of NC_071401.1, forward strand.
ATTAGACAAAAAGACCAATGAATCAGCATGGTAGTTGTTTACAAGGGGTGATGGCAAAATGCATTTTTATAACAAGTTATCACCATAAAAACTTTGTAATCTCAGCATTTTACCAATCCTGCAGTTATGTTTTATTATAGGCTTTACACAGGTTTACAAAAGATAAGGCTATTATGTACAAATTTGTTTAAACACAGCTATTTTAGAACCTTTTCCATGATCATTTTTTATTGATTTTGCTGTCAGTAAATGTTAAAAAAATAAGGTTGCAACATTTTCCTTTGTCAGAACAGAAGCAATATTTGTTAGAGTGAAAGGAATTGAGTGCTTAATCCTCACACTGGGAGAGGAAAGGTTAAAGGCAGCCAGAAAAGCTTTCTCAGGAGCACAAGAATATGGACAGGTAATGAATGTATTACTGTCTTTCACCTTTGTAGCTTTTGAAAAGTAGACAGGGAAGAAAAAAGAATGGGAAAAGCCCAGGAGTGCGCCTACGCTTCAATACAGATAGGAAACTTAGAAATTTATTGGTAAAGGGTTAGAAAATTAAACTTGGTGAAGGCTCAAAATGTTTAACTTTCACGTTTAATATTTAGTACTCCTTGGAAAGTAATCATGCTAGGGGAGCCCAGAGGCAGGACGAGATATCCTGAATTTATTTTTTTTTTTACTGAAAGACATATTAGAAATTTTAATCAGGGACTTGGACTTCAGCTTCCTACAATAAACACCAGTGAGTAGGCTTAGTGTGTGCAAGAAGCTAGGAAGGGACATGGCTGGGACAGCTGACCCAACTGTCCAATGAGATATTCCATACCATATGACGTCATGCTCAGCAAATAAAGCTAGGGGAAGAAGAAAGAATAGGAGATGTTTGGGGTGATGGCATTTATCTTCTCAAGTAATGTCATGCATGACGGAGCCCTACTTTCCTGAAAACAGCTAAACACCTGCTTGCCAATGGGATATAGTGAATGAATTCCTTGTTTTGCTTTGTTTGCAGCTTTTCTTTTACTTAGTAAATTGTCTTTACCTCAACCAATGAGTTTTTTCTCTTTTACTTTTCTAACTCTCTCCTTCATGCCACCAGGGAGGAGTGGGTTAATGATTGTGTAGTTCTTAGTTACTGTCTGGGGTTAAACTACAACATGTTCCTAACAGCCTTAATCCCTACTACCCTAAAATAAGTAAACAAGCGAAAAACCAAACCAAACCTCTTATAAAAAAACCTCCCTCAAAACCCAGTGATGAACTGTGTGGTAAAAAGACCACACAGACTGTGTGGTGAAAAGACCACAAAGACTGTGTGGTGAACTTGTGCTCTGGCAAACACAGATTGAGTAATGTATGTCAGGCAGAGTGGGATTTAATGTCTTCCATGCTTTATTTGTGGTTGTTTGTTGAAGGTTTACCAGGATTGTTTGTACTTCTCTCTCTTTCACCAGAAATACCGAAATGGAAACAGGTATTGTTCCTGCAAAGCTTACTAGAATTTGACACACTGTGCCACAGGGTTTCAGTGTGACTTTTGCTGGATTTCCCCCACTTCCCTCACACACATACACCCACACCCAAACACACAGGGCAGGACCAAAATGCCCTGCCAGCTCAAGCTTCATCTCAATGATATAACTTGTGTTCTTTTCGAATATCATGATATTGAATAATTCATTATTTATTGGTGGCATACAGTGGATGTTTGTTGTCTTTCAAGATGCTATTAGTTATTTCCAAGTCCCCTTTAAAAGTGCATCTTCTAGATAAGCATGAACCTGTACAAATTTCATTTGGTTTCCAATCTTCAAATGCACTAAAGCACTGTATATTCTCTTACTTTCTCTAGCAGTTGTTTTGGGAGAATAAGCATCCTGTCAAACAGATAACACCTGCTGGTAGATGTAACGCTGAATGAAGGCTCTGTTACTTTTGAATTTAAATTTCAACTATTTATGCTTAAGGCAACAGTCCCATTATTTTTTTTTCCAGAACAATTTCTATATAATGCTTCAGTAACCTACTGTCTCAGGACTAAAATTTGCAATATGTGCAGATTTTCTGTGATTTTTTTAATACATACTCTTGTATTTCTCTGGATAGGTATTCCTAAATGTACACATAAAAAACACGTTTTCATGGAATCACATTGAAACTGTGATGCTGTTACTTCGAAATTTTTCTATCTTAAAGAATATTTAATTCCTTTCATCCTTGGATTTTGAATGTGTTGAACAGGCTGATGTCTGAATAACTTATTAAATCATCTGGTAAATAATTAGCCTTGAAAATTCTGAAGGAGTCATGAGTACTGCAGTCAATGAATGACTTTATTCTTTAGACTATCAACGAGAAAACTGACTAAATAATGTTACTTCTCAGCTCCCCTACCCCCACTGCCATTGCGGCATTGCACATCTGCTCTTGGCTGAGTGCTTTATTTACTTCATTCAGGAAACTGCAAAGATGCTCATCCAGTTCATAAACTTTGGAAGATAGTTTCTACTATACAGGAATTTTCATTCTCTTTTTAAAAAAATAAGTATATAGTTGTTCATAACTGCTGAGGAGCATATTTATAGTTAAATAATTGAAGTTAACAGTAAGTATAAACATTAATAACTTTCAAAAATATTTTTAATTTGTAAAATACAGTTGTCATTGTTTTTGTGATATTCCTAGTTGTTGATGTACAGTGCTTGTCAAGCAATTCAGATTAAAAGTTGTAACTGACTGCAGTAACCTTCAGAAACGACAGCAGAAATAGTTTTGGAGTATGCTGGCAACATATTGCAATTCTTGAGATGTCAGAATTGATCACTTGCTAAACAGATCCGATTAGGAACAAGTTATGAGCAGTCACTTCTGTGATAATACAGCTTGTAATGAGATACCATCAAGTCATATTCGCATTTTGGTGTGAATTATTTATTATACATAGTCAGGATTAAAAAGTATAATGCATTCCACACTGCATTTCCCCAAATGACAAACTAATATGTTTTAATTTATTTTAATTCAGTTATCTGAACTAATGATATTTTAGTGATGTTTAGTGATAATTATAGTCACTGTTAGTGGCAACAGGGATATTGAGTGATTAAGCCAATGTAAGTTATTAAATTTTAAAACTTGAATTTTAAGAATGCATTGTCAGAGGAAACTGTATCTCAAATATCTTCTTTCAGTACCTTTTGGAGAATTTCAGTGTTTTGAAATACTGCTTTAAAATGTATTTTTCCTATTCAATGTGTGAATTTCTGTTAAGATTTTTGAACCGAGTGCCACAGTGCTTGCACCTTACCCGTTCATTGTCCAGCACATGTATTACAATGAGTTTAGAGCAAAACAACTATAATGCTAAAATCACTGGGCAGTTTTTTCTTGTGACAGTGTCATACAGGTCTCATAGGAGCTGTGAGCAGTCACTACTACTCTGAGTAGAAACATGATGAAAGCCAGACACATGGCTACCGAGGAAGTAGATTGGATGGAAGGGGAGAAATTCTTTCAGCAGGGCATTGTATACACTGAGCATTCAGGTGTTTTCTAAGTAAGAGGTTTTGCAGCCCCCTCCCCTTTATTTTTTTCTTATGTGGTTTATCTTACTCATCTGTATCAGTACAATAGCTTTATTTATGTATTCAGGAAACTATTTGATTTTGGGGAGCTGATGTTCTGTATGGCTTATTTATGCCTCCAGTGCAGCACTCACTGGGTAAGAAATCAGTGCCATTTCAAAATGTCACATTTCATAAATCTCTCTTTTTCTTCCTTTTCACCAAAACAGACTATTAGAGACCTGTAAACCCAGGGTAGAATATACTATCGCCTTCAACATAACTGTCTGCTGGATTAACCTAAGGGGTTTAAATGAATTGAAGGAAAGGTTTAGACACCACATTAGAACAGTCTCTTCGGAATGAGGAGAGGGAAAGTGGTTTATAGTATTATATGCTGGTTTTCAGATCAGTATTATTTATTATTTTTCCATGTACCTATATTATCCAGTGTGCACAAAAAAAAAAAAAGCTATAATCAGTATAGATATAGTGCAAAATAACCAAAATAATAAGAAAGCTGTTTCTATTTTATTTTTAAATGTGAGTTTTACAATGTACTGGAAACTACATAGTATGCACTACGAATACATACAGTTCAAATATACGACAGCTAAAAGAGTTTATTTAGAGGTAATTGTCACCTTAAGAATGTTTTATGTGTTACAGAGCAGCATTTGCTATACATTTTTAAACTATTGTCTCCATCTCACATTTAAATCGCTGATGATTACTGACAAACAACTGGGTTTGTTTCTATTTATTCTGTTCTTTTGTTCTGTAAAAAAATTCTTGTATTATTCTTCTCTTTTTATTAGAATGTTAAGTCTTAGATTGGTTAATTTATTTGGAGGAAAGCTTATATCACTGTGATATTATTACATAATAAACATAGTAAACTAAAATTATTTAATTTATTCTGGTGAAATTTAAAGCTAGACATGTATTTGTAGTAAAGTTTTTCAGCTGTTTTTCAAACTGAAAACAGAAATTCACACCTTGATAATTCACTAAGTATGCACTGAGCTAGAATTGTCATGTAAATAGAAATGTCACAGTGGATTTCAATATTTAGACTACAATACCCTAAAAGTTTTCGTGATCCATTATAGTCTGTGTAAGTCCAAAGAAGCTGAGACACTGTGATCAGCCCCGTTACACAATATATTGACATGACTGTTTTTATGTTGGGGTTGTTGAAGAGTGGCTGATCAAGCAGTAACTTTGAAGTGTGGGAAATCGTATAGAATTGTGACAAAAATATTCCAAGTATCTTAGTCCAAGCAAGTAAAAAACCCTCTGTTGTTACATACCTAGTTTAAGCGCTACACTGATAAGAAAAGGATTACAAAAAATACCTGAGGAGCTATGAGTTTAAGTAGTCTTTTAACCAATAAACAGCAATTCTCACATTACATTGCACATTTTACTGCACTGCAGCTGTAAAAGCTGTGAATGCTCATTCAGTGTATGGGATCAGAATAAGACTAATCTAAAAGAATTTGTTGTTTTGGTTTTTTTTAATAAAAGGGCAGTCATCCATGCACTCAAAACAAAACCTTGAAATGTGTGTATGTGTCAGGTCATCAGCACCAGCTGTTTCATTTGACAGCTTTTCTCTTATCCGTCTGTACTACAGACTGCTTCTGTTATTTTTATTCAACATATATAAATTACACATTGATTTTTTTAATGATACTATAAATATATTGAGGAAAATATCTACAATGTCTAAGATTTTGACTGATGTTGTTAATCTGCCAAAGTTTAGACCAAACTACGCAGTCTTAAAGTGGTTATGGAGTATTTGGTTATATCTTAGGTATATAGTGGCAAACTGAATGCTTACATACAGATAAATCCAGATTTTTCTGTTAGAAAATAAAAGAAAAGGGTTTAAACAGGGCCATGATCTACACAAATCCCTCCATTAACCATTAAGTAGAAATTAAACTATTATAAACAAATCCACTCTAACACTAATTGCCTGCCACACTTAATAGTTATCTGTAACATTTCAACATTTCATTTTATCTTTTTTTTTTAGGATATTTGCATTGAAAACACTTGAAAACACAAGTAGTTCATGCCTCATAGTACCATTTATCCCCATTTCTGAATTCTAAGCACAGCATCAGTCTGTAAATACAAATGCATTCTAGAGAGTCATCTCCTGCATACAGAACATTTTTTCCCAGCTAATTTACAAGAGTGAGCTTCTACTAAACAAGTTGCTCTTCAAGGCTGCATTAATGACAATAAACAAATTCTTACATATAAAAAGGAATTTAGTCTTTGGCGAATATCTCTGTGGTCTTACCTATTACACTGCAAAGTTTTTTTGCAAGTCCATATTACTCTTATCTCTCTGCATAAATTCCTACAAGAAGTGATCTGTCTTATATTTCTATGCCATAGTACATTTGCCAAAACCTTGTTTCTATAGTATTATTATAGTATTGAGTGCACCCTCAGCAAGTTTGCAGATGACTCTAAGCTGGGAGGAAGTGTGGATCTGCTGGAGGGTAGGGAGGCTCTGCAAATGGATCTTAACAGGCTGGACAGCTGGGCCGAGACCAATGGCATGAGGTTTAAGAAGGACAAATGCCGGGTCCTGCACTTGGGGCACAACAACCCTATGCAGCGCTACAGACTAGGGGAAGAGTGGATAGATAGCTGTGCGGAGGAGAAGGACCTGGGGGTAATGGTTGACAGCCGACCGAACATGAGCCAGCAGTGTGCCCAGGTGGCCAAGAAGGCCAATGGCATCTTGGCTTGTATCAGAAACGGTGTGACCAGCAGGTCCAGGGAGGTTATTCTCCCTCTGTACTCGGCACTGGTGAGACTGCACCTTGAGTACTATGTTCAGTTCTGGACCCCTCACCACAAGAAGGATGTTGAGGCTCTGGAACGTGTCCAGAGAAGAGCAACGAAGCTGGTGAGGGGGCTGGAGAACAAATCTTATGGGGAGCGGCTGAGGGAACTGGAGTTATTTAGCCTGGAGAAGAGGAGTCTGAGGGGAGACCTTATTGCTCTCTACAACTACCTGAAAGGAGGTTGTGGAGAGAAGGGAGCTGGCCTTTTCTCCCAAGTGACAGGGGACAGGACAAGGGGGAATGGCCTCAAGCTCTGTCAGGGGAGGTTCAGGCTGGATATCAGAAAAAAATTCTTCACAGAAAGAGTCATCAGGCACTGGAACAGGCTGCCCAGGGAGGTGGTTGAGTCACCTCCCCTGGAGGTGTTTGAGTCACCTTCCCTGGAGGTGTTTAAGGAACAGATTGATGAAGTGCTTAGGGACATAGTTTAAGGGAGTGTTAGGAATGGTTGGACTCGATGATCCAGTGGGTCCTTTCCAACCTAGTGATTCTATGATTCTATGATTATTAGAAGTTTTACTGCTTACCTGAAGTGAATCAAGAATGACAGCTGATCACACAAGGTAATTCGCTGCCAGCATGCAGGCTTTACATTGATTTGTATTTGTAGTATTTATTACATCAAATTGCTAATACTTAGATTGAGTTATGTTGTGTGGATTAATTGTCTAAGGAATTAAATAAAGTATTCTCATGTTTGGAAAAGGTTTCCTTATTTGTGTAATTTTTTTTCTCATTAGTCAAAATATGATTACATTTTAGTACAGTGTGGATTGTACATTGACCAACAATCAAAAGTGCAACATTCTATGTTGATATGGAGACGTGACTATGCAGTGGATAAAGATTTAAGAACTAGAATAAAGACAAAAGCGACACCATATAAAATGTTTGTATTCAGAAAAAAATCCACAGAAAAGCAGATAACATGAAAGATTGCTTTTAATTCTCACTAGTATAGTATTGCAAAAAAGGCAGTCTAAAAGACCAGTACGGAACATAATCTCAGACTTTTTGTCATGCAAATGACAGTGGGTGGGTGTGTATTTTGACTTCTGTCTAAAAAGTCTGGGAACATACTGGTGGCTTTGCTGTAGTCCCTGAGGCCAGCAGGGCAGATGAAGCAGCCAAGCAGCAGCCTCGTCCGAGAGCCAGGGGCCACAGGCAGCAGGACATCCACCCCCTAGGTGCTAGGAGGGGTTTCCTTGCATCAAGACAGGGAAATACATATCTTTCTGCTATGCAGAGAGGCATAGGAGTTTGAAAACTGCTTGTTGTATCTCTGTCTTCTCTAATGATTTTAGACTTCTATTTTTAAAAAAAACCCTGAAACTTCTAGTTTTAATCCAATGAAGAAAAGCATTTTTTAATCTAAAAATGGAGGTGTTGGAGATGGGATTTGGTCTTGGTGGGATGGTGTCAGTATATTTTTGAGATCATAATGTATTTAGGTCCTGTCATTTACTATAACTAACTTATTTAACATTTAAAAGTTTTAGTTAATATAGACATTATATCCTTTATGGTTTTAGACTAAAATATTTTCAGATTCGCTGGTTATACCTCATTAGAAATGGCTGTATTATTAAATTTGTACTGAGATATGTAATTACAGATTATGTTCTTGGTCTTACTTTGCAACTATCTTAGTCTTGCTTCTACATATTTTATGAACTTCCAGTTCAGATCAGATGTAGATCAGATGTCTAGCACATATGAGATTGATTTTAGTAAGTAAAAATTTTTTAATGCTTCTCTTAATTGGCAGAGAATATTTTACTTAAGAGCAGTGGCATGGAGAATTAAGTGAATTTGAGTTCTATCAAAACATTGAATTCCTGTAATGTGTATGATTTTTTTGAATGAAAATAATAACCATTAAAGCCTTTATTTTATATACAAACCATTTAAATTGGTATTTGATTTTGTAATATGTGCAGAGGATATCTTTTATTTGAAGTGAAAAGAAATATAATGAATGCTCCTGGCCTGTAACGTGCAAGAGGTCGTTTTATATTATACAGGGTTCCCCTGTCTGGATTTGTGATAGAAATATCACAATATATAGAATCAGCTTTACTAGTTTGATATTTTATGTCAATGACTATGAGACTGGGTTTTATTCTATGTAAAGATTTTGAAAGGAAAGTCGCATTTTGGAAATATTGAATTTTTGGTTCTGAAAGTTGTGCTATTCGGTATCCTCTTTGCATCTTAGCAACAAAAATGTAGTACACCGCTCCACCTGAAATGTAAAGGTAGCTCCCTGCAATTATGGGGATTCATGTGGGTCAACAATTTGATTATTATGGGAGAATGCAGCAGAAGGTTAAGGGGAAAGATGATAGCTGCCACCAGAAGGCAACTACTACAGATGGCTTTAGATATCAGAACAGATAGATTGAGCTGATCACTCCATTCATTTGGGAGAAAGTGTACAGAAGGAGGGATAATGCGTTGTTAACGGTTGCTAAGCAGATGGCCTTTTGCATTTTGTACTAATTATGGCTTTTCTTCTAGATGGGTGCTTTTGTACCTAGGTGTGCTGAGCTGCAGTAATCAAGCCTTATGGCACAAGATACGTAGTCTGCCTGGAAAATTAATATAAGAAGATGTGAAGTCTTAACCAGGCTTTGTCTATTGTTTTAGTCTCTTTGATACCTGAGTAGCCTTTACTAGAGTGCCAAATTGAGAAGCAAACCCCTCAACTTATCCTGAAGATGTCACAGGGCAGGTTTAGCCATAACCAGCTTCAAAGTTAAGCCATCACTGTAGTCACTATAGAATGGTTTAGGTAGGAAGGCACCTTAAAGATCATCAAGTTCCAGTCCCCTGACATAGGCCGGGACACCTCCCACTATATCAAGATACTCAAAGCCCCATCCAACCTGTCCTTGAACATCTCCAGGGATGGGACATCCACAACTTCTCTGGGCAACCTGTTCCAGTACCTCACCATCCTCACAGTAAAAAATTTCTTCCTAATATCTAATCTAAATCTACCTTTTTTCAGCTTAAATTCACTCCCCCTTGTCCTATCGCTCCACTCCCTGATAAAGAGTCCCTTTAAGCCCCCTTTAGGTACTGGAAGGCTGCTAGATAATCTCCCTGGAGCCTTCCTCTGTACTTGGCAGTGGTGAGACCACACCTTGAGTACTGTATTCAGTTCTGGGCCCCTCACCACAAGAAGGATGTTGAGGCTCTGGAGCATGTCCAGAGAAGAGCAATGAAGCTGGTGAGAGGGCTGGAGAACAAGTCTTATGGGGAGCGGCTGAGAGATCTGGGGTTGTTTAGCCTGGAGGAGGCTGAGGGGAGACCTTATTACTCTCTACAACTACCTGAAAGGAGGTTGTGGAGAGAAGGGAGCTGGCCTTTTCTCCCAAGTGACAGGGGACAGGACAAGGGGGAATGGCCTCAAGCTCCACCAGGGGAGGTTCAGGCTGGACATCAGGAAAAAATTTTTCACGGAAAGGGTCATTGGGTGGTGGAACAGGCTGCCCAGGGAGGTGGTTGAGTCACCTTTGCTGGAGGTGTTTAAGGGATGGGTGGATGAAGTGTTGAGGGGCATGGTTTAGGGAGTGTTAGGAATGGTTGGATTCGATGACCCAGTGGGTCCCTTCCAACCTGGTGATTCTATGATTCTATGATTCTATGATTCTCTTCTCCAGGTTAAATAAGCCCAACTCTCTCAGCCTGTCCCCACAGCAGAGGTGCTCCAGCCCTCTGATCATCTTCATGGCCCTCCTCTGGATTTGCTTTAACAGATCCATTTCCTTCCTGTGCTTAAGACTCCAGAACTGAACACAGTACTCCAGGTGAGGTCTCATGAAAGTAGAGTAGAGAGGGAGAATCACTTCCTTTAAACTGCTGGTCACGTTTCTTCTGATGCAGCCCAGGATAAGGTTGGCCTCTGAGCTACAAGCACGCCCTGCCAGCTCATGGTCAGCTTTCTAATCTTTCCACAAACATCAATGCAACAACAATTTGCTTAAATTTTACCAAGCCTTGATCTGGTTGTTTATTTCCTGAAGGGACCTTAGAAGCTGAGAGGAAAATAAAGGCATAATTTTGCATAAAATATAAGTCTCTATGGGATATGCTTCCTCTAATATGTTAGCTTGTTTGTTTAATCACCTTTCTGAATTGCTTGAGTTAGCAATTTTTTTTCTCAGTCAGTAGGCACTTATTCAAAGGAAACCAAAATCAAAATAATCTATAGAGAGGGTTATTCTGTTTGGAGCTTTTAATGTTATGCCCTCTGCAGCTGTTAAATATTGCAAGCAATGAAACTTCTTTTTATTTTTTATGCAGGATTTTTTTTTCCACAGTATTTTTTTCTCATCCTCTTCAATATTCCAAGTGGAAGAGCAAGCCAAAAGTGAAAATTATCTTGTTGAGTATGTAAAATCTGTACATACATGAACCAGCCCTCTTTCCTCATCATAGGAGCAGTTCTCAAATTAATCCATAGAAAGGTATCCTCTGAGGTATACATCAATTAACTGGTTTAGCTGTTTTATGGGGAGGACTTCTGCTTTTTTTTTCCTGATTTCAGATATGGAATAAATACTCTGTGTTTCAAAGAGCGACTTGTTATCTTGAATAACATTTTTTTAAAACAGTGGTCTGATCCCAAAAGATATTCTTAAAAACAAAAGGAAAAATAAGTGAATGGTTGCTATCTGTTGTTTTACTTTTCTGTCAATTTTAAATCTGAAGTTTTAACTTCATTTGTAAAGGCATTGTAGCAAGATATTAAAAGGGCTTTCTGAATCATGTTTTAAAATAATAAATAATAAATTGGGAATAAAATAAAATTATAGCAGCCATTGTATATCCCAAACCAGAAGGAAAAGAAAAGAAAAATAATCACTTTATTTAGTGTTGGTATTCTTGTACAGACTTAAACCTGGATAAGCAACTTTGTACAAATTTATACTGTTTTCTTTTTGTGAAGAAGTCTATGTTAGACAAGTAAAACTTCTGTTTTAATGTAACTTTAATATTTACTAGTTTATTTGGAAGGTAATTCTCATTCTCTCGGCATGCAAGATAGAGAGAGACACTGTTAGTGTAGCTGTGCTCTTCAACTTTCTTGTCACAATTATTGGCTGTGTCTCATCAAAATATCTTCCTGAAATTCCTGTCATGTCAGCAAAACTTTAGTCTGCTGTTGTTATGGAGTGTCTTCTAATGAGGAAGCAGGAACCCTGATGAAATCTTTAGGTGTAACTGTAATGTCCCTATCAAAACCTGGTTTATTTTTCAGCTAGCTTTTCCCCCTTATTTCATCACTGAGCATGTGTGTATCAATGAAAGAGAACGTGGTGATCTTAAATCTCCAAAATGTCTGTGTGTGCACATGATATATAATCAATACATAGATGACTCCCTAAATAGCAGAGTCTAAAAATTAGGATGCTAATTCTTGTGGAGTTCCTAGCATCTTAACATCGTAACATTGTCACATCCTAATATAGATGTAAGAGTCAGATGTGATGAAGCCCTTGTAGAGTCTGCCCCTTTTGAATATTGCAGTACTTATACACTAGATTTTTTGTGTTCAACTCCCATCACAAAAACATAGTCGTTAATATTTGACCGTCTCTGAAGGCCTCTGCCACCTCAGGTGATGGAAATGCTTTGGGAGGAATTTTTCATGTAGCCCATATAACTCCACAAGAAAATCAGCCGATTGCATTATTTCCTTACCATTTATATCCCTGAAGTGGATGGTCGCAAACGCAGTGTTTATGTCAGGAGTTTTTGCTACAGCTTTAGATTTCTGTGTCAATGTGGTGTTTGATGAGGTTATAAGCATTATCATATTTCTATAAAACTAATTTCCAGTAATAGGGAAAATCTATTTTCTTTCCATCTGGATCACGTGTACAGTGAATATATATTGAAAAAAATGGAGTTTTAATTTGTAAATCCAGACTTGCTTTCATACATATGAAATTGCACTTAAATAGAAAAGATTAAGAAACCCTGCCCTGTTGACACAGTTATATATGCTATAGTTTTAGTGGCGAGTTTTGTTATGTGAAAGATGACATCAAAAGCCTTTTGGTTTTGTTTTTCTCGATTGAAATAGAAAAAGAAATTTTCCAAAATCTTAGGATGATTTTTAATACTGTTATAACTTTTCATCTAAAAGTCTTCTCTACATAGCAGACATTTTGCAAGTCAGTCTGGAAGCACAACTGTAATATTGTTAGCTTTTAAAGGAGAAAATGCTGTCTTCACCCAGTTCTATAGGCCCATGGAGCACTGTTAAGATAAGCAAATGTTAAGTGTTAGTCTCTGTTGGTCTGTGAACTTAATCATGCATAACCAGGAAGAGTTCATTTATTTTAGCCAAATCGCACCTCCTGTTCACTACTTACATTATCCTCAAAGGAATATATCAATGCAAAGGGTCAAAGTCTGCTGGACCGCTTGCTGTTCATTTAAATTATCACATCTTCTGATCATAAATGTACATGTTATACTAAATGTGAAGAATTCTGCATATTAGAAAAATGAGACTTCTTTCTGAATGACAGAATGAGATCAGGGTTTCTGTGTAAACCGTTTTGTCTGCAGCCTGTGTTTGTGAGTAACATGCCATTATTTTATAGTAGCTGGCATCTATGAAAATTCTTGAACAATAAAATGTTGCAAATTGATTTAAAAAAATTATACAGGCTACTGTAATAGTATCTGAAGAAAAATATATCTTATTTTACCGGATTGTCTATGACAGAACCAAATAACTGTTTGAGAACAGACTTGCAGAGGGAAATATAAGCAAGGACTTTACCTCATTGTTCATATAACTGTTATATTCAAGAAAATCACTATTGGAGAAGCTACATTTTTCTTTTTTCATTCACCTAGCATTTACTTATCCCAGGGGTTAGCTGAACTACATGTGAAGACAAGGATTATTTACTTGCATAAGTTCTTCCAAGAATGTATTATTGGATTTCATATTGCCCATCTCCATTTTGAAAGGCTTTTTTTCAGTGCCTTGTAAATTCCTATGTGGAAACGCCACAGGTTTTAGGTTCAGCTGATTTATTATGAACTTCTTTGCTGAAGCTGAGAAAAGAATACCACAAATCACTACCTATTTGTGTGTTTGATACCCTAAAAGAGATTATAAGGCAAATCTCATGAGCAGACAGTTTGTTTTGAGAAAATAGAGGCAAAGATACACAATGATTTTGACTTGCAGACCTACACAGGAATTTATTATTACGTTACATTATTTCATAGTGCATTGACACCGTCAATTAGCTTAATGGCTCCAGAATATAAAGGCTTTTGCTAGCATCACTGCAACTTCTCAGTCATCAGCCTAAAAATGAATTCATGTACCTGCTTCTTTTGCATCTTTAAAGATGCATTAGAACAAGCAATATGACATGTTTGTAGTCTCAGCTGCCTTCAGTCTTACTGCGCCTATTTTGAGTGCATGTCATGAAAACAAGGAGACATCTACATTGTCTTAAATTTCCATGTAACGATGGTATTGTACTGATTATCTACAATGTTTGATACTTTGGTAGCATTGCAAAATTTCCTTCCTGTTGCTGTTTTTCATTGCTTCTGATTTGGTTGTGTAAAGTCAGAGTGAATGAGATGCCCAGAAGACGTGGGTAGGTGTAACGTGGTGGCATCCTAAGCAAGGTTGCCATGGAGTCAAACTAGACCCCATGGTCCTTTTTCACTGCAGGGCCCTGGGCGATGGTACACCCTGAAGTGTGGAACTACCAGCAGGCCCCCTCAAGTTTGTTCTATGCACGTCCAGGAGAAGTTTGGGATCTATGTCAAACCAAATTTCCTTTCTGGCCAAGTTTGTCTTTCTACCAGTGAAACAGTGTTTATTGAGTGCTGCAGCAGTGTTCTCTGAACCCTACTTGATGAAGCTAATTCTGCTTGATGAAGCTAATTCCAATATTACAATACATTCCCCCTTGAATAATTTATAACTATTTTTTTTTTGGACGCTGTGTCCTGCGAAATGTGTCTCTACTTCCAGCTGTATTCTACCTAGCAAGGAATGTTTTTTGATTGTGCACCACATGACCATACAGCGACACTTGTTCCGGTGCCATATCTGTATTATAAACAATTAATACATAACCAGTGTTGACTTCTGCACTGTTCCATTGAACTAATTGAGATTTTATAACATTTTCTTGCAAAGGAGTATCCAAAGTAGAATTTGCTGCTTGCTATATGTTCATAAATTTATATCAAAGTTGTATAAAGGGTTATCATCTTTCTCATCACTGATGGAAGGCAAGTTTGTCCAGCCAAAGAGCACAGTAGAATTTTTGGTCAGGCTAGTACATAGGCATTTGCTGATGGAAACCCAACAAATTTCTTCACAACTTCCTTCAAGTTAATTCTTAGTTTTATTAATCTCAATTTTGCTTGTAGCCTGAAGCAGTCAAGAGATAAAAATGGACAACTACTATAGAGCAGATACCAGTTAATAAATCACAGAATATCACAGGGGACCAATTAGAAATACTCTCTGACCTGACTGAAAACAATCCCCGTAATTTAAAGAATTTGTCACTGTCCTCATTTAAGAAGCCCCCTGACAGGTACACAATATGGAAACATCTGTTACTTTCCCCAGTAGTTCATTTATACTCCTTTTCTTAAAAGTTATAATCTTGCTAAATATTTACTTTTGTGTTTTACTTGTTAATAAACTGTCATTGCTGTGAATAGTGTATTTAGTATAAAGAGAATTATATTTTCTGTTCCTTATTAGTGTGCTTTAAAGCCACACCAAAAATATACTGATACTTGCATGCTACTTTGTAGTCTTTCAGAAGTAAGTTTGCAGTTTGATTGATTAGTTTCCACCAGCAAAGAGAAGCAGCTGCAGTTCTGAATAAAATTGTGCTAATGAAGCTTTCAAAGTGGTGATCAAAAGCAGACTTTGCTCTTTCAATGAACACTTTTCTAAAGATAACTAATTGTGCTGTTTCAGCAAAATGTGCATATCAAAGCAGCTGAATCATACATTGCAGTTGAAACTTTAGAGCATGTTTAACACATTATGATGGCTAATCTTTGTCAAATTTGGTTTGTCAGTTGCAGAGGAGTAGAAAATGATTAACTGTATTTTTAGCACTAATTCATGTAGTCAATCAAGAGTCTGAATATAAAAAATATTCTATATTTGCTCATAGACAACTATATATACTTGGCTGTGAAGACACATGTCTAGATCACTGGTATAGTTTTGGTAAAAAGTACAAATCTCATAAATTCAAGAACAATTTCAGTTTGATGGACAGACAAGACAAAGTTGTATGAGCGGTTTGGGCACAAAGCACGGTCTGCCACAAGCTTTCTGTCAGATGTCCTGGAATAGTCTGCGAGAATTGAATTTTGACTCGTTTGGCACCTAAAGACAAAGCCAAGTAACCTTCAGAAAATTCCCTTTGTATATTCAAGCAAAAGCATATTGTTCCCAGCTCAGTTAAGCCTCATCGTATCACTGCACTAACTTCAGAAGGCAAATTTTGCTGCCTGCAGTGAGTTCTGCACTGCTATTTTTCGACTGCTTTAGTACCAAGGCCACCTACCTCACGCTGGTTCCACCACTCTCTGAAACACACTTCAGTCCCATCCATACTGTAGGAAAACCCACATACAGTAGAGGCATGGTTTTCATGCTAAAAACTGTCAACAAAATAAAAGGTAAAACCAAATTAAAAACATAAACATTATAAAATCAATTACCTGAAAGATATTAAAAAATACCAACAACCCACACATGAGTTGAACAAAGGTGCCAATGTACTTTTCAGGACATGGAACAAAGAACCTGTTGCAGAGCCTGAAAAAAGATTTTTGTCTTGACTGTAAAGTAGTTCTTGATTGATATATAGTTATAGGTTTCGTCCATTTAATCCAATCTATCTCCATAATAAATCCAAAGACTTTGTTACAGATTTCAGGTTTAAATCTCTATGGTACATACAGGAAGCTTATAAACTGGCTTTCCAGATGGTGTATCAACACAATGAAGTCATGAGACTACTTTGGATGACATTGAGCTAGGCAGCTCCTTGGGATGACAAGATTTTTTTTTAACTCAATCCACTAGATGTCATTACATTGTTTACCTGCTGTGTCTTTATTCTAGATATATAAATTTTAAGAACAATTACATATCTGTTGTACAGTATCCTTTTTTTGGCCTCTTTTATACTCAACTTTGAAAGTAGTAGGCTGAATGAAGATAATATGAGATGTCTCCGACAGGATATATTACTCTAAATGGTTCAAAGTGCTTGTAAATGTTAACTCTTGAGAAAACAACACATCAAATAATGCTTTCGTGTTTTCTATTAGTAGAGGATAACTTGGATGTTATATGGAAGTATTCTGACCTTTCTAGGTGCTCATCAGGCCAGTAACAAGAATTATTATTACAGAAAAACATTACTTTTATATTTATTATAATGTTGTACATGGTCTCCACAGAAAATATTAATTTTCTCTTATTCTGCCCTCTTTCTGGTTTTCTGTGGTATATGTATTTTTAACAACTTAATTCCAATTCAGCGAAATTGCATGCTCAAAAACAATCTTCTTCCTGAACTTCTGTGACTTACACTATTCACAAAGATAATACCATGAAGAGAGATAAAAGAAAGTTCAAACTAAGACAAAACTTCAAATGATTTTTTTATCTGTTAATTTTTTTTTTTTTTATCTCTGGTATATTCAAAGCCACCATCTTTATTTGCATTCATTATCCAACAGAAATTAAGTGGAAAACAATCCTTCCATTAACACTGTTATAGATGCTTAGCCAACCCTGCTTTCCATTCTCCATTCTTGAGTATCAAATAATGCTTTCTAATAACTTAAATTATTTTAGGAATTTTCAACACTGATATAAAAATATTTTTTGATTTAGTATGCATTTTCAGAATATCCTGATTTATTTTTAAGCAGTCAAGATAAAAGATGTAATCTAAATGTTACCATAGTATCCTGAAAAAAAATTATTAGCATCCAAACATTCCACAATCTAAATACTGAAGATAAGAGAAGGAATAAATAATGGTAAGGACTAATTATGAAATAAAATAATGAAAACAATTCCATTTCACCTAGACTTTGTGCAGTTTCTACATAAAAGATGTCCAGTTAAATCGACTCTCTAATTCTCTAATTTTTTTTAATTAAAATCTCATTATTTCAAGTATTTTTCAAAAATCTTTATATTGAGACATATTTAACTCTTTTAAGGATGTGAGCATACAAACATAAACTAAAGCAATATACACCCAATGTAATGTATGCAATTACTTTAATTTGAGGTATGTATGTAATATGTCATATTCCACTAATATAAGTTGGTCTATGATGAAACTAGAAACAGAAGAAAACAAACAAGGTGACTCTGGGTGTTAGAATTTAGCTTATAGTTAGGTATCTATGTAGTTATGTATACATATACTTATGTATCCGTTACACCTAAATATACACGTAAAATTTGCACTTTATCTTTTTTTTTATTTTGCAGCTGTCAATCGAGATCATGCATTGCTCTATAACGTAACTTGTCCATTAGAACCATAGTCGTACATTAAGGGTGTTTCAGAGATTTTCCTCCCTTGTAACCTTTACAAGGTTTTTCTGGATTGTCTCCTGATATCACTAGCTCTCTTCACTGCTGATATGAACATTTTGAGGCAAGGTTTTTAAAAATGGACAGATTAGATGTCCTATTTTGAGAGCTATTTAAACAGAAGTGCTGTAAAAATACAGATTTGCAAGCAACTAGATTTGCCCACCAATTATTTTGATGAACCTTTGCAGTGATGCATTAGCCACAAATGGAATGAGGTCAATGGTTTCCCCAGGGATCCCAGTGCGAAGCCGCCGCATCTTACATACAGATTCTACCTTATAATCTGTCCCACTGCATTAAGCATTTTTCTGACAACATATATAGTTTTACTCTTTAAGATAGTCCTTCAACAAAAAGTCTGAGACCTTTGAGGTTAATGTGGGAATCCCTTCTGCCCCTGTTCAAACTCAAAGCTGTGCAAAAGTTATGAGCACAGTGGATTATTTTATCAAATATTCTTTGACAGTTGATTATTTAAGCTAGTTTTAGTCTGTAAAAAAATACCATGAATTATTCTTTATAAGATTTTAGATGATGGCTAGGCCTGGTTAAAGTGAGTTGGGTCTTGTGATACATATGCAAATTGAGGCAATATTCAAAATTCAGATGATAAGAAATAATCTTAGATGACCAAATATGATGTTCATTTGAATTTGCAAGCATTTCTGAGACATTAGAAAGTAAAAGGGTAAAAGGTGTGGTCAGTGAGGTGCCTGTTTTTTATCTTTATATTTCTCCATCTCTGCAGCTAGGGGTTTTCCCAAACATCTCTCCATAAAAGTCACTTTCGGAATCTTAATGTTGATGGAAAGAACCTTTTTGATTCCACCTCTTTGGTAAATTAAAAATTATAAAAGGAAAGCTGTTTATGCCATTGTTTTAGACCCCCCCTTGTTTTCTTTATTTTTGTCTACAAAGAGGAATTTATGACTGTTTCACCAAAGCATATTTTTAAGTTTCTTTTTCCTGTTTCCAAACTGCACTGTTAATCCACAATTTATTTGCTAAGACAGTATTTTTGAAAAATGGATTGTGTAAGGATGTTGGTGAGAAAATGTAAAATTTCTGCTGTTGTTCATAGGAAAATGTTATTAATATGCAGATTAAGTCACTCTGGAAGTTCAATGAGAATTAGATTTAGGTTTTGTACGTTGTGAGTGTATTTCATTTTTCACAAAGGGATCGAAAATGTCATTACATAATCTTTTATAGCAAATAATTCACTTCAGAAATGAATAGTGTTTTAAAATAAATGGTATATAACAGTTCTGGGGAGACATTGTTGGAACTCCTACTAAAGAAATAGAAAAATTGCATCGTACATCAGAAAGAAATTTACGTAAGAGAGATTGTTCTTTTTAAGGTCTCCAACTCAAGGTCCTATAAGAATCTCTCCATTCTTCTTACCTCTGAGCCACAGGTGCCCTCTTCCCTACTCTCAACGTAATCTTTAAATGGTCCCTTAATGAGTCATCCCACATTAGAGAATTAAGGAGAGGGTTCGGTAGAATCCTGTTCTCAAATTTACAGCATGTCCAGTATCACATCTGGGGTTCATGCTTTTGTGTCTGTCTTCCTGTGAAGCTGGGACCCTTAGTTCAAATTACCTATACAAGAAAATCTACAGGGGAAAAAAGGTTGTAAGGCAGAAAATAGGAATTAGATAGCTTTGCCATGTGAAACCTTAGGTCCTTGTGCATCAAAGTACTTTTGCTTCTTCTGTAGTCAGAATGAGACTGGGAGCTGGACAGTGTGTTACACACCAGTAGCAAGACATTTGGCGTTGTGCTATGCACTGCTTTTTTCTCCCTCAGAAGAAGCGCATGTGTCATTAGTTATTCCAGGCCTCAGAACGACTTTAGCAATTGATTGTTTATAGTTTGAGATTTCGAGTCTGTAGAGATTTTTTTTTTCCATACCTTGTGACTGCAGTTAGAGAGAAACACCTGATTATACTCATTACTCCTGTGCTGACAAATCTATAGCAATGCTAATCATCAAAACCAGAAATCTCACCTCCTGTCGCATAATACCAATTATATTATCATTGTGTAATTTTTTAAATTTCTTTTATCTTCAGGCATTTTACATTACTAAGATGTTTTTGCTCAATTTTCTTTAAAAAAAAAATTACTTTGTTACAGTGAATCTTGAATACCCTATAGTATATATATGCCAAAACAGAGAAACACTCAGGCCATTGGAAATAAGATAAGCTCGCTAGACACTTAGTACTACTACAGAGGTGGAGTTATTTCTTAAAGGAATGTATATTTGTGTCCACAACTACTGAAGTGAACATGAAAGCGTAAGTGTAGCTAAGAGAAAGACAGATGGAGAAGCCAGGCTCCCAGTGAAAGTTTGGCTTAACACACTTCTCATCTCACTTGCTCCTTCCCTCTTTAGCTTAAAGAGACCCACTCTGCCAGACACATCTTGAAAGCTGGCTTTGGTTACCCAGCTGTGCCTAATTTCAGGAGTCTCAGGTGCAGTGATACTCTGGCTGCAAAAGGTGTGTTGCTATAGACACTCCCCTGGGGAAAGCAAAACAAAAGATGACAGTTTTTTACCTTTCTCTTTTCAAACTCTAATGAGATGGGATGGCTGGGGGAATCCAGTGGTAAAATTTTCCTCAGTTGAAACAAAAAGGAAATAGAGAGGGTTTTTTTGAAGAGTTCTTTATCTTTTTCTGACAAGTGATTTAAAAATTCTATTGCAATCCTACCACTTCTGCTAGTTACTGTTTTCCAACCCAATTCTCTTTTCCTACGACAGAGCAGAGCCCAATAACTGAACACAGATTCTGCCTTTCCACTTCTGTATCTGGGGTCCATGCCAAAAGGGTATAACATCTCATGTGCAGTTACCATATGCCACAGTTTAATCCTAATTTGATGTGACAGTAAGACCCCTTTCCTTCTGTTATTTTATTCTGCCTGCTGATGTCACTTTGTATCCCCAGTCCACCTTTCCATTGCAGCAGTCCTATGAGCTGCATAGGTACGTACTGCTGCATGCATAGGGCCTTGCAGCTGGAGGAAGATGTTGTTGTACTGATCTTTTCTGCCCACGTTTGTGACAGGAGAACATGAGAATGAATTCTGGAGATCTTCACTGAATTGTAGAATTAGTTTCTAATTTTTTATTTATTTTTTTTTTTTTTTTGGATAATCCTCTCCTGATAAAATCTACTGGCACTCCTAACAGCATCTCTGATATCTGATTACCGTCAAATTGCACTTATTTCTTGATGCAAAAATTACTACCAGGTATTTGACAGCAAAGGTGTTTTCCAACAAGAGCTTCAACATATTGTTAGAAAATTCCGAGATACCAGAGTTTTTTTCTGACATACAAACAATAAGGTCAGCTTAAGTGCAAGCCAATATCATGGGAGCACATTTTTATTTTTAATCTTTTCCATTTTCTTTTCTTCTCTCAAATTTACTTGACAAATTTCCATTTAACATTAGTGTTTACACATGCTTTGCATTACGTTATGGCTTAAATAAAGAAAGTAGAGCGTATGTCTCTGTAGTATGGAGAGAAAAAGACAAGTAGATTAGTGAGTTCTTAACTTAATTTGCATTGTGTTTGTTCTGAATGCTTCGTTAGTAGTCAGGACAGTAGCCTAACTACAGGAGTGTGATATACTTTGCATTCCAGCATTACCGAAGGACTTCCTGTAACACTTTGGGTACACGAATTACAGTCTCTAACCCTCAGTCTTTACCTACAAAATGAAGATTTTATACCTCATATATGAGATAAGGGAATATTGTGTTTTAAGTTCCCTGGTCATAGAGTACCATTAGTATCTGATTCTGTTTTAAATATGACCTATTCATCTATTTTCTGAGTCTGGTGGGCTAAAAGCATTGCAGTGATATCTCTGCACTAAAATCCAATATGGAGAAAATACTGATGAGTAGCTAGTGCTTTCGCACTGTTTAATCATCTGTAGCTATGGGTTGTGCAAACCATACAGGTAGCACTAAACCTGTTTGAGTACCACAACTGTCAATTTTAGAAGATTTATCTCTGCTTACTTCTTTTCCATTTCTTACGTTGCCAATTCTCTCCTCTTCATCCCTACATCTACCCTAAACTTATCTTTTGCAGTGTCTCACAGTGGTTATGGCCACCTGAAGGTATCCCACCCTCTACCACTGCCTTCCCAGTCCCGCCTATCCCCAGCTGTTGGTTTTGTACACACTGCCCAACAAATGATATTTCCTGCCCTTTAGCCTTGCAGATCTACATGGTGATTTGCTGCTGCCCTCCTGCAAACTCCTTATGCTTTCACAGATGCCTTATGCTGTTATTTTGATTCTCTTTAAAGACATGGAACATGGGCAAACATAGCTTTCTCCCTGCTCTGCAATTGGAGACTGGACCATGGGACCATGCATCACTGTAAAAGAGTTACTTACATTTTTTATGACTTGGGACTGGAAGAAAATTTTGTTTTCCTCTCTATTCCCCTTACATTATTCTCACATTGTCAGTTATCTAGGAAAGACCATTCCACTAGGTTCAACCTAAGTATACAAAGCTCTGGTTAACAAAGGGGAATACTAGTGAAACACTTCAAAGGAATTAAGGGGAGTTCCTCTAAGAAGTTAACACTGCAGACAGCTCAGCTGAAGTTCCTCTACGTGCAGCATGGGCAACAAACAGGAGGAGCTGGAATTGAGCAGCAGGATAATTATATTTGCCATCTCTGAAAAGTGATGGGATGACTCACGCAGTTGGAGTGCTGCAATGGATGGCTACAAACCCTGCAGAAGGGACAGGCAAGGAAAGACAGGTGGTAGGGTAGCTCTTTGTTAGGGAGAGTTTGAAATGTCTAGAGCTTAATGATGGTGACAATAAGGTTAAGTGTTTATGGGTAAGAATCAGGGAAGCTGAACAAGAAAGATATCATGGTGAGAGTCTTTTACAGGCCACCCAACCAGGATGAAGAAGACCAATTATTCTATAAGCAGCTGGAAGAGACCTTATGATCACTAGCTCTTCTCCTCATGGTGGGATGAGTAGTTCAATTTACTAGATGTCTGCTGGAAATACAGTAGAGCAGAGAGAAAACAGTCTAGGAGGTTTCTTGAACGTGTGGAGGATAACTTCCTGATACAGCTCATGACTGAGCCAACTAGGGTGCCCTGCTAGACCTGTTGTTTACAAACAGAGAAGGACTTGTGGGTGATGTGATGGCTGGAGGCCATCTTGAGCATAGTGATCATGAAACCATAGAGGTTTTGATTCTTGGAAAAGTGAGGAGGGGGATGAGCTGAACTGCCACCTTGGACTTGCAGAGGGTGGACTTTATCCTGTTTAGGAGACTGATTGACTGGTTGAGTCCCATGGGAGGCAGCCCTGAAGGGCAAAGAAGCCCAGGAAAGCTGGACATTCTTCAAGGAGGAGGCCTCAAGGGTATAAGCGAAGGCTGTTCCTATGTGCAGGAGAAAGGCTGACAGGGAAAAAGAATGGTCTGGCTGAACAGAGAGATTTGTTGGAATTCACTAAAAAAAGGAGAGTTATGACTTTTGAAAGAAGAAGTGGTCTACTCAGGAGGACTACAAAGATGTTGTGAAGTTACACAGGGAGAAAATTAGAAGGGGCAAAACCCAGTTAGAACTTAACCTGGCTACTTATTTAAAGAACAGTAAAAATGTTTCTATAAATATATCAGCATTAAAAGGAGGGCTAAGGAGAATCTATAGCCTTTATTGGATGTGGGGGAAACCTAGTGACAAAAGATGAGGAAAAGTCTGAGATATTTAACAGCTTCTTCACCTCAGTCTTTAACAGTAAGACCAGTTATTCTCTGGGTACTCAGCCCCCTGAGCTGGATGACAGGGACAGAGAGTAAAATGGAGCTCCCATAATCCAAGAAGAAATAGTTAATGACCTGCTACTCTGCCTAGACAGGCACAAGTTTATAGGACCAGATGAGATCCAATCAAGAGCATTAAAGGAACTGGTGGAACTGCTTACCAAGACACTTTCAACCATCTATCAGCAGCCCTGGGTAACTGAGGAGGTCCTGCTCAACTGGAGACTAGAAAATGTGATGCCTGTCTACAGGAAGGGCCAGAAAGAGGATACAGGGAACTACAGGCCTCTTAGCCTGGCTTCGGTACCAGGGAAGGTTATGGAGCAGATCATCTTGAGTAACATTACGCGGCACTTACAGGACAATCAGGTGATCAGGCCCACTGAGCATGGGTTTAGGAAAGCCAGATCCAGCCTGCCTAACTTGATCTTCTTCAATGACAAGATGGCCTGCTTGGTGGATGAGGGAAAGCCTGTTGACTAGTCTATAGTAAAGACTTTGACACCTTCCGCATAGCATTCTCCTGGAAAAAATGGCTACTTATGACTTGGACAAACATACATTTTGCTGGGTGAAAAACGGGCTAGATGTCCAGGCCCAGAGTTGTGGCGAATGGAGTTAAATGTAGTTGGTGGCTGGTCTCAAGCGATGTTCCTCAGGTCTCAGTGTTGGGGCCATTTCTGTTTAATATCTTTATCAGTTGTCTGGAAGAGGGAATTGAGTGGACCCTCAGTAAGTTGCAGATGAAACTAAGTTGGGCAGGAGTGTTGATCGACTTGAGGGAACTTTCTACAGAGGGATATGAACAAGTTGGAATGATGGGCTGAGACTAACTGTATGAGGTTCTACAAAGCTAAGCATTGAGTTCTGCACCTGGGACACAAAACATCCCATGCAATGCTACTTGGGCTTGGGGAAGAGTGGCTGAAAAGCTGCCTGGCAGAAAAGGATCTTGGGGTGTTGGTCAGTAGCCAGCTGAATATGAGCCAGCAGTGTGCCAAAGTGGCCAAGAAGGCCAATAGCATCCTGGCCTGTATCAGAAATAATGTGGTCAGCAGGACTACGGGAGTGATTGTCCCCCTGTACACACCACTAGTGAGGCCACACCTCAAGTACTGTGTTCAGTTTTGCGCTCCTCACTACAAGAAAGACGTTGAGGTGCTGGAGCATGTCCAAAGAAGGACAGCAAAGCTGTTGAAGGATCCAGAGCAAAAGTCTTATGATGAGCGGCTGAGGGAAGTGGAGCTGTTTAATCTGGAAAAAAGGAGGCCAAGGGGAGACCTTAGCACTGTCTATGACTACCTCAGAGGAGGATGTAGTGAGGTGGGTTTTGGACTCTTCTCCCAACTAACAAGAAATAGGACAAAAGGAAATGACCTCAAGTTGTTATAAGGAATATTTAAGGTAAATATTAGGAAGTATTACTTCACTGGAAGGGCTGTCAAGAACTGGAGCAGGCTGCCCAGGAAAATGATTGAGTCATCATTCCTCTAGGTATTTTAAAGAGGTATAGATGTTAGGTTTATGCTTGGGCTGAGTGATCTCAAAGGTCTTTTGCAATCTAAATGATTCTGTGATTCTGTTATCACTGTTCTTTGCATAGCTGGAGAAATTTCAAATTTTTCAGTCTACTGTAAATGTAGATGTGCATATCATTTTGAGATTTGCTATGTTTTCTGAATCAAGGCTGTAGAAATTTTGTATTTAAGATTTGTTGCCCTGTAAATCCTTCTTTTCATGGGATACTTCTGTGTTGTTTGGTTGGCTTCTTTTTTACTAGGAAAAAAATATGAACAGGATTCAGTATAGCCCTTTGAGTAGAATTATTCTGTTTTGTACAAACCTGCTCAAAATTGAAACATTCTCAACAATATAAAAGGCTTTTGTGTCTATTTTTTTTCTTTTTCAAGAAATGAAAGAGCAGTGAGTAATTTTCACAAACAATGTATTTTCAGAGGTTTTGTCAAAGCAGTCGTTGTTTATCCTTTACAAGTCTTTTATAACCTCAATGTGTTCTAGTGACTTCTTGTGTCTATGCCAGTGAGAAATCATGACAATCTAACTGGCTGACATTTCAGATCTTGAAGATCAGCGATGTTGTTTAGTAATATGTAAAAAGAAGTAAACCTTTCCTTCTTTACCATTACCTCTTGTATCTCAGGATGCAGAAAGTGACACTGATCAAAGCAAATTTTGGGAGAATCTGATAGGAGTTTTGGTACTGAAAAATTAGTAATTAGATGAGATAAATATGTTTGAGACTGGAGAATAAGTGGAAGAGTACATGGCCCATGGAGAACCCTAGAGGTCTGAAGTGAAGCCATCTAACCAAAGGGCTTATTCTCTGGTGTACCGTGAGAATAATATTGTTCTATGAGAATTATCTGATCTTATCTCCCTGCTATGTGCCTTACACATTGTGCTCAAGGATTAAAGCCAGATGAACTGTTTTCATAAGTTCTCTTGAATTTGGAATAAGTTCATGACGTATATTTAAAATCTGCTTTGGTGCAGCCCTGCTCACAGTGATTCGCTGGTTATCGCTAGACACAGCCATGACACTGAGTTGTATTATCATGTCTGCTATGTCATGTTTGTATTACTAGGCTTTGGTAAAAAGCCTTCAACATGAGCAAATTTTTCAAGCAATTCCATCAAGCAAAATTAATAAAGAGATATCCATAGATGCCAGAAACAAATCCTGAAGTTTAACACTACTTTTGACGTGTGTTCAAAAGGAGGAATGGCCTTCTGAACAAAATGACCAAAACCACCTTCTTCCATATTTTCATCACAGTTTGCCATTCAATTCAGTCTTGTTCTGGTTCCATCCTAGTTCAACACTTAAGAAAGCCCAAATTTTGCTGATACACAGAGGGATTAGAAAAATAACAGCCTTGTACAGGAAATAATCAGGAAGGTGGTACAGCCTCCACAGGTCCTAAACTTGGGGAGCTATCACCATTTGTGAGCATACGATTGTTCAAGATCTTATTGGAGAAAAGAATCAAGAGATACCTTCTAAGCATGTAAGACTGGCATTTTATTATGTCAAGTCTTTGACATGTGAAATCATCACAGTTGCCTACAATTTTATTCATCATGGAAGGCTAATAAAGTTCTGAGACCAGTTTC
The DNA here is from genome assembly GCF_017976375.1 of Cuculus canorus. NCBI lineage: Eukaryota > Metazoa > Chordata > Aves > Cuculiformes > Cuculidae > Cuculus > Cuculus canorus. The sequence goes on from NC_071401.1 coordinate 85,405,738, forward strand.
ACTTCCATAATTTCTATGAAAAGGACTGAGGAAAATCTCTGAACCAAACCTTACACCCAGGTTATTTCTCCACAACTCTCTACAAACCTCAATATAAAAAGAAAGCTATAAATTCAGAGCACTGAAATGCAATCTTGAGCTTAATAGTGTAAGAGTAAGATCTTGTCACCATGAATTTATGGCTACTCTCACCATAAAACATTATTATAGCACAGATGGCTATATGTTTGCCTATGAAAATAAAAGATTTTGTAATTCAAATATTTTCCATGTTTTGTCCAGTAACAATTATTAAACTTGGAGCAGTGATCTGCTCCTAGAAAAATACCGTGATGTTTGCATAAATTTAATTAAGATATTCCAATTTTAAATGAATATAAGTGACTTTTATGTAGCTGAATTATCCATGTAAGGGTGACTATCTTCAAATACCTATATGGCTAAGTTTACAGTGTGGAAATTACTTGATCAGTCCAAGATTATTTTTTGCTTTTTGTTTTTGTTTTCCATTTTTTTTTCATTCTTAAGGAAAGTAAATTTCCTCAAGGCAAGACAAAATAGTGTTTGGAATTCTGCATTGTACACACAAATGACCTGGGAAAGTATTTGCTGAACTAATAAACCCATTGTAGCAATTATGTAAATAGAGAAATTATGTAAGCAAACTGACGTCTATTCTATTAGTATCGTTCTACTACATAAAATGTTGATTGTGTCCTTGTAAAGTAGTCTTTAACTACTACTGCATCACAATCATTCATGTTCAATGCTAATGAATCAATAAGAAACATGGAGGATAGATGAGCCATTCATTCCACTGTGTTTCCTACAACAAAAACTAAGAGGTGTGGGGAGGACAGTGGCAATTTTTTAAAGGTTAATTTCTGAAAGCTCTGAACTGTAAACAAAACATTGCACATTTTCTTCTGTTTTGTGCTTTATTGTTTCTTCCTACAGGAAAACATTAGATAGTTTGCAATTACTTCTTAACACTTTATGTAATTACTTCTTTTATATTTTTATCTATAGAATGCGTATGCAAACAGTGTTCTAATTTGACTATTAACATTTTCCTAATTAGCTTAGTCCTATAAAACATCAGGCTAGTGGGTTAAGTGTAGATTTTTTTCTCCTGAAGACAGTTTTCTAATTTTGTACCTGTTACCTAGATAAACTTTTTCATTGTTACCATGGTTATATATGGACCTGTAACTAACTTTTTACCAATATCCATTGAATGTAAGTGTTTGAAGGCATTGTGAGATTCCACTGAAGACGTAGAAATGTCTCTTGTAGGAGAATGTAATGGCTGGTGCTTATCAGTGCAATGTATAATTACCACAAGATAAATTAGACTAGAACTTGAAAAATTACAGTTCATGTCAAAAAACTGTGAGATTTATGTCTTGGAAATATTCCACTCATTCATAGTGCAAAAATCCTTCAGTGACATCTCTATTCCCTCCAGTTATCCAGAAATCTTGATTTGGAACATCTTGTGTATACTCCCCTAAATCTTTCTTCCCTTTCATATATTTCCAAACAAATAATTATTTAAGAGAGAGAGTCATCCTGCAGATACATTGAAAAAGATTCGTTTTAGTATTTGTGGACAGCACATATTTGAGAAGTCTAAAACTTGAAGTGGTGAAATTAAATACATGTAAGTTACTATATGCTGTTCTTCCTGTATTAAGTGTTGTCTTTCATTTATGCCTTTCACTTACAATTCTGAGGAGACAAATTGCTGATTTTGTTTTTCCATGACTTTTGTCTTATGTACAAAGAACTTTATTTTCAAAGACAAAAGCATGAAATCGGCAAAAATATTCCATTGCTATTTATTTTGTTCTGATTACTATGGGGGAGTGCGTTTAAGCTGTGCATCCTAGGATCACAGTCCTGAGGAAGAGAAACAGACAGAGTCCAGATGTTATTGAGTGACAATCCTATTTTCATGCTACTTCAGACTTGTCTCTCCTGAGACAAGATACCTGAAAACATATAGTAATGAAATATGATTAAAATTAGGGACTCAGGGTTCTGCCCATGAGAAACTGGGCTGAGAGGATTCTCATGGGAATTCTTGTGTCAAGGATCTGCCTTATTTGAACTACATTGCTCCAGTTGCAAAAAAAAAAGAGATAAATTTAGAAAGTGTAGATATATAAATTCTAAAAGATTAATCCAAAATCCAGCTATTGAACTGGAGAAATCAATCTAACCATAAATAAAGTGTGAGACTATCAATACTTATCAAATTAAAGGAGGGGGAAAAAAACCAAAATAATTGTCAAGGAACTAAAACTTGCATTAAAGGACAGTTATTTAGACAATTAAATTTATGACTGCTCTGATTCTTCATTTTAAAATATATTGTTTGTTCTTTGCTTTTAATTTATATTTTTAATTCTACTTTTTTTTACTAGATTTCTTTTGTAATACAACTTCCCAAACTGCACAGCTGCAAAAGAAAATAAAGATTTAAAGTTCTAAACAAATACAAAATATCTTCCTCGACATGTATCATTAGGAGACATTAAATGGTTGAGTACCGTAGCACATATTGGTCTCTCTGCTCTGCAAAAGCAGAAATATGGTCTTGCTGGACAGACTTTGAGGTGGCATAAGCACCTCATATTATTTGTGGGTGATTTTTTTGTTACCATTGTGTTCATGAGAGTATCACAAAATGATCCAGTATTATGTACAGGTTCTATAATTAGTTATGATGGTTATCTATCATTGGATGGTTATCCATATCATTGTAATCTCAGTATGAGTCTAAGGAAATCACAAATCATGTTTCTAGTAAATCATCAAGATGTGCGCATTAAAAACATTTTTAGTTCAGAAACATAAAAAAAAAATGTGCTACACTATATTTCCTATAGCACCTGGGAAAATATTGGATTAAGAAAATGGAATAAAAATGCTGCATACAAAGATAATAGACAAAATATTTTTATTTTGGTAAAAATCTACTTAAATCTCAAAATTCCCATATGGCTTATTTCTTTCAGAAATGATGATATATTCTCTGTCAAAAGCATTTGGTACCAAGTTGCATACAAATGGTAATTGATGCTATGAAATAACTGCTTATTTAAATCTGGCTCTAAGTGTGAAGAACATATTCTTGATCTTGTTCTTAATCTTGATTTCCTGTTATGTTTTAGAAATATTTTACAATTTGAGCTCTGGACAAAAAATTGTTTTCAGGGTTTTAATTATATTATAGATTCACACGAGTGGGCCTCTCATGTATTCTTTACCTCTGTGGATTGGTTTAATGTCTTTTTCATGCAGGACTGCGTATTGCTATCTTTTTCTTTTTTCATTTTCTGGCACAGTATCAATGTGTAAATGCAATTTCTAGTTTTTCTGGCAGCTCTTAGATTATTCATGTTGGATTTCTTATAAAAAGAAAGTGGGCCAGTAAAATATAGGAATGTTTATAATACTGAGTTCTGGAAGTTATGAATGCAGGCTGAAGGAAGTCTACAGTGTTTCGACATAAACCCCTTTTTTGTACAAAATATATTTTTCCAGGCTATGCAATTGTGAGAGGAAATCTACATATTGTGTACAAGATAGAATAAAGAATAGTACTGTCTGGTGAATGCTCATATCTGGTAAATACTGACTGAAACATGATGAAAACTATAGGTTGTAAATCATCCAAGTGGTGATACTTTCTTGTTTCTAGTTGTTTTCCTGCTATTTTGGAGAGTTGCACTGTAGGACAATAAAACAGAGGAGTGTTTTCTTGTACTCAACAAATCTGAAATAAAAGAAAATGAGGTCTATCTCTCTTACTCTTTATAGCATTGCAATAGTATGATATGTGCAGTGACCTTGTGTGTGTATATGTATAATAGTTGTGGTTTGAGCTAAACTAGAGTCAGTTTTGTGACTAACTCAGTTGCTGTAAGTAACTACGTTCTCAGAAAGGTAACTGCATGTTTTCGAGATAGCGTTCTTCTTCCAAAGTGGTAACTCAGGGCATTGGTATGCAAGAAGGCCAGTGCTTATACTTAACCAAGGCTATCCTCTAGCTGGTGGAAAAGGGGCTGCACCTGCAAGGAGGGGCGAATAGGGCAGGTGACCCTAACCTGACTGACAGATTATTCCATACCATATATGTCATCCTTGGTATAAAATTGAGAGATCACCAGGGTCTCTTTCTCTTCTGAAATGGCTGATGTCCAGTGAGGACCTCATCTATCTGGTTGTTCCTGATCTGAAATCCATGTGTGCCTGAATCCAGTTCCTGAGTCCAACTCCTTCCTAGCCATGTATCCATTCCCTTCGTGTCTCTCTACATTATTTATGGTGATGTAGTCATTGAGGGGTGGGGGTGTGATCTCATATATTTGTATATATCTTATTACTTTTTAACTATTTTCATTGTTATTGTTAATTTTATCATTTCATTAAAGCTGTAGTTTTAGTTTCCAGCCTGCAAGTCTTTTTCTTCTCATTTCCCTCTCCCCTTTCCCTGCAACAGGTAGGTCAAGGCCAGGAGGAAGGGTCAGTTAAAGGGATTTTGGAAGCTCAAGTGCTCAGTTTTAGCTGCCAAAATTTAGCCAGGTGGGACTAAACTGTGATAACAATATAATCTTTATTTAAAGGTGCAGTGCAATCTGTCATATCAGACTCCATTTTTCATTTAAGAAAATTGTTGAGTGCTTCCAATTGCCTCCATCATGACTAAAAACAAAACAAAGAAACTCTTGCAGTGTGAATGTGTAACAAATTGGTTAAGTCTTTATCAGTAAAACCCATATTAGGCTTAAAGTCTTATTTTAATAGATGTAAGAATCAATTATCCTGTACATGTATTTCATTTCAGCTTGATTTTGTGTAGCTTGTTCATTTTGTCTATTCTACTTCCTTAATTTTGGTAAAGTAAAAAAAAAGATCCCAGGATTAAAGCAGACAATCTTGATTCCATTTAATTGATTGGGACAGAATTTTCATAAAGAATTAAGTGTTTTCTGTTCTTTCTAGATTAGTTCTTTCTAGTCTGCATCAAGACATTTGTTCACACACAAATTAAAAAGTGGAAAGGAACTAATAACTGAAGACATGTAATATGCAAGCTTCACTCATTAGATTTCTTTTTACACTGGCTTGCCAGCCTTTACATTCAACTTTTCTAACTCTGGTTAAATGCACTGCAGCATTTTGGTATAATATAAATTATATGTTATATACAAACTGTACCAAAGCATAAATTTGCCCAACTCTTTTAGCCCTAATAATATTCTGATTTTTACTTTATTTTTCATTCTGTAAGCCTCTACTTGATATCCTGTTTCCTTACCTCAGAGAAACTGAGCAGCAAATTTTCTTCCCAATTGCTATATGGGTTGATTTGTATGAATACTGCTTGCATTGGTGACCATCCCCTTAGGTAGGGCTGTTCATTACCTGGGTAAAAAATTTATCCTTAATTCACTCTAGGAGTCTCCGGGTTGCCTACAGTTCACAACTCCACTTTTCCAGCATCTGTCAGGGTGGTTGAAGCTTTCCAGCAGGACGAGGGCTTGTGAGCACGATGCCTTCTGAGCTAGAGTTAGAAGGCTTCATCAATAGGCTCTCCTTGTTTGGACAGACTGTAACAGACACTAACCACAGCTTTCCTTTTTTTTTGCCTCGGTCTCTAATTCTTACCCATAAGCTTTCAACCTGCTTGTGATTATTCTTCAGAGACACCTCTTCACAGTCTATCAGTCCCTTGATCAGAATTTCCATTAGTTCATCCAAGCAAATGTAAATCGATGTTCTTATTTGCTGCACCTGGGTGCAGCACAAACCTGCAGCACAAACTGAAAGAGACGTTTCCTTTTTATCCTGCTGCAGCCATCAATCCATTCCTCTCAGTCAAGGTATTATGACTTCAATACCATTCTTAATACTGATTAAGTCTCCTGAATGGATTTCCTGTTTTTTTTTTTTAAATACCAGCATGTAGCTTTTATTTCAGTTTTTACGCTTCTATTCATCCTGAGGTGCATGTCCTGATGTGTCTCCTTCAATGAATATTTTAAGTAGAAAACACGTAAGAATAATGAAGTACTAGTACGGAAAATCTAAAGCTCTGAAACTGATTAAAAGCAGAGTAAAACAACTGGTGCCTTCTATCACTTTCATAATGCATTAGTACATTATTCTTGCATATGGCTGTTTACTTCCCATTCAGCAGTAAATTCAGTATGTTATTGAATAATAAAGTGTAACTTCACATTTAGACAAAAGATATAAATTCATCAGTTGTGACAGCTAGAAATAAGTTTCTAAAATAAAATTATTATGAAATTTCAACATGCATTTAAATAATTTCAAGATAAGTGGCTAATGTTCAAATTCTTCATAAAAAGCTATTTATTCACTTGAGTGCATAAGGTCTTCTGAGAGAAGATTAAGTATATGTTTCTACTCTATATGAATGGAAAATATATTCAATTTGTACATTATGTTAAAAGAAAAAAATGCTATTAGGACAGTTTCATTTAAATTCATGTATTAATAGTTTCAGTTCCACTTAAAAGAAACATTTAGAAGCAATATGTGTGTGAATGAAAAATTCTTCAAAAATACTGCCTAATAGAAACTTTGATTAATTGCTTATTCTTGTATTAATCCTGGTTACTGGAAAAAAAGTATTTATATTCAGTGGCTGCACTCCTCCAAACTGTTTCTAAGCTAATAAATGTCAAGTAGGCATTCCTAAAATACTGAATGTATTTTCTTGTTATCAATCAAGATCTGCAATACACATTAAAGTAGTTGTCAATAGCAACTTCCCTAGAATGGAGGGGGCAAGACTTCCATCAATTAAAACTAGAATTAGCCTCACTGTCTCTCAGATGCAGAGTCGCTGTTACAGTTAGTGTCTAGTTATTAACATGACAGGGTGCAGGATCCTGATATGCTCCAGCCCACACCAGGTGTTCCAGTTATGGTGCCTGGAACCCTTCTCACTCTCCCACTTTCTTTATAATTGCTATGAATATTGGGCTGCACAGATTCTCTGTCTCCTTCATCTTGTGCATGGAACTGCTGATGAATGAAAAGGGAAACCCATAAAGCAGTTATTAGTAGAACTGTATTTGTAAATTGAGAAAAGCCATTGTTTAGATTGAATGAAAAAAATCCAAATTATATGAAGGAGTGGAGATGTATTTATATTCTGCCCTGCAGTGATACAATCAGAGAGGAAAATGGAGAAATTTGCCATTAAAAATAAATGTAATGAATCTGGGGCATCTGTTTATGCATTAATCGTAATTGTATATTTCATGTTGCCATTAGAAAGAGGAAATAATATAGCTGTCAACCTTATATACTATATCTTATGTTACACTGTGTGCTTGTATAATCTTTATACTTATTTTTGTCATCAGAGAGCTTAAAATATACATATCATGAGCTGTTGAATAAGTGGAAACAAAGAGTAATTACTTTCCTCCGTAAGTTCATATGTCATCCAAATGTACTTGAGTAATTTTATTGAAGAGAGAAGTTATTCATTTACTGAAGCACTTGCAAAATACAGAATTCGTGGCATCTCAGATTCTTTTTGAAAAATTTTCTTTAAAGAATCATGTAAGCTCATATTTTGTGTTCTCTGATTCCTTTCTGAGAAAAAAATGGCATAGAATTTTGTTTGCCTTTTCATTTCACTGGAGATTATAAAAATCTTGATACTATTCTTAATTACTTTAATTTTCTCAGGTAGCTTGTGTCGGTATTTATTTCTCATCTAAACTGAATTAATAGCTTATTGTCGCTGCAAAGAGAAGCTACAGCACTCTATCTGGACTTACCTTTTTTCATTTTTGATTAGTGCACGAGTTAGCATGTGGATAGTCATTTGTCCTTCTATGGAGGTTGTATCAATACCTTAATGAAAAACCCTTACTGGACACATCAGACTGCTGTTTTTGACATACATTCTCTCATTTTTCTAGTTTCAAAATGCAATATAGAGTGTACTCAAAGTGCTACAGTGTCTAATCAGAGCCTCAATGCATGATATTGGATAATTAGTCTTTCTTTTTTGCCTGATTTTAGGAGATAACGCATGACGCAGAACCACCTCTCTGGTGCTGATAATCTCATAGCATATGTTTACATTCTGAAAACATACGTCATTTAAGTTTGGTGGAGACTTTCTTCAACTCTCAGCATCTGTGAAAACAAAGAATATCTCTTTTTTGATTTCAGTCAGCCCACTGGAACAGGGAGTTTCCACTGCAGTTTCTTTCTCTAGAGTTTAACAAACTGTGGTTAGGTACGTATCCACAAGATAAGTGCCATAGTCTGGCAGCAGCAAATGGACTTTACCTTTTGAAATAATTTGATTTGAAAGGAAGCTTTTTGTTACATTTTTATATGCTCCCTGTGTCCCCATGACTTCACACACATTATTCCTCTGGAAGAGTTAATACTGGCTAAACAACTATAATATTAGTTACAAATGAAGTACATTTTCTGTATTTCATAGGACAGCTTCTCTGTCTCTCCCTACTTGACAATTTTCCTTCTGTGTTCCCAGATGTAGTTCAATAGGGCTTAGTAGGTTCTACATACTCAGGAGGAGACCTCTCAGTCTTTGATTTCCTTTCTCCAGCCTTTTCTTCTCCTCTCAGCACTGCAGTAGTCCCTTTAAATTCTGATTTTGGAACAACCCAGAAACTTACAAGCAAAAAAATACCTGTTGTGTGTGTAATATGACACCTCTTGATAACAACTTTGTTAGCTGTAAGAAAGAAGCTCTATGAAGTTAGTTTTTTTTCTTACAGATTTCCATTCTGATCACATTCAAGTCCTATAACTACTTTAATCTAAATGGGAAGCCGTGATGAGCTGTGAGCTGCACTTAAGTATCCTGGGTGTAACTGACTTCAGGGATGAAACAAAGAAAGCAGGCATTATAACTTTGTTTAATTGCAGCACATAATAGCAAAGTTGATTACAGTGCAACATGACAGTGGGGTTTTATTAATGATATGGTAATACAACTTGAAAAGGATGTATTTTCTGCACATACTTCAGAAGAGATTATCCAAAAATTCTGTCTTGCAACACTTGCGAAGGTTGTTTTATGGTCCCAGAGTTGGGAGCCTTACAGCATAGTTTTATCTAGAAAAACTACACTAACATATTTATATTTATATTTATATTTATATTTATATTTATATTTATATTTATATTTATATTTATATTTATCAAAGTAAGATTATTATGTGGGAAACTTTTGCCATACTAGCATCATCATTTGATAACATAAAATTTTATTGTTTAGCTGTAATAGCAGCAGAGAGCTGTGAGTGTAACATCCTTTGTTTATCACCTACACTTTCGATTAGTCACTTCATTCCCCTTAATTCCCCACCAAGACTTTATCTGGAGAGGACTGTAGGAACAAGCTACAGAACAAAAAAAGGCTAAAGTGAGAGGATAGCATTTATAAAATTCTATTACATGGTTTCTGTAATAACTTGTTATACCACAGTGAATTCACAAATGAAAACTCAAGCAGAATTATGTTTTATTTTTCATAAAAAGTAAAATAAGTCTTAAGCCCATGGGACTAAGTAACATATGCATAAATGTATACAGACATGTGCACGCAGAGTGATTGCTATCTGCTGTATTTCCAATGTACCATAATACCTGAGGGATTTTTCTGTTGCTATTATAGCTGTTTTTCTAAGCAGACTCATTCCTTCTGTTGTTGGCTTATAGATGAGAAAAAGAAAGAAAAGAAAATGGTAAAAAATTCCATGAGATCATTAGAAACAAAGTTCTGAAAAATGTGTCACATTAACTGAATAAAATTATGACTTGCACCTTCCCTGATTAATCTACTGTATATCAGATGTGCTGTAGATTGTAGATTGTAACAAGAATCCATGTGTGGTAGGGTCATACATAAATTAAAATTGGATACCTAAACTCAATCAACACTTGTAAGGTGTATTTGAATCTTTAAAATTATGGCATAAATGAGCATCTTTAATACAAGTTTTCATAGAGAGCACTCAATTTTAGGAGTCTTCAAGCAAAGAATACCTAAATGTCTTCTTTAAGGAAGGGTCTGAAGCAAAGTTTTCATTTATGTTTGTGCGTCTGTATTGCCTCCTTCAAAAAAAATTGGGCACACTACTTTAATTGGCATTTTCTTCATGACAAATATATTCAAAACCAAATGCAGGCAAAAAGGTAAGATTTGGCTCTCAGAAATCTTTTAAACTTTGTCTCCTCTGAGCTGATCATCCTATGAAAATCAACTTTCTTGAAGAAAGCTGAGAAGAGCACAGAAACATTCCCCATTTGGAATGCTAGATCCTTAGTTTTGCAATGATTGTTCATTCTTGGAGATCATCATAATTTTTTTTTATTGTTCAGTGCAAGAATGAGATCTCAAACCTGGTTTAGTCCTAGCATATACTGCTCAGTGAAATGTATGGGTCAGATATAAAAGTCTGAGGTTGTTTAGAAGCTGGAGATGCTAGCAGAAACCACAAGCACTGCTCATATTTTATTCTTGTCTTTCCAGCTAGCCTTTTAAAGCAATTTGCTACTGTATACATTTTTCTGCTATCACACTGTGTTTGGCTATTTGGTTATTTTTCATCATTAATCTTTCCACCATTCATTTTAGAGTAGTGCAGCTCACGCAGCATTAGGTTTTGTGATGCCAGGAACAGTCTTTTATGTTTCTGATTTACTATTTCCCTTCTCTTCAGTGATTCACAGTGAGTAAAAATGGTAAGATTGCCAACATAGTCTTGTCCAGCAGAGTCTTGGTGAGACTTTTATTCATAAATTTGTCCATTGTGAAGCTGAGTTTTTTTTAATATTTGTCTTCAATTACTCTGAGTCTGAGATCCACTGTATTTGCTCAAGGTACGCAATCAAACCAACAAGCAGCATTCAGCAAGTTCCTGAACATAAAAAATTATTAATTCAGATACAAATGGCATATAAGAGTGATATTGCCATCAGATCTGTCACACAGGCAGGCATTATTTCTTTTATTAGTGAAACTGCTGCATAGAATTTCTTCTGTTACTTTTTTACATAGTATTTTTATATGTGATTTATTCTCTTTTTAGTTCTAGACATAGAAATTGCCTTGTGACAAACTTTACAAGAAGGTATCCTGTGTCCCCTGTCTCTCTTAATTCACAGTTGGTATCAATAGCTCCAACCCAAGTAAACAGGAAAAGCTGTACAAAAATCTATTTAGAGCTTCTTTACATCAGGGAGATAGAAATACATTTTTTATTTTTTTTTTCTGCAAACTTCAGGAGGATGAATACTGCAGTCTGACAGTTGCATCTGGGAGAAATCAACTGACAAGTTATATAGGCTTTTAGCAAACAGAATGCATGGTTCATGACACAAGCTCCTGTCACTGTAAGCTGTTAAGAAACAAAATATGAATTTTTCATAGGAGGTTTGAGATATATCCTAGCTATATAGCCTATTTTCAGTATTGTTTTTGCACACAGAGAACCCAGCAATGCTGCTGTATTGAAGTCCTTACCTTTGAGTTACTAGTTTCAGCTCATATCTCATTGTGCCAAATTATTCGCAATGATATCTAAATGAAATGTCAACAAATTTTTAAGCAAATAATCCAAAGATATTCTGGTTTTGTGAAAAAAAATGGAACAAACAAAATTATTTGATTAGGTGAATTTCTAATGCACTTTTCCTCAATGTAAACCACCGCTGTACAATTGTTGTGGTTATATTATTTTTTCATTGGACACTGGCAACTTAAAAAAAGAGAGAAAAGTGTGTTATTTTGTTCATTTTGTACAAGCATATATGATGCTTTAAAATAGCTTTTCCACAGAGCATTTCGTCTTCTTAATTAGGGGGAAACTGCCTGGGAAAAATATATCATTTTAGCAATTCTTCCAAACTTTCAGATAAGACTTTTATTAGGTGGGGCTGATTTGGCCACACCAATAGGAAACAGGAAGCAGCATGCATATTCTCTTATAAACCATCTTCGGCTATTATATATTTCTGAGTAGGAAATAGTATTGTTAGATGCCCTTCGGTGCAAATCGCAATCCTGAATTAAAGCTTTACTTAAATATAATTCATATTTCATTTAGATGTTGAAAGCCAACATTTAATTCTTTTTCCACAGTTTCTGTAATTGTCCATATTTTTTGCTTCTTGATGGAGCTTAATTATGCCTTCGAACTGTAAAATAGGTAGAGAAGCTGCTGGTGTGGTATGTGAAGTTTTACTTTTGTCTGGGAGGAGAATAATGAACTGTTCATATAGTGAGTGACCCTAAAGATTTTACATCTGGGTTACCAGAGTCAGACAGGACTGCTGAGCAGTTAGCTGTGTTGTGAAGTGCATTACCAAGTCTTTTAGAGTAACTTCTCGGACACTGAGAAAGGAGCATTTTCTGGGCATCAGGATGGGAAGACCAGAAATTACAAAAGGGTCAAAGGAAGTAGAAGAATCATTGCTGCAAATACTCATCACTGGTGGCTGCTTGATGCACCAGTGGTCCTCCGGCAAGAAAAGGACTAGCTTTATACTTCTTTTCTTTGATGATGTGGTGTGCAGTTTAAGGGATTAAGATAAGACTGGCCCAAGAAGTAGGAAAATACTATACTTTTCCTATTGTTTGACCCCATTTAATTTTACACATATACTGGAGAGTTCAGTGGAAAGAAAGAAAAATCCTAGCTTAATCAGCTGAGCAGACAGTGCACAGAAAATCTGCTGCAGGGTATTCAGAACAAGGTGAACAATATGTTAACAATACTGTGTGGTCTCTGATTACTGTGACTATACTAGAAGAGCTCCTAAAAAATTAATTGTAAAATAAAAAGTACAATTGTAAAATAAAAAGTACAATTACTATGATTATGACTATCACTGCTATCATTTCTTATGATTTTCGAAAGCAAGCTGCTTCTTCCAAGCAGCAAGAAATGTGAATTGATAACCTGTATGAAAATCAAAACATAGGATTGTTGTTTCTGCTATTAATGATGTTAATTTTAACTCTGACAGGCAAAGCTCAAGAGCAGAACTAGTTTGAAAAAAGGGTGATTTAAAAGCCACAGAGCAAAACTAAGGTTTGTTAATTGTCTAGAAGTTAAAATAACACAAATCAAATGTAAAAATACTATATTATCTGATCTCATATTGATAATGACTTTTGATGTGATTTGGTTGGAAGGAGAATTTTGGTGATATGTGTATCCTGGTTGATACACAGGGTTGGTCCCATGGTGGCAGGGACTTTCTTGACTAGAGCTGTTCAGTATAAGTGCTTACAGTTACGAAAGTTCCTGTATTCTTTGAGTCTGACAGCAGCTTGCATACTGATACATATTTGAACATCGTACCTAGCCGCATGCAGTCATGTACCCTGATGTAGCTTTGGTAACTCTGACATCATCCCAATAAGCGTAAAATGTCTGATTTTTCAAAACTTCAGTACAAGTAACTTATTTCAGTTCAGATAAATTAAATAATGCTGTCACAGATGGTTTGATGCTTTCAAGAGTCTGATAGCAGTGATATTTTGCTTAGATCAAAGATACTAATGCATAGAAGTAGATTATTTGGGGAATTATAGTGAGGAGTAATAATAACTCATGTTTCCATGATGATTGGAGGCATAAGTGAAAAATCTGCTTCTAGCCAGACAGTGTTTAGAACTAGAATGTCCTTGTATTAAACTGTTTTCTATAATTCTTGTTAGACATATTAGTTATTAAATGTATTACTCTTCAAATAGGTCTAAATATGTATCTTTGCTCTTAGCATGAACATCAATATTGTGTAAAAATTCAAATATAATAGTGATTTCAGCCTTGTTCAGGACATGGTAGGGAAGGATATCACTCCCATTCAAATATGTGTATTATAACAAACTGGTTAAACAAACATACTGGGAAAAACTTCATTAGACTTGTTGTCAGATCAGAACTGGATTCAACAAGTTTTCAGAGGGACTTCAACTTTCTATCATTCTCCTACTGCAAATCAGAACTTGAAAATTAAACTGCTAGATAATTTTAAACAAAGAGAAACGTGTATAAGTGTGTGTATATAAGTGATCCATAATATAATTAATAATATAACAACTGTAATTGGCCCTCTCATAATACTTAATAATACTTCAGAATCATTAGCTAATTAGCAGTGTACTTACAAAGAGCAACACTACACCACATAGCGAAAGTGTGTTCAGTCACTCAGGGGTGTTTTGCTTTCAGCACAAGACAAACATGTAATGACTAATTACTCCCTTCCCTTCCCTTCCCTTCCCTTCCCTTCCCTTCCCTTCCCTTCCCTTCCCTTCCCTTCCCTTCCCTTCCCTTCCCTTCCCTTCCCTTCCCTTCCCTTCCCTTCCCTTCCCTTCCCTTCCCTTCCCTTCCCTTCCCTTCCCTTCCCTTCCCTTCCCTTCCCTTCCCTTCCCTTCCCTTCCCTTCCCTTCCCTTCCCTTCCCTTCCCTTCCCTTCCCTTCCCTTCCCTTCCCTTCCCTTCCCTTCCCTTCCCTTCCCTTCCCCTCCCCTGCCTTTCTGAGTCAGTCTGTTTGTAGATTTATCATTTGAATGCCCTGAAAAAGAACAAATCTTAAGGGCTATGTTTCATTTCTGCTTAGAAGAGGAGTTGAGAAAAAGGCAACTTACTGACTTTGGGCTTTGCACTGACAGTTCTGTCAGGCTATAACTGATTTGAGCAGTCAATTCAGATCTTTCTCACCTAAAAACAGGCCTGAAGCACTGACACCTTGATTGAGTGTTTGTATTAAGCACTGAGGCTTCTTGTATAGTCAGATGCACACCAGAAGAATGGATGAGAGAAGTTTAGAAAAATCTCCTGTATGTCTCATCTAATGCAAAGACAACTCCTAGTAGACTGTATTCTGAGGTGGACCAAGGTTTCATTGGCAATCCTGATTCAGTAGATGGGAGACATTTACTCAGGGATTATGAGGCCAAGAACCAGTTAATCTGATATGTCTACTTGGGAGGTAAATCTCTGTAGGTTTCTAACAGAAAAACACAGATGGTCATACATTTAAATGCTTCTCATTTCTACTTCCATAAATGATAGTTAATGAATATGCAATGAGCCCATTTTTCTTAGACCCCTAGACTCCTAATGTTACGCAGAGATAATTTTTTTACAAGCAGAACACAGGAAATCTCTAGATATGGTTGCCATACATGATGGTGTGATTTCAGCTTATTACTCTTTAAATGAGTCTAAAGCATTTCTTTATGCTTTTTTACAGTATAATTTTAAAGCATGAATGTTCAACATATCTAAAGAAAAAGTCATCAAAAACATGTCATTGAAATAGCTCTTTATATGAAGAACTTGAAGGACAGGAACAGAGCATTTAAATGATTTTTCCCTGTATCAACTCTCTTAACACTGTTGAATGACAGTGTTGACTTCAGAAAAAGAAAATATCTGTATCCATCTGCATGCTGTGATATCACCTATCTAAAAACTATTGCTAGGATGTTTTTCACAAAGTTCCGGTATCTTGCTCATTCACTACACAGTTATAATATTGAATGTTTATTGAATGCTATTCTGAATTATCACTTATCCAACATTGGTGTGGAAATCCTTGAAGAACAATTTTACCTTTGCTTCTTGTTAGACTGGAACAAGGAAAAGTGGAACAAGGAAGAACTGAAACCATAGAATAACTGGGTTGGAAAAGACCTTTGAGATTATCATGACCAACTGTACTGTCCGCTACTAAACCACATCCCTGAGCACCTCATCAACCCAACTTTTAAATGCCTCCAGGGATGGTGACTCAACCACCTCCCTGGGCAGCCTATTCCAGTGCCCAATAACCCTTTCAGTGAAGAAATGTTTCCTAATGCCTAATGTGAACCTCCTCTGGTGCAACTTGAGGCCATTTCCTCTCATCCTATTGCTTATGACTTGGGAGAAGAAACCAACACCCACCTTGCCACAACTTTCTTTCAGGTAGTTGTATACAGTGATAAGGTCTCCATTCAACTACCTTTTCTCCAGGATGAACAACCCCAGATCCCTCAGCCACCTCTCCTAAGAATTGTTCTCCAGCCCTTTCAACAGTTTTGTTGCCCTTCTCTGGATGAGTTCCAGCAGCTCAATGTCTTTCCTGTAGTGAGGGCCCCAAAATGAACACAGTATTTGAGGTGTGACCTCACCAGTGCTGAGTACAGGGACACGATCACTTTCCTGGTCCTGCTGGCCATGCTGTTTCTGATACAAGACAAGATGCTATTGGCTTCTTTGGCCACCTGGGCACGCTGCTGGCTCATATTCAGTCATCTGTCAACAAATACCACCAGGTCCTTTTCTACCAGGCAGCTTTCCAGACACTCTTCCCCAAGCCTGTAGCAGTGTGTGGGGTTGTTGTGTCCCATGTGCAGGACCTGTAACTTTGCTTTGTACAGGCTTATACTGTTTGTCACAGCCCATCGATTCAGCCTGTTCAGTTCCCTCTGTAGAACCTCCCAAACCTCAAGTAGATCAACACTTCCACCCAGCTTAGTGTTATCCATGAACTTACTAAGGGACACTCATTCCACTCATCCCACTCATCCCTGTCATTGATAAAGATATTGAACAGAACTGGGCCCAGCAATGAGAGGAATTATTTTTTAAAAATATTCCATTTAAGCATTTTGAACATGGATTGTTGCCTTTGGTCATTCAAAGGGAATTCTGTTCAATTCACTCTGTTTGCCTATGCATAATAACAATGCATTTTATGGATATTTGACAAGATAATCTGTAACCACTGTACAATACTGAAATTTTTACTGTATACATTTGAGATTTATTATAAATTATTAAGCCTTTTTGAAAATTATTTATTGTTTATACATTTTCTGAAGTTAAATAGAGGCTGGAACCAGTCTATTCCTTTATTTACCATCATAGCTGAGAATCTGAAGTTGCTCCAACAGAAATATTAAAGAGAGAGTCTAATAATTTGTAGAGTAGTAATCTTTACATCAAATTATTTAAGTTTTGTTCTTCCCATTTGGAGCCATAATAAGCAACAAAGTGATGGAAAACTAACTGTTTGCAGCAGACGTACATTTTCATTCCTTTTGCTTTGGTACTTCATGCCTAAATAATTTTTGAAAACCTAAAACCCCCAGTGTGCTGATATAATTGCTGAAAACCAGTACAACCATTTAAGTCAAATATCACTGTGTAATGCATGTATTATTAACTGTCTGTGATCAATGGCAGATGACAGCTTTGAGCTAATTAAAAGAACCTTCCTATTGGACTAAATGAGAGAAACAATTTTATAATTTTATTGCAAAATATAGATTTCTTGCAATAAAGATTTTACCTAGCTATTTACTTTAGCAATAAATATGTGGACATAAATAATTTTGCAAGAGTTTTTTATATTTTAATATTTTTCTAAATACATATACATATATAAAACAGCTGTTTGCTTAGATGTGATTGAGGGTTTTCGGGAAAAAAGAAAAATATAAAGTTGTTATTACAAAATTCTCATTTAAAAACTCATAAGCTCTCTGAAGCTTTTTAGTTACCACGGCAATTGTTATTAGTCAGGCTTTAATATAACACATAATAGTGTTACAACTGTAGAAATTCAGTTTCCACGGTATACTTGATAAAAACACCATGCTTTTCTTCTAGATATTCTGAATCATTCCAAAGAGCTGCATTAAAGACAGATTTCACTAACTAGTTTATTTTTAATATTTATAAGCTGTAGCAGAGATCAAAGGTGTTTGGCATCTAATTATCCTGTTAAATGAATGTGATCTGTGTGTAGTATATGGCAGCAAATTTGAAAGCAATGAAGAAAATTGTATTCAAGACACTTGCTATTGTCTTCATCTCAACCTACTGATGAATGAATGACAGTATAATGCTTTCTGGCTTTTAGATGAGGACATAATGATCTGAAGAATGTCTCATCAAGTTAAAACTACTCAAGCGCTCCTATTTAACCTTTTAAAAGTTTAATACAGTGTAACTGTGATTAAAAATCAATCTCCTGTCTAAGACAGGAACTGACAATTCAACCTGATCAACAGGATGCTTCAGGTCTGTGTGGCCAGTGTCTTCAGGCAGACCTGTTCAAAGCTGGAAAGGCAACTGGCATTTTCACGTGCATATGTACAGCCTGCAGCCCCCAAGCAGAGAAGGCTTTGGGATTGAGACCAGATGCCACGGGTAAAGCTTCTGACACCAAAAATCTATTGCACCATATACTGTTTTAAATATTGTAAACCTATAAAACTTAGAACAATGTTCCTTAGCCCAAAGCATATTAATTTCCTGTTTCTACATGGTGACTTGTGGGCAGTTTGTGGGGAGTAAACCATTAAAAAGATTAGCGGCTTACCCTCCTGGACCTGGGGGGACCAAGGTGCACCTCAGCCTATGAGTTTCTAGTTCTTAGTTACGAATAAATCCCCAGATTGAAATGCCTAAGTTGTTCCTGTCAGGTGTGTTAACCACTGACAGTCTCATAACATTTAGCTGTAATTTAAGCAATAGAGAAGAAAACTAAATTTTGTCAGCTTAGCATTTGTTAAGCTGCAACTGAGAACATGAAGGGCATTTGACAGCTCAGATGCCTTGTCTCTGAAGACAAGGCTGCCTTCAGAGAAGTAGTAGCAAGTTTAAGGTTTGAATGACCTTTTTCAGATTCCTGGTGAAATTCATTGTGATGAATCAGAGCACATAATACTTTCAGCATTTATGAGTTCAGACTCTTAGAGGTGTGACTGCTTTTGTTACTCTGGTTACTTCTGATTCATATCATATGTCATTTTGGAAATGTGGGAGAGCATATTCTTTTTTCCCTTCTGAAAGAAACCTTGCACTTAAGGAGCATGTTTATTTCAAGGGATTCACACACGTCAAAGAAAATTTCTAGAGAGATATGAGTTGAAGGAGTCTTGTGTTGGGTATCCCAACCTCAATTCTAAAATCTTTGGGAGGAAAAGTCATATGTTGAAAATGAGGTTTGTGTCTTTCACAAGGTCAGAAATTCAGAGCATCCTTTGTTTGGAACGTAATCCAGAGAAAGTTCCAGTGCTCAAAAAACTTCTCTGATCCTTGGTTATTCAGAAAATGGGTTATTTGAGTTGCAGCAATCTTCCTTTGCAAATATGTTTTTGAACATACATACATAGATCAACATATGTGTGTGTTTATGTAGACTGTGCAGTAGAATAAATCTTCGTAGGTTCTTGCTCAACCTCATGATAGACGTTCCTATGAATGTCTGTATTGACTGCATTTCAAAATCTGTCACTCATGACAGAAAGCCATGTTAGTCTTAGAATTTGTGCTTTACCATCTTTCTGAACATGTGAGCAACCTGTTTGTGTCATCCCTCCCTTAAAATGTCTGATTTAGTATCTGGTGTGTGGTAGCTGGTTACTATGATTTCTGGTCTTTTCTTCCACCACTCCAGGGAAAAGATGCTCCTGGCATTGGTAATAAAATAATTTTTTTGGGTAAAGTCTTCTTCATACTCTCCCCGCATTTAGATTTTCTTTAAAAAAAAAAAACAGGGCTTACATTTCAGAGCACCTGAAATATAGATAGCATATTTTGGGTTCAAGGTATTTGTCTGTCTGTTTTTTTCATTACCTAGCAGTAAAATAAAGGAAGGCTTGCTGCACATCAGGCAAAGGTAGTTGTCTATGTTAAGGATTCATGAGTCCCTTGCATTATAAAATCACATGGTTATTTCTAAGCAGCTAAAAGAATCTATGGCTTTTGTACCAAGTTTGTCGTGTGCCCCAAGAACACATTTGTCCACATGCTGACAATATTTTCCAGCACTGTCATTGCTTTAAGTTTCAACACTAATACAGAACTTGGATATTGTGTGAAATAGGGAGTATATTAGGATTTGTTTACTCCTTTGTTTACTATTCTGTTTCTTACTTGCTTGGACTTAATTTTACATTTATGATTGACAGTTTTATCCATTATATTTATGAAAATAAATTCAATGGTTTAGTAGTGATAAGCAGCACTGTGATAAACTTTGACATTTCAGTGTTAGAAAAGTCATTATTAGCCAGGAGACTTTTGTGCTTTTTTTTTACCCCCAAGAAAAAAGGCAAAACTCTTGAGTGCCAGCTTTGTCTTTCTTCTCTGACCAACAAAACAATGGCAACCTTACATTCAAGATGATAACATGGTTACTCAGGAAGAAGCCAATCTCTCAATATTATTTGTATCTAAAATTTGTTTGGAGAGGATTCATTTGCACTCAGATTAATTAAGTGATGACAATGGGAGAATCCCATCTTCAACTCTTACTTAACTTGAATTTGTAAATGAATGTATAAGCTTAAGGTGCTACCTTGTGAACACTGAGATCAGTAGAGTAAATATGACTAAAGAAAAGTTGCAGACATAGATGAACTGCAGCTGCTTTTAATTCAAATAATTAATTTGAACAGCTCCACTTCCAGCAACTCAAGATGAGACTCGATGTTTGGATATGAAGAAATAATAAGGCATTCAGATGTCATTGCCAATTATTTTTATAAGAAGATTAAACGCTTTTCATGGTTTGGTTTTTACTTACAGGAAAGTAAATAGGGAAGTAGAAGGCTATTATTAGTTACAATGTGTTTGTGAATCAATGAATAATTTGATCATACAGAAAATTAGCTAGAGACCTATATTGGTTTAATGACAAATAGTCAACATTTTGGTTTTATTTAAAAAGAGAAAATAGATGTAAACCAAATCCCTAGATTGGTTTTGTTGCTAAAAAGCCTCTTCCTTTGAATGAAAATTCCTATTGAAATAGGAGACAGATGTGGGCAACAGCTGGAAAACTTTAAAATATGGGGGGATTATATTTTGCTGTTTGTTCTGGTACACAAGATAAAGACTTTTATATACTAAATGTTGGATATATTTAGGTTTTAAGACTTTAGAGGTGTTTCAGATATTGATGAATTGGTTTTCGACAGGAAAATGAAGTGTGTGGGTTTTCATCAAGTTTGAATGGATACAGGATTTCACAGGAAGGCAGGTGGCATTCAATATACTTCTTACATGTCTCAAAGAAAAAAAAAGGAGCAGGTGAAACAGGTGAAATAACGTCCTTAAAACAATGACACAGGTCACTGTGTGTGATATTCAAGGTAAGACAAGACAATCAGGTGGTCAGGCCCGGTCAACATGGGTTTATTAAAGGCAGGTCCTGCCAAACTAACCCGATCTCCTTTTATGACAAGGTGACCTGCTTAATGGATGAGGGAAAGGCTGTGGATATAGTGTACCTGGTCTTTAGTAAAGCGTTTGACACCATTTCTCACAGTATTCTTCTCAAGAAACTGGCTGCCTCTGGCCTGGTCAGGCACACCCTATGCTGGGTTAAAAACTGGTCGGGTGGCTGGCCCCAAGGAATAGTGGTAAATGGATTTAAATCCAATTGGAGGCCGGTCATAAGTGGTGTTCCCAATGCCTCAATGTTTGGTTAAATTCTGTTCATATCTTTAGTGATGAGAGGATTGAATACATCCTTAGTAAATCTGTGGATGACACTAAGCCAGTCGAAGTGCTGATCCGCTTGAGGGTTGGGAGGTTCTGCAGAGAGATCTGAACAGGCTGCATTGATGGGCTGAGACCAATGGAATGACATTTAACAAGGCTGATTCCTGCATTTGGGACACAGCAACCACATGCAGTGCTACAGGCTTGGGGAAGAGTGTCTGGCAAAGAAGGACCAGGGTGTGTTGGTTGACAGCAGCTGAACACGAGCCAGCAGTGTGCTCAGGTGGCCAAAGAAGCCAATAGCATCTTGTCTTGTATCAGAAACAGCATGGCCAGCAGGACCAGGAAAGTGATTGTGTCCCTGTACTCAGCACTGGTGAGGTCACACCTCAAATACTGTGTTCATTTTGGGGCCCTCACTACAGGAAAGACATTGAGCTGCTGGAGCTCATCCAGAGAAGGGCAACAAAACTGTTGAAAGGGCTGGAGAACAATTCTTAGGAGAGGTGGCTGAGGGATCTGGGGTTGTTCATCTTGGAGAAAAGGTAGTTGAATGGAGACCTTATCACTGTATACAACTACCTGAAAGAAAGTTGTGGCAAGGTGGGTGTTGGTTTCTTCTCCCAAGTCATAAGCAATAGGATGAGAGGAAATGGCCTCAAGTTGCACCAGAGGAGGTTCACATTAGGCATTAGGAAACATTTCTTCACTGAAAGGGTTATTGGGCACTGGAATAGGCTGCCCAGGGAGGTGGTTGAGTCACCATCCCTGGAGGCATTTAAAAGTTGGGTTGATGAGGTGCTCAGGGATGTGGTTTAGTACTGGACGGGTACAGTTGGTCATGATAATCTAAAAGGTCTTTTCCAAACAAGTGATTCTATGATTCTATGATAAGTTATAGATTCCTTTCTTTTATTTGATTTATAAATTCTTTAATTTTGTTATCTTTCTTCTCTTGTCCTTATTTGAACAATTAGGTTTCTTTGTCATTCAAAATACTCATGCTGTGTATTGGTATGCTATTCTTTGTTTAAATACATCACACTCTGTTATATTTCATCTGTATATGTAGTCAATAAGAGAAAAATCATATTTTTTCAGTACCCATCTATATTGCAGCACTTTTTGCTGGTAGCTTGTAATGACATCTTTAAATTATGCATATTATTTGGCTTTTTATTCATAAATCAACAGGGAGAAAGCCCAGGCAATGAAACCACGTCCTAAGTTCGCAGTTTACTATGGAGTTAGAAAAACCCATTACAAACATTATTTACACTAGAAAGGATGTTTCATTGATTTGATATTATTTAATCATTATATCTCCCCCACCGCAAAACAGACTTTGTGTATTGATTTGATTTGGTAGGTTTATTGTGGTTAACTTGTGATCTCAACCAGGAATTTCATGCATGCATGTTTTTAAAAACAGGAGCTACTTAGTTTCTGTTTCCATTCCATTCCCTTCTTAAGGCATATGATACTTACAAAAAATAATTTTCTTCATAGTAGTGTACTTTAAGATTTCTCTCAATTTCTATACTATTCCCCTTCCTCTCTCCCCAAATACTGTTTGACAACTTGCTGGCAGTAAATGTTAAAGTGACTAATTAGATTGCATCTTCTACAGCTGTAGTGTGTTACAATGCAGGCTAGAAAACGGGTTTCTGGCAAGGAATCCTGGCTTCAGGAACCAGGTCACTAATACAGAGTGGCTGGACGAAGGAAGAGTGCTGGTGCTTGATTGATGAGATGTGAACTGTACCCAAAACAGCCTCTCCAGCCTTTCAGCTGAACTCAAAGGCTCTAAGCAAGTAGCCTTCAGCAAAATGCAAGTGAATTAATCAGGAGACAGTGGGGAGAGACTTGAAGATTAATGTAATTTTGAAAGGGTCATTAAAAAAGTTCTTAGCAATTCACATACTCTTAAAGAATTATCATGGTCATAACATTGCCCTTTCGTAAAACTGGTGTACTTTATTTAGAAACATGCCTATAGGTAAAGGTATAAACTGCTTAAGCACAAAAATAAAAACCAGTTTAAAAGTTTAATCCATAATTTCTTTCAAAAGACTACAATATAACTTTTCACTGTCAAAATATTCAAAAGCCTGTGGAATTAGTTGTAAAGTTAAATTACTAAATCATGGTTGTTAAAAATATGCTTTCAGTGTTAGAGCTTGTGCAGTGAAAAGACAATTTCAGACAAATGCAAGACATAGCACTATGACCTTTAACCAAGCAAGCACTTCTCATAATTGTAATTGCCTTGGGCTAGTGAATGCAACTATTAAACTAATTTTCACAATAATTGTACATGTATTTGAAAAGATGTGTCATGCATCTTTGATGTCTAACTTACAATAGTTTAGTATAATTACAGCTAATTAAATCAGATGGGGAAAACTGTACTTAATCATGTTATTTTCTTGAATAAAAAGATCTAGATTTGTTTAGATAAGACCTACAAAGTATTTCCTGTATTCTCAGTATGAGTCCAAACTGGAGACTTTTTTTTTTAAGCTTTGTGCCCAGTAATGTTCACAGTTTTTGGAAATATCAATAATTCTTCTTTGCTCAAAATTTCAATTAAACCTTTCTTTTTCATTTATTATGTAGAGGTGTTTTTTTTTCCAAATGCCTAAGCAAATGATGACTAGCAGGAGAAAAAAAAAAAAAAAAAAAAGATGAATGTCAGGCAATCACTTCTGATGCCGCTGAGGTGATTTGGTGGTTTGAATTTTCTCCTCATCATCCATCCATTCAACTTTCACCCCTGCTGTATAGGTAGAAAAATAATTTTTGAGTGTGCATCTGTATCTCTTAACCTTTTATTTTTTTTGCCTTTATTTCTGCCTTTTTTTTTCTTCTTTTGTTCCTGGATCATGGACTTGCATTCCTAGTGAGAAAACCAACTTACTTAAAAGTACCTTCATGCTGAAGGGTTAGTTTACTTACTGTTACCTACAGGTGGTACATAGGAAGGCCAGATCACTAGGTTTGCACCAGCTAACATATTGTAAGAATGGTCTCAGACTGGGCTTGCTCTCTGTACATGAGTAGGGAAGTTGTAAGCACTGCTCACAATTTTAGTACAAAATCCTCTATGTCTGCCTAAAGAGCCAGAGCTGGAGCTGTGTGTCCTGCATACAGGTCCACTGTAAAAATCTCTGGAAACAATTTCTACTAAGGAGTTCCATGTGAACTGGTATGAATATTAATAATGTTGAATATAAAATATCAATGAAAGTGCTGAGCAGCAGGAAAATCGCTAACTAAAATTAATATATTTATGTAGTTACCTTATGACAGTGTACTTTAATACTTCTATATGCAAATAATTCTCAGCAGATAGAAGGATGATGGGGATTTTACGTTTTAATTTTCACTTCTCAAAAACATCTGTTCTTTCTGCTATTTGACAGAAGCTATTAGACAGTCTATTACGTTTCCTTGAATCTTCTACTTTCCTTAGAAGTCAGTAGGAGTTTTCTACCAATTTTTCCAACTTTCATGGTCTGTAGAATTTGTCTAATAAATTTTCCAAATTTTAGCCTTTCTGATATTACAGAAATGTGATATAGTAGATGCTAACCGTATCTGACCATCTTTTATTTATTTCAACAGATTATTATTTATTTTACAACTAGCACATAGACATCAGTCTAGCTTTTCTGTGTTCACCTACTGTCTTTTTCCATTTGTATATTTCCAAAACACCAGAATAATGAACATTATAGCTACTTAAATATCTGGGGAGGGTCAGGAATGGAGAAGATAAAACATATCTTCAGACTGTGAAGACAGCTGTTTATACAGAAGAGTATAAAAGTAGAAATGCCTATTAATGAGGCAAATCCCTTTTAGTAAGTGAATCTTAAGGTGCATTTATGATAATCAAGATACTAACATGCATGTAAATGATCTCAGAATATCTGATTGTACCTTTTTCTGACATTGATTCATAATATCAAGAAATCCTTCTGTATATAGTACTTGAGATTAAAAACATATTTCAGATGTTCCTAAGTGCTGCCAAGACTCAGCTGTATAATAACTTAACACTTACAAGCAGCTTTTAGTATGTCTGTTTTTTCAAACAATAACACTTGTCAAATTTTCCCTTATTTTCTTTTTAAAAAAATTAGTGGTGAAAAACCCATTCTAGAAAAGTTTGAATGAGACTTTTTTTCTCATCTAAGTTCTTGTGTCAGAACTCCAGTGCAAGGCTGTTCTGGCATGGGCAAAGCAGAGGTGGACAGGAACAAAATGGTTTCCTTTCCTCATCCCAAATATATTTGTTACAGAAATACTTCAAGAGGATTAGGAAGATAAAAAAACTACTAATATAACAAATATTATTTCTCCATGGTCCCTTGAACATGAGTGAGTTCAACAGGTGATTTTGGACCAGATAACTAGATGACTAGATGGCTGAGGTCATTTCCAACTTAGCCATTCTGTGATTCTTATATTTTACATAATTAGTGCACTCTCAGAAACCCTTTGAAATATCCACATATAGATGGAACATTCTGATTAATATATAAGGTAAAAATTACAAAACTTTCAGTGATGCTTTCTATTCGAAAAGACTATTGCCATCTGCTTGTAACATCTTTACAATATTTGTTTCTGAAATATGTTTTTTTAAATCTGCCCAAAATAGCACATGATTTTCTAGTGCGATTTGCTATATACTTATAATTTTTCTTTTTTGCTTTTCTTATCTGGTATATATGGTTTAGTTTCATTTGGCCTGAAGTATTTATTAAAACTAATTCTCTTCCTTTCTCTCTAAAAATGAAGGAGGAGGGAGTAGAAAAGACGTGCATACGTCAAGCGACACACATTCACTATGACTAGCAATGAGGTTTTCCCCAGGAAAATGACTGTGGCATGACTCCAGCATTCTTCCACACCAAAAAATTTTCCAATTTCTTGCTTATTGATTCCTGATAGCTTGAATTTACCTTGTACTTTAAAACTATTTCTACTTCCAGAACTGGGACAGAGAACAATGTCTCTGGCTTCACAGAGGTTTTATTCTCTGTTTCTTTACTTTTTTTTTTCTGTTCCTGTTGTAAAATATATTCATTTCAAATTTATCAGAAACTAGTCTAGCTGAACAATGCTTAACTTGCAGTGTAATGATGAATGTTTTAGAAATGCACATGAAGGATAAATATATACATATGGAACTGGTTTGGGACCCCACGAACACTTGATAGATTGGGTTCTATCAAAACAAATAGGAAAGTAATGAAAGAGGAGAAATCTTTGAGTGCTGCAAGAATTTGAAACTTTGCATTTATACATGAAGCAGCTAATATCAGTAGAAATGCATGATGTTTTCATGCTTTTCTCCATTATTCCTTATGCAAAGTGAATTTGAGAATGATTCACTTTTCTTTTTCATTTCTTTCTCTCTGTCACTGAGTATGATTGAAATAGGAATATACTCTTAAGTTTCCTTTTTCTGTAGTGCTTTTTTACTTTCTTTTGAGCCTCCATTGTGGCAATCTCTATATTTGCAATTTGTGATTAGTCCATTCAATGACTAATTTAAGTTAGTGCACTACAGACTATTAAGCTTCCCACCACCCTAGCTGAGGTACCATTCCTTGTTGCACCACTTTTTATTGTGTGTTCCCCAGTGATCACCTCTGAACAGCTCTAATGAGGCTTCAGCTGGGTTTGTATGAGACAAATAGGGAAGCTGAGCAGAGGGTAAAGAAGCAGAGAGGAAGACAATAAACATGAGGTTTCTTAAGCTGCTAAAAAAATTAATACTATTTACCTTTTTCTTTTTTTTAGTTTATTTGATAAATAATGCCATTACTTAATTTGGCACTAATCTGATGCTTTCAGTGTTTTTTTTTTTTCCCGGGGTTATATATTATGAATCAGTAATAAGAAGGGCCTGTAATAGCTTTTGAAGTCCCAGTGGAACCCACTACTACTAAAAACTATGCCAGCTTAGCTGGATGGCAGTATGCTGTAATAAGGGAGAAAACTTCCATATGTGCCACCAACAAATGTTAAGGGTAAATTAAACTGCTGAGGGAGGCAATAATTCCCAGATCCACTGTGGGAGGAGTTACATGAATGAAAACAACATATATTGTCACTATATGTAACTGAGCTATAACTGAGTCAGAAAGAAAGTGTTGGAACCATCTTTATGTTTTTGACACATATTCTGACTCTTTAACATGATACAGAGTGCCTAATTTTCCAAAATACCCAGTACCTATGAGCTGCAGTGGGAACGTCATAACCACAGACACTGAAAATCCATCTAGGTATCTGTCTGCATATTTTAGTAATTAAAATATACATCCTTAAAATACAATTTTCTCATCTCTCACCCTTGTTAATACATGGAAGTCACTAATAGAATTACTATAAGCCCGACAATAAAATCATACTTAAATCAGTGTGTACCTGTATTCATTTGAAGTATAAGAAAAGACCTTGACAAGCTTGAAGGGTGGGACTCATGAAGTTCAATAAGGCCAAATGCGAGGTCATCCACCTGAAGTCAGGGCAATCTCAAGCACACTTACAGGCTGGGCAGGGAATGAATTTGAGAGTAGCCCTGAAGAGAAGAATTGGGGGCTATTGGTGGATGAGAAACTCAACATGAGCTGGCAGTGTGTGCTTGCAATGAAGAAAGCCATCTGGGCCATATCCTGGGCTGTATCAGAAGAAATGTGAGAAGAAGATGAGGGAAGTGATTCTGCCCCTCTAATATGCTCTCATGAAAATCCATGTAGAGTATCGCATTCAGTTCTAGAGTCCTCAGCACAGGAAGGATGTGGATCTGTTAGAGTCAGTCCAGAGAAGGGCCACAGAGATGGTCAAAGGGCTGGAGCACCTCCCCTTTGAGGACAGGGTGAGAGTTGTCGTTAAGTCCAGAGAAGGTTCTAAGTAGACCTTATAGCAGCCTCCCACTACTTAAAGGGGGCCTACAGGAATGATGGGGAGGGACTCTATCAGAGCATTTAGGGGTAGGATGAGGGATAATGGTTTTAAGCTTTTTAACTTTGTCCAACCACTATTTTCTGTTTCTAAAGGAAATTAAGATAAGATTTTTTAAAAAACAACACAACTAAAGAGATTGAAGTCTGTCATCATTTCCCAGTTACATTATCTGGAAAAGAAACAATCCAATGTGTTCTACAGTTTGCCAGCAATGGTGCTTTTTATCAATTTGATGTAATTTAAAAATTGAGATTTGTGGTGTTGTTTTTCTTTAAAAGAGCTATGTAATAAGAGTATTACTTTCAAAGAGATTTTCTGGGTTTGGAGCTTGTTTTACAGATATTTTAGTATATAAGTAAATACAGATTTTTTTTACAACTAGGGTTCGGGTTTTTTATGCACCAAACATTAAATTATGGTTGTGTAACTACCAGCTCTATTAACATTTCTGCAGACTAAATGTTTTTGATGTCTAATCTCTTTTTGTTGCCAAGTAACTGTATGATATGTGCTAATATAGCATCTGCTGCACCGGGTTTTTATAGTGAGCTTTATTTAAAGCTTAGTACATCAAATAGACAATAACTGCAGGTCGAAGGAGGTGATTCTGCCCCTCTATTCCTATCTTGTGAGACTTCACCTGGAGTACTGTGTCCAGTTCTGGAATCTTCAGCATAAGAAGGATATGGAACTGTTGGAATGGGTCCAGAGGAGGGCTACAAAGATGATCAGAGGGCTGGAGCACCTCCCATACAAGGACAGGCTGAGAGAGTTTGAGTTGTTCAGCCTGGAGAAGAGAAAGCTCTGAAGAGACCTTATAGTGGCCTTCCAGTACCTGAAGGGGGCCTGCAAGAAAGCTGTGGAGGGACTTTTTACAAAGGCATGTAGTGATAGGACTAGGGGCAATGGCTATAAATTGGAGAGGGGCAGATTTAGACTAGACATAAGGAAGAATTTCTTTACAATGAGAGTGGTGAGGCGCTGGAAAAAGTTGCCCAGGGAAGCTGTGGATGCCCCACCCCTGATGTGTTCAAGGCCAGGTTGGATGGAACCTTGGGGAGCCTGATCTAGTGAGAGGTGTCCCTGCCCATGGCTGCGGGGTTGGAACTATATAATCTTTAAGGTCTCTTCCAACTCAAACTATTCTATGATTCTATGATTATCATTCCCGGGCATGTTTCCCTCCCTCCTTTCACGTCAACTGTGTAAATTTTGGGCGGTTTAATGTCCTATGGTAGAAATTGATTTCCTACCCTGTTACAAAACTGGAAACTAAATCTTTAGGGCTTAGACCAAAATGTCCTGTGTCAGGATGTCTGGTGTTATAATGGGAGGGTCTGCATGCACAGTACAGGTAGAACCAGGTAGAACATCTGTGAGATAAACTGTAGAGTTTTGCAGTTCAATTTGCATGGCACGTCCCTCACCTCCATTCCCATCCTATCTACTACTGCACATCCACAAACTACCTAGGACATCCTGGGAATTCTCCAGAATTTCCCAACCTGATCGTAAGTGCAAATACTTGCTAAAAATTGCACATGGGGACCTGCTGGAGATTATTTGGTCCAATCTCTTGCTAAGAGCAGGTCAGTGATGGCAGGTTGATAAGAGTTGTATTAAATCGGGTTTTGAACATATCCAAGGGTGAAAACTCCACAACACCTCTGGGCAACTTGTTCCTGTGTGATCGTCCTTATAGTGATTTTATTTTTTTAATGTTTAAGTAGAATATCCTGTTTCAGTTTGTGACCATTGCATTGTGACCCTCACTGAGAAGAGTTTGTATCTGTTTTCTTCCTTCTGCCATCAATTTTTTTTACACATGGATGAGATCCCCCTTAGTCATATTTTCTCGAGGCTGAGCAGTCCTAGGCCTCTCAGCTTCAGTTGCATGAAATGTTCCAATCTTTTAATCATCATGGTGACCCTTCAATGTCCTTATCCTGGTAGGTCTACATCTCTCTTACACTGGAGAGTCCAGCACTAGACCCAGCACTCCAGATATGTCTCATTAAAGCTGAGTAAACGGGGAGGCCCACCTCCTTCAACCTGCTAGTCATTCTCTGCCTGTGCACCCAGAGTGCTGTTGGTCTTCCTTGCTCCAAGACCACATTTCTGATTTATGTCCAACTTGTTCTATGATCTCAGGGTCCTTCTCTGCCAGTCTGATTTTCAGCTGATCAGATCCAGCCTGTACTGGGGCCTGGGGCTATTCCTCCCCAGGGACAGGATTTGGCATTTCCTCTAGTTGAACTTCATGAGGCTCCTGTCAGACTATTTCCCCACCCTGTCAAGGTCCCTCTGAGCAGCATCACACTCATCTCATCTATCAACCATTCTTCCTAGTTTTGCGTTCCATCATCCAGGTCATTAGCGAAGAAGTTAAGCAGTGCTGTCCCCAGCACTGATGCCCTGGGATACGCTGCTGGTGGAAGGCCTCCAGTTGGACTTTATGCTCATGACGGGACCATCTGAGTCCAGCAGACCAGCGAGATTTCAACGCATCTCACACACTTAGTCCATCCTTCACTGGTATGTCAGTGAGAATGTTATGTGAGATAGCGTCAAAAGCCTTGCTAAAGTCGAGATAAACTGCATGGAGTGCTTTACCCTGGTCCACTGAACCAATTATTTAATTACTAAAGGGTATCAGATTGGTTAAACACAATTTCCCCTTTGTAAATCTGTGCTGACTACTCCTAATCATCATCTGGTCCTTCATATGTTTGGAAATGCTTTCCAGAACTATTTGTTCTATAATGTTCCTAGGTGTCAAGGTGAGGCTGACCAGCCTGTGTTCCCAAGATCTTCCTTCTTGTTTTCCTTGAAGATGCATGTTGCATTTGCTTTCTTACAATTCAAAATCTCCTAACTTAAATGCAAAAAAAGCCCACTTGAATGGAACAGATCAAAAATAGCTGCCTGAGAGGAAAGAAAAGTTAATGTGAGCTCAAAGAGAAACACAAAGGGGAAAAAAAGCACTCGCAGTGTTCACTAAAGTAGAAATTATGAATTTTTCTCAATTTTTGGGCCACAAGAAATGATGGTATGTCCAAGTTCCTAGCAAAGCAAAGACAGATTCAGAAGACTAAATTACTGAAATGACTTTGAGAAAGAGATGGACAGGTCCATGACAGAGTCAGAACAGAATCAATGGGACCAGGTCACCTTTTAAGTCAGATTATTTTGAAATAAAACAGAAGAAATAAAAGGTTGACTATAAATCCTGAAAGAGGACACTATGCAATATGTAAAAACTTTAATTGCAAGGCCATTAAATGACAGCTCTTTGGAAAGATTGAAGTGATCATGGTCTATAGGGTCCTATGCCCTTTGCAGGGCCTCTTCAGAGATTGAGAAATCTGAAATGTCAGCATTATCTGAAGAAAGAAGCAGTTATGAAAAAAAAGAATCTAGAATTTGTCTTCAAAGGTCATGAACTACAATATTTCCAAGGACTCTCTACCCTAATTCTCAAAATGCATATGTTCCTATTTGTTTCAACAGCCTTATACAAGATTTATGTAGCACATCACTTCACTGAAGACTTTTCTATACAAAGGCATAACTTAATGTGTAGATATAGGAGCAAAATAATACTCTTATGGGTTCTAATAGCAAGTAAATATGTCTCTAAGTAGTTACAATAAGGGTCATAGTCCATATAAATCCTTCAAAAAAATCATTAGTATAACTTTCCAGAGATAAAAACTGCTGGGAAACAATGTCCCGAAGGCTTTCATTTGTCTTGGAACAGAACAATAGCAGAAACTGCAGCACAGATAGTTTAACTGAGGTGAACTGGATTTGCTTAATGCTGTTCTCACACAGTGGTAAGGGAAAGGTTGTAAAATTGTAGAATATGCCCAAACAAACCAGGAGCACAGTGCATGAGTACTAAAACATGCAAATTGTAGTAGTTTTCTCTGTTATCAGTTTATTTTGTCTACTAATTGTTGTCATTACAAGGGCAGAAGATTTAGAGACCACACAAAATGTCAGATCCTATTGGCTTGTTTTGTAAGAGTGTCCTGTTAACGTGATAAGAAACACTCCTCAAACAGAGCAAAAAGTGCTTATGCAAAGCATCCACTTACAGAGGAAAGATGGCTGTTTTGGCCTAGAGGATTCATATAAGCCAGTCTTATAAACATGGCAGAACAGACAAAATTTCTACTGAATGAAATGCTGGTGAACTTCGTCATTAAGATAAAATATCAGGGAATCTCCTGGTGGAAGTGCTCCTGGCTGCAGTTTCATTCTTCTGTGAAGAAAAGCATTGATTTTAATTCAACACACAGATAATCATAGAATCATAGAATCACTAGGTTGGAAGGGACCCACTGGATCATCGAGTCTAACCATTCTTAACAATCCCTAAACCATGCCCCTCAGCGCCTCGTCCACATGTCCCTTAAACACCTCCAGCGAAGGTGACTCAACCTGGGCAGCCTGTTCCAGGGCCCAATGACCCTTTACGTGAAAAATTTTCTCCTGATGTCCAGCCTGAATCTCCCCTGATGGAGCTTCAGGCCATTCCGTCTTGCCCTGTCCCCTGTCACTTGGGAGAAGAGGTCAGCTCCCTCCTCTCCACAACCTCCTTTCAGGTAGCTGTAGAGACCAATAAGGTCTCCCCTCAGCCTCCTCTTCTCCAGGCTAAACAACTCCAGCTCTCTCAGCCTCTCCTCATAAGACTTGTTCTCCAGCCCCCTCACCA
The DNA here is from genome assembly GCF_017976375.1 of Cuculus canorus. Lineage (NCBI taxonomy): Eukaryota > Metazoa > Chordata > Aves > Cuculiformes > Cuculidae > Cuculus > Cuculus canorus. The sequence continues at coordinate 85,439,006 of NC_071401.1, forward strand.
GCTTCATTGCTCTTCTCTGGACACGCTCCAGAGCCTCAACATCCTTCTTGTGGTGAGGGGCCCAGAACTGAACACAGTACTCAAGGTGCGGTCTCGCCACTGCCAAGTACAGGGGGAGAATAACCTCCCTGGACCTGCTGGTCACACCGTTTCTGATACAAGCCAAGATGCCATTGGCCTTCTTGGCCACCTGGGCACAATGCTGGCTCATGTTCAGTCGACCAACACCCCCAGATCCTTCTCTTCCATGCAGCTTTCTAGCCAGACTTCTCCTAGTCTGTAGCACTGCATAGAGTTGTTGTGCCCCAAGTGCAGGACCCGGCATTTGGTCTTGTTAAACCTCATCCCATTGGTCTCGGCCCAGCAGTCCAGCCTGTTCATGTCGCTTTGCAGAGCCTCCCTACCCTCCAGCAGATCCACGCTTCCACCCAGCTTAGTGTCATCTGCAAACTTGCTGAGGGTGCACTCAATGCCTTCATCCAGGTCATTGATAAAGACATTGAACAGGGCTGGACCCAGTACTGAGCCCTGAGGAGCCCCACTTGTAACTGGCCTACAGCTGGAGTTAACTCCATTGACCACCACTCTCTGGGCCCGGCCATCCAACCAGTTTTCCACCCAGGAGAGTGTGCGCCTGTCCAGGCCAGAGGCAAACAGTTTCTGAAGCAGAATGCTGTGAGAAACTGTGTCAAAGGCTTTACCGAAGTCCAAGAAGACTACACCCACAGCCTTTCCCCCATCCAGTAGTCGAGTGATTTTGTCATAGAAGGTGATCAGGTTAGTTTGGCAAGAGCTGCCTTTCAGGAACACATGTTGAGTGGGCCTGATCACCCGGTTCTCTTGCATGTGCTTCATGATAGCACTCAAGATCACCCATTCCATGACTTTCCCCAACACTGAGGTCAGACTGGCAGGCGTGTAGTTCTCTGGATCCTCCCTGCAACCCTTATATATATATCACATGCTTGTTTATAGCAATAATAACAGCATCCATCTTGTTCACCATTTCTCTTTTTTTTTTTTCAGAGAATCTGATGATGTCTCTTAGATGGAAGTGGAGGGACAAATTTAACAGAGCATGCAGACAGACCAGGCTTAGTATGATATCATTATTGTAGACATACATGGAAAATCTCATTTCCGCTGTCTTTCTTTAGGGATTAGTTTTGTACAGAAAGCAATGGTGCAATGCAGAGGAACTTGTGCAAGACAGAAAAAAATGGTTTTGATATTTTTTATCATTCAGTATTTTTATTTATCTTTTTGTATTTTGTATTTCTTTTTTGGATTTTTTTTTTTTTTTTGTTGGGGAGGGAATCCTGTCCCTATAATATGGAGTCTTAGGATCAAAAGCCTTGCTTTACTTCTTCATTTCTTCTTTGTAAGATCAAAATATAGATTCTAAATCTGCCACACGGAGACTGATAATTCTCAAGATGTTAGGCTGATATTTCACTCAATAGTTTTAACTACATATACGCTTTGGATTTTTTTCTGTATTTCAAGATTGTGTTAGCATCTGTGATGACAGCATTTTGATTATTTGTACTTCTTCCTTAGAGACCACTGTGAACTGTCACTGTGTGTTCAAGGAAACTAACAAAAGAAAAGGAGCAATATATACATCTTCTCTGAAGTCACAGGAGTAGCACAAATGTCACATCAGATTCAATTAGAGATGAGCAGATAATGAAAACCCAAACATCTGGCTGCATTTGCTCTTCTCCAGTATACAACCTGTTGTTAATCACAGGAGACTCAACTAGCTTAAAACATTTTGAAAGGCTTATTGGAAATATTCCCATCTTCTAAGGTTTCATTTTAACAGTGCCTCTTTACTCATCACTGAAACTTTTGCATAATAAAGTTCTCTTTCCATTAGCTATGATTTTATCTGCTTCTGCACTTTCTTGCAGGAAGTGTTAATATTCTATTTACTGCATTACATAGTTCTTTTAGGAAAATTTTCTTTTGTATAATAATCAAGGATTGTAAAGTTAGTTTGGAAAAAAAATCAGAAGAAATTGTGAGGTGTCATAAATAAAGACCATTTTCATTTGTATGCCCAAAGCAAGAAGCGTTAGTTTTTTATTAATGTATGATAAGGAGAAGACAATGAGAAAGACATTAACTGAAAGAAGAGGCAGATTTTTTGTCTCTCGGTGCAAGGTTTATGGGAACATTTCAGAAGATAAAAGCTGATCTTCAATCAGTCATAGTGATTACTAAGTCACATTAAATAGCTCATTTAGTGATATGCCTATGGCTTCACACGTATTTTCAGTATCCTTATATGTATCTGTCCTCAGTTTGAACTACTTGATTCAGGGTATAACAAGGCTTGTTCACACAGTGAGTCAGAATATTCTTATAGGGCTGCTGTGCAATTCATGGCATATGTGAGTTTAAATGACACCTTTGTGGATGAAAACTAATCTGATTGCAGCTGAGAAATGAGGTTTAATGTTGTTAGAAGTCTCAAGCAGGTACAAAGATTTTTGCTTTTATGAAAGACCTTGCCATATATTTCTTAAAAGACAATGATTTTTCTATTGATATATCTAAATAGGTGAGGCTATATCTATGTCAGGAAAAATAACGAAAAAATCCAACACCTTTGCATTGCATTATTTAAGTTTTACTCTGCTCACAATTCCTCTGAGGAACCTCAGGGATCTCAATATCAATATTCGCCTAGACAAAGACTGTGCATTATTTCAAGACTGCAAGTATAAGCTGCTCATAATTAATTTTACAACCTACTATAGACCCCTTCTACAGCATTATTTCTCTTTCAGACATCATTATTAAAAAAAAAAAAAACAAAACAAATCCAAAAGTATTCACCATTATTTTCCAAGGTATTGCAGTTGTCAACTGAAATACTATAGTTTTTCCTCCTATTATAATTAGCTGTGATTGCTAAACATTGCCATCTACAGCAGCTTTTTATAAATGAGGGCTTTCCAAAGGCAGTGCTTTATTATTTCGAGAACCCTCCATGAAGTGAAGATTTTAACATAACAAGCTGAAAAACAAATCTATTGTTTTAATCTCATTTCAAATCTTTTCAGTTGCCACAGGTATAACATTATGATGTTTGAGACAATGTTTGATTAAATGTTGAGATGTAGTAGTTAGAAGGGTAAGCACACCACTCCACACACACTTCATAGCCAGGCACCGGCCAGCCCTGAAGGCATGACAAGCAGGCAGCAGTAACTTGCCAGAAGCTTCAGCTTTATAGTCAATCAGACCTAACACCCCTCCTCTGAGGTGTCGCATCCCCAAGGTTGTTTGCTTGTGCCAAAAATAACACAATGAAGAGAGGAGAAAAAGATACCGAGGCTCAGATTATCAGTAGGAATGTAAATTGTAATTCTTTTAGTTTCCAGAGGCTAACTAAGAGATGAGTGATCCTTCTGAAATGCAAGGTGAATTCAAAGAAACAGTGTGGACTTCAAAAAAAGAACTCCATCTCCCTGGTTGCCTTTGATTTCCAAGTCTAAGAATATTTTGCCTAAACATAGTCATGATTTCTTTGTGCTATTTAAACCTTTGCTTTCTTTGCAATATCTTTCAGGGAGGTGTTAGCAATTTTTTTCTAAAAGTGGTCTAAATTCATAAACGTACAATGTTTAATCTCATTGCATTATCTCAAATCTCAGAAAAATCAGAAGGGTTTTAGTCCTCAGTAAATAAGTTTTACTTCAATAATTTGATAAAGAATTGTTCTAAAATATAGAAAACTCTGACCAGGTAAAGCAACCCTTCCTGTTATTTTTTTGTCCTTATCGGAAGTGTTCAGCCTATAAATTGCTTTTCCAAGTTGCAGACCACTTCACACAGCCCTATCTGCCTCTAAAATCTAAGACTATTTTAATCATTACAGTTTGCAAGGAAGACACTGAAACCACTTTATAAACAGGAATAAACATATGTTCTATTTTTTCATTTCCAGATTACTAATATTTTGATGTACAGTTTGGATTAAGCTTTTCCGAATTAGCTGTGTTGAATTGTAACAGGTGGCTGGTCTCTTCAAAATCACAGAATTTTACGTAGACCAAATTTTTGTATCATGTGACCATAAACATCTAAAGCTAAAGAGGCAGCTTAGAAAGAGTAGTAGAGAAGCAGGTGGCTGATGTAAAAATGTTATCATCTGGCTAGTTTCCAGCTGGATGAGTGATTGTTGTGGCTCTCAGTTTCATCGCTGCAAGACATATTGTTCAATATGTTTTAAACGCACATCTAATCTGATAGACATGGAATGTGAATATAGGCACTTACTTTTTTGAGAAGGATCAAAATGAAGCTTAATGATGCATCTGAAATGAAATATTAATTTTTAATGCAGCTTCAGAATTGGTTACTTCATTTATGTTGGATTTTTTTTTTTTGCTTTAGTTTGTTTCTAATGAAAACAAGTTTGACACATTTGTTTCCAAACCATCCATCAGTTATGGTTTAGAAATCAAACATAAGATGGACTGTACACTTGATTGATTATCCAACAGCTTTTCTTTGAAAAAAATTTACCTGTCAAACCCCATTTTTTGGGGGAAACATACCAGAAAAAAAACGAACAACAATAGAGAAAGACAGAAAGAAAAACAAAAAAGGGAAGGTGAGGAGGAAGAGAGTGAGAGAAAAGTGAACCCATGCATCAGTAGAAAACAAAACCCAGGATCTAAGTTTCTTGTCGAGAGACTTGAGAATTCCTTCATGGAAGAATAGAAATCTGGACAGTGTTCCTCTTGTATGACAACCACGTTGATAACTAACATGCCTGGTGGAAAAAGAACCTCCTCTTTAGTTTTTTAAACATTCAAAAGAAATACAGTCCTTTACATACAGTACAGAACTTAACCAGCTGTAGTTTTAAATTTTTTAGATTTTATTTGATTTTTGCTATTTGGTAAAAGTGATAAGATTATTTTTTTTTTTTTTTTTTTACGGTTCAGTTTAGTAGACAACTAATTTTAGTAGATAAATGTGTCAATATACCCATCGGAAAATTGTATCAATTTTTTAATAACCTGTGGTATGATGGGTTGAGCCAGTTAAGAAACCATAGCCCATGGTTTGAAGGATATGAAACAGGTTCTAGGAGATGCATAGGTCTACTTCAGAGTTTCTAAAGTAAATGAGGACTGCAGAAACTCTGTGCTATTGATTAATGTTGCTATCTATGGAAAGTGTAAACTTGAAAGGGAGAGTGGCAGCTAAGAAATTCCCACCTCTACCTCAATGCACATGGATTCATTGCCATGGAAACATTTGTAGGCTAGTAAATAGATAAAATAACAGACACTAAAGGTGTTGATTGACTGAGGGCACATTTGAAATCACCTTTGAAAATCTGATATTTTAAGAATACCAAGATATTAAAATTATTTTCCTTCCCTATATTACTCCCATTCACAGTGTTTTGCTACAGTCTAAAACTCTGGAATGCTGAATACTCACAGATGTTTTTCCTTTTCCAGACGAATGAAGATGTTGGCCCTGAGAGATAACGATTGCTAGTAGTATAGACATGCCTACAACAGTGTTAGGTTGATATGCATCAATAGGGAATGCAACACTGAAATAATGCTATTTGCCCTAATTTAAAGATCTTAGATTTGCCCTGTTTTATTAAGCATTAATTCTACCTGGCCAGAAATATTAACTATCACTTTAAAATATGGTGTATGCCTTTGGTGTATCTTTGTTTTAATGTTTTTATGTACTCTGTGATGTCAGGACAGAGTGAATTCTCAGCAAAGTGGAAGGAATGGGTGACAAACTGGAGGGCAAAGCTGCTGTTTAGGGAGATGTTGATGAGTTGGAAGAAGTTCCGAAGTCTAACAAAGACAAATGTAATGTGTTGCTCTAGGAGTGGAACAACCTTGTGCGGCAACACAGAACTGGGGATTGACTGAGCAGCTAAAAGCTTTGTAGGAAAGATCCTAGAAGCTCTGGTGGATAATAACTTGAGCACAAGTTGGCAAAGGATATCTACATAGCTTTTGGCAAGAATTTGGCTAGCAGATCCAGGAGGTTGATCCTTCACATCTGTTTACATCTGTGAGGGCATATTTAGAATGGTGTGTCAAATTTGGGGCTTCCCAGCGTACAAAAAGAGAGGATGTATTGGATTAAGTCTGGTGCAGGACTACAAAGTGATTGGGAGCTGGAACAACTGAGGTGGTGAAATCTTCTTCCACAGAAATGTTCAAAACATAACTGGGTGAGGTCCTGACACCCTGCTCTATTGGACCAACAGGATATTGGGCCACTTAGTCTCCAGAGACTACAGAGCCTACATGCTCCTGTGATCCTGATTGTTTTTATTAACTTTTTTTTTTTTTGTTTAATCATCTGTTGAATCTTACAAGTTATGTAAAAATTACATTGGGCAGAAGTTTTATAACAACTTCATACTGTGTTTGAAGGATGATTGGTCTGAATATATTCGACAGCCTGTGTATATTCTTATAAAAGAGGGGAGTCTCTTAGAGACTTGAAGTACAGGATCACAAAAGTAATACAAATCTTTTCTTAAACTGAGAAAAATACTGTTTACTAATCTACTTACTCATTCAATTCTGATTAACTCCACCAGTTAATGTATCTTTACTTACAGTGAGAAAACTTAGTTTGCTTGAAGAGTTTCAAAACAGATTTAGAACAACAGTGACTCAAAAGACATTATCTGATGAATGGTAATTGAGTTGAGAATGACAGAACTATAGAAATAAATTTAAATTCATACTGGATGATGTTTAAAAAATGTCAATGTGCTGATAATGTATGAGTCTTTACAGAGAAGTTAAGAAATGGGAATGACTAATTTTGCAGTTTAAGAAAAAGTATATTTTGAATCCTTTTCCCTTTCACTCACTTTAGAATTGTCGAATTTTACATAAATAAAATACTGCTGAAGACTTTCACAGGTGTGGCTCCCTACAAAGTCAATATTGCAGAATGATTTCCTATAGAGAGTAGAAGCTGTTGTTGGAATAATGAAATGAAATAGGGTCTATGGACCAAATCCAGTTCTTTTTCCATCCTTGAAGATGTTTTTTTATTCAGTCCAGACCAGGATTTATAGTCTGTTCAGATATAGGTAAATCTCTGTAAAGCAGAAACATGAGTTGATAATGGATCCATTCTGTAATTGCTGTGAGGTTGAAATTAATACCCTAGATTTTAAAGGGCCTTGATAATTTAATCAAAGAGAAGAGGAAACATAGTAAAGAGAATGCAACTAAATCTCTCCTGCAATTCGACTGACAGGAGATGAGTACGTTTAGTAGATTAAACGCATACACATGTAGCTCTGTGTGTGTTTCAGTAAGAAAGGGAAGAGTGAATTTGACAAGTTGGAGGGAACAAATATTATAGAGTTGTATCAGAATGTCAAATGTACTTTAAACCTCTGACAGCCCATAATCTGCCTTAAAGATTCAAGTATGAATTAATGTTGGAAAGCAAAACATCATAACGTTCCAGGGGACTACAAAAGTTGGTGCTTTCCCATGAATATTTGCTATTAATTTTAAATAAAAAAAGAATGAATAAACTTTTCTTTATATAGCATGCACTTGTCTGTTGGAGGTCAATAGAGAGTACACTACAACAAAAGTAGTAACAACCAATGTCACTTCTATGAACTGCATTATTTATCTGTGTGATCTGAACATGCGTCAACAAACGTCAGAAGGATTTTGATCATTACAAAACTATTCTTATTCTACAATTTGCCTAAGTCTACTAAAATTATTTCAGGGTAGATCAAAAAGGAGGAAGGGAGTCATCTTATTAGGAATTTCAACACTATTTACTGTATCCATCTCTTGGATCTCAAAATCTGAGCCTTTTTCTAGTTCTTTACTTTCAAAAGTTTGGATGATGGTCATAATGTTTAAAATATTTTTTATCAAATATTCAAAATTGTTTTGCACTCTCTTAGTTTATATTGTTTATCTGCTAATGACCATATTTGATAGAAAGGTAATGAAATGTTATGACAAACCATGAAATAATCATGCTTATGAAAATATGAAATTCTAGCATGTCAGTGCATGTTTTTATGAGGGTTTACAAAGATTACTTTTTCAAACACAAGTGCCTTCAATACCTTAGCATGTGAAAGTCTGTAAATTTTTGTGCTATATCTGCTCTCTAAGTAAAAACATTTACAGCTGCTGACATTATTTAAACAAAAGAAAAAATGAAGCAGTCCTGAAACAATAGGTATAATATAAAATTTTATTTTATACAATAATAATCAGAAAACTGTATATATTACTTTCTCTCTTTTTTAGCACCACTAACAGATAAACCACCAAAGCTTTTACACCCCTTGGAGAGTAAGCTAACAATTCAGGAGACCCAGTTAGGTAAGTAGGAAAAAAACTTCTATTCAAATAGAAGGTGTTTGATGAATTAGTATATAATAGTAATGTGATAATATGCTGGAGTTGATAATTTCATTGAAAAGATATATATCATCTAGAAGATTGCTGTTCACAAAAAAAACACTGGTGGTAATTAATATTGTATAGTAAGTCCTTGAATAGCACTGATACTGGTTTTTACCTTTGCTGAAAGACTATAATTATAAGCATACTGAGCTTTTCTTTCTGAACATGCTTTTTATGTATATTTTTATGTATTTACTGTGATATTTAGTGCGATTTTGTAGTTTAAATTCTGCTTTTCAAGACTTCTCTGCTTTGGCGATTACTTATGGAATTGCAAAGATATTTGCTAGTTATAAATGTTTTGCTGGTCTAAAACCATCCAGCAGTGAGAAGTTAACATAATAGTTTCTGATTATTCTGATGTAAAAATGAATGAAGAGAAATTGACGAGTGACAAAACCATTGTTTTTTCACTTTTTTTTTCTTGCCTAGTGGATGGTGGGTATGTTTTGTCACTTTGATGTCCTGCTGTCATAAAGGTAAATAAGGTTCCAAAGCTAAGTACATAAGTTACTACAGTCTGCAGGGTATGACATTCATTCTCCTCTGCAGACTGACACAGAGGACAACTTGTAAGAAACAGTCCTCAGTAGTTTACACTGGAATTATACTTTGGTGTCAGAAAAATAACCTATTGACAGAACTTTTAGCATGTTAGCTGCAGAAACAAATCGAAACAAATCTGGTGGTTGTCTAAATCTCAAAGGAAAAAAATAAAAGGAAATAAAGCAAGCAAAACTAAGTACCTTCTTCAGCACAACACCAAAAAAAAGCAGAAGGCTTGCAAATTAATTCTGACAGTCATTGGCAGAACATTTTATGGTACTTGCCAGCCTATGGCTAATAGTGGGCAGAAAATAATTTGTCTTTGTTTTGATATTGATAAAATGTTGCTTAAAACTATTCATACTATCCAGGTAATATTCTGAGATGCTGATAGATATGTTTTCAGAAACAGTTATGTAGAAAATGGAATATGTAACATATTTCCTTCTAGAGGCAATTTCTATTGTTCTGAAGGTATTGTTTCTGACGCATGAACTCAGAAAACTTCCTGTATGACAATTCTAGATGATTTTACCATTTCATTTGAAGACAAGCCTAGGGTACAGAAGCTAAAGTTACTCTACACAGTTTTTTTCCTGTCTAATTATCCTAAGATAATTTTTATGAAAAAAACAGAAGTGAGAACCTTGTTTTGGCTTTTACGTTGCCTTGCTAAATATAATGTATTGGTAAGATTACTTCAATAAGAGTGTAATTATTATCTAGCTAGAGGCTTTTTATCTCTGATTTTTAAAATTAATTATATCTTTGATTTCTCATAGTTCTAAGAAACAGATTAAATGATCTCAGAAGTTCCGAGCTTGGAAAAGACTTTTCAGAAAAAAAAATATGCATAGATGAATATGAAAAAGTTAATTTGAAAATGTCGCTTTCAGACAGAGATGAAAAAGTCAACCATAAATTAATATGAAGCTACAATACTTAACCTTATATAGAGAAGCTACAAGAATATATCAATTTATTGTTTAAAAGCCTCTGAAAAATCCCATGAGAACTAGAAAAAGTGAGAAGAAGTGATAGCTCCCTGACAGGAAAATTCGGTTTTCCAGTCTTAGACTTAATGTCTTGATCCTGATGGACAATGTTTGGAAGGTCTGTGTTTCACTTTCACTGAGAAAGTAAGTGTTCATCTCAGTGAGAGTTTGTACCCTGCAAAAAAATGCAAAATATTTTAGTGTTGGAATAATGTTGAGATTCTCCAACATTAAGAGTTCAGTTCTTAAACAGGACACCTCCACCCAGTTCTAAATCATTGTGGGAAGGCTTCAGATATCTCTCGTCCATTTGGCTCCAGCACTGCTGAGGGATAGAAATATCTGACATTAATTGCTGAGATACATCAGTCTATATATATTGTATGCACCAGCAATTAAAAATAATGTCATGGGACCACAGACCTGTTGTATTGTTATTCTGTGTGGCGTCCATAAAACAGCATCGGAGCATCAGAGCAAAGGATGACTGCACATTAAGGAAGGAGTTTATATAAGGGGTGACCAATAGAGTGTTATAGAATAAGGTAACAACACCTGGACTTGCTAAGACAACAGGAAAGAAAACAGAGCTGGAGAATCTGCAGCCCTATCCTATGATCCTACAGGCTCCCACCACGCTCACGCTATCTGCAGTCGGTCTTGGGAAAGGCGTCCCGCTGTTCACCTGACAATCCACTATTCACCTGATGTTTGGGAGAGTGTTAAGCATGCCTGAATTGTAATGAGCAACCTCAGAGAGTCACAGAAATCTTGAGACCTCATCTGAAATATCTTTTTATCATGTTGAATAGTATTCAGAAAAGCACAGGATAGAAATTGAAGAAGAAATTAATTTTACAAAGACTTTTCTTGAAAGACATCATGAGACAGCAAAGAAACTAAGCAGAGAAATCCTAGATGAGAAAAGAAAGATCGGTTCCCAGCTTATCCTGTTCTGCATTTAATGTTTTTTCTTTTTTTGCAACTTCACTTCCAATTTTATAATCAATAACTTAATCCTGCTACAAGGGTGAAAATATTGTTTTCTTTTTGAGATTTTCTCCTGTTAAATGGATCCTTAAGGTAGCTGTGGTGACTTCAATATAAACTGCTTCTCTGGAAACAATGGCTCCAGATAAAATATTATGCCAAGTACAGTGTTCAAAAGTTTGCAGCCTGCAAGAAGCCTAGAGCTATAAGGAGGTGAGGAGTGCTTTCCACACAGCTTTGAGCTACTTTGTGGACTGGCAGCAGCATATGTCAGAGAAGGGAGAAAAGCAGACAATGGATGGGAGGCAAGGCAAGGAAATGCACTTGTGATGAAAAACAATACAATGACCCGAGAAACTATACCTCACAATGTCGTTTCTGTAGCCCTTAACATGCTAACAAAATCAAACAAACTAATCCCTGCTAACATGAAATACCCTTGTAATAGTAATAGAAAGATAAATTGTTCAGTTCATATCTGTTCAGAAAGGCATTAACATGGTTTCTTACATGCAAAAAATCCTAAAAATTAATAGATTTTATATATTATATAAACATATCATAAATAAATATTATATATGTATGATTATATAAATATATCATATCCATTATATATATACTTATATAAAATTCATGTTACCGTTGTATTATCTTTTTCTGTTTTGATAAATTCTAAGTCTCTTCGGTTTCACTTGTGTGTCAGGTAATACTGTTTTTACCATGAGCACTGCCAAATACCTGTCCTCCTTGAGGAAACAGGAAGAATAATTTTAGTCTGATTTGATAAAATCTGATTTCAGTATCCAGCTGGTCCAGGTGTATCTCCACAAAAGGCAGTAATGGTTCTTAAATAAATAAATAAATAAACAAATAAATAAATAAACAAACCTCCCATTACTCAGTAACTATTTTAAACACCTCAAAAGCCAGTTAGCCTCTGTCGTCCCCATTTTTCCTATGTTTTTCACTCTTCTGGACAAAGCTATAATTTGAAATGCCAAAATTCATGTGGCAAATAAAGCAATTGTTGAATTTTTAGCTAGGCTTAATGCTAGAGAAAAAAAAAAAATAAGGATTTCTAGCAATATATGAATGGAACTAAAAGGTAAGTTTGGATAGGAACCTAAACACTTTCCTTGCCATCTGAGTGATGTAAGTTTTCTTGAATTCCATCCAACACTAAATTAATTACTTTTGTGGCAAATACGCAGTGAGTGTTTTTTTCCTATTTGGTTTTAGGGCATTATTTCAATAAAATTAATTTTTACCTAGTGAATTGGTGCTTGCATCTTTCTACTCCCTCCCCATACGTATTTAAGAAAAAATGTCACTAAAATTGCTTTTAATGTATTATTTCTAAAACAAGAATACAAAGAAATTCCAGAGATAAATCATGAGGAAGAAGAGAATGCTATTTCATTATAGCCCTGTGTTGTCATAAATTTCTTTTGCATAAATTGGCCTTGCTAATGATAAAAGGCCTCCTTAACTAATTTAATCAGTAGCTGTATAATAAAATAAGTAAAGTGATATGAAATAAATAGGAATCTGTGCCTCCTTTCAGGATGAAAATTTAAATGAAGTAATATCTAAAATTATTAATTTTTATCTCTTCATATTTCATCTAAATGCTATATTCACTCCCTAATCACTTTCTGTTTGAAATACAGTGTAAATGCATGAAGAACCTGTGTGTTCTCAGCATCTAGGGAAAAAAAAACCTAACTGTCTTTGCTCAAGTTTCCCTACAGAGCTAGACATCAAAATTTAAAACAACCATTTAGGAAAAACATGTACAGTACAATGTTTACCTAACTCTGACCTAGACAAAAGTTTTTATATTGTTATTAATTTTCTAGAGGTTTTTGGTGGTAATAATAGCTACATACCTTAACCAGTTCAAGCTCTGTTGTTGTAGATTGGGACAGATACACAGAAAATTGGAGGACACAAAAAGTGTCAGAAATAGCACCAATAGCAGCTATGGGTGTATTCAGTAAATCTAAATGAATCTAGTAAATATGATATGTTCTGTTTTTTATGAATGTACTCAAGCAGTATTATTCAGTAATGCAGAGTTTGAAGGGAACATCAAAAAGCTGGTTTTTTTGGTTTTTTTTTTTTTTGGCTAAAGCAGTCCTATGATGAAACTCAGAATATCAGATTACCAACTTTACCGTATGCATCACTTTTTAATCTAACCAGATGTAAACTGACCAAAATCTCACACATGTAATTTTACACATTCTGCTTGAAAAAAAAGGAAATATTTTTCAATTTTTTTTTCTTAGCATTTTCAGCTCAGCACTCCAGTTCCAAATTGAGAAGTATTGCATAGGAATATGTTCCCAAAGTGAAAATGGACTGAGGACTTCCAAAGGTCTTAACTCGGGAAGAAAAATCTAAAAAAAACCCAAATCCAAACCACATGGTAATAAGGGAGATTTTAATTACTAAGGTCTGATTATTAAAAAAAAAAAAAGAAAAATATATCTTAGGTACCTTGTAGTCCCTTCTTTAGACTTTCAAACTTCGGACTCATCAATCCAGCTTTTCTATAGCTGAGGCTGTCCATGAAGGGCCAAACATAGTTTACTAAAAAAGAAACAGTGAGTCAGAAACATTTAACAGCACTAAGCAAAAGTTTGTCATTACAGCTCAGTGGCAACATGTCAACTGATTTTTCTTCCACACTTTTTCCTAATTTAGTCAAATCCTGAAAGATCTTAAGATAATTTGAACTAGAATAACTATGTATTTTAAATGTTTATTTTTCTTTTTTCAATCTGTGTGTGCATCTGAGAATAGATACATATATGTGTATATCTAATCTCTCCATAAATATATATTCACATATATAGATAAAATTTGACAATACATTTATACAAACTTTATCTCACTTTATTAATACTCTCTCTGGAAATCATTTATCTGAATTAATGATGGAATAATAAAAATTTATTTATTCATGTTGGATTATAATCTGTTGAGAAATGTCTGTTCTAAAGGGTACTATATGCCATACTTATCTGAGGTAATTTCTATGTTAAGCATCTAAATAGGATTTAATGTGATCAAAAGTGTCTGTTCAGTCTCTCGGCAACTCTGTACATTTCATTCTTTATGTAGAGATTAGATATATGATAATTTCTATTTCAGACTTTTGTGCAATTTTTCTCATTTCCTACTAAAAAGATAAACAGCGAGTTTATTTTTAAAGTTTTTTATTTTAAACGTTGGGGTTTTGGGTTTCTTTTGTTTTTATGAGAGAAGTCTGTAGAACCTCAAAAGATTTTCCATATCAGTTGGATAATCATCCAAAAGTTCAGTTTCTTACATAAGTCAATTAGACAATCAAAACTTTTATGTATTTTACTAGAAAAATAAAATAAAATAAAATACAATAAAACTCCTGTGGGAGACAGGGAAGTGTAACTTATAGAAAGTAAGGTTATAGTAAATACATAATACTGCATAACAAGAAATGCAATTTAGAAATAGGCACATAATTTCCATCCTGTGAAATTATAGACCTGAAAGGACTGTAATTTTCTGAATTTAAAACATCAGGAGTCACATTGTTCTCTGATCATTTTTACCAGATTTTTGGCTTCAAGCTATGCTCTGTTTCTAAATTATATTTAAGTGCTTCATCATATATAATGTTGAAAGACACACGAGTGTTTCCTTGCATACAAAAAAAAATGAAACAGTGCTTAATGGAACTATGGAAAAACATTAAAATATTAAGTGGTAAATATCAAAACAAAAATTTAATAGTGTGTCCCCAGCACTTATAACTGATAACTATTTTAAATTAATGATTTATAACAAATTTTAATTAATGAACTCCTCCAGAGTGTTCTGCTTTAGTGAGCAGTAATGGTCTTCACATGTAAAGCTAACCTCAGTAAGGATGTTTTTGGGCTACTGGTGGAACGACAAATGCTAGTACCTTTTTTTTTTTCTCCCAGTAATTATTCTGCTTTCCAGTTCTAGAATAAATGCTTTCCAGTATTATTGGTGAATGCACATGCTCATGCAGTCCAAATGAGGATTGGTTTTACAAGAAGCTGCATTGCACATTGTTTTTATCTTAGATCTACTGTGGATTTGTGGCTTGTATTAAAGTTCAGTGCTGTACACATTCTGAAAAATCCATCTTAATTTGCGTGCAACCTTAATAGCAATAATTATGAGGAATTTGACATTTTGTCATGCCAGTAGAAAATGGAAAGTTATTTGGAGGAACTCTAAGGGGTTTAAATACTTGTTATTAATTATATCATAGTAGTATGAATATTTTGAAACAGTAAGTTGAACAGGATATTTTTCCTAGTTGTTAACAGGCGTGTAACACTTAAAGTTCCTATTGCTCATATCTAGGTGTTATTCTCTGTTTACGTAGCATATTATGGATAAATACACAGATTATAGTATCCCTAGATATACTTGACATACATTTGTTATAAATGGCCAATTCACTAGCTATTTAATTATATTTATTTAATATATATATTTATTTAATTATATTATATTTAATATTGGAGGCATTTGCAATAAAAAAAAGTCTTATGGAAAATGTTTGCTGTTATATAGCATAATTGATTAAACAAAAGAATTTGAACAATGGTTCATTTATGACATGTATTGTAATCCTTCATAAAACACATTGATAGTGATGAATGCACGATCAAGATATATATAGGTCAGTGAGGTCCTTAGCATTGAGTTAAGCTTGACAATAATAGGATGCATATGTTTATTAGTCCAAATTTCATATTCGATAATAAATTACTAGGAATATGTTTAACACTCACATGCCAATCATAATTTGTGCCCTATATCCCTCTCAGAATATTCTATATGTATAATCATAAAATAACATAAGAGTATTTTCCACAGACTGTACTCTTAATTTCTTATACTTTTGCCTAAAGGTAAAACTATACAATAGACTACTTATTTACTTTTCTTACTTCCACATAAGAAAAAAAATATCACCTGAAATGAGTGATTTATTCAGCACTTAGTTTTCACGTCAGTCTTAACCTACACACAAAATAATCCAGATATAAAGAAACTGAGGTTGAACACTTCTTTCCCTGAACTCAGAGGTAAATCTTGAGAACTGTGGACTTAGGAAATTAAAAGAGAGAAAAGGCATTCAGTTCAGTAAAATCACATTTTAAATTTACACTTCAGGATCTAGTTATTTGCGAGGCCTGTCTTGGGTATCTACCTTGAACTTCATAGCGAGTGTCACCTGCTAGTCATTTCAACTGCTTAAAGTATCTTTCAATCAGATACATGCTTTATTACAAATTTATTGTTCTCATTTCAGTAATTAGTTTATAATGAATGAAAAAAATGGAGGAAATACTAGAAAATATCATACTAAGAAATAAAACACATCAATTGACTATTCAAAGTCAAAATATAAATAAATGCAGCACATATTCAGTTAACCCACATGAACTTTATTAAGAAAAAACTATAACAAGCATTTCAAAATTACCTCTGTCTTCAATGATGTAATGGATAAACTGGAGATGTGAGACTAAAGGGTCATGTATTTTGTTTCTTTCACATTTCTTTCTAAGCAATTCATTTAAAGTAGTAAATGCTCGTACTTTTAAATAATTCATTTAGGGTCAGCTCTTTCATGGGTTTTCTAACAGCATGCATGTTTTATTTCCGCTGAATAAAAGTCACGAGAGGACTAGCTTCCTGATGCTGCATTTGCGATACTTTTAGGCATTGATACTAAAAATACCTACAGGTTTGTTATAGTTGAAATGTTAGTAGGGAGGTTTTGTAGGTTTGTTGTCTGTGTTTTTAATCTCTCGCTAGTTTCTTTTAAATAGATCTTTCATCCCACTTAAGTGAAAATGAGTGAATTTCTTTTTTGGAAGACATTTTTAACTTTTAGCATGGAGATTCAATTCCCATATGAAGAAAGATTACTTACAAAAAAAAAGCAATAAATATTGTAAAATCTTTCTTTTTTGTTTGTTTGCTTTTTTTTTTTTTTCATATCTCAAATGGTAAGAAATGTTAAAAGAGGCATCCAAGATGCTATTTTTTGTTTCCTACTTTTTGTTTCCTAATTTGGAGAGGTTAGGCATATTAAAAAGCTTGTAACTATGAATACTTCCCTTCACGTGAGTACTCAAATCAGTGAGATTATTCTTTGTAAAAATGAACAAAGAAACGAACAAAAGTTACATTTACAAGAGCAAAGTGTAAGACTGAAAATATTTGGAATTACTATTGAGGAATAAATTGTCTTTGGTTTGTCCAGGGTTGTTGAATAATCTGCTTCCTATAGTAGGAAGTATATGCAAATATATTACCAAAAATAACATTTCAACACAGTTTATTCAAACGAGGATTAAAATCTATTGTAATATTTACTGCATGTTCACATACAAAGAATAACTCAGCATACTTGAAGGACTTTTCTGAGAGCACTGGTAACTGTTACAATTCACTGACTGGTGTTTTACTCTTATGAATATCGACTTATTTTATTTTCAGAGTTATTTTCTTTTAGGAGTTCCTTGTACTAGTCTCCTTGAGGTACGGAGAATATAGTTAGAAAATGGAGTTTGGTTTCCAGGGCAGCCTAAGCCTGCACACCAGGAGTTCAAAAGAGAAGTAGCTGTAAAAGCTTCTACTTTAACAGAAAAGTCTGCGGACTTTTTTCCCTACTAACAGTTTCCTGGAATCTCTGGACACGCAAACTCCCTTTTTTCGGTTGTTTTTTTGTTTTTGGTTTTTTTTTTAGTTTAAAATGCTTCTCACACAGTCATGATGAAAGAGGAAGTTATCAAAAAGTAAAAATCCATTTAGAGTCAGATGCACAAAAAATATTTAGATGCCTAGCTTCCATTGCTGTCAATGTCTTTGTGTTCCTGGTATTTATATATTTTGAAGAGTGTTCACTTTGTCCAGCTTGAGACTTATGACTCAAATAGGTTTTTGAATTAATCAGCTGAGCCTTTCAAGGGCATACAATTTTACCTGGCAGCTAGTTTAGCCATTAGTGGTATTATGCTTCATAATTGCTTTAATGCAATGCTGCTCTGACGCCTGTTTCCTGTCATTCTCCTCTTCGTCAGTAAGCTTCAGAAATCATGTTCACAGTGTTTGCAATGTAGCTGAAAAGAAATCCAAAAGGAAAAAAAAAACCCATTTTTTTAGTAGATGACTCAATACGCTAATGGTGACATTGGTACAACAAACCCTAGAGCCAAGATGTTGTGAGGGTCTGAGTGCATGGCGAGGGGGTTAAGTGGAGAGAAAGCAGCATAAAGGTGTTTTGGCTCAAACTGATTATGAAACATCATTCTAAGTCAATATTTGGTTATAGTAAGTTCCCCATAGGGTCTATATAGATCAAGAAGCACCTGTATGACATAAATCATATCGCATCAGAGTGAAACTGCTCTGCAACTGCCTGTATCTTCCCATCAACGTGGCTTTTGTCTGGACTTAGGCACACTGACAACTCACTCTATTCACTGTGCAGGAATTTGGACTCTGCATAGACATCTGAGACAATATACTGAAGTTGGAGTGTGTGAGGATTTTCCTTCATACCTATAGACAGCAGGTGAATACCAGGCTTTCAAAAATATTTTAAGTAGAGCTTTCAGGAACATCTAACATTGAAACATTTAACATCATGAATTTTATAATGGGAAATGTCATAGGTAAGATGCATCATAGAAATTTATAACCCGTGTCTTCTACTGTATTTTATTTTTGACTGTTAAATTCATTGAAATGTAACTTCATAAACTATTTTAATGATTTACTATAACTAAACGTGACAGATAATTCTGTTATTATTTTGAAGTTATTTAAAGCTATACATGAATCACACTGTTATTTAATTGGCTATCTGCTATCCAATTACAGAAACTTGAGAGCAAGGAATAAATTTTACTGCCATAAAAGAAAAAATTATATTAGTCATATCAAATCAATGCTTTAATCAGACATTCAGTTAATTTTGTTTATCAGCTTTATCTCCTATGTACTCATTTATATAAGTAAAAAGCATACTGGTTGATGGTTCTTGTTTTTCAGTAGAAGTACACATGATAAAGTAGTGATACTGAGAGCAACATTACAAATATTTTTTATCTGTTTTAGTCATACTTATACAGCTCATCAAACTTCAAAGACAATTTTAACTTTAGCAGATGATATTTTCACTGGTAAATGTTCCGGTTTTTTATATTGTCATGTGAGATTTATTTTTCAGACTTTTTTAGTTTTTCATCTTTGTAGCGTAAAAAAAAAAATAATCTCAGGATTGTTCCTGCCTTTGAAATATTATTTTGTTATGGAAAAAAATGTACTGACTTTAATACAACCTGCACAAGTAAGGCTGTTGACATTAAATTGATCATCATGTGAGTTTTAAACACACTGCTGGTAATTTGTTGTCAACTATGAAATTTGGACTGATAACCATATGTATCCTGTTATTCTGAAAAACATATCATATGACTAATCTTAGGGTCATGGAGTATCTTATTTTTACTTTAGTCTGACTTTATGCTATAAGCAACCATCAATTAAAATGTTCAAAATTAATAATTTGAAAAGAGAATCACTCTGGTTTTGAAATTCTTCTGTTATTCTTCTGTTATTTTCTCTACACTGGAACCCAGAGCTTTCTGTAAGAATTTTGAGCTGCTGTGATCAGCATCGTAAGTGCCAAACTACCAAACCCCCATCCTCACTGCATTCATGCATACATTTTCTCAAGTTTATTTTGCTTAAGCTTTTTATGTAATTAGAAGTAGAGTACCAGCCTGAAGTAGATCAAAAGAGGAGACTTTGTTAATAGTAGTCAGTATTTCTCAGAGCTTGAGCATCTCCTTTAAGTGCTGCTTGTCATTTAGAAGTGTTATCCTTCTTATGGCAAGATCTTGTCACTGATTGATCTATCACGTACTACTCTGCAGCATCTCTGCCCCTATCTCTGGCTTTGCTTTGTGGCAATCTGTTAACAAGTGTGGGTGTCAACCAATTGCTCTGAGCTGTCATAATATCCTAAGGAATGAAATGTAATTCGTGAGAGTTTATGTCCTAAATTCACTGTGCTTCATTCAGAATTAGCCGAATAGATGAGGGGATCCGTGTGGGTAGTTGGAGTTTGCCTTGCTGTGTGGGTATTTCACTGCTGAGGCTGTGCCTGCAGGTAGCTCTGAACCTCCACAGAGGAGGAGACTCCACTGGATCTTAGCATGTCTTATATAAAGGTCATATTAATCTCAGGGCTGGGATTACCTTCCAGATGACAGCCCATGCTCCAGGATTGAAATAAGTCTAACTTTTCTTGAAAATAAGACAATTTAAAGCAGCCTGTTTCTAGGTCCTCATTCAGCATGTTTGAGTTTTTCCAGTTGTCTAAATCCTCCGGACAGTAGAGGTTTCAGTCAGATGGATAAGAGAGTAGAAACACAAAGCTAAGAAAGACTGCGGACCAATCTATAGCACTATAGGAAAATTCTTATCTACCAGAATGCTGACAGTGGGAGTCAACGAGTGTAAGATTCCTTGACAACCTTTATCTCAGGTAGATGTAGGTAAGAGATATGCCAAAGAGATTTGGGAATAGAGCTGATTCCACTTCAGTACAAGTGTCTAGTATGTTAGGTGGTACTTCTACAACTCCTCAAACAACGCCCCTCCCCCCTAAAAAAAAAGTGTTGAACTGCAGTTAGCACTTTACAAGTAATTCATAAAGGAAAGTAGGTCTCCACTAGTTAGAGATGGCTGAAGATAGAAACTGCTCGTTATTTCCAAGTCACTTAATTGGGATCTCAAGAGTGACTGAGTTGTCATAGGGACTCTAAGCTGAGTCCCAGTAGCAGCAATTCCTGGAATATATATTTAATGCATTCTAAATGCAAGATAAAGGATTAATAAATTTA
Organism: Cuculus canorus; assembly: GCF_017976375.1. NCBI lineage: Eukaryota > Metazoa > Chordata > Aves > Cuculiformes > Cuculidae > Cuculus > Cuculus canorus. The sequence continues at coordinate 85,459,970 of NC_071401.1, forward strand.
AGACAGCAGGATTTTCTTTAGTTTTCCAACAGATAACAGTACATATTATCACTTACTGTGGCACAGAAGATGTGCCAATTCCTTAAACTGTGATAACACATTTGTGAGTTAAAGAACAATACTGAGTCCTTATTAAATTATCTTTCTAATATCTATTTTGTCTATACAGCTCCTTCACCATTAGTAGTGATACATTAGCTGAAATTACTGTCTGGATCATTTAAAAGCACTGAATGTTAAGTGAACACATACTGCTCTCTACATCAAAGGTACACTGAAAGTTATATTCTACTTCAAAACCTCAAAATCTTTTTCATGTTCATTTCTGTTATCTGCTAGCAGTATAGCAATTCATCATATATGAGTGCAATTTCAAGGTAGTCCCATTTTTTTTCTTAGCTCTTCTTGTAACAGGGACATACCATTAAGTCTTTCTATCTTATAAACATAATGGAGGCTGTTTATATATGTATTTTTATGGCCTTTGCATACAGAATGATAGCTCATGCATCAGATTGAAGGGTGTATTTCTGTATAGTAAACATTCTCCACTTACCTACCCTCAGATGCATTATATATGATACAGGTAAATATGCATACATAAAACTATGCAGTCTAAATAATGAAAAGCTGACGTGTTATGTAAGTATGGTCAATTTTATTCCCTGGTAAATTCTATACAAAAAAGGAATTTTTTTTAATTTATTTTATGAAGGATAAAGACAGATATACTGTATTTAAGTCTTCTGTTTACCTTTAATTATAGCTTTTCAAAAGGAAAACATCTCACCTGTGTAGATTGTAGGCACAAGTAGTACTAGATTACAATCTAGATTTTACAGGCAGTGCAGAATAATGATAAATCTATGAGAAACACATTATCTTACACACAGTTGAAAAAACACATCCCATTTCATTGTCTTTAAGGCAGTAAGTCATAAAACCTTTTTTTTTTTAAGACTGAAAGAAGTTGAATTTTATCAATTAACTATTTTCTAATAAATAAGAAAAAAGATAAATAGATTATTGTTAAATTGACAGCTTAATATGGGAACTTAAATTGGAGAAAGAACATTTTTCTCCATAGGTCTCATTCTTCCTTATGCAAATGTGCTACTGAGTTCTGCCTGCTTAAAATATTAATCCAAAGAATATTTATTTTTCTCTAAACAAAAACTAGAAAAAAACTTTTTAAAAAAGAAAGAAAAAGAAATAATAAATCATTAGTAAAGGTCAAGACTTGTAAAGTCTGTGTTGCCTTTTTATAAACATCAGATGACAACAGAAGTAAACTAGTAAACTGGCAGTAGCTGACTTGAGAAAATCTCTAAAATGTAGCTAAAGGAAAGAATTTGTGATACGAATGTTAGCATTTTTTTTTTTTTTTTAATAATAATCAATGCTAGGATAAAGTGTCTCTAGCAGATTCTTCACATGAATTTTGATTGAAGTAGGTAATAATATTAAGGATCTTTAAATTATACATGTTTCTCATAAAACTTCACTTTCAAAACCACACTGCTTGGAGTAGCAAGTGAAAAAAAAATAGTGAGATGGAAGACTGGCATACATAAGTAATGAAAACACGAATTTCAGAAGTATTGCATTGAAAGGAATTCTAAGTGTTTCTCTAGTCCCAAACTTTTTCTGATTCTCTTTAGCCAATCAACTTAAGATGTCTGTGCAATTTAAAGTCTTTGCAGTTACATAAGATAGAATTTCAGGATTTTGCGTCTGTCTGTGGATATATAACAAATGATACAAATGATACATTCCTTATGTCTAACCTAAATCTGCCCTCTTTCAGTTTCAAGGTGAACCCCTTGCCCTTCTAAAAAGTTCCTTTTCAGTTTTCTTGTAGGCCTCCTACAAGAAAGCTACGATGAGGTCTCTCCGAAACTTTCTCTTCTCCACACTGAACAACCTCAATTCTCTCAGCCTGTCTTCACAGCAGAGGTGCTCTACCCCTCTGATCATCTTTGTGGCCTTCCTCTCAACTCTCCAACAGGTCCATGACCTTCTTATGTTGGAGGCTCCAGAGTTGAATGCAGTTGGCTTTCTGGGCTGCAAGTGCCAGTTCATGTTGAGCTTTTCATCCACCAACGCACCCAAGTCCTTATCCTTAGACCTGCTCTCAACCCATTCTGCACCCAGCCTGTATTTGTGCTTGGGATTGCCTCTATCTAGGTGAAGGATCTTGCACTTGGCCTTGTTGAACTTCATGAGGCTCACAAAGGCCCAGCTCTCAAGTCTGTCAAGGTCCCTCTGAGTGGCATCCCTGCCCTCCAACACGCTGACCATACCACACAGCTTAGTGTTACAGTAAACTTGATAAGGATGCACTCAGTCTCATTGCCCATGTCACCAACAAAGATATTAAACAGCGCCACTCCCAATACAGACTCCTGAAGAACAACACTTATCACTGGTCTTCACTTGGACGTTAAGCAGTTGACTGCAACTCTTTAAGTGTGACCATAAAACCAATTCCCTACCCATCGAGTGGCCCATCTGTCAAATCCATGTCTCTCCTACGGGACAGTGTCAAAAGCTTTGCACAAGTCCAAATAGATGATATCAGTCCCTCTTCCCTTACCCCTCTATGCTGTAACCCTGTTGCAGGACACAAAATTGGTCAGAGACCACTAGTCATCTTATTTTCCATGTGCTTTAGCATACTTTCCAGCAAGATCTGCTCCATGAACTTGCCAGGGACAGATGAGACTGACTGGACTGTAGTTCTCTAGGCCTTCCTTTTATCCCCTTTTTAAAAATGAGGTTTACCTTTCCCCTTTTCCAGTCAGTGGAAACTTCACCACATTGCTGTGACTTCTCAAAGATAGTGTCTTAGCAACTTCATATGCCAGTTTTCTCAGGACCTATGGATGCTCCTTATCAAAATCCCACGGACTTGTGGACATTAGGGTTCCTACGGTTCTTCTACAGTGGGCAGTTCATTCTCCCAGTCCCTGCATTTGCCTTCAGTGACTTGGGTGGTGTGGCTAGAGCATTTGCAGATGAAGACTGAGACAAAAGAAGTCACTAAGTACCTCAGCTTTTTCCATATCCCAAGTAGCTAGGTTGTCTATTTCCTTCTGGAGAGGGACCACATATTCCTTAGCTTTCTTTTTATCACTGACATACCTATAGAAACTTTTCTTGTTGCCCTTGAAGTCCTTCACCAGATTTGATTCTCTCAGGTCTTTAGCTTTCCTAACCTCATCCCTGATTGCTGGGACAATTTCTCTGTATTCCTCCCAGGCTACTTGTGCTTTCTTCTACCCCTCTAGGCTTCATTCTGTGTTTAAGATTGTCCATGATCTCCTTGTTCATCCATGTAGAACTGTTAGTGTTTCTGCCTGACTTCCTCTTCATTGGGATGCATTGGTCCTGAGCTTGGAGGAAGTGATCCTTAAATATTAACCAGCTTACTCATCTCCTCTTCCCTCCAGGCTTTTATCCCACGGTACTCTACCAAGTAGATCCTTGAAGAGGCCAAAGTCTGCTCTCTTGAAGTCCAGGGTAGTGAGCTTGCTTTGCACCCTCCTCACTGCCCTAAGGATCTTGAACTCCATTATTTCATGGTCACTGCAGCCAGGGCTTCCCTTGAGCTGCACATTCCCCATCATCCCTTCCTGTCTGGTCAGAACAAGGTCCAGCATAGCACTTTTCCTCATTGGATTGTCTATTACTTGGAGAAGAATGTTAGCATCAATGCATTCCAGGAACCTCCTGGATTGCTTATTCCTTGTTGTGTTGTGCCTCCAACAGATACCAGCATGGCCTAAATCCCTCATGAGGTGCACAGCTTGTGAACATGAGGTTGCTCCTATCTGTCTATATATAGGGAGTCTCATCCACTCTGTCTTTCCACTTAAGTAGCCTGCAGTAGAGAGTTATTCTAATGCAACTGCAAAGGATTATTGGACATTCAAACACTGTGCCTTTTGCAGTACTGGAACTGTACATTTTGCAGTGATGGACTGCTCTCCACTTGTCTATCTGAGAGACATTTAAAACACCAGCATACAGTTTGCAATTAGTTTTTGGCTGTACCATTAGTACAGATAGGAGAAACACTTCTCATAACAGTAAAGCAAGAAAGATTTGCCTAAAAGAGCATTTCTTTTTAACAGCAACAGCTTCTTAAGTGTCAGTTCCTGTAATGAAATGTTCTGCCTCTCCTGCTGAAGTTTCACCCAAATATCCTGAGAGCAGAAGATACTCCTTTCCCAGGATCCACTATAAAAGTGACGGATAAGTAATGGAATAGGAGGAAATAATTATCTCAGGAGCCTCTTTATCTTCACACATCCTTACCTGAATTCACCCGAGGAGCACTGAAAATTCTGTAACTCACTCAGAAGTATATGGCAAAAAAAAAGATAATGCAAGTATTGTCCTCTTTCAGACTCCTTGTTGCTGGAGTACATACACCGGTGATAGCCAAGCAGAGAAAACTGTTACTGAAATTACTAAAATGTGCTTCTTCTCAAGTACAGTTAACTTTCCATAAGATCCTAGAAAGGACACCGTATTCTTCTTCTTCCTTCACCACTATCTGAAAATTCTGTCTGGTCACAGTGTAGTCTCAGAGCCCTAGTATTAATATCCAAAAATATGCTGCTTAGTGTAGCCTTCATTTGCTATTTCAGCATTTTTGCAAAGAACCAAACCATGTGTTTGGGTGCATCCAACATGTATCCACATGACCATTTTTAATGGGAAATAAGATGTAAAGAATATTTTTTTGCATGCATATGTGTAGTAAAAGCTGTGAGTAGTGATTACAAATTTCAAGACAGTACTTATTAGTAGTCTTTTCCACACTAATTCAGAATGATTATTATTTGCAGACAGAAGTATATTCATGTTTTAGCAATGCATAGAACATGTTCCCATCTCTGGCACTATCTTACTTCTGGAATGGACTAAATTGATAAGAGATACGAAAATGCATGCTATTGAATTCAGCACACCTGCTTGCCTTTTGTTTAACCATTTTGTATCAACAATATACTTTCTGTGAATTAATGAGCTATGTTTGCATGAGTTTGTGAGACATCACACACAAACTTCCTCATTATAGTTTATGTAGTTGCGGAAAGAACTGTTGCGTAGATATGCTTAATGAAACATGGAAGAGCTTTTTACCTGCTCCTAGCATCTTTTGCTGTGTTCCATATTCATGGCAGATTTTTTCCCTGAGTATTTTTTATTCTTTTCTCTCTTATCAAACACGGATTTTTAATGATAGGTATGATATTTAGACGTGAAATATTCCAATATGTCATGCCTGGTACTCTGTTCAAGTTTCAACAAATGACTTAAACCTCAGAAATAACTTCAAAAGTATTTGAGATATCCTTCAAAGACTGTTAACCAAACAGCTGGCTCTGAGAAAGCAGAAAAGTTGAGAAAAGGCTAAGAAATATGAAGCAGATTTGGAGACTAGGTATAATGGGTAAGAATGAGAGCCTCCAGCAGAGTGAAAAAATAAAGCTATGCAAACCCAGAAATTCAGGCACCAGGAGATGAGAATTCAGGAAGCACACAAAACCTCTTCTAAAAAGGAAGAAATCCACACAGCGGCTGAATAAAAACAAGCAAAGACTGGCAACCAGCAGAACAAGATAAAAAAATCATAGGTTACAGTGTAACCACAGCCCATTGTGGAAAATTTAATTAAGGCAACAAATGGTCCCCATTGCATGACAGAGGAAAGGGAAATCCACAGACTCCCTCACTGAGGTAATGTAGTGTGATACAGGGAGCAGATAAATGCAGAACGTGTGTTGGTCAATTGCCTTATGACTATAATGGAAGGGCATAAGGCATAGCAAGAAGAATCTGTCTTGTTCATGCTGCCAGGATTACAATAGATATCAAGTAAGAGATCCTTAATAATCTTCTTATTGGGCTGTCAGCCTGTGAGTCTAATACCGTTTCCTTCTGTTTGTTAAATGAATACTGAAAGAAATGTAAACAAATTATGTTGCAGGAAATCTATTATTTTTCTAATTATATTAGACCATGCTGGGTTATAATTATACATTTGTTTTTTAGTTCAATAATTATACATAAAATCAGATTTCTATAAATGTAAGTATCAGAAAATATGATGCATGTGTTAGAAAGTATGATTCTTCTGCTTCCTGCCTGGGGGAAAAAAAGAAAGAGATAAAGAGAAGAAAAAGGGGGAAAAAGTACGGAAATTATGGTCAGCAGTTGCTCTGTCTTTTGAGAATGATTGATAGGGTACTCTTCATTTGGCCTTCGAAGCTCTAACATCCTTTTATCTTAACTACTCATTTTCAATTTCAAGCTTATTACTGTTATGTAAGACTTTTAACAATGACTGGTCATGACTAAAATCAGCTATGCAGTGTGTTTTAGAGTCTGTCCAGGAGAACTCTGCACTATCTGAGTACCTTTCCAGACTATGCCGACCACAGCAAACTGCATTTGGTATTGTGTTGATCTGTACTAATACAGTCTGTGCTGGATTATCTATGTTACTCATACTTTTTGCCATGTTTACTAGCAAAACCTTTGAAATCATCAAATCCATGCAGGCCAGTAATACCTTTAGAGGACAGATGAAGTGATTCGGAGATCATCAGGTAGAGAGCCTGTTCCTGACGTAGTATCCACTCCTGTCCCTCTGCATATATGTGATCAACCACTGACACACAAAAAGTTCTTAAATATTGAAAAATTTTGTCATACAACTAGTCATGTTAATTCTTACTTAAGCAAAGCTCTGATAATCTGGGTCCTGGAGTTTCCAGGAGCTAATTCTTCATTAAAGTTTTGGTTCAGGTGACTGGAACAGCTGAGAAATATATGACATTTTTTCCTGGCAGACACTTATGTGAATCCGACTTAGTAACTCAACAGGCAATAACTGAATGCTTTTATATGGGGTCTAACTGTAAGCCATCAACATTAATTTTGCACTCCACAGGGAAAGGCAAAGGCTTAGGTTAGAGAAAATGAATTACTGTCACCTACTGAGCCGAGTGGCTGGTTGCAGGCAAGTGGCTTTCCCTTCCTTGCCACGCTTCCACTTCACTTGTATACATTGAGGACCGGGTATCCTTGTTGGGAAAGAGCACAGAGCAGAAAGAGCTATTGCAGGACTACTAATGTCTAACCAATTCCTTTCACAGAGTTGTCTCTTTAGGGTTAGTGGTGCTATCAGTTGGGAGGAGTTTCTTCAGTCTCCTTGCAATTGTCTATTTTGAAAAACGCTGATGAAAAAATATCCTGTAGCAGCAGGTTTGGTTGTGGTGATGCATCCAGGAGACCCAAAGAGAGAGACAACGTCAGGAAGAGGAACACTGATGCTGGTTGTGTCTAAATGATTAAATACAAGAGTGTTAATGGACAAGCGCAATGAAATCCGACTTTTAAAATAAAAATGCATATTATGAAAGACAGTGAGAGAAGAAAATACTAGAAAATAATAATTCAGTAGTTGTCCTCTCTTACACCTGCAGGATTTGACAGGTGGGGAATTTTTGTCCATTAAAAGTTTTGGGCGTATTACATTTACTGATAGCACCCTATCCTCTTGATTTAAGTATATATGACAAAATTGTAGTAAGTTCTTAGTCCTTTTGATATTTTCACAGTATATGAAACTACTGGGGTCTTTTTTCCATTTTTAATTTCTAAAAATGTTTAGAAAATTATTTTATAAATGCAACATTTCAAAGTGTTTTGTAGTTTGTGTGGTTTTGCAGGTCTCTGTCAAGAGAATATAAGACATGAAAGCTAAATTTCTAACAACTCGCCTCTTTTCCATTAATCACTGTTGCCAAGAAAGCACCTTTATAGGAATAAAGAGCTAACATCAGGTCAGAGAAGTACAGTGCAGAAGTACAAGGGGAAGCTGTAGTTTTTTCAAAGTGGCTACTTACTGAAGGATGTCTTCAGAGAGTAAAAGTTTCTTTTAAAAATGCAATCAGAAAATAATCTCTAATTAAATGCTATTTTTTTAATTTTATTTTTAACACATGGCTTCTTTGGGTTCCTGTACATGTGTGTAGGTAGAATAACTATCAGATGATATCCCATATGCTATATCTTCTGTAATCTTTCATAATTTTAAAAGAATGAGGAATGAATTCTTGAAACATGATCCAAGGGCAAAAAAAAGAGTGGCAACAACATTCTTTCTACTGTTTCACAGTATGTGAAATATGTTGTGTTCTTCTTTAGACAGAGTAAAAATCTGAGTCAAAAAGAGAGAGAAAGCTCACTTGTCATTCTGGTGCCGGGAAAACTTGGGACATGAAACTCTATTGCTCACAGCATAGAATGACATTAGAGAAGCTGTGGGCATGCTGCCTCCCCATGGAAAAATAAATCACTATTTACTTTTGTCCTCAGCATTTGAATCAATTCTTCCTCAGATGCACTGACAAAATTCCTTCCCTTGCAGCAGCAAAGGTTATGGCTTTTCTAATTCCTATGATGTCCTGAATTATGGGGATATAAATTACTTTTTGTACTTACTAGTATAGCAAAGGTAATTCTTGTTTTTGAACTTAAATGAAACTTAAAATCTCTTAATCTTGTCCTTAAAATTTTCTCTGTAGAACCTAAATAAAGCAGTTTTATTTGAAGGATCAGTTGCATATGTCATGTGCACGAGGCTTTTCTTAAACCCTATAGGTGTTTTTAAACTTTGTAATGGAAATATTTTCTTGAGATCTAAGCCTAATTCCATATTGAGGAATTAAAGAAACTGACTGAAAAACATGGGGAAAAATATTCGTTCTAGATCTACCTTAATCTGTTTTTTTTCTATTGCTTAGCTCAGGCTGCCATCCACACGGGTAAACACAGCTAAGCCTCTTTAATATAATGTCTCCTTAGTTTCATTCACCATATGTGACAGTAGTGCTTACAGTTGTGCATGTTGGAGTAATGGAGATGTTTTGTTAAAACACTCCAGTTCTATCCATGGAAGCTTACCTGCTGATACTCTCATGAACCTGACGGCAATGTTTGTCTGATAATAACAAATAGTGTCCATCTGCTCTATCTCATCTAACTGCTCTGTAAGGACCAGAGGATCTGTCTGCATCATCATCTGTCAGAGTGGTCTGAGGAAGAGAAGTACAAAGTGGCCTTGAATAACAACTAGAGTAACTGTCTGTTTCTCTAAATGTCAATAATTCAGTAGTTAACACTACAAAAATGTCTATTTTTTTATACAGGAGATGCACATTCAAACTATTCAAGAACATCATATTGAAAATTGATAGAATCAACAATTGTGTTGCAACCCGTTTTTTATCATATTTAATATTTCGTCCTGCCCTCATTTGCACCTCTGAGCATTTGCACCAGATGAATAGTTACTGACTTCCTTGAATAGTATGCTGCAGCCACATGCTCTATTTATACAAGCTGCTTAGTAACAGTGAGGGGGTGGATGCTTCCACCATATTGTTCATACTGTGTTTATTCACCATCCCGGAGAGATTTCTTTTCTTTTCCTATTTCCTCTCCTATTACTTTCTTTGGCTTTATGTCTGCTTCTGAAGCTATTCTTGCATTTTTTGTTTTATCGTTTGTCTCAGGGCTGTTAAACTAGTGACAAGCAATCTATCAACATGGTGTTAGTATGGTGATTTTAAATTTGCATTAGCTGGAAGATACCAGACTTGCTCATTGCTAAAGCAAGTTTCTGTCTCACTCAGCTTGTGTTCCATGCTCTGCCATGCAGGTTAGCCTTGTCCTATGCCTCTTCTCTTCACCTAAATCTAGAGCAAGAACCCTTTCTCTCCCAGCCCCTATCAGGAGTTGGAGACACAAAAGCTAGATTTGCTGTTTTCCCATTGCTACAATAATGCTTTTCTCAGTAAAATTCTGGAGGTGCTACACAAAGAGGGAAATTCTAGGTCCTGAGGATGGGTTGGGTAAAGTGCAATGATTTGAACAAAGGGCAGGGAAGGAGTGACCTGCAGTGCTATCATAGGCTATGGGGGAAATTTACTTCTGGGGCATCTTTGACTCTTAAAGACATCAGGGATGATGCAGACATGGCCTTGGCCACAGTACACCTTCATTTCCTGACCTACTTTAGTCTTTATGCAAGAAGTTCAATAAGAAATAATGTCCAGGGCATCACTGGTGGTGATGCTTGTTGTTGTTTGGGAGGGTGTGGAAGTCATGAAACATCTCAGTGGTGGTGTTCTATCCCTACCCTGAATACACTTAAACTATAGAAATGTGCTTATACCATAATGTCAATGTGTGTGTATTCTCAGATTGTCCATAAACAAGAAAAAAGGACTTAAAAATAACTGAGTAGCCCGTGAAGCTTTTGCGGTCACTACACACACCACACACCTGGCTGTACCCTGCACTGGCCAAACCGTACTGAGACCCAGGCTTGGAGGCTCTTGCACAAAGCACTGAACAACCCCGGCAGGAAGCTGAAGCTTTGCGATTTACAGCTAACTCTCTGAAATCCTGTAAAGTAGATCTCACATTTCTACTGTATGCATCAACTTTCTTGCAAAGTCCTGATTTTCAGCTCAGGAAAAGCTGCATTTAAGGTATCCCTGTTGGGACATCTGTGTAAAAGCCATATATTTTTCAGGGCCAGGAGACAAAAAGAGGGCTTCTCATCTAGTGCAGTGGAGAGGGATAGTACTCAGTCTTATTGTGTAGTGTCAGATACACAAATGTTCTTCTGAGGACTATATCTTCACTAATCCAAAGTCTTTGGTCACTATGAAGACAGTGATTACTGGCTTGTGCAATCATGGGTGTAGAAGATGCCATGTGATGCTATTAAAAGCCAAATGGGCTGAAGGTCAACACCAAGCAAATATCTCCACCTACCTGCCAGCATTGGTTGTGAGGAGTTTTCCTGTTCCAGATGACTTGAAGGAAAACAAAAACTAAACCAAAATTATTAACAGGTTGACAAAACAGAGAACTGTGTATTTTGGTGCATACTAATGCCTGAATGAAAGTTCATTCTCCTAAGGGGACAGTCAGGTTTTCTTACTGGCCTATTGATAATTTGGGCTCTTTTTACTGTGAATTATGTTATGATGAGGTAAAATACTATACCATTCCCATTAAACAAGAAAAGGAACCCTGGGTTTACTTGCAAAAAAGGTAAAGCTCTTAATCTCCTGCTTCCAGACTAACTTCCAGTGGCTTCAGACTGAACTCAGATGGGATTTTTCTTTTCAGAAGCTCTGTTGAATCCTTGAAAGCAGTATTGAGCTGAATTAAAAAAACAGTGCCATTTGTGAGAGCATGGTAAACTGTTCCCTTCTTATTTCCCTTTGTTTGTTTGTCTGTCTACCAAGAAATGATGAGACATTCTATTTTCAGCATTTCTTGGGCTACAAAATATCTCATCTATTTCTTTTTTTTTTATCTAAACCATTTCTTAAAAAGAGATAATAATTTAAATTATATTTTTCATTTGTGCTTTTTAAGATGCATGACACTTGGCAGATATATCTATTTTTGCAGTTGTTATTCAGACCAGCTGAAACAAAGAAGTATTTCTTTCAAAATAATGAGTTTCCATTTGCATGACTTCGTTATGTGTCTCTTACCTGTACTGTAATAACTGGTTTTCAAACAGCAGTACTAGCACGACTCTTATGCGTATGTTTTAGAGTACAATTCATTGGACTTATACTGGCAATACTGGCTGATGATGCCACAGGTGGTAGCAGGTCATTATTGAGAGCATTCCCAGAGATAATTTATTGCATTTATAAGTAAGAAACAATGCGGTGGCTAGAAGAAATTCCCATAGAACATTAAAAAAGACCTACAGAAATATTGACTTTAAATTACTGAAAATCATGTCCCACTTTCTTCCATGGTACGTACATTTTGAGTAATTCACTTTAGCATCAGGTAAAGATTTGAACATCAATTAAATAGTTACCCAATACATTGTAGCTACATGTTAGCATTTAATATAAGGGTTATTCCACATTTCATTATGTTGTATAAAAAATGAATTATTCATTTCTCTATATACGACGAACAAAAAATATTTTACCAGCATCAAGTACTGTGTCCTTTCCAAAATCCATTTGATTTTAAACCCAGGTGAAAAGATGATGAATAAGTGAGAATATAACAACAGGTTTTACTTCAAATCAGAGATGTCACAGAAAGTAAATATGTTGTCTCAATGGATAACAAGAAAATGTAGATTCTTCTGGGTAACTCTTGCCTGTAGTCTGTGTGCTGAAGAGCCTTTTTACAACAACAGGGAGGGCTACTACCTGCATACAGCCATATATATTAGCTAGCAACACCAAGGTACCCAAAAGTCAGAGGGAAGAAAAGAGGAGGGACGTGGGAACTATTGGTATGTTGTTGAGATAACTTTTCAAGGGAAGAAGAACAGATAAATAAGCAATAACAAACCCATTAAAAACAAACTCGTACCTAATGTTGACAGAAAACCACCATTGGCCAAACAGGTTAAAATTTCTAATTTCTCTGTATCATTGCAATGATAGATTAATCTTCTCTTCTTATGCTCTTAATGTTTGAAGATAATTGAAAAAAATATTTTAAATCTATGAAGCTAGAATGCAGTATTAATTAATCTTTCCCTGCTTCAGACAGTAGATTTGAAAACTCAGTCAGCAATGCCTATTTTTTCTGCAGAGTAATTGGAAATGGTTTCTTTGCATTCTTTGAGGGATCATATTTCCTTGATTTATTTTTATTTACCTAGATATGCAACCATGAAATAGGCCGTTATATCATCCAACTGGCATTAATAGATTAAGGAAAAGTTTCAATTGTCCTAGGTTTAGACGTAGGAAAAATATGTCACCACTTTTGTGTAAACACTTTTTGTGGCCAATTGCCTTCATAGACAATTTTCTTTGCCGTGTTTTTGAGATAGAAATGCTATCTATTGGCTAAAATGAACTGGACTTTCAAAGTTCAGGTGTGGCCTTGTTGAGCAAATGGTTATACCATTATTTCAGTATCAATATAATACATTTATCTTATAGAAAATTAATTGTTCTAGTGTAGACAGAAATGCAAAAAACTGAACATCTTAGGCAAGCTATTAATTGCATTTAAATCATTCAGACATATAATCAGTAAGAGACGCGTAATATTCCTTGAATCACACAAATATTCTGTACGTGTCCACACTGTAGCTACAGTCTGCATGGTATTAATGACTGCACCTCCACTGATAAAAATCAAGTCTTTGACCATGTACAAAAATGTTTTCTACCTTGGTATTGTCCTGTAAGCCATACAGTCACTTAGTAGATGACAAGCTCCTTAACTAGAAAACCTTACATGAGGAAGATTTACAGGTAAAGTCCACTGTCCTTCACACACTGCTATTGATTTCAATGCATAAATCCTGACCTTATGTGAATGTACTATTGGAGCAGCTACAGAACTAGAAGATATGAATGAAAGTGCATATTCAAATCACTCTGGAATTTATTTTGACCTAGAATTATCAGAGCTAGATGGCAATGAAGAAAGTTTAATGTCTGCTTGAATCTTTGTATTACATTGCTGCTGCATTTCAGAGACCATGAGATTAGCGAATAGGTCTACCTGAACATCTGGATATGCTTCAGATTTTTTCCCCTTGACAGAGCAAAAAGGGCACTAAAAATGCTATGATCACCCTTTCTCTGTTTCTTGTGAGGGTGTTTGAAAGAGTTCACCTACCAGTTTCAAGTCTGGCAAAAAAAGCCAGGAAAACTAAAATAGTTTTTATGGGAGTGCATTTGTTATGCTATCAAGAAATGACATTGTTACCTCTCAGGGAGAAAGAATAAGAATGCCTTGTACTGTGGAAACCCACAATGAAACTTGAAGAGACATACAGACAACAAGAGTTTACAGCAAAACAGTTTCTTGCTTTGTTGTTCTCTCCTCAGCTCTAGGCTATATGATTCATTGTCCTGAAACACAATAGAGAACGATAAAAGAAAAATCCTTGCCTGTTACTCTAACATAGCCAAATAGGTTTCAGATTTCATTTTACCTGTTAATTAGTGCCTGAAATTTACTTTCATTGGATTTTGTTTTATAAAAGTCAGTCATCAATTAAAAAAAAAATAATTTGCATGAGTTAAAGAATAGTATATTTTTACCAATGAGAACATGCAGCATTTTGACATCTGATAAACTCTATATTTCAAAGTGATTTTTTAAACTTTGAGGTAAAACTCTCTTATTTTTTAGCATTTAAATGAATTTTCATGCTTAATGCTCAAGAACATGATCTTTTATAATGAGTTTAATGGGACATTCTGACACTGCAAGGGGGATTATCTCTTCTTCCACAGTTCAGAAAAAAAAAAGCCAGAAACATCAGCACAGCAGACAAAACAGCCCACAAGCACTGACTGTCTATGTACCTTCTTTTTGCAATGTATGAATTCACGTCGTATATTAGAGTCTGGTCCTTAGGGAAGATAACAGAGTGCGGTTTATTCTTGGTGAGTAATGAACTACATTATTATAAGGAAAGTCCAAATCTCTTTTTCCCAGTATTTTGTGTATGACCTTTTCACTCATTACTCTCACTCATGGACATGTTATGAGCAGCTTCTTTAAAGTTCAGAAGGATTTTGGATATCTGTTCTTCCCTCCTCTGTACAGCACTTTAGGTGTTACATCTCCCTTGAAAGCCCAAAACTTTCAAAAGGCAGAGTATTTTGAGTAGATCATTAATCTCCACCACTCTGTGGAAATACTTGTTTCCCTTCTCTGGTTATGCAGGTATGCTGGGAGAATAGGCCCATAAATTGCACAGCTCTTTACCTCATATTAATAATCTGAAGACTTTGCTTCTTCCCATGTTAACTGTCTACTACCTGTCCAGCTGTACGAACTACATGGTGACCTGTGGGATGAAGCAATGGAACTTGTCGGAGGGAGTTCATCCCTCTCTGTATAGGACTCACAGATAGGGGTTTGATTAACAAGCGATGTTGTACAGAGACCAAGCCTCCATCTTCAACTGGCTTTGAAGGTATCAGTAGGAAAGTAAAGCTTGCACTAGGAAACCATGGGCTGAAATTTGGCCCTGATGTAAAAATCTTGAAGTATGTGAGTGGACAAAGCAGTGATGTAGTCAGTGTAAAAATATTAGCACATTCTCAGAGTGGAGTCCAGGTGCTCATAAGTAAGCCTTACAGCAAGGTTAACAATCCTTTATAATAGAAGCGTCTAACTCAAGGTAACATTCACTTCTCTTAGAAGAGCTCACATCTGTCTCATACTGTAAACAGGAGATGAGTACAGGGTGGAAAATGAGGCACGTGGAAGAAGAATCCTGTAGAGCATTTTTTATCAAGAAGGGTTGAAGTTAGTTTTGAAATTCTAAAAAAGGAGATGGAACAAGTCCAATATGTGGGAATACAGAATAATGCTGATAGGAGATAACTTAAATCAAGCTACCTTTCTTAGTAGGAGTTCATGAGAATGGATGACAAACTCTCACCTTAGTATCAAGGACAAGTTGTTCACATAAATTGCACCTTTGAACTCATATGATTTCTGCAGCTTCACCTGCAACCTTCAATTTCTATGTTTCATATGTTTCTCCTATTAGTGTTGATGCAAGATGTTGTATGTAATTTACTTAACCACTCCAAATGTAAGGAGAATCTGTCCTCACCTTGATACACACACAACATGACTTAGTGTGTACAGGACCTTCACTAGCACAGCAAGGCAGTAACAGACTTCTTTGGACTCTAAATAATCAAATTTTCCATTTTAAAGAATTCAGAAATTCTAGGTTTACAGGTCCAATGCAAATACACACAAAAATGAGACTAACTCTATAGCTCAGGAACCAGGAGTGGGCGGGGAGAGAAAGAAAGCCGATAATAGAACATATTTTAACCCATCACAGTGAATCAAGGCTCAGCTTGATTGCTTTACTCAGTACAAGTAATATTAATGCATATTCAAATATAGATATTTTCTTACTCTCTGTCAGAAAATGTTGGTGTGCAAGAATGAGCAATGAGTTGACATCTAGTTTCTTGTGAAACTGAAGAAATCTGTGACAGAAACTTTTCAATTGTTGGTTGAGTCTTACAGTGAAGAAATCCCAAAGAACAAGTCAGTGCTCAAAGAAATATGTATTTTTTTGACAGTAGAAGACACGTAAGCAAAAATGAAGGAGATTCTTAAGTGTCTTTCAGAAAATGATGTGCAGATCAGGTTTCTGTGTTGGACCTTGTAGTACATCGCTTAGGAGGTAAAGCATCTCTTCTGCTTCCAACGCACTGTTGGTGTCCCACTGGATAATCCACTCAGGTTGCCCAAGCGTCCTTCCATTCCTTAAAATGACCTTTGAGAATCCAAAATAATATTTTCTAGATTGGCAAACTATGCAGCTTGATGAAATAAGTGAAAAAGGGTGAAAGAGAGAAGCAGGTTCAAAGTGTGCTCATATTTACTAGTGCTGGGAAAAGGGAAAGTAAATATATGAAGTAGGACATACAGTATTTTCTATGGAAATCCCTAGTTAAATTTTGGCAGGTAGCATCTATGTTCAGGCCATACTTGTAAGCCAATAGGGAGCCAAGGAAGCGCCTTGCCACTTACTAAGGAAAAGTGGTGATGATTCACCTGTGGTTATCCATCTTTCTTATTATAGCTCAAGTCAAACTTGTACCTTTCTGCCAAGTGGTGAGAGTGACATCGTTAATGGATGTCATTGGGGAGAAAGGAGTGTATGGCACTATTCAAATATTTTGTGAGGCAAATTATATCCCAAACACAAATAATGTTATCTGGACATTAGGTAGTCAGGGCTTTTATGATTTATCTATAAGGTCTTTTCAAAACACAACACCACCTCCTCCACCCTCCAAATGGATGCCAACATTACCTACTTGAATGACATCTTAGCCAGAAACCCAGCTGTGTTTGATGCAGTAGGGTAATATATATTGCCTTTCAATTCAGTGTAGGCTTACATCTGAGTGGAGATCACAGGCAAAGCAAGTCTGCTTGGAAATACTGTAAATAAGTATGGGAAATGAGAAGATATGGGATGGAGTTCTTATTTTTATACTCTGGAGTAAGATGAGTCTGATGGGCACAAGACCCATTATCTCTGCAGTTGCAAGATACTACTTTCATGCCACTCTTTAAATCCTCATTATTAGTTTTTTTCCTTTTGTTTTGCTTTGCAAGTCTCATTTTCCATTCTCATTTATGGCTAGCTATCCCCATCTAGACTTATAGTCTTTCCCACATTTGCCCTGACATTAAATCTTTTCTTTCACTTACCTGGTGCAAATTATCAAGCATTTTCTGTTTCCTTTTGTGGTGTCCCTGTTGTTAAGAGTTTCCACAGAGCTGTTATGATTCTCCTTCAAATTTGTCCTTAAAACTCTCCTCGACAATGATGTGATGATTAAATTTGGAAAATAGATCACTAGTATGTGAAAATTGCTGGTTTTAATGTCATCGACTCATTTTCCCTTGCATTTTTCCATCTGCCTATATCAATCTACTGACTCTAATCTTAAATGTAGATTACAGATTTAAGATCATCAAGCTTAAGACGATCTATGAGTGTTGTCTGCCTTTATAATGCTCTGCTATATGGCTGGAATTTTTAGACATTATGCTAATGTAAATTATTAACCTTTCGCAGAGCGCAGAGATAAGGATTTTTTCCCCTGAACTTACAGCTGAAAGCTGGAACATACAAAATGAGAATTCTGTTTCATAGAATGTTTTAAGTTTTCACTAAATGGAGAGGAAAGCTGTTTATAACATTGTGAAAAGCAATGAGGGAAGATTATGCATCATCACAGTTGCCTCATTCTGAAAAGCCTTCTGTGGTATGAGGGGTGGTTTTGTGTTTATTCTTAAATAAAAATAAAGCTATTTTTATACACTCACTGTAAAATTTCTTTAAAAAAGGCTTGAGGAGGGAGACTGAATCAGGCAGAAGCATGAAGCTGTATCTATCTATGCTATTTCTATATGCAGGCCTATGGAGTACCAGAAGTATATTTGTCCAGAAAGCCATCCTTACAGGTGAAGGAAAGAAAAGAAAAAATAAGATAAAAAGAAAAACGATTTTTAGAAAATAATATTAATTTCAATTAAAATTTATTTTCTGATTAAGAACTCTTTCATCACAAAATTATACAATAGTTCTGTCTTCTAATAAAAAATATCTGTTTCTTTAATGTGTTTTCTCTGTAACAAAATGAGGAAAGTAATTTAATATCTCTATTGGAGTGTTGTGAGAAGGCATTGAAGCTCAGAAAGCATTTAAAGAGCCTCAGGGAGAATATACCAAAGTCACATGCATTCAACCTTATTAAAATACATATACTTAATATTAAATTATTTTAATAATAGCAAAATAATAGTTTTCTTTACTATTTTGTTATGCTTTTTATGGCTATATAAATTGAGTGTAAGCATAAAAATCAACAAATTTTACATCCCAGCAGTAAGGAAATGTTTCAGAGTGTTTGAAAGTTTTTTCTGTTTAAAAAGAAAATCCCTCCAGCAACATGCTTCCACAGAGTGTATAAAAATTTGAGCAATGTATACAAAATCTTACTAGGAGTGAATTACACAGAGGGATTTGTTTGTTTCTGTTTATATTTCTGCAAGGTTTTCTAGAGCTTACCAACAGTGCAATGAATATTGAGGGAAAAAAGGTCATGAACACATTTTCAGTTAAAAACATATTTGTATTTTTTTTTCCTGTAAACTTACCTTTGTGCAGTTTGTTGGTTTTCTTTCAAATAATTACTGCAAAATATATACATCTATATACTTTGAGCTCATGTTTAATGAAGTCTTTAATCAAATGAAGAAGTTTGACTTTTAACTATAAATTTTAAACCAGATAGATGTAAGAAGCTCCTGAAAGATAGTAAACTATAAGTGAAATGATGGTTTAGAAATTAAATCCTAACTTACTTGCACCTCCAAGGAGCAGACAGGGATCAGCAAGTACCCTGGCACTGGCATGTGTGGTGTCTTCAGCCTCCAGAGGGAGGGTCATTCGTACTCATTCTGTGTACAGCATGAGTGATGGTACATTTCCCACAGCAAAGAAGATTTCATTTTCAGACAAATAAAATGGCCTGTTTTATTTATTGCTTAAGCACTTGCCATTCCTGGAGCTAACTGTTGAAAAAGTTGAAAAATGATGTAACCATTACCAACTCTGACCAAGATAAATTATGTGAACTTCATCAACCAGCACTCAAGTCCTTCTACACAGGACTGCTCTCAATCACGTCATCCCCCATCCTGTATTGAAACCATGGATTACCCAGCCCAGGTGTAGGACCTTGCACTTGGCCTTGTTGAACCTCCTGAGGTTCACATAGGTCCACTTCTCCAGCTCATCCAGGTTCCTTTAGATGACGTCCCATCCTTTTAACATGACAACTGCACCACTCGGCATGGTACCATCTGCAAACTTGCTGACGGTGCACTCAATCTCTTTGTCTATATCATCAATGAAAATATTAAACTGCACTGGTCCTGATAAGCTTTCTTTGTATCCCCTGATGATCACAGACCTTCCTTATTCTGTAAAGCTTAAATGTCAAGGATTTACTCTAGGGTATTTGTCACCTATGGGAAAGAGTCAGTGCCATATATGGTCTGTTTTAGACCACAGGAGGCTTGACAGGTCATGAGCAAGTCACAGGAGTAGTTAATCTATTCAGTAACAGTGTTAAATGAGAGTTTTATGTTCTTACTAAAGTATAGGAAGTTGTGGAAAACAAGTTACTTTTGGAATTAAATTTAAGGAAATTATGTTTGACAATATGTCCTTTTTTTTTTTTTTCCCCACTCTGATATCGTTTCCATTGTCTGGAAAAAAAAAAACCAATTAATAGGGAAACAGCACAATGTATATTCTTATTCTTCAAGGAACATTTTAAAGAAGGAACTGTACAATATTTCCAATATTTTTTTAAAACAATTATAGCTTTTTATTTTGTTCACATAATATTATAATCAATAGTGAAGAAAGTAATTTTTAAATAAAATGCTCAGATAAATACATACATAGAGAAAAGAAGCAGAACTTCTACTCAAAGTATTGTCTATTAACATAAATTCATTTTCAGTTAATAATAACTGAAACGGAATTTCAGTAAGAAAAAAGAATGTCATAAATCACATTAAAAGAAAAAAAAAAATACTCTTTTGTGCTCCGTCCTGGTGGTGTTAAGGTCAGGCTGGACGAGGGTGTGGGCAACCTGATCTGGTGGAAGACGACTCTCCCCATGTCAGGGGGATTGGAACTAAATGATCTTTAAGCTCCCTTTAAACCCAAAACATGCTGTAATTCTATGATTACTTAAGATTTAAAGCCTCTTTGATGGGAAACTCTATGTATAATGCATATTTTTCTGTAAGGGCTTCCATTGCATGTCAATATTGCAATTATGTTGAAACTTACTACTATTTTATAGTATTATTCATTTAGAAATGCAAATGGAAGAAAATTAAATATTTTATTGTTAGAAATCACTTTCTTCCTTAGAAGTCAGCAGGTTCTTTTAGTTTCTAATGTTGACACATTTCTGAGAAACACTATAGATTTACACTTAAATACTGTCAGCATACAAAATAAGAAAGCCTTGGGTTTTTCTTTCAGAGTCCTAGGAAGCTGTGATCTGTCATGTCACAGATTTATGTAATACTGACTTTCATATCCTGGGTAGTGTATAATTTAGCCTGCCACATGAATTATGTGTCTAATTTTAAACATTTTCTCAGATTAAGGACTTTGAAGCTCCCGAGTTCTGTCTGTGTGTATATATATGGTCGCATATACAGTAGCTTTTCTACATATATAAATACAAGTGTACATATGTGTACAAATACACATACATTTGTAGTTGTGTATATATGTGTATGTTTATATGAATATTTGTGTGTATTTAAAAAAATTACAAATATTTACAGATATGCATCTTTAGTGGTTCTACTAATATTAATAATACATTAATAGTAATAATGCTATACAGTGTATCACCCGATATAGTTCAGTCTACAAAGACACCGCTAGGAAAAATATACAAATTTTCGCCATTCAGAAGTCTTTAAAAAATCTTGTCAAAAAAGATCAGTTTAGTTGCAGATTTAGGAAAGAATTTTCTTTGCAAGAAGACCCACATTAAATCCTGAAAGGGACATATTGAAAGCCTAATAAAAGTTGGTAGATATCCCAACTGATATAAATCTGTTAAACTGCACTATTTCCTAGTGTAGAACAAAATAGTTTGGGTCCATTATACAAAACTGATTATTGATATCCTGGTTAGGTTTTACTGTGTCCCTAGAGACATTAAGTTTGCAGTAGATAAATCCTAACCTCCATACTAAAATTACCTCTCTTTCTGCTGTGTTCGTTCCAAAGTTTGTACATGAGAGAACAACAAAGGTGCACTCTTTCAATGTGCTTTTTCACAAGCAGTATTATACTGTGTCTCTGTTTAATGTAGGTAAAACCAAATTGCTTAGAAAAACTGTTTAACCGTTGAAATATCCATAATTTTCATTTATTTCCAATTAAGATATTATGTCAAAAGATTTCTGAGATCAATCATGAGAAGATAATTCACATAGCTCTTTCAATCTGTCAGTGTAGAAGATTAGCTGCAATGTAACCTGTGTACTAAAGTTTGAATAGAGGAAAGGTCTCATTACTAAGGACGAAAACAGTAACAAAGAAACATCTTAAACTACACTATTGGTTGTCAGCGTTGTTTTTCCCTGTGTCTAAGTTTGGGATGAATACTTCATCTGTTGGCTGCACTAGAAGTAGGATAATTAGGTAATTGTCACAAAATGATATGATGGCTTAGTTGAAATCAGGATGCAGTTCCTGAAATTGGAGTGCACACTTGGTGGTTTTGCCAATTAGAGCATAAAACCTTCAAAACCTTCATTTCTTCTTTGTCACCTTTTAGGCAAGAAATGTACTGTTTTCCATCCATAAACTTACTTTTCAGCGACTACATATATTTTAAGTTTCAATGTTCTCATGTTTAATGGCCCAAAGATCACTGCTGAACATAACATGGGACTATAAAATCAGTGTACAGAAGCCAATAACTGAGCTTTTGAATTAGTGTCAGAATATTTATTCTTAGGCACATTCTGCTGCAGAATAAACCCCTTTCTTCTGCTATGAACAGGCTTCACTGGAAACAGAGGTGATCAGGAAACATGGAAACAGAGAGATTTTGACATTTTGAGGTTAAACTGAAAAGACATTTCCTGGCAGGCAGCACATTTCATGTTTGACAAAGTGTTGCATAAGTACTGACAATTGTCGCCTTTTCCCAACCTTTACAAAGTCAGAATGAGCAAAGGTGCTATCATCCACACTGAATGAATTGTGATCTAGATTTTCTAATTCAACCAGGTTCAAATTTGATTATACTTATTTATGAATCCTTTAATGATATAAAACTCTTTTATGTCTAGTTTTCTGACTCCTTTTTATCTCCCAGTAGGAAAACAGTGGAAATTAAGTGGCATTTTCATACTTATTCTGGGGTAAAGATATACTTCTAGATAATGTAATCAGGTTTTTTTGTTTTAATAGTTGTTAAAACATTCTCAGTTCTTGATCAAAAATACAATATTCAGCATGATGCATTCTACATTACTATAAGGATTTATCTCTCATTTAGCAGACTAAATACACTGTACATTTCTTTATAAAATATTTACCATATTTTGAACGATAATGGAAGTACCTTACCAAAATTATTGCTACTTTTTCCATTCAAATAAACAGGAAGAAAACCCCAAACTTGTGGGTAAAATGCCAATGTATAGAACAGTTTAAATTGATTAATGATGTTGTTTTTTAACTTTCATAGAATCACATAATGGTTTGGGTTGGAAGAGACCTCTAAGGTCATCTAGTCTAAACCTTCTGCAGTAAGCAGGAACATCTTCAAATAGGTCAGGTTGCTCAGAGCCTATCCTATACTTTGAATGTATCCAGTGATGGGCCATCCATGACTTCTCTGGGCAACCTTTCCAATACCTCATCACCCCCACACAGTAAAAAATTTCTTCCCAATATCTGGTCTAAATCTACCCTCCTTCAGATTAAAACCATTACCCCTCATCCTATCCCTACACTACCTGACAAAAACCCTCACCTCACCTTTCCTGTAGGCCCCCTTTAAGTACTAAAAAGGGTGCTGTAAGGTCTCCCCAGAACCTCTCTTCTCTAGGCTGAACAAGTCCAACTTTCTCAGTCTTTCCTCATAGGGGAGGTGTTCCATCCCTCTAATTGTTTTTGTGACCCTCCTCTGGACCTTCTCCAACATATCTGAGTCTTACCTG
Source organism: Cuculus canorus (assembly GCF_017976375.1). Classification (NCBI taxonomy): domain Eukaryota; kingdom Metazoa; phylum Chordata; class Aves; order Cuculiformes; family Cuculidae; genus Cuculus; species Cuculus canorus. The sequence continues at coordinate 85,483,361 of NC_071401.1, forward strand.
TGTTGAGGAATCCAGAACTGAACACAGTACTCCATGGAGGCTCTCACCAGTGAGGACTAGAGGGGCACCTCCTCTGACCTGCTAACCACACTGCATTTAATGCACCCCAGGGTACGGATGGCCTTCTGGGCTGCAAGTCTACATTGCCAGCTTGTGTTCAGGTTTTCATCCACCAGTATTCCAAGTCCTTCTCTTCAGGGCTGCCCTCAATTCGTTATCCCCTAGCTTGTATTGATACCAGGGATTGCCCCAACTGAGATCCAACTGACTTGCACTTGGTCTTGTTGAACCTCATGAAGTTAACATGGGACCACTTCTTCAGTTTCTCTTGATCCTTTTGGTTGGTATGCCACCCCTCAGACGCGTCAACCTCACCACTCAGGTTGGTGTCTTCTACAAATTTGCTGAAAGTGCACACCACCAACTGTCTTTTATGAAGATATTAAACAATGATAACCCAAATACAGAGTAGTCATCCCTCAGGGTCACCACTTGCCACCGATCTCTATCAGGACATTGAGCCCGTGATCACTAGCCTCTGCATGCGACCTCTGGTGTGTTCACCATATTTCATTTTAAAATAGTTGAGAGTCATCCAAATTCTTCTGTTGTGATACTTAATCTCCTGATTTTCCATTAAAGCATCACTAGCAAAATTTAGTGCCAAATTCAATGGGGCAGCAATAGAATGGCATTCCTATAGGCAACCCATATGATTTTCTAAATGAAATTTTTGACAACAATCATCAAATGCTATACTTTGTATCTCATTATGTATACTTATATATTATTACATTCAGAAGTTGCTGAAAGAAAAAGGCTACATAATAGCATGGAGGAACACAGAGCGTTTGGCACATGTTGATGTCAAAATGATGATATTTTTTTAGTGAGAAACTAAGTAATAGGTACCATATAGTATGTTTTTCCTCTTACCACAACATAAAAAGGATACAGAGCTGTTGGAACAGGTCCAGAGGAGGGCTACAAAGATGATCAGAGGGTTGATCCTGAGCACCTCCCATGCGAAGACAGGCAGAGAGAGTTGGGCTTGGTCAGCCTGGAGAAGAAAAGGCTCTGAAGAGAGCCTTATAGTGACCTTCCAGTACCTGAAGGGGCTACAAGAGAGCTGGGGAGGGACTGTTCACAAAGGCTTGTAGTGAATGGACTAGGGACAATGGGTATAAACTGGAGAGGGACAGATTTAGACTAGACATAAGGAGGAATTTCTTGACAATGAGAGTGGTGAGGCACTGGCACAGGTTGCCAAGGGAATTTATGGATGCCCCATCCCTGGAGGTGCTCAAGGCCAGGCTTGGGCAACCTGATCTAGTGGGACATGTCACTGCCCATGGCAGGGGGGGTCGAACTAGATGATCTTTAAGGTCCCTTCCAACCTAAGCTATTCTATGATTCTATGAAGTCAGCTCAGAGTTTGGCTTCAGGAGATACATCAAATCACCTTATATTGCAGAGATGGCATGAGAAAAACCTTTTGTATGTGCACTGTCAAACAAATGCAGTGTATCTGTTCCCAGTAGTCCTTCCTATACTACCTTTACACAGCAAAATCAGGGAATAACTTGAATTAATTTATCTATATTATGATGAGAAATTTTGAACTGAACTTAAAGCAAAATATCAAGCAACATGGTGAAAAATAAGAATGCTGAATATAAATCATCTTACTGCTGACTTCAGCCAGGCAAAAAAACGGAAGTAAAAGCACGGAGCATTCTGTACTTGTCATGATCCTCGATTTGTAAATGTCTTGTAACCAAGTCCTGACAGATGCTTTGTGTAAGAATGATCGACTTCAGCAAAGTTGTTAGTCAGCCCAGTCCAGCCCTCCCCAGTGATCAAAAACCGCTGCTCCTTTGCTACAAGCTCATTCCAAGATCTTTTAATAAATCATGTTGATGTTTATCCTCTAGATATATACATTGGAAAATAGGATGCCTCTTCACCTTTTTTTTGCAGTTCACTGAAACTGTTAAAACACCCTAAAGACTAGCTCATTTGTCACATTGTCCTGGTTAGGAAAAATGCTTTACACTACTCCCTTACTACTTACCCAAGAATCTTAACGTTTTCTAAGGACTGAAGAGTTCTAGGACCCATGAGAAGTAAAGAAGGATTAATATAGGTATTCCACAGATAAGTAATTTGTACAACAAAGACATTAATGTCGTTCAGATCAACTTTCAAAGTGAAGCGGAGTGAGATTTTAAAGAAATCCCTAAACTAATCAAAATATACATATCTGTATTTATTTATCTTCTTAGTAGATTTTTGTACCCAAATCTATGACTTCTGTTTCAAGTGCCTGAGGCATAAAATATTGCTTTATCACAACTGCGTGAACATCCTTAATTGTGGGTGAATGCTGATTTTATATCAGTCAGAGTATTTGACTAAGAAGGAAATACTGCTGAGACATATGTGAAACCTAAGAAATCATATGATATAACCTATTTTTATAAATGGATATTAAAATAAATATATGATGAAAAATATAAAGAAAAGTAAACACATAAAACCATGTAAACATTAGTGACAGATACCGAACTTTGCAAAATGACTCTAGGAAACACAAGATTTATAAAATAATGGCTTGAATCTGAACAAGAATTTCAACATGTTCACTACATTGTTCAGAAGTCAAAATGTATTGACCCTTGAGGATGGTATTTTCAAAGACAGCAGAAGCAGTGGGCTATACATTTTGGTATGGAGAAGATTGATTTTCATTTTAGTAGTTGCTGAACAACTTCTATGGAAGTATGATGAGCCTTGTGTATTTTCTAAGTCATAACATTTTTAACTTTTTATTATTTCCTACACTAATTATAAAAACATCACTTGTATATTTGCATAGAAGAGAACTATTAATTTTAAATATTATACTAAACACCTTTATGGAAAGTTGTTTTTATAAAAGCTGCATCATGGAAAAGGGTTTGAGTTTTTACACAAGTTACCCAAAGCAGAAAAAGGTAATGTCACATTTCCTGAAAAAACCTGCAATGGAATTACTGCCTTGTAAAGATTCTATTTCAGCCCATGCATTTGACAGTTGGTGGTCTGTGAAATGAAAGGTTTGGGATTTACTAGACCATTTACACTTTGTTTGCAACTTTTTCAGGTTCTTGCAGACCATGTAGTACTTCTGGAATAACTGTGGAAAATATTACATAAATATAGTTTATGTTTTGTCTATTTTCCTCATTATTTAATGACTACAGACTATTTTTGCCAGTTAAGTATCTACAGCAACACATATTCATGAAAACATAATTTGTTCATTTCTTCATTGTTCCTTTTACTGAAACAAAATGAAAAAAAATGGTTGTCATTATTGAAAACATAGTACTATGAACAATCTCTTAAGAAAAAAATCTCTTAATTCTATACTGTGATTTATTTTTATATTTTACAAGCAGTAAAACAATTCTGCTTTGTCATCTGTCATTTGAAAGATTGTCATTGTCATCTGAAGGATTTTCACCTGTACGTTGTAAAACTGTTGTTATCCCCTCCTTAGTTCTGTTTTAATATCCGTAATTGTTGAGAGCAATTATATATTTCTTCAAAATAAAAAAAAATGCCGAAAATCCAGGTTAATTATCAAGAAATGTTTTAATACTGGTGATATAAAACACAGAAGTGGTAGAAGGAACCTTGCTCATACTTGTCATTTCTGTTGGCATCCTCAGTCTAGGTTAACAAGATATAGACTAGAAGGAAGAGCAGGGCAGTCTAGAAGGGAAATCTGTTCAGTTCCTGCCTCACAGTTTACATATAGGTGTATTCCACTGTAGTAAAGGCTGACTGCAAAATGCTTTCATCTAGCCTTGAAGCCAGGTCAAAATCACCCATGATTTTAAGGAGCGGTTATTGAAGTAATATTTATAAATTATCAATAGTTGTTCCCCATCCTTTTTCAGTCCTACATGTGTGATAGATATTTTAGAACAATTCAAATTATTTTTATAATCATATGATACTGCTATAATCTTTAGTACAACTCCAAACAGAACAAGGCTTTAATGTAGTGAAAACAAAAGAAATTTTTTAAGACTGAGGAAAGAACAGTCTGACTCAGTTATGTGCTTGAATACCTCTTTTCACCAGGTTAATTTGATTATGTATGTTAAGCGGATGAAACTTTCATAATCTTGTTTGCCAATCTCACCTTGAATGATTATAGCATATACGATTGTCACAGCCCGTGATTTTATTTTCCAGACTTGCTTGTATTCTGTGCAATTTAATTACAATTCTGACAGGATTGCAGCATACTAATTAGTGGCAATAAACACACTGGAGATTTTGGAGTAAAGAGATCTGACAAAAAACATCAAAGTACTTTTTTTGTCATGTATTTCTTTAGTCAACCTGAGTAAAACCTTTGTTAACTCAAAGTTTAGAAATGCTGTATCTAATAAGTAATAAATAAGTGTAAAATAATTCTTTTTCACCTGGTTTTGATAACAGTTAATTTTGTACATTTTTCCCAGTACTGCAAAAGCACTTTCAAATGACAGAATCTGGTGACCAAAATTTACTGTCGGAAAAGTCCAACTGTCTTCTTGTTTTGGATTTATATATCTTTCTTGATCATGGTTTTGGCTTGGCTTGTTGTTGTTGTTTGGATTTTGTTTTCCATTGGGAGAACAAGCATTAAAGTCAGTCACTAACAGCAAATAAACCCTCATCAATCATGAACTGTGACTATGTTGGGAAGATTTCCTAAATGTTATATTTCGGAAATATAACATTTAGGAAAATGTTATATTCTTCAATTAACGATATTTAAAATTTCTCTTTCTTATACTGCATTTTGGCATTTAGACAAGTACATCAATACCTGGAGAGCAAGAAGTGCCTAAAGTGGATGATTCATCCCATTCTAAAGTAGTTGGCTAAATTCTCTTAGGAAATACATTATACCCTTTAGTGACTACAGAGGGATCCTTGATGTGCTGCCTTTAAGATGGTGCTTAAAGTCAGAAGACATTAGCACTGTGTTTCCAATTTAAACAGAGTGGTGTAATTCTCTCAAATTCAAGAAAGTTCAGAATCCAGCCTCTGTTTCAAGTAATGTATTTATATAGCAGAATTTGAGCGAGATATGGTCAACTAATGCTGTAGTCATTCAAGAACCTGCCACGTGGGGGAAGTACTTCCTTCAAACAACGTTCTTTGCAGGTGATGGGGCTTTCAGGGTTTGTCCAAGAATCTCCTAGGAATTATGCAGGGACTAGGAAGGTTTTGGTTTGACCCTCTTTGTTTACAAACCCTGTTGCTTGATGGATGTAAGCTTTCACAAACTGTGAATCTTTTTGCTGGTTTTGCAATATAAGTAATTAAGTATTACCTGTAGAAAATTGTACTTCCTCTGGCTGGGATGGAATTAACATTCGTCATAGCAACTTGTATAGTGCTGTGTTTTGGGTTTGTGACTAAAACAGTACTGGTAACAAATGTTTTGGGTCTCACTGAACTGTACTTGCACAGCATTAAGCCTTTCTCATTTTCCTACACTGTTCTCCCTCAACCAAGTAGACGGGCTCGGGGTGGGTAAGAGGCCTGAACAGCTGATCCAGACTGGTCAGAAGGATATGCAATGCTATATAAAATCATGCTCAGCAACAAAAATTGAGATAGAGAAAAACAGAAGTATTTTAGTTTTGGCTTCCAAGGTGGCCTTTGCTCAGAACTGGTTGGGCATCAGTCTGCTTATGGGAGGAGGTGAGTGATTTCCTTTGTGTTGCTTATGGTTTTTCTCTCTTTCCTTCGCTTGTTAAAATGTCTTGTCTTGACTCACAACTTTTTTTTAACGCTGTTATTCTCTCCCCTGCCCTGCTGGAGCAGGGAGTGAGTAACTAGTTGTGTGGGTGCTTGGCTGCTGCTTAGGGTCAACCCATCACAGTTCATTTGGCACTCTAAGTGGAGCTCAAGGGGTTCAAGATAATGACTGATCTAACCATAATGTGCTAAACTGAATTTATAGCTGTTATATCTGTTTAGATGTTACTTGGCAGGCTGTTACTTTCTGTTGCTAGTCCCAGTGCTGACTTTTTTTGTTCCTTCACCTGACAGGTCACTCCTTTTCTTGTGGTACATTCAATTCCAGGGATTATTGGTGACTGCTTTAATCTTTTGCAGTTTATGTTGCTTATGGTTTTCACTTCTCTTGTGACTTGTTACACTGTCTTCATAACAACTCACAACTTTTCTAACTTTTTGTCTTGTTATTCTCTCCCTCATCCTACCATAGAGGAGGAGTGAGTGAGTACATGTCTGAGGGATTAGATGTTTTCTGGGATCAAACCACAATGCAAGATGATCCTTTAAGCTTAACTGATAAAAAAGAAGGAAATTGTCATTCTATTCCTTATCTTGCATTGTATTGATAACAATTAGACAAATAGCACTTCTGAGATTTACATCCTCATGCTTTTTATTTAAGATTTTCCAGTACGAGTTTCAATAGAACAAAAATTTATGTGACACTATGAAGCGGATTTAGATCACATCAGGCTGGTAGGAGGGCACTGCAAAGAGGCAGCCTGCAGTCTCCTTTCCAGAATAAATACTCAGCAGAAGAAGATGTATTTTGTCTAGTAGTCTTGCTTGTTTATGCTTTCTGTGTTTTCACTGCACACTACACTATAGTATCATACGCAGATTAGCCAATAATAAAAAGGAATATTGATCATAAATGGACACCAGTTTCCTTACTAGCTATATTTCTGGAATGCTAAGGATATACATTTACTGCAGCTTTTATGTATGTTTCAAAAGACATGCAAATATATCTTACTGTGCATTTATATTTATTCCAGGGACCTGTTATTTGACTCTGTAATTATGTGGCAGGTGTTCATTAAAAGCAAGCAAATTCTACTTCTTAATATTTCATAAATATTATAATAAATTAATTTCTTTAAGTTCCTATCCCTTCTTACTGAGACAGAAATTGATAATTTCAGCCAAAATATTGTTGAGAAACATTTGTTTGGTTTGTAATTTGTTTGATTACAAATGCGAATAACTACAGGAACAGATTGTCCTGGACCTAAGTGGATCTGGCAGGGAAGCAGATAATAGATTTCTGGTTTTAACAGAATAAGGTTATTATTGACATCTGTATCCTTGGGATTAGCAACTAGAAAAAAGTACCAGAACAAATCAGGGTCCCTGCTCCCTCTGCTTCGCTTCCTTTACGTTCCCTCCAGTGTATTCCTGCCATCCCACATCTGCTTCACTTCAGCACACCCATATTTCTGGATTATTGAAGTCTAACCTATCCAGTCTTTTCCACTGCAGGCAAAATGATGAAATGATTTTGCACAGCTGTGACATTACACACCCTGTATTGCAGGGACGAGAAAATAAGTGAAAGAATGCATAACCTTGTTCTTGTGATGTATGCTAGGAAAAGAGCAATATCGGGAAGCAGGGAATTTGTGGAATTCAAACTGCCTAATGCCTGACTACCAGGCCATCATAGCACTGGCTAAATAAAGACATACAAATGTGGATGAATTATCCTTCCTGGGAAGAAGTTGCCCTAATCTAAATAACTATTAAACATTGGTTTTAGAAAGCATTTGAATATTATAAACAGGTGGGAAAAAAAACCAAGAACATAGCAACAAAAAAAACCCAAACCCAAACATCAGACTCATCAATAAATCTACCATGGAACTTATTTAGATAGGAATGTTCTGCATGATTCTTGTCTTAAATATTTCTTAAGAAATTGATCTACTAGACAGACTAGAAGAGATGCTGAGCTCCTTGAAGACAGATCTAGAGAAAAGAGCAATAGCTTATCATGTTTAGAAAACTGAAACATGAAACTCTGGCATGACAAATGCCATGCTAGACATTGTATGACCACCAATATATCAGATCATCTTCCTTTGCCTCTTTTTTTCCTATCAGCAAAATGGCAATGATAACACTGACTTCTGTTTTAAAGTACTTTCATATTCAATGTTTAAAAATTAAATAAAAATTTAGATGTGTAGTATTTTGAAAAGCATCAGCACAGTTATAAACAGAGGAGAACATCAAAGGTACCAAAACAGGGCAAGCTTTATTTTTAGGTTCTTGTCTTCATCATTCCAGAGGGGTTTTTTTAATGCACATGCTATTTTCCTATGTGGCTTTATTTGGGGGTGCTCATTGATGAGAAGCTTGACATGAGCTGCCAATGTGCACTCGCAGCCCAGAAGGCCAAATGTAACCTGGGCTGCATCAAAAGAAGCGTGACCAGCAGGTTGAGGAAGGTGATTCTGGCCCTCTGTTCTGCTCTAGTGAGACCTCATCTGGAGTATTGTGTTCAACTCTGGAATCCTCAACATAGGAAAGATATAAAACTGTTGAAACAGGTCCAAGGAGGGCTACAAAGATGATCACAGGGCTCAAGCACCTCTGCTATGAGGACAGGCTGAGAGAGTTGGGATTGTTGACCCTGCAAAAGAGAAGGCTCCTGGGAGACCTTATAGTGGCCTTCCAGTACCTGAAGCGTGTGTACAATAAAGCTGGGGAGAGACATGGGTAGGCAGTGGCTTTAAATTGGAGGCAGAAAGATTTATGCTAGACTTTAGGAAGAAATTCTTCATGATGACAGTGGTGAGGCAGGTTGCCAGAGGAAGTTGTGGCTGCCCCATCCCTGGAATTGTTCAAGGCCAGGTTGGATGGGGCCTTGGGCAGCCTGATCCAGTGGGAGTTGTCCCTGCCCATGGCAGGGGGCTTGGAACTGGATGGTCTTTAAGGTCCCTTCCAACACAACTATTCTATGATTCTATGATTTAATTTAAAGTTATATTTCATTACAATAAGAACAACAAGAGCAGCAAAAGCAATAACAATAACAATTACAAAACACTACAAAGATTAGTTTTGTGCAGATACGTATACACATTATGAAACTTTAACAAAATTTCCATAGTTGATTGAATTTTATAAATAATAGTTTTGTCTATTGAGTATGCATACATACATTTATATAATACAAACACAATATAGATATAGTATGAATTACACTTTGCTAAAGTCAGATGTTTGTAGAAGATGTTTTCCTGACAGCTCTACCTCGTCATCACATTTTCAGTAAATAGTGCAATGAGGAAGATGGTTGTAGTAAGATCAGCAAGCGTTCTTACATGATAAGAAGTAGCAGTCACACACACTAATCCTTTGAAAAAAGCAACATACTGAAAGAATACTGTCAAAATTGTTATGCTTGAACTACCTACCTTGATAGTAGTTCCCTATGGTAAATCTTACTGTAAAGGTTGTAAATACTTATGGCAATGTGATTTGAGAGAAGTATTACAGGGTTGAAATTCAAGAATTTCTGCTTTCTGGTCATTGTGCTCTTGACAATATATGTGATGACAGAGGAAAATCACTTGGGTAAGTTGCATATCTATGACATCTCTCTATGTTGGTGGTCATCCACATTACTCAGAATAAACTTATGCCAGATTTTCATAGCTCATATTCCAACGGCAGCAAGGCAGATACCACTTCCAGTAAATGGTGTCTTTTTCAGCTCCACAAGCAACCAAAGACATCCAGCCAGTTTTTATCCAGACTTCATGAGAAGTTACACTTTTTTCTCCCTTTTCTCATAGGTCAGGGTTGTATAAGTACTGACTAGATTTTATCCCTTGATCTTTCTTTCCAAGTCGCAAAATCTGAAAAATGTATGCAGTAAAAAAGGGCATGCATTAATGTTAAAACTGATGTAGATTTTTACACAGTGCAAAATAAAGTTATGCTTTTGAAGTTCGAATTTCTCTGGAAAACTTTCTTTTTTATTGGTGTAATATAGTTTTTCTTTTTTAACTGAAGAAAAAATCTTCTATTTTATTAGTCCTTAAGCCTGATATTTCTGAGATTAAGTAATTCACGGTTTAGAACCTCCTACTGTCTTCAAATCTGTATAAATTACAGGTATGTGTTGAATAGATAAAGGATATTACCCATACTCACATTAAATTTGCTAACTAAACTTTTGAGAGTATTTGAATAAAATATGGTAACTCTGGAAGCCACAATAGTGACTTCAGCTTCATAGATGGACATATCCTTTTACCCAAAACATCTCTCCTACAATATTATATGTCTACATTACAACAATATCTGTCTTTCTGCAGATAGATACCTGTTTTTACAGTGAAATTCATTAATTCTGTTCTCCAGTGCAATTCCAGATTAATTGTACATATAATTATCAGGGTATGATATCTGCAAATCTTGTAACAAAATTTGTCAATATTTTGAAAAATATCTTGAAATAAAAATGTCAGAGTAGTTAGAAAGTTGCAGATTTCAGCTTCCTTTGGTTAAGTCTTCCTACTTTAACACTTCTGAATCATTTCAAAGATTAACTATTACTATAATATTTACAGACTTCCTATGGGAGGCACGTATCTCAGTGAACTGATAATCTCACCTCAGAAACAGTTAATCATGGATAATTTGTGCATACTGTTATTATTTATGTTTAGTGCAGTGATGATGCATGGAAACAAACAAAAACAGTACTTGATTTTACCAGTCAAAAAACCCAAATACCACATAGGATATGGAGTTTGTATCCAGCAGATTTCGGTCTGGATGAAATACATGCTTGGGAAATGAATGTTGTATAAGCAGAGTTGGAAACAAATGTCATGTTAATTCCATCATTTTAAGCAGGAGGGAAGGAGGAAGAAATGAGGGAGGAGGTAAGAACAGGACAAGAAAGAGAGGAGTCCAAGAGGTGGAAGGAGATTGAGGGGCACCATGGTGCCTGACTGGCACTGCCAGTCAGCTCCGCTTCCTCAGGGTCCCTGCCAGCATGTGAAAGCAATAGGGGTGATTCTTGGCTGTCAAGCTCACGCCAGCAAAACTGTCTTCAAAGCCCATGGGGCTGACAGCTCTATACTCATTTTCTTTGTCTTTTTATTTTTTTTGCAGAGTACAGACACAGGGTAGGAAAGTATGCAAAAATAAATTATTGTGTGTATCTTGCTCAGTAATCACCTGAACAAATGAGGATTTCTTGAACCGATTCTCAGCTTAGTCACTGCATAGTGTTCTGCTCCCTCCTCCCACTCATGGGATTCACGTCAAATGAATCCATTTCTTCAGTTATATTTACTGTTTCCTGGCAACCACCCACCTTGGAAAAATAAAAGCCTGTATAACGAGAAAAAGTAAAGGACCTTCTCCCTCCCTCCCTCCATCCCTTGGGCAAGGATTCCTGTGCTTAATTCTGTGTACAGTCAGGCAGCCTGTATCCTAGTTACTTTCCTGAGATAGCAGTTATTCAAATAGATTAGGGGCATGACAAATCAGCTTGTTATGTAAACTCAACAAAGCTTAATCATGTGAATAATTCTGATTTATAAAATTAGATATGTGAAGTTTTCCTTTCATTTTCTCAGCCTGTTCGTGCAGATGGTCTGTTTCAGCTAGGAAAATGAAACAAATTTTTAAAAGATGACTTCATACAAATATTTTTCTCACTTAATTTTATGGCAGAAAATTAATTGAAAGATAAAATTAATGATGACAGAATATTAAACAATAAACAATAAACTTAACCCTAATCATGATTGGTTTTATTATCTTTTAACAAAGTGCATAGGGAAAATATGTACAGATAAATCCAAGAAATTGTCCTGAAGAATTCTTGAGAAGTTTACTTTTAAGGGGAAACCAAGATTTTCATTGCAGGTTGTGGGTTTTGTGCTTATGTGTGTGAAGCCCAGGACTGCTTAATATGTTATTTGTGTTCCTTTTATTGGTACTTGAATGTCACACGTTTGTTGTTTACTGTTATACAGTTAACTTATTCTTGGAAGGTAGCTAAGATGTACATTTGAAGAAAGCTTAAAGAAGGAAGTGAACTGCATAACCAAAAGCATGTCAGCAGTGGACCAGATCAAGTCAAAACCTTTATAATTCCTTACTCTTGCTTCAAGAGAGACTGTAACAAATGACTAGACAAGAGCAAAAATATGGTATTAATTCCCCAGATGTTATCCTAAACTTCATTAACTTGCAGATCAAGGACTTCCATCCTCAAACTTAACTTCTTTTGGAAGAAAAAGAGGCTAGTGCAGACACACACAACTAATACAAATTATAATAAGTTGTAAAATATACATTTCAGACAATTTCCTGGAGTTATACAAGGTCTACCAAGAGCTAAATGACTTACACAAAACTAGAACAAGCTGCAATGATCCTTAAGCTAGAGTTAGCCTCACTTGTGCATCCTTTGCGCAGAGATTTGGAACAGGCTGCCCAAGTAGGTGGTTGAGTCGCCACCCCTGGAGGTATTTGAAAGACAGGTAGATGAAGTTCTTTGTGATGTGATTTAGTAGTGGACTAGTATCGTTGGACTCCATGATCTCAAGGGTCTTTTCCAACCCAGTGATTCTATGATTATATGACATAGAATCATAGAATCGTGGTAGCATTTAGGTTGGACAAGACCCCTAAGATCCATTAATAGCATGATAGACAATATACTCTGGAACTAGTACATACATGTGACTGGATATGCATGGGTCTCCTGCAGGTCCCTAATGACAAGTACTCCTGTATGGCACGTCATGGAGAGACTTGAGCATGCAAATCAGAGTTCAAAGATGCCCTCTCTTCAAGAAGGACAGAGAAGAAAACTTACAGAAAAGGGAGAGACAAATCTTTCTTCACAGTTAAAGAGGGATAAATAAGGTTCAAGTTAAGGGACCAACTATACCCTGTCTTGAAAACAATAGACTCAAAGGGCAACAGGGACCTTCTACATTGGTTAGAGAAAGAGACAAATAAAAGAAATGGAGTTCAAAATATATTTTTGTTCTTCAAGTAACATCCATGATTTGGACCTCAGCCTCGTGATATGATGTCTACTACTTCATCTCCTTTTGTTCTAAAAATCCTAAATTTTATGTTTTGTCAAAAGAGATGGGCTAATACTAGTTGAAATTCATATGCTAGTGGTGAAATTAAGTTCTTGAGTCCACAACAAAAGACACTAGATCATATTTACCTTGCAAGGAAAGGAATATCTCAGACAGCAGTTTCAATAATACCTTGTTTCAGTGATTTATGTGGGATTTAGACTATCAAGTCAGTCTGTTAAATAACCATCACAAAAAATTGCGTTCTTTCAGTGAAGTTCTGGTTTAAAATTACTATTAGTAATATTTTCCAACATAACCCACCTTGAATTAACAACACTTAGAAACATTGTGCAACTAGTACGATGACCTCTTCTAAAATACATTGATGACAAAATATGTTTTATTTTAGTAAATCTCATGAATAAATAGCATTTGAAAGTTGAGGAAAGTAATGAAAAATATATCTGTAAGCAGGAACAGCAGAAAGCTAAAGTTTTTATTTTATGAGATTATGTAGATTAATCCCATTTACTGTGGGAAGAAAAACAAAACTTTATATGATGTGATATATCAAATAATAAATTATATAGAATAATTTTATTAACAATTTTCAGTACCAGAAGGAGAAGAGGTCATTCAAAATTAAAATGCAACACATTTGAAATGAGAGGTCCTACTTACTACAGCATGTAAATAATCTGCGGAACTCAGCACCATATGAAATAGTGTTAAAGCAAATAAATTTCTAGGATTTCAAGTAGTATTTATACAAAGTCTATTAATAGTCTGCAAGATTAAAATGAAACAGACTATTAAACATACTATTTCAGTGTACTGAGTGATTAAGAAATTTTCTCCCCAATGTACGTTTTTTAGTTTCCAGATCTAAGAGAAAGATTTGAGGTTTTCATTTAATGTTTGCTTAAAATCTTTTGATATCCTAATTACCTATTGATTTTTTTTTTCTGTGTGTGCCAAGAAAACCCACAAAACCCAGAAGGAACACTGAATTCTTATTTCATTAGTAAAACTGAAGAAAGACTTGTGTTTGTGTTAAAATGGAGAATCAAATGGAGAGAGGAATCTTACAGATGAAGATGATTGGGCTTTTATTGCAGAAGGAAAGGACAATGGGAAATTTTCCATTTGAACCTGAACACTGTAATTAATTAGTTGACTCTGACTATTAACTCATGAAGCCTCATGATTCTCAAAGAAATAACGAGAAAGGATAACGCAATAGAGACAACAAGCTTAAAGAAAGCAAATTTAAAACTCCAAGGATTGGTATGTTACATTGTAGGAAGCAAATGTAAATCTTGAAAAAAAGAGAAGCTCTGGAGAGTTCAGAATTCCTAATGACATTATATTGAGGACACATTAATATTTTTCTATGCAGAAAGTTGGATCAGAAGTTTAACAGCCAGCTACTGTGGCTGCATTACAAGGTCTTCAACTTCATCAAGCGCAAGCAGAAAGTAGAAACCAGATTAGTTTATTAGACATGCGTATAGAGGAATGCTCATATATATAGGCAGAAAATCAGAAAACACAAAGCTTTCTGCAGCGACCAAAGGACATAAATTACGTTAAGGAACCATTATTTAATTCTAGGAGGACTAAAGTTTTGTTTCTGGCAGAAATGTGTTTTATTGTTGCAATATACAACTTTCTGTTGCCTGTGAAGTGATACGATGAAGGACAGATTTTTTCTTTTAACCTTTGGATGATCTTGGATTTCCTCCTTTGGGCCAGGCTAGCACTAGAAATGATGCATTTTTGTGTTGAAAGGAAATTCAAATTATGCTTCTAGTAGTTTGATTTATTGAAATTTGAATGGCAAAGTAGTTCCCTCACTTTTCATATTTACTCCAGGTAATGCATGGTGGGTATAATCTGAAAAGCTTGAAATACCTGTTTTTTGTTGCACAGAAAAAAATATTTCTCTACAACAAAAATATCAAGGCCTGGATTAAGGATCTCAGATTTTAATGTAGTAAAAATTAATTCTTTTTCCCACACACAGCAGCAGTGTAATTGACAGATGATTATATATCGGCCTTTGCCAAGAATATTGCTAAGCACTTTAAGTCTGGCAAACTGTGTGATACATTGTGATTGGCAGAAAAATCTATAATTTTCTCTTGGGGAAAGGCCAGCCTTGTATCAACTCAAATGTTACACCACACTCTTTCCATCACAAAATTCCAGCTGCACACATTAGACATGCTCCTAAAAAGATGGATTTGATTTATTTTTAGTAGAATAAAAATTTATTTAAGGAAACAATAGCTTAGCCAACTTGTTTTTCCAACTTTTAACATCTTTGAAGTCAGAAGATGCCCTTGGATTCACCTCTGGATTTCAACTCACAAATAAATTATAAAATTAATGGTGGCAATTCATTCTCGAGGCTTGTGAAAAGCATATCCTGTGCCCCTGGAGTTTCTTCCCCCCATTGTCTCTGATGTAATCTTCCAGTCATGCAGCCAGAAAATATATATTCAGAAAAGCTTTTGGATTGCCCCTTATAGGTTTTTGTCAGTCACCTTTTCACATTTCTCTCTTGTTTTCTTGAGTGTGATCTGAGGATTTTCTAAGAGGTAAACATTGTTCATCATCATGCATGTATATAGGCAAGCTGCTGAAGCTTTTGATATTTTGAGTTCAAATCATGGAAAGATATCATTTAGGTGAAGCAATAATTGTGGGCCTTCACCAGTTTGACACTGTGTGCCTAGTGGGAGTTTCATCCAATCTCCTATTGAATAGCTGGGTACTATCTCACATTCTGACATCTGAGCTGAACTGGACTGATGGACTGATTTCTTTTACTTGAATGATAAACTATGTAATTGATGACAAATACTGAGCTGTAGAAGCAAGAACAGAGAACCATAGGAGGGTATAGTTAATTATAAAAACTAACTGACCATTTCTGGCCTACTTTTCTTGGAGACCTGAGTTAAGGTTTTCTTGCAGATCAAAATAATTACATAGCAGTTATGCATATATTCAAACACAAGTCATTTGCCGTCTCACTAAAAAGAGCAAGCATCTGAGATCCCATGACACTTTGAATGCTAATCCTTTTCTTTAAAGTAAGTGAAACAGTCTCTTTACTGTCATTTGCAGTCCTTTAGGACAAATAATCTATGTACTTCGTGCAGAAAAGTAATCAAAAATGCCGGCATGATGAAATGAAATCTTTGAAAGATTAATTCTAGAATACTAGTGCAAAAACTCTTCTGAGAAAAAATGGGTGAAGCAATGGCTTTTTAACCAAAAGACATCTTTTCCCAATGTGTATCCACATTCTGATTATGATCAAAAGGTGTATTTGACTGTATAGAAACATACTCATATGTTATTAAAAGAACTAGCATAAATAATAACCTTTTTTTCCTAGAAATATTGCAAATACTTAATTAGCATTGAAATTATCTCTGGGGTGACAGTACCTTTATATATATGTCTTAAATGACATTTCTCACCAGAACCTCATGTATTTGAATGCAAGAAATACTGGAGAGCAATTTAAGTTGTGAATGCTGCAAAGCAAGCTCAGTAATGAAGCCTGACAATGAGGTTCTAATCATTACTTTCATAGCAATTATGCAGTATACTGAACATGACTTCAACTCCTAGAGGAAGATGGACAATGAATACCAAATTTTGATCTGCCTTTTAAGACATTCTAGACAATTTAATTGGGATCACATAATTACTCAAAAGGCAATCTCAAGAGTGTCATCATTCTCCTGTGTAAGCCCTGAATACCTTTTTATCCTGTTAGAGTTTGCCAAAAAAATGTCACAGGAGACCAAATCTTACAGTAGATAATAACCTTACTGCTGTCTCTTCAACCCTCACAGCTGAATTCTGAAATAATGAGAAGATTCTGCTGCTAGGAATAAACTTTTTCATTTGTTTGGGATATTTTTTAAGCCAGACCACCCAGTTATATCTGTCATAGCAGGAATAGGGTTTTAAAAATAAAATAAAATATTGAACAGGGGAGTCTTCATGAGTTTTGTTGACTGACTTATTATGCACTATTTACAGAGGTATCTAACAGTCCATTGATAGCTGGGTTGCATATATTTCTAAGGATCCCTTTCCATCTCTGTAGAAGAGAAATTACATGGAAATAACACTTTTTAGGATGGCATCTCAACTGTTTTTTGCAGAAAGTTTACAAGTAGAATTTATTCTGATACTCTTTTTTGTTTCACTTGAATACACAATGAAGTTTGATAGCATGTTGCTACAACATATGTCTTCGTGTTACTGTTTGTACCATTTATTAGCAAAGAGAGAAGGCAAAAGACCGCTACCAACCAAATTACTTATTTACTTTCTTAGTCATGCCCACTCACAAACCTTTTGAATTCTACCAAAATGAAGGAATCTGACGGTATAGCTAAGATAAATAATTTTCAGACATATTCTTCCAACTAACTTGACTTTTATATGTCAAAAATTAAGATAAGGCTGAAAGTCTTCTGCTACTGCAGATATTTGGATTGAGAGCTTAGTGATCCACCAGAATATTGCCATTGCCACTTTGTCGTCACAAGCAGATATTATACTATCTTTCCTTCTTTTCTTTTTACTTGGTCATCATTCACTTCTACAAAGACTTCTGTGGGCCTACCTGAACTACTCTATCTCCCATTTCCAGGGGAGAAAGGCAAGCATGTTTTGTTTCTACAGACACTGTAAATTCTAACACTGATAGCTAGAAGTCATTATGCATAAAACAAGGTAATTGCATGACAATTAGACTATTTCAATAAATTCTGCTTATATTTCTTATAATAAGAATTGAAGAAACTGCAAAACAACAACAAAATTAAATTATCTCAAAATATATTTTAATATTTTTACTTTATTAACACATATTTTTTAATCTAAGCAGGTTTTGACTACAAAATGAATTTACAGAATATTTCATGGTTACGGAAGTTTTGTTCCTATCTATTCACAAACTTCCATAATTACCAAATCAAATATGTCCACAGAAAAATAAAACTTATATAAAAGGCAGTTACCTCTCATTCTCACCTTGTATCAAACACACATAAATTAAAATCCATATTACAGTAATTTATACTTCATTCCATGCAATTGTCAGAAAAATGAAAACATTTTTCATTGTTCCTTATTGCTTTGTCTTCCATGTTGGTTAGTATTGTACATTCATTAAACATATAATAATCAACTGGATTAAAACAAGCATATGAAAAGAATCTTTGCAATTTCGTCTTCAAAACAGCTCTCTATTTTAAGAGGCATAATGCAGTCCTCAATTGTTTTTAAGGTTTAACATTAATAGCAGTAATTATATACTCCTTTATCAACATTTTCTTAATTGTCACCCACAGTTATTTACATGTGAATACAGAAATGGCATTTTACTTACTGCTAGGCAGCTGAGCTGTGTCACTTGCATAATTTATAACATGACTAATTAAAATGAATGAGTTTCCTATAATGTTCTTTGCAGTGTTTACTGTATGAAAGTTATTTAAAATATTCAATGCAACAACAATAAATTCCCTATTCAAAGCATTGTAAGCAAGTATATTTAATTTAATGTTAACCCACTTTCTGCCAAACTGAAAGTTGATTGAGAACTCTTTAACAGCAGCATAAGGTTTCTGTATATCTTCTTAACATTTTCAAACAGTTTTGTGTGTGCTATATAGCCTACATCTGGAAAAGTATTTTGAATATACCAGCCCAACTTCACCCTCTTGGTGATGGCATCCTTCCCTAAGACCAAATATTTAAAAGGACCTGTTGAGTAATCCATCTTACAGTGTTTCTTCATGTTTTCCTTAGTTGCTAGTGGGAAAGAAGTGTATTATTGATATGAATTTCAACAGCCTGAAGCTGTCATTGTTTATAATATTTGTTTGATTAATGTCATTTTCACAAAGTGCTATGGGTTATTTTCTCCTCAATACTTTAATGACTCTTGTCACCATTTTGCATCATTCTCTATAGAGAATGCACTGCTCTCCGCAATCATAGCCAGGAAAAGGCAATGCCAGCATTCAGTGTTCAACAAAATTACCAAGTTTTCCATCATAACCTGAAACAGAAGACCATATTTTACCAAATTCCTTGTTACAAATACTCCAAATATATTCTTCTAGTATGTGTTCGTTCTGCTAGCACAAAGTATCTAGCTAATTAGCAATAACATGCATGGAAATGATGCTGTTCATGTTAAGGAACTTTGCATAATAACCCTATGATTAGTAAAGCAATTACAATAGTAGCTTCATGTAATTATTAATCATTTCAATAACTTCTGTATAATAAATTTAGTTCATTTTTAGTCCTAACT
Organism: Cuculus canorus; assembly: GCF_017976375.1. Taxonomy (NCBI): domain Eukaryota; kingdom Metazoa; phylum Chordata; class Aves; order Cuculiformes; family Cuculidae; genus Cuculus; species Cuculus canorus. The sequence goes on from NC_071401.1 coordinate 85,502,645, forward strand.
CATAATATTCCTTTTCATCAAGTTTCTTGCTTTTGCTTTTTAATTGTTGAGTAACTCCGTCCGCTTAATTTAAAATGTTCTCCATTATTTCCCACACTTCAAAACAAACATTTATAAGAATACTACATTAGTGTCAAAGAGTGGCTGAAGAATAGGTATATCTTCATGACGCAGTTATCCTAGCTGTGGAGATCATTTGCATTATGAATTTCTATCCAGCAGCTTTTTATGAGAGACAGTTCTGAGCTTAAACAAGAAGAAACAAAAATGCTTTATATATGTCCATTCTCTCACACACTCATAGTTTCTTGCATAGGTAGCAGTGCAATTAATTCAAACCATTGTTTCTTGCTCACTGACTCAAGGGTTAATAGTTTGAGTCTACGGCTATCGAGGCAAGTACACTCCAAGGCCATGCCTTGCAGGAGAAAACGCACTTTCCCAGTTTCTCAGAGTCACGAAGAAAGATATCAGGTGAGAAGTATCAGCAAGTGGCCTTTTATATAGTTGTTTGCAGAATCCACTTTGTGGTCTGTGTACTAATAAGACTGTGCACATAAAATACTGATACCTTTAATTTAGCAGTTTATAAAACATAAAATAAATGCTGTCTTCAGAATAGGGCTGGCATAACAGTGGCTCCCTCTTTTCCTCATACCTTCCTTTTATGTGACCTATAGACCCTTCTCAAGGTGAGAAAGAAAAGCTGAAAGTGTTACACTGAAAGAGCCTCTGTATTGGCAAAGAGTTTTATGGTTTGCTTTGAAAAGGCAGAATTAGTTTTAAGTTTAACAGCCAATAAAGAGACCACTTTTATCTGCAGTATTTATCATAGCATAAACACATGGTCATCAAAGTCAGGCCTTGGTCTGGAAAAAACATCCCTGTCAGGCTTGAAGGATTGTTAACTCCATCTCTTTATTGGGGAGCAGCTGATATGCTGGAGGACAGGACTGGGAGCGGACAATTAACAGGCTGGGAAAATGAGCAGGAGAAAACCTCAGAAAGTTCAAAAAAGTGAAATGCAAAACATTGCAGCTGGAATAGAATACTGGCACGGAGCCATGTAAGAGGGAGGCCAACTGCCCAGAAACCACTCTGCAAGAGATGTTGAGGAAACTCAGATATTCATAGTTTATTGTAAGCCAGTAGTGAGCCCTATGGCAGAGGCATGCTCAGCAATCTGGGCTGTATTGGCAGTGGCGGAGTCAGCCCACCCGTGGAAGTGATGTCTTCCCTCCACTGGGCAATTGTGACTGCATCTGGAGTACTATGCATCCGCTAAAGGAAAAAGGGAGAAGGGGAGTGTTCTGGGGTTCCAGGTAGGACCTCCCAAGGTGGCATAGTTTCTGTATGCTATGGAAAGAGGGAACCTGTATCCCACTCCATTTCATTTCTCCATCACTGTGACAGCCTATTTGCGTTGGTGCAGCTAATCTAGTATGAAGACACTTTTTTCATGATCTCCTTGTAGCTGTTAACTTAGTTCCCATTCCACTACCTCTAACTCAGGATGTACCTCTAGAGGACTTCTACAACAACTGCTATGTCGTTCTCTCAATTTCTGTCAAGGAAGGCAAGCCAACAACATAAACCCAAACCAAATGCTGAAAGAATATTTATCTATATTTTAACTAAGCATTTGGAGCTACCTTGAATTCCCACTGGAAAAACTGTGTGTGTGTGACTCTATGCATATGTATAGGGCAGCCCAGATTGTACCCTGATCTCTGAGCCTTGTACAAGTTTTTCGTGTTTTTCTCCTATTGGGAAATTCCTTTCTTTGCCTTCCAAATCAATATGGCTGAATGCTTTTCTCAAAAGCTTCTGCAAAATGTTGCGTATCTCAGGAATTAGTGCACTATATTGCTCTCCTTCATCCAACATCCTTAAAGCTAATTTTTTTTCATTAAGAAATATCACTATACATCTCAGAGCAGTGGAAAAATGCACAGTAGAAATGTTCAGCTCCAAGATTCTTCTTCCTTTGCTGACCGTGTTGTAAATTCAGATCACTTACCATAGTTCCTAGCACATATTTACATTGAATCTATATGGATATTTTAGATACTGACGCACTTTGCAGTGCTTTGATCTTCTTGTTTTCCTTCTCCCAATGCTGACAACTTATATAGAGTATGATATATATGTAGATCTTTTCCAGCTTATTCTTTAGCTCAGATAGCATGATATACTTTTGATAAAGAACATTGCTCAAGAAATGAGGAGGGGGGATGAAGCAGAAAAGAAAGCAGCTACATGTCACTGTTCAAATCCAATTACAGTTCTTCCTATCCCTTTATATTATTTTTCAAATTAGCACAATCTTCAATTAATTTTCACTTGAGGGAGGTAATACTTGGATATTTTCCACTGCATTGCTTATTGTAAAGAAAATAATATAAGATTTCTATAAAACTGCAGTTTTAAAGGCTCCAATAATTGGGCCAAGAAAGTTCTAATTTAATAAGGCTACAGGCAAACTATTACAGGATTTTTTGAAAGCTGCCAAAAAATACCTGCTTATTTTTTCCCTTCTGTTTTCTCATCATATGATAGAGTTGTCCAAAGTAAAGCAGTCTCAACTCTATTTTGTGTCAAATTTTAAGGTGCTCATGTTTTGGGGTTTGGGGTTTTTATCTCTCTTTTGAAATTGCTCATTGGGAAGTAAACAAAACCTCTGAACATTTTCAAAGAATAGGATTATGCTGGCTGGGCATTTTGTGTGAGAATGTGGGTGCATTTATGCCTATACCTTGAACTGTCTCTCTTTGTCTCTCTTCACATCCTGTATATTAAAAATGTTCATCTTTGTCTAAACTGACACACCTCTGGGCAGATTTTCAGCTTTGTAAAAAAAAAAAAAACCCAAAATATTTTGATGAAATTTCTCTTCCCAAAAATATTTAACTAACTCTGCTTTAAAGCAACTTAATCTGCTTTTGTCACTGATCTGCTCCTTGTAAACCTGCCCAGGATCCATTTGAATAACCTATGACTCATCAAAGTCTGCAGGAATGTGAAAGGTATTTTGGATGTATTGGAGAGGAGGGAGAACGTAAAAGATGGGAGGAAATGGAGAGGGTGAAGCATCTTCCCCTGCCTGCCCCAGCGTGTCTCTACTGCCTCTACTGTGATTCACAGTGATACGTGATCTCTGCTTGCTAAGGAACAACACTGCCTAACTTGAAGCATGAGATGAAACTAATCATGTGTAGCATGACTTTCTTCCATTCACTGGAAGGTCGGTCATACTAGCATTTGTTTGCAAAGGAAATGTTTTAGATTTTTGCTTCTACTGACTGACCTGGATGCTTTCACTGGGGAATCCACGCCTAAGGAGTTTCTAAGTTCAAACCAAATGTTTCCGTTTCATCTAGAAACCTTTCAGGTTTTCCATCTCTATTCCATTTTCTGTCACATCTTCCACTTTTCAAATTGCTTAGAGAGGAAAATAGGAGCTTTTACAATATCGATTACTTCCAAAGTCAAAGGTCTTGGTGTAGCAATAAGATCTGAACATTTACAACAATTTTCTACATTTTTCAATAAGGAGAAAGGAAGCACACTGCCAGTTCTAGGAATTTCTTACTAACGTAGTATTTCTTCAGTTCAATCTCTCACCAACTGAACTTCACAAATAAAGCTAAACCCTTCAGATTTCCTATTCTTTTTCACTTTCTCAGATTTATATGCAGAAAGCTATTGCAAACATTAACCCTTCACAGAGATGTCATTGCTCCTTCCTAAATTGGTTCCTATCACAAAATCAACAAGAAACATAAGAAGTGCTACAATTCAAGCTTTTCAGATGGTGGTAAAACACACTGCAAAAATGAAAGTAATTTTTATATTACATATGCAATTTTTGTTTGCATGTGTATATTGCATGTGCACATTTAATTTGTACATTGTCTTTTCTCTGAAAACTATGTGAAATGCTAAAATTGTTTTTCTTTTAAAAGTGGATGGATAAGTAGGCATGAAGAAGAAAACAATTTTTTTGTGTTGATGTTGTTATCATTTTCTTACACAGTTAAAGAGTTAATTTTCTCAGTCAGTTCCTTACACAGCTAAAGAGTTAATGTCATGAACACCTGTAATAAGACTTAGGGATGATCAGATTAGTATTTATTATCAAGCAAAAATGTATTCTGAACAAAAGTATTGACTGGAATCTTTCATCCGGAAAGATTCTTCTTCCATGTCATTGTCTTTATGTTGTTGTATTAGTAAACAGAAGCTAAAATAGATAAAGCATTTTGATTAAGTTCTTACATTCCTAAAAATATTCTTCAGATTTAGCATAGCTTGAGAAGCTTCTAACTTTTTCTTCATGTGACATAGTTGATCTATGCAACCCATAAGGTCTACATAAATATTCTTTTTTTCTATGATAACGAGATCATCTTCAACAAATTAAAAAAATGTAATTTTTGGTAACCATGAACATCTGGAAAAGAACATCAGTGCTTCCTGTTCTACAACCTACTTTGGAATTTTTTTTTTTAAACATGTAAAACTTCCTACGTTGCACATTGTTCATTTTTATAGGTTATCAGAATTTAAGCCTTCCTATCTCTTCACTTATCATCAAATAGGGTACTCCAGAATGTGAAATCCATCACACTAAATTATATTAATATTTACCAGAAAATGCTATTAAAAGCAGGCCTACGGTTCACTAAACTGTCAAACAAAAGTACAATCACACCATCTCTAACGCTCATTTGATTCTGCTTTTTTTCCACAGTAACTATAAGTAGCTAATTTTAGTAATCTCACAAATGTGTTTTCCTTTTTCTTTCCTTACAATGTTCATTGTTTTATGAAGGGCGAGAGATTTTGTGCAGGAAGTGTCAACAAACTACTTTATGTTGTTTAGAAGACAGCTAAGGTAATTGTTAAGATAAATAGCATTTTGTTTACTGCAGGTGCCTAGTGGCTTTCCACAGGAGTAGATTTTATTATCCATCTTAATTAATATCTTATTTTTTGCTGTAGAAGTTGGAATGATTCTCACATGAATGGTCTTTACCGATGATATATAAAACAGGTGAGAGAATGAGTATCAGTGGTAACATTAACCTAAAGAAGTAATAAAATTTATGTTCAGATTTAGTATTTATATGAAGAGTAGAAATTTAGCTTAAAAAGTATCAACTTGAAAAAACAGTGAACAAATATACTTCCAGCAAAATAATACATTATCAGTTAAAGACATGAAGCAAAGTCAAGGAATATTCTAAAATTTATTCCAGAGACCTTAGTGACGAACAGCAGGTGAGGTCAGTCTACCATGTAGTACAAGTGCTCAGAAGGCAAACAAAACTTTAGTTCGAGCCTGATGGGCATTGTATATATCTCAGCATGGAGTAGTGCAGAACTTGCATTCAGTCTAGGACATTGCTCTGGGAGAGCAAAAGAAATGAGCACCTTGTGATGTTTTGATAAGTAATATTTGTAATCACAGAAAATATTTGTAGTTGAAATTCACTGCATGGGTTTGAAGGTTTCTTAAAAGAAATTCTTTGTTTTCTGTTACTAAAATAGTACTGAAGGTATCTTTCCATTTGTATTTCCTTGCTTATAATTATGATTTATTTCATTGACTGCTATTGATATTTGCAAAATAGCATTTCCACATCATTAACTCTCCACACCACACAGAACTTTAAGCCAACAAGTGTAATTTCACAAAGTTACAGGGGAACTGGAGGGCTTTGCAGACTAGTAATTCATCCAGAATTTGCTTTGGTCTACAAAGCCTATAAGCTGTGTATTAAGATGCTGCTTGAAATTCTGTGAGAAGTTCAGGACTTTACACAGTTTATATGCAAAGGCAACTGAAATTTGTCAATCCTGTTTGTGGTTTAGGATGTTATAAACCGTCTTTCACAGAGTATATGTGAAAAACTAAATGCACCATTTCTAGCAAGTGAGGAATCAGTTTCACAGTTCTACAAACTGTTGAACAAGCAGCTAATAATTTTCCTAAATATTTGCCAGAAGTCATGGGGGTGGAAAGGAAAATGTCCCCAATTTTGTGGCATTGAAGCAATTTTAAGTAATTTCTTTAGAAGCAGAATACAAAACCCCACAGCTCATCTACCAAAAGTTGTGAGTCCCTAAGTGTGCAGAAGTTTGTCTGACCTCTGTGAAAATAAGAGTTTATCTCAAAATATCAAAATATCAGCAATTATTCTGAGGAAATACAAGCTGCTGAACAACCATAGTATTGCTTAGTTAGGACCAGTCTGGGCACGCAGAGGATGGAGCAGCACAAGCTTGGCTTTTCTAACCTGTAGGTTCTCCTTGGAAGTCTATAATAAGAGGGAAAGTAGGAGTAAGAAAGTAATAATGTTCATTTATGGTGGCTCTTGTACTGAAGTTCGTGAGGGTGAGTGTCCACAAGAAATCTGAAGAAACATAAGGGAGATTGCTGTCTTTCCAAGTTCTTGACAAACTTAGTTAAAATCCCACAGCAGGAAAATTTGTAGGCTACAAATCAGTAGCAAGAACTAACTACTGCCCTTCATCCATCCCTTGAAAACACAGTGCAGCAGAGTGAGAAGGAATAAGGGAGAACTATGACATAGAGGAAAATATGTTCCCTAGATTTTCAGTCACAAGAAGCACCAAAGTTATGCTGAGGAGAGGATCAATCTAGCCCTCAGGAAAATGGACAATCATTGCAGTAGAAGCCAAACACAAGCTTTCTTATTCACTTGGGGGAAGACTACTGTTTTCCTTTCAGTTTCAGTGTAAGTGGACAATTTCTAGATACAGAGAAGATATTTACAATCACAAACTTAGAACTTGGGCTAGCATTTGTAGTTTAAAACCTCTTCAGAACTATCAAGGCTTTACTTCAAAGTCTGCTTAGTAAGCATAGGGTTCTTTATGTGTTTAATGGGTATGAGCTTCAGCTAAACTCTCTGAATTCAGTTTTATCATTACCCAAATGGAAAATGTTTCTAGTAAGCAATGACTTATAATCACTTGCTATTTTTTCTAATTAATTTATTAAATTATTATAATTAATAAAAATATGAGTTATATTCTAGCACTATATTATTATATATTCATGGTTTTATTCCTGGAATAATACAGGCATAAGAGCAGATGGCTTTTCCCACATGCGACAGTTTTATATATAGACAATAATTTCTTAATATGGTTCTGTTGAAAGTTGTTTTGAAGTATAGCTTAATAAGATCTCTATGTAAAATGAAAGGATTTCAAAAGGACTTTTGCTCATTCCAGTTGGAGGCCACAGGGTGTGAGGATCTGAACCTGAGGTCACAAAGTGACTCTGTGTCTCTGAAGCCAAACATAAAGTTTGCTTTTATAAAGCTGAGGGTAACAACTAGCTTTATAATGGTTAGCAGGAACCACAATATCAATGAGAATTTATTGAAATTCTTTGCACAATCCTCATTTCAGGAGTCAGCAGTTTGAAAATTATTTAGAAAAGGACTCAAAGGAAAATGTAAGGTTAAAAAACCAGTCTCAACTATAAAAGACTAAAAAAACTGAATGTATTTAACTAAACAAAAGGAAGGTTAAGAGGTGAATTGTTTGTAGTCTGCAGCTGCCTACATGAGGAAAGTTTTCTGGTAGTGGAAGGCTCTTTAATCTTGCAGCTGAAGGGAGAATGAGACCCAGTGGCTGGAATTAGAAGCTTAATAAACTCAAGGTCAAAATGAGATAGACTTCAGCAGTAAAATGTAATTAAACTGTGTAACAATTTGCTGAGGTTTGTGATGCACTTCCCATCATTTAAAGTCCTTAAATTAAGATTAGCTGTCTTTTTAAACGATACTCTCAAACTCCACCAGAATTGTGGGCTCAGTGAAGGAACTAGCTTTTGGGGTTGTTTTGCTGGAAAACAGATTTGGATGATCATAATGATTCCCTCTGGATAAAGAAACCGTGAAATTTCAGAGGCTTATACTCTGTTGTCCTTTCTCATAATGAACAATATCTTCATTTGCAATTAATCTCTTTTGAAGCCAGTGGAATTGCATGTCCAATATGTGCAACAGATTCTGGCTCTCAGTAATACTGTTTTACAACCTCATTCTGGTTTAACACTAGTAAGAAAAATATTAAAATTTGTAAGACACATAGTCCTCTCATGTACGATGATTGTGATTGAAATCTTTATACTATCCGGAGTGTTATTTCATTATTTGCCCACATACATTACACTCCACCATTCCTTTTTTCAGGAAAATGTTTGGCCATTGCTCGCTGAGACAGAAACCCTCAGAGATATTTAGCACTGATTGCCCAGGGATATTGCAGCCACCAAACCACCCCGAGTATCACTCAATGAAGCCACTGGATGGTCTCTTTTACATGGAAACTTTTCCTTTGTTCTGACTTTAGTGCTACAAGAGTGGTGGGATGGTGGCACCAAACATGACTGCCCAGAGTAATGATTCACTATCTGAATTCACTATGTGCAAGACTATGTGTTGGGGCTGGGGACACAATTTGTCCTTTACGGAAGCCTATTTCATTATACTTAGGAATGTTCACCTTCTAACTGATTAAAATAAGTCCAGAAGGCAGGGTTGATAAAACAATGTACAGAAATTCTCATGCAGCCCATAACTTCACATGTGCAATAGTGATAATCTGCAGGCACGTCACTAATCAATTGAACAGGAGCATATTCCATGGTACAATATTTAAAACAGACTCCTAACAAAGGTTAAATTGAATCCACTAACATCACTTAACTGATTAAAATCTTCCATTGAGCAAATGTGGTGCTCCATGCTTGCAATAAACAAGATGGTATTCCAAATGCTTACCTTCCATTAAAATAAGAAAATTACATTATAAGTTAGAGGGCAGCTTTCTCTTATTTTATGGGACTACTTCCAGAAGCAGTAACTAGCAAACTGCCAACATGCTTTTGAAACAGCTCACATATTTTTTTTTTTCTAAAAAAATACACTGAATGTTATTGGCTTGCCTCTGTTTTATGCTTGCATTATAAAGGTAATCTATGTAAAGTATGCAGTGTTAAAACTAGCACAAAACTCAAGTCACATGTATATGATGTATTCATATCTGCAGATTATGTCTTTTAAACCATTATTTTAATTTTATGTGTTTACTTAGTGTTTCCTTATTTTATTTTCTAAATGCAAAGGGTCATATTATTACAGAAATATCTGATCCTATTAAACATTTGTTGTGCAATTCATTAATAATACCCTCAGGTTTGGATATTATTACATAATTATATAATATTATACTATCTTGTGTTTGATATTATTACATAATTATGTAATACCATACTATCTGGTGTTTGAATGTTCTGCAAACAAGTGACTAGGAAAATCCATCCATTAAAAGCTTGGCTGCACTTACAGTAGAAAGCGCACATCATAAGGCATGAAGTGCCTTTGGATGTAAAACTTCTGCCTCTGTAAAGGCGGTAATGAGACAGCATATGGTGTTGTGCATAACCCCTGGTAAGCAGATAAGTATCTTGGGATAAAGACAGGTTAATGGCTAAAGTAAAAGTCACATGCTCAAGCAAAATAAGATATGGAATTCTTCATATTTCTTCCAATCAGCAGGTGGGTGTTTAGCCATCTTCAGCAAAGCAGGTTCCATTGCACGTAATGGTGATTTAGGAACACAAGTGCATACCTCTGAATGTTCCCCCTTCCTTCTTCTCACTCCAGCTTTTATTGCAGAGCACAATAGCATACAGTAAGGGATGACTGTTTGGCCAGTTGGAGTCAGCTGTTTTCCCTCCCAACTGCTTGTGTACCCTCAGCCTGATTGCTGGTAGGCCAGTGCAAGAAACAGAGGTGGTCTTAGCACTCTGGAAGCACTGTTCAGCAGTAGCTAAAATATCCTTGTTTTATTAATGCTGCTTTGGTCAGAGATCCAAAACACAGCAATTTATGGGCTGCTAAGAAGAAAATCAACTCTATCTTATGTCTGTCCCTGAGACCTACTGACCTGTCAGCCTCACCTCTGTGTCTGGGAAGATCATGGAACAGATCCTCCTAGAAGCTATGCTAAAGCACATGGAGAGCAGGGAGGTGATCAATAGCAGCCAGCATGGCTTCACCAGAACCAAGTCCTGTCTGACCAACTTGGTGGCTTTCTGTGATGGGGTAACCGTAGGAGTGGACATGGGTAAACTGACAGATGCTATCTATCTGGACTTCTGTAAAGCCTTTGACAGAGTCCCATACAACATCCTTCTCTCTAAATTAGAGAGAGGTGGATTTGATGGGTGGACAGTAAGGTGGATAAGAAACTGGTTGGATGGTCATATTCAAAGACTAGTGGTCAATGGCTCAAAGTCCAGAAGGAGATCCATGACAAGTGGTGCCACTCAGGAGTCCATACTGGGAGCAGTGTTGTTCAATATCTTTATCAATGGTATTGACAACAAGATTGAATGCACCCTCAGCAAGTTTGCAAATGATATCAAGCTGAGTGGTGTAGTTGCGACATCGGAAGGATGGGATGTCATACAGAGGGACCCGGACAGGCTGGAGAAATGGGCCTCTGAGAACATCATGGGGTTCAACAAGGCCAAGTGTAAGGTCCTGCACTTCGGTTGAGGCAATCACCATTTTTCAGTACATGATGGGGGATGACGTGCTTGAGAGCAGCCCTGCAGAGAAGGACTTGGGGTGCTGGTTAATGAGAAGCTTGACGTGCGCCAGCAATGTGCACTTGCAGCCCAGAAGGCCAACTGTATCCTCAGCTGCATGAAAAGAAGCATGGCCAGCAGGGTGAGGGAAGTGATTCTGTCCCTTTATTCCTCTCTTGTGAGACTTCATCTGGAATATTGCGTCCAGTTCTGGAATCCTCAACATAAGAAGGACATGGAGCTATTGGAACAGTGCCAGAGAAGGGCTACAAAGATGATCAGAGGGCTGGAGCACCTTCCCTACTAGTACAGGCTGAGAGAGTTGGGCTTGTTCAGCCTGGAGAAGAGAAGGCTCAGAGAAGATCTTATAGAGACCTTCCAGTACCTGAAGGGGGCCTACAGGAAAGCTGGAGAGGGGCTATTCGTAAAGGCTTGTAGGGATAGGACCAGGAAGAATGGGTATAAACTGGACAAGGACAGATTTAGACTGGACATAAGGAAGAATTTCTTTACTGTGAGAGTGGTGAGGCACTGGCACAGGTTGCCCAGGGAAGTTGTGGCTGCCCCATCCCTGGAGGTGTTCAAGGCCAGGCTGGATGGGGCCTTCGGCAGCCTGATTTAGTGGAGTGTCCCTGCCCATGGCAGGGGGATTGGAACTAGATAGTCTTTAAGGTCCCTTCCAACCCTAACTATTCTATGATTCTATGATTCTAACAAAAACAATAAGAAAACATAGTTTACCTGATTTCACTATGATTAAATAATTCAGTTCAGTAATGCAGTGTCTGCAAATACAGTGTGAAGTTAAACTTTCATGAAAATTGACCTCTGGTGACAATTTTTTTTTTTTAATAGTTATTGTGCCATCAAGCAATGAAAGCTACAACCTTCAAGCCTATCAATGAAGATTAATGCATCTGGAACTCATAGAATTGTAGAATGGTTGGGGTAAAGGGACACTAAAGAGCACCCAGTTCCAGCCTCCCTGTCATAGGCAGGGACACCTTCCACTACATCAGATTGCTTAAAGCCTCCAGGGATAGGGGCATCCACTACTTCTCTGTACAACCTGTTCCAGCGCCTCACAGCCCAGTAAAATATTTCTTCCTAAATCATTCCTTTTCAACCTTAAAATCATTACCCCTTATCCTATCACTCTACACCTTGATACAGAATCCCTTCTCAGCTTTCTTGTAGGTCCCCTTTAAGTACTGGAAGGCTTAAGGCTTATACTTAAGTATAAGGTCTCCCCAGAGCTTTGTCCAGGCTGAACAAGCCCAACTCTCTCAGCCTGTCCTCATATGGGAGATGTTCTAGCCCTCTGATCATCCTTGTGACCCTACTCTGGACCCATTCCAACAGCAGATCTATGTCTTTCCTGTGTTGAAGACTCCAGAACTGAATGCGATACTCCAGGTTAGGTCTCACAAGAGTAGAATAGAGAGGCAGAATCACCACTCTTGATCTGCTAGTTGCACTTCTTCTGAGGCAGCCCAGGATGCAGTTGGCTTTCTGGGGTACAAGCCCATTTGTCAGTTCATGTTGTGCTTCTCATCCACCAATTCCACTCCCTTTTTACCTGCTTTGAAAGTAGTTTAGATAAAATTTCATATCTGTCAGAGAGTCAGGTTTATCTACTTTGCATATAAATAAATTTCCACTCCATATCACAGTATGGCAACAAAACTCCTGGCATGCTACCTCAGTGGGAGGGAGTATCAGGGAGGCAGTGTGTACAAAACCCCTTGGATTCCCTCTGAAACCTCATCTACATCATTGAAATAAACTCCCATTTCTATTTGCCACTTTGTAGGACAAAAAGTGGAACAATAACAGATTTTGAAAGTAATTTTTACTTTCAGTCAACGGACTTACAGCTGAAGTCTCTTCCAGGTTTTGCAGGCATTGCAGGCCTTCATTTCTTCATCACTTTGAAATATTCACGTTTCTCAATATCTTTGGAAATGTTTTTTTGCAAATAAGAGACTATATATTTGATGTGGCGTATATGCTACTAGCAGGAATGATTATTAAACTCTACTGGTTGGGTATTAGATACTAGAGAAAAAGAACATAAACATTAATGAGAAAACTTCACTCTTCCATTCCTTCTTTTGCTTCCCTGCTCCTCCTCCAAAAACTTGACAAGATTCAGTTTCCCAGATTACCCCATCTTAGATAAGGATCTGAAAAGTTAATTTTCTCTGAAGGAGCAGAGGTTTACTTATGATAACAGAAGGGACTTTAAATGGCTAATTTTAGGCATTACAAATAACACAGTTGGAAAATCCTGTAGTCTCCCTACCTGTTCCTAGTGCCTCATGGCACCATAAAGAAAGAGCAAGGTCATCAACTCTGCAATACTGTAGTATTGCAAGGCTGCAGCTGAATGAAATTCCTCTCAACTAATTGGAACCATTTTTGAAGTTGGCAGTAATTCTCACTTACACCAGCTATTTCAAATTAGGTCCTGCTAATGTGTATATCCATGTGATTTTTTCATTGTCTGTTGCTGGCATGCTCTAGTGCTCGTACTCCACATCTTATCTCCATTTTTTTTTCACTGGCACTGGGCTGTGTACATTTACATTTACTTTTATCTCCCAGGTGTAACAAGAGCCTGTTTGCTGTTACTCAGATGCCAGTGTGGGTAGCGGTTCATTGTAAGCATGTGTAACAAAATAATATATTAAACTTTGAAAAGAAAATATTTCAGTCTGCATTTGGGATAAGAAAGGCTGTTCTGTTTTATAAAATTGTATACTAAACTGTGATTGAAATGATTAGTGGTACTGCTTTTTCATCTTAGAGTCTTTCTCATTATCTTAGATTTTAAGTATGACACTGAAATTTCCAGCAGAGAGAAACAGTTGAGAAAAACATTTTGCTACAATCATTTTTCTTCCCTACATGTGCTATATTCAATGCATCCATTTTAAAACAATGTTGTCATCCTTAGAATCTACAGCAAACCCTAGCCGTGCAAATTTTAGAGCGTGCTTATCACTGTGGGACTACAGTTTTCTAATCTTTATTATATATCAACATTAAAATAATTAAAATCAAATTTTACGTAATAGAAGGAAATATACAGGTTGTCGAAGGATTTTTACAGTTCAACTTGCTTCTTAAAGCTAAGCATAATTGCTTTTTGAAGTAGATGAAGTAACGAAAGAGCATGTTGTTGCTTGTAGAATATTCAGAGAAAATAATATGGGAAGAAGAAAGGGTCAGATAATTAAAATCCGAGTATTTCACCTGCAATGCATTCACATATTGCCAATCCTTTCTAGCAGCAGCTCTTTCTGACACTGAGACTGAAAACAAGGTTTAATAAACAAAGAATCCTCTGAAAACCTAGTTCTTCCTCCTACAAAAGAGAGTCAGATATAAGAACTTGGGCACTGAAAAGTGTAGGGGCTCTTCAGACATTCTATATAGACAATTGTAATCTCTGAAATGGCAATTTATTGCTACATCAAGCAGGAGTGCCTCAAATTTATGGAAAAAGCAGTTATTTGTTGTGGTTACCAGCCACATCTGTAATTCCATATGTGACCAGAACTGTCTCTGCCATACAGGCAATTCACATCCTTCAGGACCCAAAGAACCGGTGAAAGTCATCTGAACAAATGAAGGAATCTGCAATGTAGATATTTTCTTCTGATATATTGATTAGCATGTCCTTTGGAGTAAACGCAAGTGGTGTCCCATATACTTCCGACAAATTGTATCTCACAAGTACTTATTTAGTTTCATTGACCAAAAGTCAGCTACCTTCCAGACAGACTGTAAATTCAGATTTTGCCAATATTAAAAAAAGTAAGATCGTGTCTTAATTTTGCTATGAAAGGAATTGAAATTGGCATGCTGTGGCTCTTGATAGTGTTTTTCATGAAGGGTTCAAAGGCATGATTAACTTCAGCTAAGGAGTCCCTCTGTCCTCTCCCCTACATGAAAAATTTTCAAATAAATGTCTGAGGAACTGTATTTTTTCCTGTACCTGGCGTGTTTTTCAAGACAGCAAACTAGTAGTGGTTCACCCTACGTGTCAAGGAGACAGAAAGACAGACAAAAGAAGTGATTTGGAAATGAATGGATTGAGCCATGGTCTTATTTAACTTTTAAATATTTTGTATTGTCCTTTTAAAATACAGGAGAAATTGAGGGTGAGGGGAGAGAGACAGTTATTGTGTTTGTTGTTACGTTTCTTATTTTTTTTAAAAAAAAAAACAAGAGGCAAAATATCTTTTATGGTACTGAAGGGGAACAAGTCACAGCAAATAATTACTATCTGAATGATGCTGGATATTATCATGCGCTTCTGTTCCCAGTATTTCCTATTTACCAGGTTTCAACATCTGCAAGATTAGTGTGTTGGGATGTGACTGTGAGTAAAAATACAAATGATTTCAAGAAAGGAGAAGCAACTTCATGGAAGAGCCCCTCAATAAATGCAACAGCTATTTCAGGAAGTTTCTAAACTGGGAGACGTAGAAACTGTAATAATAGGTGGGGAGTAAAGGTCTACATGTTACTTACTCTTACTCAGGATCTGATCCAGAGCAATAACTCTCATCTACAACATGGGTTTAGATTTTTTTTAAAAGATAATTTGAGTCTCTTGGATCAGAAAAGACAGTGACTGGGTTCTATTGCAGGGCTTGGCTCAAATCTAAGCTGTGGGGATATGGAATTTGTCCACATCTCTACCAAGCTACAAAGGAGTGAGGATGGAGGTTCAATAAACTGTGAGCTCAGTAAAATACATGAGATTAGGTAAGATTTATGTACATACAGATGGTTTACATTACAACTTAGAAGTTGGAGATCTCTGAAATAGAAATTCTTGATATATTATGTTTATTTTGACATGGCATCATTCAATGGCTGGACACCAGCCTTGAAGGTCTCCCGTCACTAGTATTTTACTGGCCATTTACTACTGTCACTTTTACAAATTCACCTATTTTAGACCCTGATGCTGCAGGGAAATCTGCTGCTAACAGTAATGATTATTTCTGTTGTCTGAACTGTTGATTCTTATATACAAGTATTTTCTCTAGGACTTGTACCAGTCTTTCTTCCTGTCATTGTATTTTCTTGTTCTATTTTTTTTTGGTGTGTCCTCCCCGTGATAGTTTTTAATGAAAGTGAAAACAATCATAGAATCATAGAATGGTTTGTATTAGAAGGGATCTTAAAGATCATCCAGTTCCAAACTCTCTGCCATGGTTAGGAATATCTCCCAGTAGACCAGGCTGCTCAAAGCCCCATCCAATCTGACGTTGAACACCTCCAGGGAGGGGGCATCCACAACTTCTCTGGACAACTTTTTCCTGCTTCTCACCACCCTCTTTGTGAAGAATTTCTTCCTGATATCTAGTCTAAATCTTCACCCTTCCAATGTATAATCATTCCCCATCATTCTACCACTACATGCCCTTGTAAAAAGTCACTCTCCAGCTTTCTTGTAGGCCTCCCTTTAGGTACTGGAAGGTCACTATAAGGTCACCCCAAAGCCTTCATTTCTCCAACTCTCTGTCTCTCGTCTTTCCTCCAACCTCAACTCTCTCAGCCTGTCCTTGTAGCAGAGATGTTCCAGCCATCTAATAATTTTTGTGGCTCTCCTCTGGACCCATTCCAACAGTTCCATATCCTTCTTATATTGGGGATTCCAGAACTGGACGCAGTACTCCAGATGGGGTCTCACGAGACTGGAGTAGAGGGGGAGTAGAGAGGGCTTCATAGAACTAATTCAGAGAGTTTAAAGCCATCATCCTTACTCATTCTCATGCTTCATAGTTCATATAGATTATGGCCTGGATGTTCAAAAGCAACTACTTAAGTTCTCTGTCTACACTGAGGTGTTGCTAAGGTAATTTAAGGGAAAGATAGGGCTGTTTACAGAAAGTCTTGAAAAGGTGCCCTTTAGAGAAACTGATAGCAAGCTAGATATGCAAATATGTAGGCACTCTAACTATCTAGTGCTTTTAAACAACAATTTTTATGATAATAGATCTGCCTCATCTCATACATGTTCAATACTTCCCATTTTATCAAACAGCAGAAGCCTAAAAATATCTAGCTATACATTTTTTAGGAAACAGGTTTCCTGAGTAGAAGTGACTTAATCCTTAGAAATTTTCTGACACCAATTGTTACAAGCCCACTCTCATCCAATGCATTAGACAGTCATAGACAAATCAACAAAACAGCCTAATTTAAATCTTCTGAATGATAAACTGATTTTTGCTCATATTTATCACATACAAATTACAGAAGAAAGTGAGATAACTGTAGTGATAATAAGGATGCACAAAGCAGTTAACTCTCAGTTATCCATGGGAGGATGATCTGTGTTGTGGTTTAGCTGTGTTGCTTGTACAAGGCAGACCAGCTGGCTCCACCTTGACCAGTCCCTCTGAGGAGACAGTCTCTCAATGTCTCCAAAACAATCTGTGTCTTAACTTTGCAATCATTACAGACAATAATTTCGTTGCCCCTTCTTTTCCCCTTTCTAGAATACTTGTTCTGCCTTTTGATAGTCTAATGTAAATATTTGCTTGCTTGGGCTATCACACTACTGTTTCCTTATGAGTTAAAAACACTGATAATAAAAAAAAAAAACACTAAAGAAATAAAATTAAAAAAATAAAATAAAAAAATAAAGAATTCATCATCTGTGTACAATTAACTTTGAATCACTTAATGTTTTGCACAGACATTCCTCTTCCAAATGGCTTATAATTATTATTATAATAAAGCTTAAGGCTTTTTTTTACATTATTAATTCACTGACTTATCTGGCAAATATCCAACATATTTGAAACCCCTAATCTTTATGAATGTCCTTCATCTTAGTTTTCATTTTGTGTGCTTGCATAATGAACACCATTAGGCCTATCAAGAATTAAGTGCGCTTCTGAAGTGTAACTTACTTCAAAATACAGAAATTCCTTAGCTGAGAATAGTTGTCGGTTCCTGTTTGATCCATTTAGACATTGCACTACTGACTCTGAAACTTATATGTGCAGACGTATGCTGTAGATTCTCTGCAGAAATTTGGAGTTCCAAAGGGATGTCTTGGAGGTATATAATATCCCACAGGTGTATGTTACCCACATATGTTGAAATCAATCTAAATAAAATTCATGTTATTCATGTAATTCAATTATTTACAAAATAAATGAGTAGCAAATACAGAAGTATCAGAAAAAAAATATCTTTGGATTATTTCAGAATCAAATCTTTGTTAAGCTAGATGGAATTCTCCCTAGGACTTGTACTAAATTGTAGACACATACTTGCCCTGCACGGTCAGGAACTTGTTCCTCCTGTCAGCCATACATCTTCAGACTATATGCATGAGAAAGGTCTTTCAGACAGAAGAGAATGTTAACTTGCGTACTTAAGGCATTGTTTATGGTTTTGTTTAACTTCAAAATCTCTTCTTGTCCTTGAAAATATTGACAGCCAATTCTTCAGGAAGAAGTTTCCTTCCCAGACTGTCCATTGTTCTTATTTCTCTTTAAATGCTAATTTCCTTTAGGTAGGATTGGTGTGGAAATCTTCTGTCTCTTCCTTAAACAATTAGCAAGTCATTAACCTATGAGAAAACGTTCTTTCTTACCTAGTACAGCAATGCAGATATCTCAATAGGAAATTATTTCCATTCATCAAACTTTATTTTTTACAGAAGGTTGCAAAACAATAGGTATGATTTTTGCAAACTTCATTTATACAAATAAAGGAGATTTATTTCAGTACAGACTTATAACTGATGCTGGATGTGATTGCAAATTAGTATCTCTGAAGCGATGGCCATATTTTCATATATGTATAATATAAATATAATATTATAACTTAGTCCAGCCTTTGTCTTCGAGAGACCTTAAAATGTTCTCTTATTTTCTAAGTACAGAGTAAGGAAAAGGGGAAATAGGAAAAAGGAGAAAGACAAGGAGTAGGAGGAGAAGGAAAAGGAAAGGAAAAGAGGAAAAAGGAGAAAAGGAAAAGGAGAAGGAGAAGGAGAAGGAGAAGGAGAAGGAAAAGGAAAAGGAAAAGGAAAAGGAAAAGGAAAAGGAAAAGGAAAAGGAAAAGGAAAAAAGGAAATTAAGACCTCTTCTGAGAAAAAAAGAGTTTGAAAAATGCTTCCAAGCTGTAACATATTCAGGTTATATAAAAGCCAGTTTATCACTGGCTACATTACACGGTAAATCTTAAATTAAAAATGCTTAACATGAGGATGAATTGCTTCCGAATATTTTTCTCCAAAGCTCAAACAAAATGAACAGGCAAACAGCTTTGCATTGATATAATTTAAGTCAACTTGAATGGTGCCAAGAAAATTGCTGTTCATTTTTTCCAGTTTTTCTAACCTTCCTTGCTTCTCTGCCACTTATGGAATCTGAGACTGAGGACTGCAACAGCCTGCTTTTTTTCTCCTTTATACTGCTATTTAAGATTCAAAATGCATTGTGCAACTGCCAATACCAAATGACCTTTTGCTCTGTCACTTCTATATCATTTTTTGTTTTCCTTCTGGTATGTGACAGTCCTGTTGCAATGACTCTTGCTTTGTTTCTCTGTGAAGCAGCACCAGAAAAACTGATGGGAATACAAGCCTCTTCATGCTATCAGAGGGGGTTCATGGGATGCTGATATTCTATTTTAAACTGGATATAGCTGGTCCCAGCTGCAGCTCCTCCAGCATCTATAAGGAATCCTCTCACAAGATCCCATAAATGCACTATTACTATTAATGGAATACAACATGTCACTCAGCAGGCAGGCCACTGATGTTTCCATAACTTCCTAGTCATAATTTCATTTTAGGAATTAGAATTAAAAAAGAATAACTACAACCTGTAATCCATCATTCTTGCTGATGTTTTTCCTACAAAGGAAAATCATTTCGTCCAATGATCTGACATCTGGTATACTTTTAAGTTACTATGTTTCCCATTCTTTTCCCATGAAAGTATATTATACATTGCAGAAGATGCATAATTTTTTTTCTCTCAA
The DNA here is from genome assembly GCF_017976375.1 of Cuculus canorus. Lineage (NCBI taxonomy): Eukaryota > Metazoa > Chordata > Aves > Cuculiformes > Cuculidae > Cuculus > Cuculus canorus. The sequence goes on from NC_071401.1 coordinate 85,522,311, forward strand.
AACTTCATAGAACAGTTCACATGAAGACTTTTAAACTGCTTTCTTCCTTGCTTTTCTCAAGTGCCCTTGCACCTCCCATTTATCTAATTTACCTTTATCCAGTTTCCATTAGAGATATTACATCTGTAGACAATGTTCTGTTCCAGTACAAATTTACCAGCCTCTACAGAATTACACTGTGCTAAAATCAAAGCTGGAAATGGAGAGTGAAGACAGTAATCAGAAAGATGATTGGGAAGGACTTCAACTCATAAATTATTTTTTTTCTTATTATTAGCATACAAATTGCCACCAAGAGTCTTATTTATCTGCTTGGTTTTTTTTTGTCACAACCATAAAGCCGTATTTGTGCCTCTGAATGATTTAGTAATATTGACAGCTAAATTTAGATACAACATATACAGTCCTAATATTTTCCTCCTAGGATGGGGAATTCTGATTTTGAAGAAGCTGAAAATCACTCTTGTACTGGAGCCTAGAAACTGAGATCAGAAGCTTAGAGGCAGCAAATATCTCTACCTTGAAAAACAATTCAGCAGAACATTAACAGTCCAATTTTCTGACCTGGTTTGTGTTGAGGCCTGAATTTTGACAGTGTTTATATTTTAGAGTTTTATTTCAGAATAGATGTAGATCAGTCCCTGTGACTCCATGTCCTCTCCACATATGTGGCTCAAAGCTGCCCAAAGTGAGAATATTTGGTGTGCATGCAGGGTTCTCTTTAAAAGGAGTTTAGTCTACATCAAGATTCCTTTGAAAACTTTGACTGTACATGGTAAATGAAATGGAGCAGATGATTACCTGCAGAGCTCCACTGCAGCTCTGAACAGCTTGATGAAATATATAGTAACAATTTTTTGAATGGGCTATAGATTCATGGTTTGTTAATATGATCCTCCTTGTATTAATTCACTGTATAGAAAATACCAGAGGAAGAGGTAAACCAGAGTGTCTCAGATTTAAATGCTTACATGCCCTGACATGTGCTGTGATATCTTCTTAATTTCAGAACAAGCATATGATTTGTTTGCAGAGAAAACTTTTGGACTGGTCTGGATTGGACAAACAGACCCAAGGGTCTGAAATCTGAAATGCAGATAATAAAATTTGTCATCTGAAGACTCATTAAGATTGGGGAAGAGGAATCTGAAGCAAATAGAAAGGCTAAGCTAAATCCATAAGAAACATTCTCCCTTGTGTTGCTGGGGAACACTGGTAAAGCTGCCCTTGGAGCAGTAGGAGATAAGAGCAGAAGAAAAAGCTGGAACAAATGCTACAAAATCCCTCTATCTAGACTGTCACAATGAAAGCTGAGTAAGAGAAGATTAAAAAGCAAGGCCCTTGGGTGAAGGGTGATTTACAATGATTTCAGGTGTATTTGAAAGAGTTCATATAGCAAGTGCTTTGAGAAAAATTGGTAATTGCTGTTAATATATGCCCCAATCATGCGTTTTGTTTGGTTAATGAAGGGGAGGGAAAGCAAGGAGATAAAGGAGGGGGGGGAGGGAAGGGAAAGGACAGAAAGCAAAAAATTAAACAATGTGGGGGTTTTGGTGCCAACCTACTTTTGAAAACATATTTTGAAACTACCTCTTTAAAGATTCTAGGAGTTTCTAGGTATGTTCATAAGTAAAATGTCCAGATGCTTCCCCTGAAAAGAAAGTTTGGGATTAATTTTACAAGGGCAAATGATACATATATTTATTACACTAGACATGAATTAGCTATTACTATTATTTTTTTCTGTCATCAATTAACTAGTGATAAATACACACTGCTTCTAAATAAGTTGTTTGAAATGCTACAAATTGTGATTTCTTCCCTAAATTTCTTGGGACTATTGTGGACGTAAACTGAGTTTGTCTTCCTGGCAAAAAAAAATTATTGCACATTCAGATTGTTTAATTAAAATCTGGGAAACCAGCAGGACATGTATATTGCATTTCTCTGCTTTTTGTGACAAAATGCCTGAGATCTAACAGGTTCAGAAGTGAATGTTCTGCTCGAGTTCTGGTGCTGTACCTGCCATCTCATTTTCTGAGTACTTACACAGCTTGATAATTTTTGCTAAGCATCTCCTCATATATTGTAAAATCCTTCATATTAATTCTTCAGATATTGCAATTTTATTATTGATATTGAATTTACACATTAAGATATCTTTCTGCACTCATCTAGATGTGAGCCAGGCTCCTACACTCCTGCTTTAATCAGGTATAGTCAACGCAATGGACTCCAGAGAATTATTAATCTCGTTCTGAATTAAACACCAGTATGAACCAGTTATATTTTTTGCGGAGAGGATTCTTATTCTGCACTCCAGGAGACTCACTGGAGGCTTATCCATACAGACATATTTCAAGCTAAGCATTTGCAGCCATTTTTTTTCGATACTACATTCTGGGGCATCCAGGAGATCTTTTGTACTTGTGGCCAGACATAAAGAAGACTAAATAATCATCTTTCATGCCTGAAGTGTTTGAGAAAATCTTAACAATTTACATAGATATGAGCTTATTACTAAAATTCATATGAGGATATAAGTTTACATATACTTCAATGTTGCCTTTCAGAGAGACCCAAAATATGCATAAATGCTTACAACACTGCCTGAGGAATGATCATTGATCTCTATGGTTTCTTTACCCTCTAAAACATGCAATGCATCCACCTAAAAGTATCTTTGGAAAAAACATAGAAATTTAAAAATTAAAGTACATCAAGTCATTCTCTATTAGCAAAAAAGTTGTACCCAGGAAGGAGAGGCTGTGCACTCCTCTTTCTTGAGGACACATAGAAGATACAACTTTTCTGCTCTTCTAAACATTGATCTTTATGAAGATGAATATATAAGGGATAGATTTCAACTATTTCAGCATGTTCTTGTCTTGATTTGGCTATTCCTTCATCTTAGGTTTATTTGAAAGAAAGATTACCAAGGAGAAGACCTATCTGAGCATCACTATGACAGTCTATTAGTGAAAGAAGCTGTATTTCATCAGTGCTTATCATTACATTAATAATGATCTGAGTTAATGAAATGCAAAAAAAAACCCTGACCAGTTAACAGGAATTCAATCCACAGAAAAGTAATTTAACAACACTGACAAAGTATGCCTAATATGAAACATAAAAGACAACCTTTCCTTATGACTCTGTTTGTGGAATTGTCTCCGTAACTCATGCAGAGACTTAGTAATCATTGTTCTTGAAGAAAACTAGTTTGAATGGTTGAAGAATATTATTCTAATAATGATATTTACTTCTTCATTGAAAAGGAAAATACTTAAACCCAGATTTAGCATTCTATGTCTCTGAACAAGGTATTGAAGATGATTTCTGTAAGCAACTAGATCTCCTTTCTCTTGCATTATACTATTCTTCACAGGTTTAAATTCAGGGGAACGTGTCTCTTTTTTGTCACTAGTATTTCACACATAGTTTGTTTTCAATAGTGATATTTTTGTTTACTATCTGATACTGGTAAACAACTTGCTTATTGTTTTGCAATGTGTTTTCTTGTGTTTACATAGAGATCTCAAACCGTAAGTCCAAGTGCATGTGTTAACTTACATTGCGTCTTCATAAAGTGGTGGTCTATTGATTGAGTATATGCAGCTAGTTCTCCTTTATGGTTAATGTCATCTGAAAGTCCTAGTTGAAACATCTCATTGATCTTCAATATACAGTTCTTTGTTATGGAAATAAATCAAAGGTGTTCCCAAATTATGCTGGCAATAATATCATTTTTACATCTTACCTCTGTTTATGGCAAAATGTTACCATCCATGAAAAAAATCTAATGAATGAAAATATTTTATTGAACTATTTCTTCTTTGGAGTAAGGAAGTTTATAGTTTTTATACTCTCATTTAAAGCAAATCTACAAGATTTGTATGCTGATCTATATATTTCATTTTGAATGAACTTTAACTTGGTTAAAATTTTATTTTTAACTAGTTATCACAGTAACAAACATTAGATTCGAATTTACTGTGCATGGAAGACATGTATTTTTATTTCTGTGTCCATATATAGTCAATTCTATCCACATCAGAAATAATATAATGAGTAAGTGTGGCCATTTTTGCAGACATATTTGTTTTCACAGAATCATAGAACACTTTAGGTAGGAAGAGACCTTTGAAGTTCATTGACTCCAAGACCTCTACAACTTCAACTAGATCAGGTTGCTCAGAGACGAGTTCAACCTGACCCTGAATGTTTCCAGGTATCTACCTGGAAACTACCATCTCTCTGGGCAACTTGTTCCAGTGTTTAAAAACCCTCATAGTAAAAAAATTCTTCCTTATATCTTGGGAATGTCTTTTCTGCTGATGTAATAGCTGATTTGATCAAACTATTGATTTTCTCTTTGTGGAGGAACACTAAGTTGTTACGGAATCATTACGGTAATTTCTTTACGCTGTATTCAGATACTGCCAAATAAGCATAGGGAGAGCAACATATTTTATTTTCCTGTCTTTTTATGGACAGATATTTTTTTTGTCTGTTCTATTTAGAAAGGGGAGAAGCAAAGACGTAGCAGCCCTGAACTTTGGCCAAGTGCATTATAACAGCTCCTCAGTTGTGATTTGGTTTTAATGAAATGTATAGAAATGTGCAAATAATGGGGAAAAAGAACCAAAATGAACACCTTTTTATATTCACATACCTTTATTTAAATTAAAATAGATTTAATAGAAAAAAACAACAGATAGTCCTATGAGTTTTTGAGATATACAAGTTCACATTTACTCCCAGATACATATATTTCTTCTTTTACAAATCTTGTCCAAAGAGAATAACTTTCAAACACATTTTCAGGATAAGAGTCTCTTTCCTGGCTGAATCGGTACTTCAGTAAAATAGACATAAGAGCAAAATTTTTATTTAATGAGTGGTGAACTCGACTAAAACATCTAGTCAGTTCAACAATTTTTTTTTTTAAACAAATGAGGTATTACCCATACTCATAGTTTAAAACCCCTCATCTGTCATGAAAAGAAAATGCTGGTTTCTTATGAGAATTCACAAAATTCTGTAGTGTCTTAGCACTACTCAGAGAAGCTCAAAACGTTTTTTGTCTTCAAACACTAAGAAAATTAAGAAATGAAAGCTCATTGTGAAAATTGACTAAGAGAACAGTTAAATGATATTTGAACACTCGCAATAAAAAGAAGCTACATGTTTTAGGATCTGACACAGCTTAGTTATCATCTAGTACTTTGGATGTTCTGCCTCATTACTGTCCACTTTAGAGTTATGCTGATGGGTTTTGTCACTGGGCAATTGATAGTGCTAATTGCTCAACAAACTGATAAAATGGAAAAAATATTGAATCAGTGTGTACTGCAACTAATAGTCAGAGCTAAAAAACAGTAACAAGATTTGAAATGCACTTCCTCATATTCTGTTCCGTTATCTTCATTATTTTGTGGTCACAAAGAACCACATTTGAAAAATAACTCATTTTATATGCAGACTGAAGTGAAATTTTCATCACTCTTCAAACACTCTTTCATTGTATATGATATTGATAGGAGGGAAAAAAGCTAACAAATTAATTGAATTCATTTTTTCCTAACATCTTTCTCTTATCCTTCAGAAAAAAAAAAAAAAGGCTCATAAAGATTCATCTCACGTTACATTACAAGCATGTCTGAAATACTGTTTTTAACTGCTCAGCATTATGTGGAATGTGACAAGGTTAAAATCTAACTTTTGACATGCTCATCCTTAACATTTTGACATTCTTTTAGCCTGGCTGTGTGAGATAGGTAAATAAAAAAAAAACCAAACATATTTTCTCTCTAAATTAATGTAATGACTACTTTCATGATGAATTTTCTAAATCATTTTCAGCTTATACTTTCCTCTCTATAGGTTCAATTATCTTTGTCATAAAAAAAGAGCTTTTTTACAGACAACCTTTAGCCATTTTTCGTGGCCTAATTTAACTACAAAGCTATTACCACCACATTTTAAAGATGATGATAGATTGCCTTTTAGCCTATTAGAAATTTTCAGATTAGATATTATAATATTCATAGATATAACCTTAACAATTATGGAGTAAAATTCTAAAAACACAAATATGGCTTTAACCTTGAAACCTGACTGAGGTTCAGAGACAGCAGAATCCATCATATCATATAAGTACTTTGTCACGGCAAGTTCTGTGATTTCTTGAATTGACTGAGATGACACCTGAAGGTCAGATTCTTCTGAGACTTTTGTATTATGCTTTTCTTGTAGCTGATTTTACTGCCAGATAGCTCAGATGTTTCAGATACACCCTACACCTCCCATTTAACTTTTACACTAATATGACTTCTCTTATTTGCTTTTAAAAGTGGGTGTAATTTGGCTGCTTTATTACTGTGTTGTTTGCTCATTTTGCTCTCAAAAATTAGAGAGCTTGTTTTAACAAAATAAATAACATACATAATTGACTGAATTGTTTGAGTACTGGGATAATCAATAATCACTCTAGGAGATGTTTCTTCAAGTGGAAAAGATTCTCTGAATTTAAACCATATTTCTAAGTTATATGTAATATTTTCACAGAGAAGTCCTCTGCAGACATTAGCAGAGCTACAAGAGACAATTTACCTTAGCAAAATGGTTTCAATTAGCTAAGTTTTCCCAAACATAAACTGTTGGTTGGAATATAACTGTCCATACCACTAACAGGAAGGACTGTAAACCAGTATTAACAGCCAAGTCTTTTACCAGGTGATGTGAATAAACAGCTATCTTCCTTTCGTTTGTGCACCATATCCTGAGAGCACAGAGGGAACAATTTAAAAATTAATAAAAAGGAAAAGGTGCAACTTTTTGTCTGTAATTGTGAAGATTTACGTTGAGCTAGGACTTATGTTAGTTAAATTTATATTTTATTATATATCAAGGAAAGCAGAGTGATTTTACCCACCTGACATGATCATTGTGTCAAAGACCATTCTATTTGCCTTATTACATTGTCTTTCATTATTCAACTTGCTTCACTATTTAGGGACAGAAATCTTCTCTGCCTAATAAGTTTTTTCCCCTGATGCTTTTTCCTGCTGTGGAAAATCTCACCGTAGTAGCACTATAAGGCTGCAGGTATGTGGGGTGTAAAGACCTATGGCAGTTACCTGGTACTCACTCACTTAGAAAACAGGAGTGCAAAGCAGCAGCAGCAGCACCTCCCGCAGATAAGAGCTACAAGTCTCCTATAGCTTACCTAATCCAGTATTAAAGAAGTAGCAGATAGATGAGTGAGTTACCAGGCTGCCAGTAGAGTGTAACTTCACTGTTACCATCTTGCTTGAATAGCAGAGCTTGTGAGGAGTGTGTCTGTGTTCCCCCTGACTGCACAGCAAAGGAACTCAGCACCAGCTAAAACAGTCTGCTGTGGCCAATGGTACTGTTAATAGGCAGCCAACAATATACTTTTTTTCTGTGACTGAAGAATACTATTATAGCAATAGAAAATATTATATTCAATTAAGAAATTAAGTTAAACCCATTAAGATAATGAGGGCTAAAGTTCAAAATGACGGACTGCAGTATATTCTTGATTCAGTGTTCTTGGAGGAGATTTAATATTATAATGTAAATACATTTTCCAGTGCATTGTGGGCTCACTAGTGGTATGGTTTTTATGTGTTTTTAATACATAAACATACTCAGATGCTTAGAATATGAGATTTCTTCCCCTGTAACATCTCTGGAAGCCACTGGTTCAGCCACATTGCATAGCTGAAATACATGTGTGTTTATGAACCAAGCATGGCTGGATTTGACTTTCCAAAATTATCCAGTCCCACTGCTTGCCACTGTCTCTTCTTTTATAGTGGTTTAAGTGCCATTGCGAATGAAGTCTTCCTTTCCCATCTCCTGATCTTGTCACTTTCCTTTCTGAATCCCTTTATTGAATGTTTTTCTCCTTTGTAATATGGTAAAGCTATTAATTGTTGATGACAAAACCCTTCACAATAACCTCAATGATATCTCTATTTCTAGTTTCTTTTCATCTGCACACACCCAATCCTTCTCCCTTGCTTTCTTCTTCTTCTTCTTCTTTTTCCTCCCCCTCCTCCTTCTTCTCCTTCTTCTTCTCCTTCTTCCTCACCCTCCTCCTTCTTCTCCATCTTCTTCTCCTTCTTCCTCACCCTCCTCCTTCTTCTCCATCTTCTTCTCCTTCTTCTTCTCCTTCTTCCTACTCCTCCTCGTCCTTCTCTTCTTCTAGTTCTCTTTCTATCATCCTCTCATCCTCTGGCAGTCTTTCCTAGTATTCAGAGACTACTTGCTAATGTCCTTCATTCATTTCTCATTATCATGAATAATCATCCCATCCAGTATTGCCTAGTGATTTGAGTTAACTATCAGTGCAAGCTCTTTAAGAAAATGTTTTTCAATTTATTTGTAAAATGTTGTGTAAACATCAACACACTATATAGCTATAATATTACACCTTTCACAGAGAAAGCATGTCAAAACAGCTATAGGTCTGCAGTACTAAAGGCTCATCAGGTAAACAAGGGAAATAAATTTCAGTCATTCTCTGCTATACTTCCATTGAATGTTTTCATCTTGATTATACTCCCAGAATTCACATCCAAAAATTTTTAACAGGGCTTTTTAGCCGACTACTCTATTTGACACCTTGAAAACCAGGGAAAGTTAAATTTTAGCCTAAAAATCCCCATAGAACAACTTTAATAAAAAGGGCATTATTTGAGCACATATACATGTTGCCTGAATGCCAAAAGCACCTTTATATATAAGCATCTAAAGCTGGACACACAGAAATCACTAGGCATTTATCTTGTCAAGACCAAGCTATGACTTTAAACAAAACTGCAGAGTGCTCAGCATTTTAGAAAATCAATGTTCTAAGTAGTTCATCAGTAGGATTTAGGAACCCTCTTTAAGGTACCATTTTTATGTTCTTAAGTATCAGGCTTAAAGCAGACCTTTAACGGAAAGTTGCACCTATTTTTCTCTGCTCAACAGCCTGAGAGCTGACAAGATGAGAAATGCTTGTATCCCTGAATAACTTGCCATGTGTTTATTTTTTTTGGGAGGCTTCAGTTGCAACTTGTTGATTTAATGCTTTCCTGCAGAATGGTGTCATTTGTGAGGAGCGTCATAAGAGGATCACAACTACGGATTTTTTTGGTGTGTTAAATGAGTACTTAAGAAACAAAAAAAGAAAAATTAAAATCATTAAATCTTTAAAAATGGTCTTTTATGATCATTTCAGCAATTACTGAAATATAATTGAAGTGTATTTACAAATTTCTACACTGAACTTTCATACCACCACTGTCACAAATCACATAGCTTTCCAGCAAAGGGTCATTTCTAGTATTCAAGAAAGGGAGATTATTTAAAATGAAATATTATTTCATTTTGGGCAGCCAGATCTAGTGGGAGGTGTCTCTGCCTATGGCAGGAGGGGTTGGAAGTAGAAGATCTTTCAGGTCCCTTCCAATACAAACTATTTTTGATTCTATGATTCTATGATTCTATGACTGTAAATTCACAATGATGTAGTTGTTGGCTTTAGTATGCTTTTAGTTGTCATTTTCCTTCTTGGTGCTGTGTTATGTCTTGTTTATTTTGCTTTGTGGTATTCTGTGAAAAAGGAAGCAGAGTTTTTTCCAAAGATTTATTTGGAAAGTATAGGGAGCTTGCACTAAAAATCCAGCTTCTTTGGAGTACCTATGCATTACACATTTGGAATCGGCAGAAATTTTCCTTAAAAGTTTATACAAAATGTGTATTAATATCATTACTGTTGCAAGTGGGTGCTTATAAAGGTGGAGGAAAAGGAGAGGTAAATGAGCTTTACCTATGCTTTTGACATGGCAGAGCAGTCTTTCTCCCCGGATTCAGTCAGCTTAGGGTAGTGCACATCTGATTTGACTGACATGTACTTAAATAACAATAGATTGCTAAAAGGAATGAAATTTATCCTAAAAATGTGGATGTTCTTATCTTTTGATCACAGTATCTATGAGTCTGTGGTCTGCTTTTCAAACAAAATCAAATAATTTCAGCTGGCTAAGAATTCTCTTTTATTCTCTCTTAAAATATCACTCTGGATTAAGGCTTTCATATCACTGAAACAACGATCCCCGTGCCACCTAAACTTTGCAAACATACAATACTTTCTACTTCTTTTGCTTGCAGATTTTTGTCTCAGCTGTTATTTTCTTTTTAAATTATAATATCATTTTATACCTCATGGGAAATGAAAGACAGACATTGAGCATGAAGAAGAAAACATCAGAAAGCCACACTGTATCGTTATAACAGTTACTGGATACATGGATGAGTTCAAAAAAAGAAAGCCTGAACTAGAGAATTTAAATAAAAAGATGTGTCTTTGTTGCCCATACTACACACTGAAGGAAACCTAAGGAACAAAAAGGCCTATATGCTAACTACAAAAGTTCTTGACTTATTAAGGAAAGATGGATACAACGAACAATACAATTTCTCAGTCTAAATGGCTTACTAAAAAGGAAATAAGGACTGAAAAGCAAGAAAACTGCTGATAAATTCTTCAATTCCTTCACTAAAAATAAAAGACAATCAAAATACCCACTGGGAGAATGCAAGTTATATTTTCCAAAGGCTCAAGACCAAATCCTATTTTTCTCAAAATTTAGACTTTTTCAGCTCCAGAACTCAGTTCAGAGTTGTTTCTGTTTTGAAGCTTTGCTACAAAATATTTATCATTGAACTGAATAGAAGATTTGACATGGGACATTTGCTCATAGGGAAATATTATGCAACTTGTATATTTTAGGGCCAGATGTCTTGTGGAGCTATTCACAGTCCATGTGATCACAGTTAAATAATGAAAGCTTTTAATTAGAGACGTATGCTCTCAGAAATAATGCTTGTGTATCTACTTTAACATCATAATGCTGCAAAATATTAGAAGTCATTGGAAAATTAATCCATTGTCTTCAGATTTGTACAGATGAAAACATAATTGAACTGTAACTCAGCTAAAAATTTGTTGTTTACTATCTGCCTAGTAGCCCTCCATCCTTCATTTTGTTTTTTAGAGTATATGGATCTAATTATTAAGTCAATAAGAGCTCTATGGATATTTCTTTCAACTAATTATTTATATTAACCAACTGATTAGAGTGGCGTGGATTCTGATTTGAAAAATAAGGTACAGCTTGACTGAATGAAGAGATTTTTCAGTCACTTTTCACCAGTCTGTGAAAATATTTACACTGTAGTATGAAGATTAAAGATTGTACAGAATATTGAAAAAGAGTTCAAAAAGTGTCTTAAACACTGCAGACATTACAATGTCTTATTTTTTAGTTACTGGAATCCAAAGCGGAAAACACAGTCCTATAAACTGTCTATCTGAGAAAAAAAAATACAATACAATAAGTTTCACAGCAGTGGAAAGCAACATCTAGTAATTCATAAGATTATGAAGAGCAGGATTTATCTTAAATATTCTTCTCAGAGGCTTTGGTACTTAACTTAGATTTGCAGAGAAATATTCTAGTCAGACTGGATTGATGCATCTAAACTCTGTCACAGAGTTTGAAACTAAAGCTGTTCTCTTAAAAACGTGGAATGGAGGGTCAGTCCTTCCTTTTGAAACATGCTGGTGGGACTTGCTGCTGTTACCTATGCCACTGCATGCTGTAAGGAACAGAGATGGACTCCAGGCATCCTTAGACTAGGAGGACAAATATTTGCCTCTGTCTGCAAAGGATTGCTGGATAATAGCTGCAATCTTCTAGGAACTGTGTGCTTTTTTCAAGAAATAATTCAATATTTACTTGGCCAGAAAAAGGGCCTTTGGAAAAGCATGATTCTCCAGCCTGCAATGAGGGCACTGACCTCAAAGAGAGAAATCCTAACTAGTAGCTATGACTCCCAAGTCTACCAAATGCATTTCATCTACTGTACATTTACTGCAAGTTGTGGGAAGGTGGTGAGAGAGAGAGGAGATGCAAGATTCCAAATGACAACAGAATTTGAGAAAAAATGTCCATGTAACAGGAAAAAATGTAACAGAGGACCATAGAACAGCTAATAACAGGAAGATGTTTTGAGGCACAGACTAAAGCTGTCTCAGTGAGTCATAGTTCAGAAACAGGAAGCAGTAGTGGGAAATATCTATTAGAAAGAGTTTAATAACATCCAAAGTCAAAGGGGAATAAGAAAAAAAAAAAAAGAAAAAAATAGTCAAAATGTTCAGACACATTGCTTATGCTACGACCACTCATCAGTAAGGCAAATAGCTTTGACGAGAAGGAAAGGCATTTCTCCGAGGAAGTCTGCATCATGTGTTGCAACATCTGCATGAACAGACCTGGACAAGCCCAAGAACTGGCAGTAGCATTAGCAACTACATTTATGGTGGAAGAATTCACAGAAGAACTGCTAGCATGCTTGTCATCCCTGCACAGCTGGGTCATACAGATAAATTCCCTTGCTGAGAAGTAATGATAAATTCCTGCATTACATGGCACAGGTATATTTGTTAATTTGAGGGCCAGGGAAATCTACCCTCAGAAAGTCTGTCCTTCTCACTCCATGTAGGAGAATGGTCTAAAATATGTTAATCTTGGCTTCTGCTACGGATCTTTTATAAGGTCTCAATGGAAAATATTTTGAGAAATAGAAATATATTCAGTTTCCATGACATATCAAAACCAGTAACGTAGTGACAGATAAATACTTATCAGAAAAAAATATCTTCCAAGAAATATCTTTCCAAGAAAGTTGCAGATGGACAGAGAAAGAAGAAAGAATGTTTCATATAATAGTGGCGTCAACACAACCATATGTTTATCAAGGAACAAGTTGAAAGAGACCAACCATCTCAAAGGGGTAAAACAACTTTGTTTGAATCATAAATGTGATTTCTGACCCTTTATAAGTTAATAAAGTCCATGAAGAATGAAACATAAGTAAAACAAATTACCTTTTTTTATTTTTAAATGATAGGCATGTTTGCTCATAAATAATGGTGTGATGAAGCTAGAACAATTTTGGAAGGGCTTTTGATGTTTGATGCAGGGCAAGCATTTTTCTTTCAAAAGAAGGTTGTGCTTTAGCCTCTGTGCTGTTCACAGCACTGCTTCTGCAGTGGGGGAAGGTTGATAGTTGTTTCAGGAAAGCCAACTTAAATTTCTCTAATGAGTATATTTTTAACAGAATCTGGAAGCAAGCAATTGATAAATAGGAATCTATGAAGTAATTCACTTATTCACTTATCTGGCTGCTTTCCTTCTAAAATATTTATCACCTGAATGAATAGTAAGAGAGAGCTGCATATCAAAGTTACGGGGCATTACAGGTCTTGTAACATCTTTCTGTCTTTGATGGCTCACTATCTACCTTTGCAGGAAAAGATCTGAGCTGAAAAAAATAATACAGAAAATTCACTGACTCACTCCACCTCAGTTAATAATTAATGACAGATGTATGTTATCATGCCAACAGCACATTCAAATGAGTTAGGCTGCAATAAGGAAAATTAAGCCCTCTGTGAGCCATGCGGGAACCGAGTTAGGTCAGAAACACATTGTAGTGTGTGAGATTTTGCCTTCCTGAAAAAGGAAATCTTTGTTAGGTCTTTACGTTGAATACCTTGCCTAAGGAATTTGGTAAAAATTCCTTAAATAAGGTATGAAATTCCCATGATTTCCAAATAGGAAGCTGCTGAATCTGACTGCCACTTAATGGTTTGTGACTTAAGATGTTGTAGGGCAGGGAATATGTCTGCCCCTGTGCTTATTCACTGCCAGCAGAAGTGTGGCAGTCATCCTGCCTAGCTACCATAGGAAAAATAATAATGACAAAATTGATGTTATCTAGTTTTCTATTGTTATGGTGGGAACACAATAAAAATATAATTCTTTATATGACTGGCTGTATTTCTGTCTGACATATTTTATGAATAAGGAAAAAAAAAAACCAAACCAAAATACCTGAGGTAGTTCACAGTCCTCACAGTTGGGTACTCCTCATTTGGTTAACGTGAACCAGCCAATTCCCCCTCAGTCTAAGAGATGATATCGTTGTATCTTCACATAAAAGTGGATTACAAGATTTCCCAGCTTGCTGTGTCTGCAGTGACTGGAAATGGTTTTTTTGAATTTTTTTTAGACTATTCTTCAGAGTAGTACTTACTCACTGCAGGTATAAAGGAAGTGGAAAAAAAGTGAGAAACTATTTTGGAAATCAGGCTTTCTAAAAGTCTTATAGAAATCTCGCTTTCTGAAGGAGGGATACTCTAGTTTGCAAGGGTAAGTAATGATCTATTGAGACAAAACCAGGAATTTATAATAACTGGAAACGGATAGCAAGGACGTTTCCAGTTCTTTCATTTCTGTCTCTTAGTAAAAGATTGCTGTGAAATCTTGAATCTCTGTTGTTTAGTGAAGCTTTTAATCTAAAGATGAAGGGTATAAAAGCTGCTTATGCAGTGCTGTACTTTAGCTGACAGGATGAATCAAATTTGGTGACCTAAGACATTTCTTCTGTTCTGCTGTTCACAAATTACCTGTGACTGAAATATTAAGTTTGCTCTCGAATGTTTTCACTCCTAAAGTCCTTGCTGATCTAGATGAAGTCTATAAAGAACTTGAATGATACACACGTAAGTCATTCTTTGTGCAAAATATTTTATAAGACAGATCATATCCTGTGACCCTCTTTCAGAGGATTGTCTTTAATTTAATATATTAATATGTAATGTGCTGCTTCTTGTCATTTTAATTCGGATCCTCATATTTTTAAGATTTTATTATCCTTCCTAATGGGTAAGATAATATAAATGCTAATGAAAAAGTTACTTTTGCCTTCAAAAAAAATATTAGTCAAGTCATATAAAAACTTCACAAATTTGAAAACATAACGCAGTAAAGACCAAAGCGGAGACTGGGGATGCAGGAGAGAATGACAAACAAAACCACCCAGAACACTCCTTAATTACCATAGAAATTCTTTATCCTGAGCATTTGCTCTCTTGAAACACCTCTACCCTGTCCCAAATCTAGCAAATTAAAGAAACAACTATATGAAACAAAAAGTTTATACCTGAAAAACTTTAAATAATATCTTGTTTGTGAGACTTAAATTAAACAAACAAACACCAAAACCAAACAAAAAAAACAGCAGAAAAAAACCCTGATATCTTTAGAGTATGAAAATAAAAGGAATAAACAGCCCAGGAGTGAGGGGATAGGAGATGTGTCCGTGTGTTAGTTTTTCTTCTGAGTGATCTCTATCTACAGCTGATTTCACCATGTTTTTGTTTTGTCTTTTTTGTTTTTCTGGATTGTTGTTTGAATTTTTTTTCCTATTAGCCCCAAACCACCAAAAGTAAAACATAAGAGATAGCTGAGGCCTATGACCATATGTATTAGGCAGAAGAAACAGATAATAAGAAATATACATCAGTTTATAAACAGTAATTTGGAGAGACATTTGTGTCTTCAGCGGATTTAGATTAGGTTTTTCTCAGCGGAGGAAACAGAGATATCTGGAGGAATCAAAGCATGTATGATTTTTTGTTGGAGACAATAAATAAAGTCATACATAGTCAGTAATACACAAGCAAGCAACTGAGCATCATAGGGGTTTTTATTTGTGGAAGGATTAGAATAATTAGAAATGACTGTTTGAAGTCAGTTAGATGAACAGTAATGGTGTCGGAAATATTCGGTTCTAATTTATGTGTGCATGTGCTAAAGCTCCATAAACTATGCATTATCAAGTGGTTTATTAGAACACTAGGAACTGGCCTTATACATGTATAGTCTTACATCTTTCTCTTAGATTTCACTCTCTCTAGGCAACACATAACACAAAAGAAAGCACAACATGGTCTCAAATAATATTGGTCTCATTAATTCAAGTTATTAATAAAAATCAAATTTACCCCTGCCTTAAAAAGGAAATATTTACCATCTTTAAAGATATGCAGATAGTAGTATTATGATAACTTCATCCTGTCAGCAGCTTACTTAATTCCAGTAATCCTAATGAATAACTACAAATGTAAAATGAAATAAAATTGCTGGCTAAGACTCCTAAAGTATTTCTAGACACATCAGAATTAATTATGATTTGTAAGGTATAAGTCATGACAATGAATATTTTTCAACTTGACCAAATGGTGCATTTCGATCTGGGCTTCTGGTATAGTTTGTTCCTAAATTTGATTTTCACAGTTCCAGCTATACTGAATTCGTCTCCTTCATCTCCTAGGAGAAGGAATAATGCTGCAAAGAATGTATCAGAGAATATCAGAGTGACAAGATAGGAAGATGGAGGTCAAAAAACTGCAGAAATATAGGTTCAGATAATTAATCAGCTGCAACTCTGTTTGATGATCCAGCATAAGTTATGTAAATAATGCTTTGGTAAACACCTGGACAAACTAGTGAGGAAGAAGAAATCTATTTTTTTTAGGAAAAACATTGGATCTTATAAAACCAATGGTGAATGGAATATTGCTTCTTGACATTTTTAGTGGTTTTGAGGCTAGCAGTGCTGGTATGTGTTTTGTTATAAATGGCCCTACCTTGAAGATGCTCATACTGCAGAGCAAAGCTCAGGTCCTGAAGGTGTGGTTTCTCCACTGAGAATCTGGCTTTAAGTGCTACATTCAGTGGTCACTGGAGTGTATCACCGAAATTAGTAATGTTTATATACATCATCTCATTTTTGTTGGATTTTATAAACTAAAATTTGAAAAGACCTTAAAGTTTCAATGTTAATATATCTTTTCATGTACTTTATGTGTTCTTTCCTTTCTTCGTTTCTGCACCAGTCTTGGGAAAATATGTAAGCATCTTTGAGAGATTAAACTATGTTATGCTTAGTGCTCTCTAAAGCCACACTTAAGTCATCTTACAATCATCTTGTACTCATTTTGCCTTGAGAGCAGTAGTGAGACATTGTTAACAGTGTGAAAGGCAGCACATCTAACTGCATATTGTATCATAAGAAGAGAAAATTATAAAACGGGTATGAGGTGAAGTACCTGCTTAGAAAGCTGTAATTTTGACTGGTAATTAAACTCGAGTGTTTCATTTTCCCAGTCAGCTCATCAGTGACTCTAGAAAATAAATGATCTGAAAGTAAAATCCTTTGGGGAAACAATAGTAATTAATTACATTTCTCAAGGGGCAATATAGTCCCAAATCTTCTTTCTGGGTAACCTCTTGAGCAACAGACATCACAATGTACAGGTGGCAAAGTAGGGAGGATAAGAAAAAAATATAATTTAATTTGAATATTCATGAAGTCTCCAGCCTTGCTTGTAGTCTAGCATCATTTTCTTAAAAATCACAGAACCACCACGTTTCCTATAGTATGTCACAATCTGCCACATTTGTCCATACGAAAATAAGGAGACAGTATTACCCAGGATTTGTGGCGGTATTTTTTCTGGCATTCTTCCAAAAGTTAATTACATATACAGACAAATTAGTGATTAAAAGGACCTAGTAGGTCAGAAAATAATATCTCTTTGCAATGCAGGAATTTTCCCAAGAGATCCTATTATGTTTTTTCTCTATATTGAATTAAGACTTGAAGTGTTGGGAATTCCTCTTTTGTTCTGGATAATTAATCGATTCTACATTTCCTATTTTTTTTCTGTCTAATTTTTCTTCAGTTAATTTCCTTCAGTTACCTCAAGTTATTGTGTTTACTCCCTGTATGACTATCAATCCTTTCTTAGTTTTTGTTTAGCTACTCTGCACAAATTAAATTTTTAATCTATTCTTGTATGTCAATCCCTTCAGACCTCTTACATGTTTCCGTATTTTTCTCCATAATCCTTCTGTTCTGCATACTTCTTCTAGTTATCAATCTCCCACAGTGAGAGCTGAATTTAAAACCTCTGCTACAAAAACCCAGACATTTTATGGAGCAAGGTAAAGACATCTTCCAAAAAAAAAAAAGAACTAGCAGTATTGAAATTGTTGGAGTAAAATTCCAACCTGTTCTTTCCTCCAGTCTGCAGAAATGTTGTAAAACTCTGTCTTTAATGACAATCTTAAGTTGGTTTTGCTTGGTATTATATAGACCTTACAAGATGAACTCAAAATGAAACGGTACATGACAAGAAAGTTTAAAAGCAGACGACAGATGTTTCACAGCAGACATGGAAGATAAACAAGCATGCTGTCACAGCACCTTTCAGGACAAGCAGCAGAAGTAGCCACGCTAAGAATTAAGGATTTTCATCTTGGGCAAAGTTCCGCAATGACTTGGGTGGATTTGTTCTTGGTCGTGAGTGTGTTTCTTACTTGTGGCAGTATATATCTCCATCTAACTACAGCAAGTGGAGTACCACAGCTCCCCAGCTTTCCAGGAAAAGCCGGGTACAAATTTGTTGCTTAGGCAAGAGAATTACAGTACCATCCTTTTTCACAAGCCCACCACTTCATCCCAAAGTCACATTTTTGCTATTTTCAGTCAGGGGTTGCCAGCATGCAGAATGCTTTAGAATACACGATGCCATATAACAGTGTTTATTTTGTCCTGATCAAGTGCAAAACGAGGTTGAGGGTTGGAAGCAACATCTCTTACCACATTATCTGAACTGGCAGTGACACAAAAAAAGAAACGATAAAAGCATTTTCTACTTTATTAACAACATTTTATTCTTCCCTCACCATTGGAGGTGTTGTCAATGAGAATATATCAGGACAACATACCCCCAGTTACTCAGTCTTGTCATATCTTTGCCGTGTGATTTCTCCTCTATAGATCAAATAACTTACATCACTTGAAGATCTATCAATATTTTTGTGTAGGACTGTAATAAGTATCTATCAAAGAGAAATCTGCACTACCACTCTATATTTCCTTAAAAATTCTTGGCTTACTACAGACAAAAGTTTATCCAGTACTCTCACATCAAGAATAGCATGGTTTCAAATGTTTGTGTCCTGAAATGTAGAAATATTAACAGCATAATGAAAGAAAACAAGGTGATTTTAAGGCTTTTCCTAATCATTTGAGGTATATTCTTTTGCCTGAAATTACCTCTGAAAAGTTCAATCAATCAGAGAAAGAGAAGTTTTATATGACTTTTAATCAGACCATTTTTATAGTTAAAATTAGTCCTAGAACTTCATTCATACTTAAGTAGCCGAAGAAGTTATGAAATAGCTTGTAAGGAAAAGTCCCTTGGATTTCATACAGGTAATTGTCATACAATGACAAAAATGAAAAAACACAAAGTTTATCTGAAACTTGTTTGAGATCAGTGGCCTATGGATAGAACACAGCTGTTCAGAGACAGATTTCAGCACAGAGATCCTAAAGGTTTGGTGAGTCAGTGCACCAAGATGACACAGTTTATGTGGCTGTCAGTGACTGGAAATAATCATATTGACACATGGATTTAGAGTCGAAGTGTTCTCATCCTTGTGAGCTATCTGAAAAGGGAGGGTAATATAAGCAACAAGAGTCAAAAGCAAGAATACAACTGAGGTCTGACATAAATTAAAGAAAAGGAGACTAACTCTACAACTCAGGAATCAAGAGTGCGAGGGGAGAGATAAAGTGATGGTTACAGATATTATTCTAACCTGTCACAGTGAGACAAGGCTCAACTCAAGCACTTCACTCAGTAAGATGCCACCTAGCAGAACACCTCAGTATGTGTTTAACAGCATGTGTTTAAGAATACACATGGCCTACAGTGTTGTCCTTTCATGTCTCACATAATATTAAATTATATATACCTCAGGAATAAGGGTTTTCTTGTTAAGAGGAACCTCCCTTGACAAAAAAAAAGGTTCCTATGTGAAGAAATTATTACATTAGGCATGTAATTATTTTGAAATATTATGGAATAATACCACTCAAACAACAGAAAATGAACCGAATGATAATATTTTCTAATGTGACTTATCAAAACATCTAAGAAACAGAAGTTTTGAATGCAAAAACTGTTCTACAAATGTGTAGGTCCAAATCTTGTTGTTTGAGCCAAAAAGAACACTGACTCTCTGCAGATTTCACAGGGCAACTTTACCTAAACCTGAGGGTTCATCATGGCATCCAAACTTCAGTGGTGCCAGGGAGGTGCTCTGACATCAGTGAATAATATCCTCCTGTCTCTGTCTTGCAGAGCAAACAAAGCAGTCAGGCAAACTTCAGAAGGTTTCAGAATTTATGTTCTATTCCAAATGCTAGTCTTTTGGCAAAACCTGAAGAAAGAACATAAAACATTAACTTCAAGTCAGAGGTTGAGATACTGAAATGATAATGAGCAGATAAAAATTATTAAGTGGCATGTCTTTCTCAAAAGCCTTCAATTTTTGCTTTTCCTTTATTACATCCTAATGTCTGGGAGATGGTGGTAATTGTATAGCAGTCCGGACATGAATTCTTTAAAAAAACCTAATGTAACAATGATGAATTCTGACTTTGTCAATTCTTTTGCTACATAGGCTTTTAAGTTAAAGAATTTTTAAAAATCTTCACGATCTGATTCATCAGAAAAGAAAAATCTCCAGTGTGGAAGAAAAGGAGATTTTTATTTCAACATTTTAGCAAGAGTTTCCTTCAAATATCTTCATTTTAATTTTTATAGTTAGTTGTGGAACCCCAGGACATAGCCTAGTAAAAGATAATCACAACTATGTATCAATATTTCCTCTTAATCAAGTATTAGTAGTTTGGACATGAAAATTGACTGCTTCATTCACTCTGGATTTCAACTCACTTACAACTTTGTAATGACAAGTAAATTGTTAGAGTAATTCCTATTTTAAAATTGCCATATGTTCAAAATCCAGACTCATAGAATACATTCATGAGTACATATTTTCAGTGAATCTCAATTATATACCATGCTCATTTGAACCTTTTCTTAGCCTCTAGTGAAATATTAAAGACAGATCTTCACCTGACTTTGATGGTCTTGGCAAATAATTTATTTTCCAATTTTAGTCTCTTCATACTATTTAGTTATTGTAGTTAATTAGTAATATCAGATTAAAAAGTCAAATGAATTAGAGGACTTTCTTTGGCAAACACTGCAGTTTAGGGAGTTCAAGTTAACATGAGAGGAGGTAATTTTTTTCTGCCCGATTAAGAGAAAATACTTAGGTTCTCCTGTGATTCCTTTTCAGGTATCTAGACAGTGCCAGCAGAGAAAATTCACTTTGAATCTGGCACATGATTAAAGCTTTAGGTGTGGGAAACCGAAGTAAAGGCTTTTTTGTTTGGGTTTTCTAAGCCTAACTGGTATCACTGAAAATAAAAATAAACGGATACTGAAGTTTAGAGACTATTTTCATAGTTTTGTTTTTTTTATTTTTTTTTAAAAAAAAAGGATTATATTTGTGTTTGTTGAAGAGGAAAAATCCCAAGACTCATGCCTTAGCTGCACAAATGGGGTGAGAGGAGCAAATGTGTTTGGATCTCTATTTCTTAAAGACTGCATACTGAGCAGTCTGGGAATAAAACACTGCCAAAATGTAACAGTTTGATTATATTCATTTTTTACAGACTTAAATGGACATAATGAAGAATGAAGGCCAGAGTAAGATCACATATACATAACCAATTTTGTTTGCTAAAGTAGCGCTTTGCTCATGTAAATAGCGGCCATTTTCAGAGAAGAGAACAAAAATACCATTTCTGATATATATGGCTAAAGAAGCAGAATCAAATTTATCTGACCATATAAAATGATCCAAAACTGGCTGCAATTCATTTTGAGCCATACCACTTCCAAAGTCAATAGCACCAAACAAAAACTGTGGCTCATTTTGAATACTGTTTTAGCATAAATTAACATGAAAAAAATTGCAAGTTTTTTCCATGTTAGCAGAATTATAACACTGAATGTGAAAAATAAAAATCAGACATAAGAAAAAAATTATAAACCACAAAAGAAAATGGGAGATTTCCTCCTTCAAATTAGAGGATTTTTTTTGAAGGGAAATGAATATTAAATGGTTAAAATGTTTCTAAAAACATTTTGTTGGTCAGAAAAAGTGGAACAGAAAATCCTGTACAGTTCATCTTAAAACTCACTGTAGCTTTGATAAAGAATTCTTGCATTATTAGTTTGGCCTTTATTTTTACTGCTAAAATATCCTTAATTCTATTATGGATTACTCTTTCATTTTAATTCAATAATTTTTTCATACCTTTTGGTTATAAAATTAGCTTTCTATGCTGGACAAATATTTTTCAATATAGTATAATATTTTATTTTAAATTATCCATTCTTTTTATAAGTTACACCCTGTGATCTATTCTCTCTTCAACAGTTCAGTGGCCTGGGTGGTAGTGATATAGTCACATCCTCCAGCTCTTTCAGTTTGTTTTGGAATATCCTTAAGTTTTATGTGTTCCTAGCCCAAGGACTGCTTAGAATTCTGGGCACTGTTTGTCATTTATTGAGATTGTCTGTCTTGGGAAGCACTCACAAACAGCTCTGCATTCAGTAGAAGATGAAAGATTGAATAGCTCTTGCCCTAAAAATTTACAAAGAAGTTGGGCAATGACTGGGTTTACACATTACACAAAAAGATGCTGATAAATCTTCTTTTCTAATGCTTTCAGAAAGATTCATATCCAGAGTACTACACTAGTCTTGTATTCTTACCATTCATGCGAGTTCCTTGGTAATACTGCTAAAACATCTGGGTAGAATCTGTGGATGATCCCTAAGAAGGGCTGTTGAGGAGGAATTTGAAAGGAGAGGGGAGAGGCAGGGCATGTGCTGCATTAACACCTGTGTGAAAAAGTAGACAGAGAGTTGGACAAGCAAAGTCAAAAGATGACATTTGAGATGTAACTGGAAAAAAAGGCCAATCATTCAATGCACCCTACATATTAGAGTGGCACAAGGAATGGTGGCTTTCTCTCCTTCCTACTGTATGGTTTTGCAAATCTTTCTGCATGGTACATAGAAGAGGCTTGGGAAAGTCAGCACTTTTGGGATGCATGCACTGCTCTCTCATAGACAGGAAAAAGAGTCTTGATTTAGTACCTAAATAATGCAGCTAATGGCAGCATGGAAGGAGGATAAAAATGTGACCTTAACAGTTGCCATGACTTTTCAGCCCAGCAAGGACAGGGAAGTAACTCTAATTCGGTCACAATTACTGCTCCTCCTAGGCTGTTGACTCAGTCAAAAGGCTCAAACTACCTATTAAAATTAAATAGGCAGGGAAATACATGAGAAGAATAATGATGTATTGCTTAGTTTCGTCTGTTTTTCTTAGTTTTGAACATTAAATATATTGGAAATTACATATATTGAAATTTCTAATAAATTTTTAAAGGCAGTGGTGTTCGCAAATCACATACTGACAGAATAGGATTCTTTTTAATGACTTTCTCACTTCCCATAAAACAAACAATATTTAAAAAGCTGTTACTGCAATTTCCTCTCCATTTTTTACACTATTAACACACAGTAAATAAGACTCTTTTTTTGTTGCTGTTATTTATTGATTTATAACATACACTTCACAGACACAAATACACTTTTTTAATAGAACATCAGGAAAAGAGCACATAAAATCTAATACAACATAAAACATAACTGATAAATTGCAGAAATAGAATGACTGCAATAAGGCATCACTGTGGATTGAACCTGTGATGGGCTGAGACATCTGACAAATGTTAGATTCTGCACTCCAAAGAATCTTTCCAGACTGCTTTCCAAGTTTATATTGCTTAACACAGAAATTCAAATAGTCCAGCATACATAGTAAAGGCATCCTGTGAAATCAATAGAATTTAACCTCAGCAGCAGCTGTAAGATTTGTACTCTGGATATTGTAAAAAAACAAGTAAAAATTATTCAGGAAGGGCATACAGTTTATGAGTAGAAACAGCAATGCTAATTGAATTCTACAAAGAGACTATCATTGAAATGTGAAGAGCCTTTGCGTAAATTTATGGCCACATTATGCCTTCATTTTGCATCCCATTGTGTTCATCTGGCTCATAATTTGGTTCCACGAGCCAAATCCTCAGCTGCTATAAATTGGTGTCATTCCACCGAAGGCAGAGAAGCTACACTGATTTATAACAGCTGTGGACCAAGCTTGTTTATTCTTTCTATTTTTTTTTCAAATATTTAAATGAAGGAATAGTCAGAAGAGCTTCTACTGTCTAAAAACCAGCTGAATAAATGTAGTTTGAAATAGATCCAGTATGGCTGTAGCACTTACATTACTCAAGGAAAAATGCAAAACCAGAACTACAACTGAAAATCAGTTAATTGGCAATTGAGAGATCACCCTTACATTGGGTCACATACTTGTCTGCATTTCTGTGTTGTTTTTTGAAATGTGGAAGATTTTGAGTACCAATAAATTGTAATAGTCATATTAGAATGTGAATCACATGCATCATGAGGATAGTCTAACTTTGGGTAATTAATTTTGGCTTCTGAAATCACAGAGTTCCTATTTATTACATTAATTTTCCTTTTCTTTGTATCCCGTTTTACAGGAATTTAGTGAGTGGAAGCAACTTGAACTGAAAAATAGAAATGAATGTCAATATTATTTTTTTTTTCTATTTTTATCCTGTTAGGACCACTGTAGATATTTCTTTGATACTCAGAATTAAGAAAGATAAAGCTGTATGACAGAACATCGACAATTCTGAAGGGCTTTGACTGGAGATGTCTTGTACTTTCTGAAGTATAATGAAGTGGCATTCAGTTATTTGGAACATTCCAGAAACTATTTCAAATACTGAAGTACCAAGTACTGACTTGGTGGATGGCACTTTTTTATTTTTATTTTTTAAACCTTTTTTTTACTGCATTGCTGTTTATTGGAGTGAATTAATTCACCAGGAGAAATCAAGGACATAAGACTATGAAACACAGAGTACACCCAGTGGATCAGAAGATATATTGTTTGGATCAGGGCCTCCCCCTTTAAAAGTATGAAAAAGAATATAAATATGAGAGAAGTTTTGAAAAATGTGGAAAGTGTCCCTTTATGAAGGAAGAGTTTATTGCTTTTAAGTAGTTAATAATAATTCATTGTAAACTATTAATTGGTTAATACTGATCAACTAATGAGTAGTTAATACCTAGGTGAAGGTGATTGTTTCTAAATAATCATTAGTTGATACTGATAAGTGACTGAATAATGATTAATAATGATTATTATTGATGATAAAGCCCACTTGGAGTGTACCTTCAGTGAAACTATTTATCCTTTTCCAGAAACGTCTATCCATGTAGCATCTAAAGGATACTTCAAGGAAATAAGCCCTTTATTCTCTTTGAGAATGTCTAAGTGACTTGTTGAGTAAATGAATGGAACCCTTGGTTTGACTGCAATATCTATCTGATTATAAGGTCTCTATAATTCTTGTTGGAACTTTTTACTAACTCTAAGCAAACAGTACAGAACTGATTCTACTGTTCAGGCAATGTGCTTGTAATAATCTAAAATACTATTTTGTGTAGTGTGGAAAGGTTCATTAAGTTATGCATAAGGGAGTTTAATATAGCATGAAAATACAACTCTTAAAGTGTATGATAGATGGGACTTTAAAATGAAGTTTGTAGAAAAAAATTTTCTGAAAAAATCTATAGCCCAATTTATTCACTGAAAAATTCAGAGCTGGTGTAATAATGTATAACCTCAGATTTTTTTTTACTTCAACTGCTGTTATGCAAGGATAATATGCAGTTTGAGGAGGAAAAAAGAGTTATTTCAGGAATTTGAATCAGGTTCTTTTGGATAAGCCTATAATCCAGATGTAGTTGAGTTAATATACCTGGATTCCAAGAAAATATATTTATGCCAAGAGAGCCTTCAACAGCAGGTGATGAAGCTAAATTAGATCTATGAGCACTTTTAGTGGCATCAATTCTGGACCTGGTAAAACACTGTTTGCACTGAAACTTGAATTTTTGCTATTTCCCACTCTATGAGGTTCCAGAAAACCCATAGCTTCTGAATCTCTCAACTCCCATGTAAATCATTATTTGAACAGTGTTCAAGGGTGAATAGGGAGGTGCCAGCCTCTTGCACAGAACTAAATTTTATTCTTCTTATTCAATCACTGCTCTCAAGGGTATCACCTCATCAAGGATTTAAATGCTAACAACAGACGTTTTGCCACCTCCTGCTAAGAGAAACTTTATGACCAGTGAGAGGCTTTGGCTCATACTGGAGTCCTGCTAAGGGAATCTAAAGTTTAAATAATAAAGTTTAAATAATATGGCAACCAGGTTCAAGCATGTTTTCTCGTTATTCCATGGTTGTTGGCATCTCTAGCATAGCTGGGTGAAGTTTTGTCTTATTTCTTGTGTGGGGTCACTGAGGGACATGTTCATGTAAGGTAAGCAACATGATGCCAGATGCCAGCAAGCCCTAGTAGTGCGGGCTCCAACCAGTTGGGAAAGGTCTGTACTGGTGAGTCAGACACTGGATCTCTGTTCCCATGGCTAAGGGCAAACGCACACAGATGCTGATGGCTGAAACTCCAGAGTATTTTTCCTCATGCTATTAAAAATCACTTCATTGAACCGCACATACAGTACTATTCAGTGTATCTAGAGCGTGTTCACCAATTCCTATTCTGAAGATGTGACAATTCCTTGCTGTATGAAGTAGAAAGCTAAAGCAGGTTATAAAACTGTGATGGACGATTTAGGTGGCTGTATTCAGCTGTAAGCAATAAATGCTGAGCTTGGCAGAAACTACTAAAGGCGAAACTTCAGGTGATTTACTAGCAATTTAAAGCACATGAGATTTGTAATGCATGAGGCCCTCAGGCCCATCACTTCTCTTCAGTAATGGAAAACAATATTTTGGTGAAAAATGGCACGTTTAATTTCAACCTTGTGCTGTAAAATATAAAGGCAACCTAGTTTTCTTCACTTTACAGGGGGTAACTATTCAAACTGCAGGTAGATGTTAAAAAAATGGCAATATTAATATCCTTTGAGTGAGTTTGTTATGAAGAAAAAACAATATTTCAGGATAACTAAAAAAACCCTTGCAGTTTTAAAACTACTGGTATAAATTATTCAAAATTTGGTTTGAGTATGACAAACTTGTGTAAGATTAACTCCATAGTAAGCCAGTACAGCTACATTTTGATAGAAAAAAATGAAAATGTCATCTGTTTATACCCAAGTACGAATACAGCTAAGTAGTCCAAAAGTAAATCTTAATTTAATTATATAATTATTGAGACATCACATATTTGGTGTGACAGAGGTAAACACCATCCAGCTGGGGAATTATACTGAAGTTTTCCTGGTACATCAAACTTTCAGTAGAGTTACCATTTGCCGTGTGAAAAATACATCCATGATAGGTGAGTCCTGCAAGAAACCAGGTGGTAATCTAATGACTGCAAATCCCCCCCCTAGCTAGCAAAGACTGGTATCTGACTTCTCCTGTGGTATTAGTAGCTGAGCAACAGTTTACTGATAATACAAGATGGAGCTGAACAATTTGTTTTGGTTCACTTTTTGCACTCTGCCCAAAACATCTGGCTTCTTTCGCATCTTTGCTCTGAGCAATACATTGTCCTTCCCTCTGCTCCCATACCTTTATAGTGCAAGCTCTGCCCAGCATACATATCGTTGTGTACAGCTTTGCAGAAAGCATTATTTTAGTTACAAAACAGCTGTTGTAAACATTCCAAATTCCAAAGGTAATAAAAGCATCCCAAAATACTTCTTATGGATAGACGAATACATGAAAATTTTATCCATTCATCCATTTGCTAATGAATATTAAAGCCAACTAGTAGGCAATGAAGAAATAATACTTCTAATTTATTTTTTCTTTGAAGTTTTTAATGGAGTCTTTCTTTCCCTTACTAAAAACTTGAATCTCTTCAAACTTCTTTATCATAGTTAAACTCTCTCTGAGAAAGTTTCTAGCCAGAAAAGCAAGTTACTCAACAAACCACAAAACCTTAGAGCAGCAACATGAACCAGGAGGGAGGGAGTTAAAGCGATGAACTATGTGTTTATACTTTTATACTGAACCTGTTGAAACCATGGTAATACATCAATCATTTCTGTCCTACCAGTGTAACTCTTCCTAACTTGCTTAATAGAAAGCATTAAGATGAAAAGGAAGTAGTAAAAGCACTTTCTGTCAGATGCCAGTGTACATCTCCCCTTAAAATCTTGTATCTATACAAGGATCCATAACTGACTAGAAAGCAGTTTTCACATGCTACAATTATTTTTTCACAAAATTATTCAACTGGAATAAAAAAAAATAAAAATCACAGAAACTTTTAAGAACTAAAATCTCAAGATCAGTCAAAACTTTTCATGATAGCTCTTGATTTGATCCTCTTAATTTTTTTTTGCATTTTTTAAAACAAAATATCCATTTCTTTTTCCAGTAAAAGGTTTACCTTATTAACAGACTGTGCTAGACTTCATTATTTGGAGTAAATTAGGCATGGCAAACTGTTTAGATAACAACAACAAAAAAGAAAAGCAAATAAGTAGAGAGTGAAAGTGTTTTTAATGGCATAGCAGGTGGGGAAAAAAAAAGGATTTTTATAGATAAATCTGCTTTCAAAGCAGCTGATCTTACTAGTCAGGTTTTTATGGCAATAGGTGACAACATTTTAAGGACCGCTAGAGAGAAGGCTGTTGTAGAAATTAGATGAGATGCAGATCTTCAGATGTTAGGAGTGTTAGGATAGGGCGGCTGTCACAAATGCTGTGGAAGAAAATAACAAAACGTAGACATATTCTATATTCCTGGCATGAGAAAGAGCAAGACCTGGATCTGCTCACAATTGCTTTCCATCACACACAAGTAATTGCTATCAGTCAAAGGATGTATTACGCTTTCTTTTCCATTTAGTGGGTGCAGAAATCAAGTCGTATTTTCACACAATTCTTCCACTTCTGATTTCTCTGATTTAGAAATGTCTAAACATCAAAATATTTGAAGGTATTAAGATTTTTCCTCTTGACTTCTTTAATGTAATTTCCTCTTTTACTCTTCCCCTCATCTACCCTCCGTGGAGTCTCCTTTTTTTCATTTCCATGAGCAGTGTGTTTACAGTGCTTTAATTCAAAGAGATCAGATCCCAGGGTACTAGAGATCACTGCTCTTCCTAAATCACACTTCAAAGGAAGTCTAGGACTAGCTAAGGATTTGCAATTTATGTTCACTAATTGGAGTAGAGCACCTGATAAGGCAGAATATTAGATCTCATTTAGTCACAAATGATGAAACAGTGATGTCCAATGGCTCTTGTAATGTAAATTGATTTCAAATTATTATGGAGTCTCTCTTTAGTTGACCAGGATTGCATAGACTTCTATGTAAAACATTTATTGTGCTCTAAGTGTGTGTGTGAGATTCTTTTTTAAGTAGCATGGTTTTTAATGAAGACTATTGAAGCTGTGAGCACGCAGAATTTCTTTTGAATAAAATTCTTTTCCCACTAATAGATTTCTTTTTTATTTCTTTCCATACAATATTTGACCAAAGTAGTTAGTTACTGTCATTTCATACTCTAAAGCTTGCTGAAATGTGACAGTCATATTTTCCTTGCCTCTATATAGGCTGCTGTCTGTAGCTTTTCTTCCCATGCAAACTCTTTTATATGCTAAAAAAGACAACAGGCAGGGAGTCAAAATCTGCAGTGCCTACATAACAGAGACCAGTGGGTCTGAACCTGGAGTTCAGATGAAATTATTGCATGCATTAGCAATGGAATCATTTCTGCAGGTGTTTGGTCTCGGGAAGATTGTGGTAATTTCTTTCATAATATGTTGTCACAAAATTGTAAATCCGAAAATACAAGAGACTTCAGAAAGGAGAGTTTATCAATCTGCTTAATTCTTCAACTGGCAATATTGCAAGGAATGAAAATATATGCCATCCAGCCTGTCAGTCACAGTAAATACTGGGCAATAATGCAAGAACAATTAATATTTGTCCAGCTTGCCCTACTCTCCATTTCAGTTAGATTCTTATCAACAATCTCACAAAGACAATCAAACTTGTCTAGCTTGCTGAGTTTGAATCAGAAGCTCCGTTTAAATCTCTCTAAACAGTTAGTAAGATTTCTGAGACTTGTATATGTACAAACAAGTCAATTTTGTTAAGAATAATTGATTACAACAGCTTGTGACTCAATAATGGTTTGGTGGTGGCTGGGAATACGACACTGTTTGCAAAAATACATCGAAAGTCAAGCACTCAAGCACAGAAAGGAGTGATACACAGGTAAGAAATACGTAGTTTAGGTTAAAGTATAGAGAGATACTAGTAATTGGGCATTGGTACCAGGATCCTTGCGAGGGAATTATGATCCTTGCTGACAGGAGGAGTTCGCTACACCTGTTCCAGTTGTCCCATCCTCCACTTCACATAGCAAGATGCCTTGTTCTGCAGTGTGCAGCAATGTGCTGCATCTCCACTGACTTTGCTTTTCAAAGCCTTTTGCTTTCAAAGCCCATGGGGGGAGGGGGAGGGCAGGAAGGGGGCAGAAGAGCACCCAGTCCCATTTCTCCCCACATTCAGCTTCATTCTCACATATATCAATTTCAAACTTCCTATCATAACAATATAAAACCAACTTCATGCACAGATTGTGGTCATGAAGGAATCAACTTTTTTGTTTTAACAGAACAACAGCAAAGGTAGTAACTTCCAAACAACAGAAGATTTTCAGATCTACTTGCCTGAAATCCCCTTTTTATGGGGTGCTTATCACCTTCTGCTCTGAATTTTATCAATGACGATATTCCTCAAGCCTAATGTTGTCTGTTTTCTGGAATGGTATCACATTTGAATAGTATTTTAACAGTCATACCTTTCAGGACACAATGGAATGATAGAGGAGGGTTAAATGGTTTTTATAACATTTTTGTCAGTCATTTTAAATGGTTCACACAGTAATGAAGCACATATTAACTACAAACATGTTAATAAAATTAAGATTTAGCATTTAGTCACTGAAAACCACTGTACAAATTAAAAATCTCAGAGTAACTTACATGTGAACAATGTCCTCTCAGCATCTACAATTACAATTTGAAACCAAGAGGTAGCATGTAAACACAGCTGAGCCTATTGTTTTTAAGTTCATGTCATTGGGATCTTTAAAATAGAAGCCTTACTGCGTTACATGATGTATGTTATTTTTCGATAATTATTATCCATTTTCACCAGAAAAATTGGTTATCTTCGTAGCACCTGAGAGTCAGAAAAAGTCAGCAATATGTTTGGTTTAGCAAACTATCTCTTTGTTTATGTCATTATGTGAGAGTTTTTATTTGTCCTTGGTTAGTTCTGCAGTTATGCTGATAACTTCTTTGTAATCTTATTTTGTGGTGCAAAATTTTCTGATGCATCACAGGGCCAAAATCCCAGTGTTGCCCTCCAAGTGCCTGGGATAGTTCTTCAACTCAGCTTCTGTAATATGCACCCAAAATAGTCCGAACTAAAAACAATTCCTAAGCAAAACTTTATTAGAAATATCTTTATATCCAACTCATGTAGTATGGATGCATAGGGCATAAGCAGATAGAATGATCCATATGGAAAGAATTAGCCATTCATGCCAGTTAATACACTGTTTGAGAATGTTAAATCTGAATGGCAGAAAATAATTTTTTATTTGGAATGCAAGTTAAACCCCAAATACAAAACATTGTCTCAATGGTTCATGAAATTTTAACATTTTCTTTCTATTCTTGTGGCATACACTCATAATTGTCCTGGGTTTACGTTAAAAGAGAAGTGCTAAAACAAAGGTCAAAATTACCTGAACTTGAGATGTTGAAACCTCTGTAATCTGCATAGAAAACATTCTATGATGGCATAGTTTGTTCCAGGCCTAAGGATTCATAGTCCATTTCGGTTTTGATATATCACCAAAAATATTTCGTCACATATTTTTTCGTGTTGTGCATAGCAACAGATAAACTTCTCTCAGCTAAAATACAGCAAAATTTGTTCTTGTTCTGGAGATATGTTGCACAGACAAAATCAGGACCTATATCTCTTTCCATATGGTCTTCCCAAGTTCTTTGGATCAGTCTGTTGTTTGTAGAATATCAAGCAGTAAAGTAAAATCTGTACAGGCTCCTCCATGATTTCCTATGTTCTGTGTAATTTAATGTCCACATGCTGGTCTTCATCCCAGCAGGATGACAGTGATCACATAAACATATAATTTGTTATGAATAACTCACATGACATATTTAAAGGAAATTTGAATGCACAGAAGATAGTTTAGCTAAAATAATCTTTGCTTTGCAGATTTATCAATGAGTGTCAGATTGGGGTCTTTCCAGTAAATGTATTCTGAGCAAGACTAAGTCATATACCACTTCCATTCTGTCACATCTGGAGATATAAAAGCTGGCAGGAAAAAATCCTACATAGGTTTTCATTTAAGTTCTGCATGTTTTCTATATATTTCTGTGCAATTCTAAGGCACTTGAAAGCACAAAGAATGTTATGTTAGGTTTTGTTTACATATCTCATCCTTTGACAGAACTCAAATATTTAGGGACACAATACCTTTCCTTTCCCTCATGGTCTACTGAATATCATTTGCCTGAAAGGCTAGGATAATGTGAAAGGACAATTTAGATACAGGAGATTAATGCTTTAAAAAAAGCGATTCTCACATTAATGAGCACAGTTTAAACTTTGTGATTTGAATCTGACAAAGGTCAATACTTGGATAAGAAATAAGAGTGTGACTTTTAGAATTGAAATTAAATATTTTTTTTAGGAATATTTGGTGCAACAATGATGCCAGTCAGTATTTCATTTTAGAGTAGCCAACTCTTTCATTCAGCACGAAACAATAAGTTGCATTTCCTGCCAGTTTACTAATCCCCTTTGAAAAATCTTTCCTTTATTAGGGTAGATAATTTCTCAAAATAAAACAAATTATAATACTGAAAAAGTTTATTTGAAACTGTCAAAAGAACCTTATTGATAAATTTGACCTTATTGCTGAGACCTTATTGCTCTCAACAACTACCTGAAAGGAAGTTGTGGAGAGGAGGGAGCTGGCCTCTTCTCCCAAGTGACTGAGGACGGGACAAGGGGGAATGGTCTCAAGCTCTGCCAGGGGAGGTTCAGGCTGGACATCAGGGAAAAAAATTTCATGGAAAGGGTCATTGGGCACTGGAAAAGGCTGCCCAGGGTGGTGGTGGAGTCACTTTCCCTAGAGGTGTTTAAAGGACGGGTGGATGAGGTGCTGAGGGGCATGGTTTAAGGATTGTTAGGAATGGTTGGACTTGATGATCCAGTGGGTCCTTTCCAACCTAGCGATTCTATGATTCTATGACCTTTCTCTAGTCTGTCAGCCAAAGCTCATTTGAATTCATAAATAATTTTGCACCTTTTTCCTTTTTTTCCCTAAAACTAGAGATTCACTGAAAAAGCATTTCATTGGCCAAGGTAAAGAGAACTGTATAAAAGCTTTGTGCATATCTGAGGAAGGAGGCACAGTTACAGTCTATATATGATCTTTTATTGGGAATTTTGTTCTTTGCAGTCTTCTGAGAAACTGGAACATTCGCAATTCTGGATGAGAGCTAATGCACCCTGCTTAGCATCTGGACAGACCTTGCCTCTCTCTGTTTGCAAATGAGCCTGTTGCCTTACGTTGCATGACTAGTAGGTATTTCTTCCTTCCACCAGCTCTAGTCTCTCCCATGTGTAGAGAAGTTCCCTTCTCTACCAACAGAATTACAAATTTCATCTTAGTTTTATCACCATCGTTGAATACTTCCAGGCAATTTCTATACATGAACCTTTTAATTCATTTAAGATGCCTTTCTTAGGAGAATAAGAATTAGTTAGGAAGCATCACTAAATAGGTCAAGTCCCAGGATGTTATAGTCTCTGGATAGTCCTTCTTTTTATGCATAAAAAACAAAGGATTTTCTTACTGCATCTTTAATGTGTAGAAACATTATGTTCTCTGCAAATTCAGAAGAGGATGAAAGCATTAATATTTAAACTGAATTATTACCCATATACTCTCAAGGAGACACAGCTTGAATCCAAGGAAACCTCAGATATTTCTGGCAAAGCTGGCAATGCAACCATTACCATAGTTGCATTATCAGGGAGCTGAGAAGAGAATAAGTATTTACTTCCTGAGGGCAAACATGCCTTCCTACATACTCCCAAAGGGAATATATTTCAATCTACCAATAAAGAGGATACATTCTAGAGAATTTTAAAGCATTATAGTGAAGAAAAAACTAATATAGT
Source organism: Cuculus canorus (assembly GCF_017976375.1). NCBI lineage: Eukaryota > Metazoa > Chordata > Aves > Cuculiformes > Cuculidae > Cuculus > Cuculus canorus. The sequence continues at coordinate 85,556,579 of NC_071401.1, forward strand.
ATTTAATCCCAAAGCATTTATCTTGGCTTCTGTCCAAATCTCTCACATAATTATGCAACTTTCTTGCTGGTCTTTTGGCTAAACTCCAGTCAAACATCAGTTTCATATAGTATGAAAACTATGTCTTGCACTAAGGATGTGGACTCAGTGGTCTGAAAGGTCTCTGCTACAGCCACCGTGTTTCCATGACTACCTTTTGTATTAACAGTAAGTGTTCATCCTCTGACACTGGAAATAAAATCCTTTCTTGTAAGGTGTGGGGTGATTTTGCTTTTCTTTCCTCACAATTAGTCGCTTTCTCCAGCTGACTAAGATTTAACCGTTCATCTTGGCTTTCAAAGGAGCTACTCTGATATTCCTCTTCCCAGTTCACCACAGTCTTTTTTTCTCTGTGATCATCACAAACACATTTAGGGGCAGAAAGCAGGCAGCATTCAACAGGGCTTTCCTTGATCACGTGAGACAGAAATACAAGCAACACATAGGCAACCGTTGTGAGGAGTGAAAATTGTTCAGTGGCTCGTGTATGAAAGATCGACTAAACACCTTTTTTTTAGTTCACATAAGCACCCAAATTCAACATGCCTGCTGTTGGTTGACTCATAATAAAGGACTCCAAGATGATAAACTTTTGCATGGAAGGAGTAACATGGACTATTCTCATGCATTTATCTCAAAGCAATAAGAGACTTAAACAGTTTTATATTTCATTACACTACTACAGCTGTTGAGCTGGGCAGTGGTAACGATGAAGATTATTTTGCCAGCCGTCAACAGATGGCATTTTACTGTGCAAAATGCTGTGGTGCTGTGAAGACAGTGGGTGAAATCCCCAACCAAGACAGAAGTTTTGTTGTTAGCCTATGTTGTACTTCAGCAACTGGTTTCTCATCATGCTAGCAATCATAGAAATGTATTAATTATGTTCTACTGGGCAGAAAACATAAAGCCAGTCTCTTGAATCAGAAACATTCTTATGCTATTTAAAAGCACTGTAGAAAATCTTCAGTTGGTGAATACAAAGGCAGTACAGAAATACAAAATGCTGCATGTAAAATACAGAAGGGAAATGAACCCTTTTATGAAAAGAAACAAGACAAAGTTTATTTAACTTGGAGTCTAGATTTTTCCCAATGGATTACAGAAATAGGAAAACCAGGGAAAAATAGGATCCCCCACCATGCTCATTGAAGTAAGTGATCTTGGGAGATCCTTTCCAATCTATTCTGTATTTTTATGATTCTATGAATTAATATATGGAGCACACATTGGCTATATTGCAGCAACGCGAGAATGATTAATTAGATTAATTAGAACACTTATTCAAGTGTTCTAAATTCATGATGAATGTTTCAATTTCTTCACATCTGCATCTTCTAGCAAATATTGTCTCTAACCAGGAAAAGGCCACCAGATTACATTGTTAAGGTCTGAATTCATCCCTATTATGATACCACTCACAACAGTAATTGTGCTTTCAAGGTGTATTTTGGAAGACTTACAAACATATTGAATGAAGAAACTTGGAATCTGTTGAAATAATAGTACCTGGATCATTAAACAGCATATGGACACCCATGTAAGAACATATACATATTTCTGTATCATATGCAGCTAGATTTTTCATCTTGATTGTAGATTAATGATATGGAGTATTAATATTAGATGGAGTAGTTACCACCGTACTTCTTTCTTCCACATATAATTCCTTCTGTAACATAGTGACCTAAATTACAAAATGTTTTCCTTGATTTTCATCTTGGCTCTTTTGCCTTTTTCATTTACCTGTGCCTTTTTCGAGTACAAAAGCATCCAGAAAGCACTATGTTTTCTACAAGTCAATATTGGAGAGAAAAAGAAGTAAAAAGTTATCTGGGATGTTGTAGCGGATACTGCAATCATATTCCTACTAGAAGCAGGAAGACTTCTAGAAAAGGAATGAAATGTTATGTGCTTGATGAGCATAAGAGAAATAATTCTCTTCTGCTGTGAAGCTCATGATCCAATACCTGCAGAGTATAAACAGTTGTGTACATTCAATTATGTACAGGCTATGAGTCATCTTGTAGCTTAACAGTGTTAAGCAGTTTCTTCATTGCAGAAACGTAGTCTAGACCTGAGTGATAACAAGGGTGGTTTCACTAGCAATCTATTTAGAGACCTTTGCAGTGTCTAAACATTCAACATTTATTTATTCTTTTCCTAATAAGCTTTAAGTAATATCGCCTTACTGAATTATACTTGACCTCCTTTATATAAATGTATTAATAAATCTTTCCTTTTCTTCACACTTCTTTACATAGCCTGCCAAAAAAAAGTAACCTCCTTGAGGAACAGATGAAGAAACAATGAATGGTAAATGAACAATCACAAATATAACTAGCAATAGTTGTTATCACAGTGATAATTACTGACCTCCACCAGAAGGAAGATCCATTGCAATTTTAAAGTGTTTTGTACAGAAGGAAGAATAATTATAGATCTAGAGTATGTAACACATCCTACCGTTAAATCACTGATGTGCTTCATAATGAGTAAGCTGTGGTACAGAAGCAGTACAGATGTTCTAATACAGCTTTTTACAGCTATATTGCTGTCAGGACTCTAGCTGTTATCATTTTACTATGTAATGTACTCAAGCCAACTCATTCATTCAGCTGGTGCTGGTGAGTCTTAATTGTGGAATCTCACTGACTTGCTGCCCTTGCAGTTTAATTAAACAAAACAAAGCATAGGAGGACAAATCTCCATGACCCCTGATGGCAGGTAAATTAGAAGCGAAAAAAATCAATAAGAATACCAAAGTCATACACAAGACAAGTAGCAGAAGTGGAACTGCATTTAAATGTCAAGGTCAGAAATTTTTGGTAAAAGACAGTCTCACCCAAAACAAATGGGCTTCTCAACATTTTGAGAAATGAAACATCTTTGATTTGTGGCTGATCACTGGAGATTCCCAAACTTACATTCCTTTGGTCTTGGATATCAACAGTCAGGTGTGGCCTTTCACATGCAATGCAGTGAAGCTGAAAGGCTGAGTTTTCTGTAGGCTACATTCATCACCTAAGAAGCAGCTTTGTGCACCATAACTGGTATGCATCCCTGCTCCGGTGATGGTTGACATAAGAGGCACTGTAGGAGCTACAGCTTCAAGCTTGAGCTGAGCTTCCAAAATCCATTTTTCTAGGCATAAAGCTGTGGAAGAACATCAAGATCATTAGTTTGAAGTTCTCTAGCAGTAAAGCCTTGGGATCCCTAGCCTCAACTAAGTTATTCTCCTTAAAAGAGAGTTTTAAAACTCTCAGAACATAGGTTGTCCAAGATCAGAGCCTGTAAATCCTCATCCTAGCATCCTGGCTTAACAAGCCAGTTTTGCTCTTGGATCTATCCTGGGCTAACAGCTCTGAGGTGTTAGTCTGTTCAAATTAAATGAACTAATAGAAATACAATAAAATAAAATAAAAATAAAATAAAAGTTCAAGTAAAGAAAATAACAAGTCTTTTTACTCAGAAATCCTCTTTCCTGAAAACCTCTGCCCTTTCATCCTACTGTTTGAACTACAGAAACTTAATTCTACTAAACCCAGCATGTCCAGCCTATGAATCAGTCTGTTACGGTCAATTCATAAATATAACTGTAAAAATTCTGTGGGAGATATGGTTTTGTTCCTGTCTAACCAATAAGCAACAATTTGCCTGGGTAATTTAAATAATCAATTGGAACTTTTCATGTTCCCACTTAGTGAAAGGGTGAGCTAGGAGCTCTGCATTTTTTTGTCTTTTTTAATGAAAATCTGAGGGGTTGGAGCTTTTTACATGAACAACAGCTCATCTGCAATATCTCCCATGTCACCAACATAAATTTTTATTCATGAGTGACATTTGAGTAACTAATATCTTTTTAATAGAAATATCTCTAAAATGAATATAAAAAGCAGAATTTTTTTTCTTCGAAGTCTTCATTTATGCAGAGAATGTCATGTCAACCTTTTTCTTCTGCCTTTTCAACAAATGCTCTTTTCAAACTACATTTCTGTTTCATTTTAATACGTAACACATGCCAATCATATTAGGAATGATTCATTTTATTTAGGATGGCAAACTGCTTCTCTTAGCTAATTCTTAATCATGATGCCACTCTTAAACCTACAGGAGAAGAATCTCTTTCATGGATGAAGGAAAGTAGCTGCTGTCAAACATTTCTTCAATACCTCTTTTACAGTGTTTTGTTTTGTTTTGTTGGGGGTTTTCCTTCCTGATCACTCCTCAAACAATGTAATCTTTTAATATTTGAAGATCTTTTATGTTAGGGTCTTGGTAGATTCCAGCCTTCACTACTTTAGTTATGAAGACAGAGGTGTAAGATGCATCTCCATGTTAACAGGGTTCAGGCTGTCATCTCATCTGTGTGCTGGAGGTCTAGTCCTGGAGTTGTCTGCAGGCAGGGAGATGCTGGCAATTGCAGGACATCTGTCAGGATGGAGAGAAGAGGATGAGGTGAGAAAGGGTGACTAGAAGAACATGAGGCAACAGGGTGTTGTGGGCTTTTGTTTTGAGGAGGAAAAACAATATCTCCATTCCAGCTATAGGTTTGATAGGCTCTTACAGATTAGTCTTTTACTGAAATCTGCTTTTCAGCTACTGTAGTATCACTGGGCAGGTGCCAGCAGGCCATGTCTAAGAGGGTATCTTTTCATTACTGTCGCCCAGCCTTGCATTTGAGGAGGTCACGTCTTAATCTCGACAGCATCAGTCTTTTCCCACTTCCCAACTACTCCTTCCACACAATACTGATCTAAACATTAAAAATGGAAACAGCTTCTACAAGAGATCCTTACTGTAGTACAAAGGGGTACAATTCAGCAGGACATTTTAAAAAATTACTGCTGCTGCCACTGAGTTAGGTTTTCTCACTCTCATTGGGACTGGTTTCCATTTTAGAGACTGACTTAGAGGAAACAGAATAGTTTCAGGACTAGCCACTCCATGCCATCCTATTACCTGCCTCGAACACCAAGGAAACTGCCTGCCATCAAAGTCCTGAAAAAAATCTTCACTCATCTTCAAATGATCACCTGGACTAGCAACAATTTTGCCATTTCCCATTTGCCTTTTATTATTTTCTGGATTTTTCATATGTCTTGAATTCTGTTGTTATTTAACACTTCAACTTTTTCATCACACTCTAAAAAGTGTTTTAGCAGAGCAATTTATTTAAAGTAAAGTTTAATATACCTGTTATCAAAAATTGAATGCATTAAAAAAAAAACAAACAAAACTTTAGACATAACTATCTCTGATTATCCTGCAACTTGGATAAAATAAAAGCAAGTTGTGGACAAACAGTCAACTGGATAAGCTCAACTAGGTCCTTTTTATCATAACAATAAGTTTCCCTCTTTTAACTTCTCAAACAAATGTACATACTTTTATTAAAAAGCATATTGCTGAAATTCTATAAGAAGGCTATTTTTTCTTGTCTCCTAGTGATAATGAAGGTGATTACTGGTACTATTTTATTTGTGCATCCTGTAAGAACAGACAGATTAATTTCCTACAATGGAGACAGCCATATGATCTTGCTTCTTATTAGTAGCATTGCTGGAGTTTAAATTTTGTCAAGATTTTAATAATAAAATTGGGGCTGTTTTCAGGAACTTTGACTCCTAAATCTAGATTTTGTCCTCCTCCTCTTGAATATTGCTAGTTACAGGATGCTGGGATAGTGGACCTTTGCTTAGATTCAGTCTGGGTGGCTGTGTTACTCTTCCTCACTTTTTGTGTTTGAAGATTAGGTTTCTCAAATTAACATTAAAAAATATTTCTTTTTGTGAAAGAAGGAGCATTTTCAAAGTAAGAATTTTCATTCCCCACTGATCTAATTTCTGATAATCCATGTGACTTCACTTAAGGTACAGTAGTTTTAAACTTCTCTGAGGGTGTACTCTGTATGTTTAGGAAACTGGATAGATATGCAATTGTGCAATACGTAATGCCTAAGGCCATTTATTTTAGGCTGTTGTATACATGATATTCATTTTCATATGTGTGTCATTATAAGACATTTTTAAAAAGATGCCATTTAGATGCCAACAGACTGGTTGTAAACACTGTAATAAGCACTTTCTACAAATCCATCATTGTTTTAGTACCCAGTAGATTGTATCAGCAGTTGAAAATAACTACATCATTAAAAATCAAAGCATATAGATGCAACAGTATTCTTTAAACCTGACAATGGGCTAGATAGTGTTAGAATTAACACAGCCGCTTCTTTTCCCCAGACTTTGATTAAAACTGTAGCTGCAAGTCACAAGTGAAAAGAGGTTTTGCAAACTTACAGTGGTCCCTTACGTACAGGTGTCTACATTAAAAAGCCATCATGTATCTTGGAATGACTGGCAGCCCCAACTCTGGAGTGGCAAAGGATTGCGTCAACAGTGGAGCTGCTGCTCAGGGTGGCACCCCACACCTCTGCAAAGGGCTGCACTGTCAGAGACACCAGTCTGCCACCTTCCTCCTTGCACAGTTTGTATCATAAATGTTGCATAATGAAAATTTCTCTCTGTTCCTGTAACTAGCAGCTGTCATACCTTATATTTCTTTTGTCACTCAACTATGCTTTTAATCCTTGCTTTGAGACCTGTGAAAACTGTTAAAAAACACAACAACATTGTAGACAACGTTCTGCGCTCCTGGGGCTTGAATGGAGCAAGGTGAAATTTTCCTTCACTTTTCTCTGCTTTTAAGAAATGTCACAGCTCCTGTGCCTCTCAGAGCACTTAGAATATCAAAACAAAAAATACAGTATTGGTGGGTGTGCAGCAGGAGGAGGGTAGGTTATGTAAAATGGTCAGAAAATTCACAATTACAGTAGTAATGAGGATTTATGTCCTGCTCCCTGACCTCAAGTATCTGGGTTCAGAAAAAGAACATGTAAATCTCTCAAGACTTTTACTGGCAGGACCCTGTACAGTATAACTGTGGAAATTACAACTAAAAGAGGATGAAGGTGGACTACAGAAATGAGGCCTACATGGCTGCTGAAAGAAGATAAATCATTTAAGCCTTACTGTGGTCCAGATTTTTCAGTACTCAAAAGCACTTCCTCTTGACAAACAGGAGCAAGAAACCAAAATAACTTGATGATTAATTGTTCTTGAGAAGGAAGTTATTTTGGAAGGATCACGTTTTATGATGCCCAGAAAGGTAACCTATTTCACACACAGATAGACTTAACAGGCTCTGTTTCTTCCCAGCTTCCAGCCCAGCCGGGTCATTTTCCTATTAAAGAGTGATAACCACCTTAAAGACAGCCCTCAAGCAGGTGTATATTTAGGAGCATAAGAACACCGCTCCCACCATTGTCCTTGTGGTGCAAGAACAGCTACTGTCTTCACCCATTCCAAAATTCTGAGAGAAGGCGGGTTTCTGGGACTGGGTCTTTTCCAATTGACATTTTCCAACACATGGTGTGATCTGACAGAACAGGTTAGTTCATAAAAATGTTAGAACTCCTAATGTTTCCAGTGTGTGCTGCAAAGTTCCCCAGAGGATGATATTCTTTATTATCTGTAGTTTTGATTCCCTTAAAATCCGTTTAGCAGGTGTAGGTGAAGCTGTGCCTTCCATTTTCCAAAATCTCTGCTTTTATAAAACATCTTCCATACGCAGACCATCTCTACAGTATTTTTCAGAATACTTTCTTAACTGAATAATTTCCTGCAACATATTAAGACAACTTATTATTTAAAATATCTTTGAGACTTCAAAGCTGAGAATTTGCTATGTACACTCAAATTAACTAATGATCACGCAAACGTTACAATCCTTCTTTCCTAACCAGTTGAAAACCAGGCATTATGAGACGTTATGGTAAAACACAGTTTATAACGTTGTTCATTTAGTCCTATATCTGAATAAATCATCTGGCTGAACAGTCAGGGCCTGAAATATCCACAAGAGGTTGAATAGCTGATAATTTCTGTATAAACTGACTTGCCAAATCTGCTCCTTAAGATTATTGATACTTTCATTTAAGTGTGATCTGACATAGTAAGTTTTTGCTATAGCTCCCCAGAGTTAACTTGTTTTGGGGAAAAAAAAATGTTTTATTTATCATTATATAGAATCCAGGACATACCCTGCAATTCTCTTGTACAGAAAGCATTGTGCAGGCACGTGAGAGGGAGACTGGGAGAAGGTAATGGGGCCGCAGCTGGTTGCCATGATTTATGTGCAGTGTTTTTTGACATGGACTAGCACCCACAAGATATCAAAGCAAATCTATTATATTCTGCTCAGAAAGAACAAGCAAACAGGATTTCTAACAAAACATCCACAGCAAAAGATTTAAAAGTTTTAGTCTGTTGAGTCAACACTTGTCACCTTAAAAAAAAAAATCAACAACAAAAGTCAATTATTTCCATAGCTTACACAGGTAAAAGAAAGCAAAGTGAAAAAGGAGTTGTGCTATTGCAAGTGTGCTATATTAGAAAATTATTGTCATTGTAGACATGGGTGAGCTGGATTAATTTCAAGTAGTTCCTTAGTAAAACAAAAGTCTAGCAACAGCTGAGATATGAGGAGCCACCTAAGTCCCACTTTCAGTCTGCTGCTGCTTTACCTCTGGGTTTTGTATGGGAATGAAGAAAACGTTTTGAGAGATGTAATGGCTTGAAACTCTCTGCCTTAGACGTCAGAGACTCCAGTTCTGGAATTTCTTGGGGCCTAGTGTCACCTACAGAACTCCAGGAGTTTACCATTCTTAATATCGTAGAATCAGAGAATGGTTTGGGCTGGAAGAGACCTTAAAGCCCGTCCAGTTCCAACTCCTCTGCCATGGGCTGGAACACCTTCTGCTAGATTAGGTTGCTCAAAGCCTCATCCAGCCTGGCTTTGAACACCCTCAGGGATATATCTTATCATTAAATATTCTTCACCAGAGACACATACATTGAATTATTTTCTTCTTTCTTTTTTTTTCTTTATTTTCTTTTTTGCTTAATCTAAGCTGTCTGAAATGTGATGAGATATACAGGAAACCCCTCCTGTTTTTCTTAGTGTTTCCCAAAATATGACCCAGAGTAGGACTTCACAAAGCTAAATCTGCAAGATGCCATTTTAGTTGTCAGAGACTGCTGAGGGGCAGTGGGATCCCTGGACTTGTGACCTAGCTACCTCACTTTTGTGACAGAGACAGACCATAAGAAGTATGGTCTCCCATATGGGATTTCTCACAGAAGTCCTTATGGGACTTCTTTATGCAAAGAGAACTTCAAGTTGCTAGCTAAACCTGTTTTCTTACCACGTAGCACCATTAAAGCACAAAAGCCACAGCACCGTATTCAAAGTCAGTATGGTCACAAACTAATCCAAAAACAAGACACCAAACAATATTAAGCTATGCATGATGCAGACAGCTTTAAAGGTCCCAAGTAGTAGGTCTATAAGAGCTAAAAAACATGTGAAGTTAGATATTTAGAGCCACCTCTCCTTTTTTTAAATTATTTTTTATATTAGAGATATTTTGTTAACAAGAATATTTTCTGGTGACATCTAAAAACAGCTAAGCTTCTAAACCAGAAATTAGCATTTGATCTGACAGAAAGGGCACAAAAAAAAAAGTGCTTGAGAAATGTATTCATCTAAAAAGCCCTTGAGAAAATATGAACTTCTGGAGTAAAAGTGAAGTAAATCTTGTAGTGCAGTGACTTTCAATTGTCAATTGCAACGACTTTCCTTTTCTTTAGCAAGTCTTGCTTTATGATTGTGATACTCATCTCCCACCTCAGCCTCTAATTCTGAAGAAGTGGGAATGCAAAATACTTGCTGAACCACTGATTTATTAGCCTTAAATTACCATCTATCGAGAGGAGAGGCTTACTGTTAGGAAAATCCCTTGCCCAGGGAAGTGAACACCCCGTCCCTGGAGGTGTTCAAGGCCAGGTTGGATGGGGCTTTGAGGAGCCTGATCTAGTGGGAGGTATCCCTGCCCACGGCAGGAGGTTTGGAACTAGACGATCTTTGAGGTCCCTTCCAACGCAAACTATTCTATGATTCAAGATCATTGTTTCAGGGGTTTCGTTACATCTTGTGAAATGAAAGGTAGTTTGACAATATACATACCTGAGAGAAGTTCTGTGCACTTTGAGCCAAAAGTGCCATACATCACTTCTTTTTCTGCAGTTTGCTGTAGTGGTTGCTGTCTTTGTTGATTCTGCCTCTTACATTTATGCTGCTAAAGAGCCCATTCAAAGCAGAAAGTGTTGGAGTTCCTTTTCCTTCACATTCCACAGAAAATTTTTGATACTCTTAGGTTGATCTTAGATCTTACCATGCGTGTTTCACTGTAGCATCTTATTAAGTGTTGCAGACACAAATATCTAAGGGCAGGGAATGCGTGAGCAGCAACATACAGATGCCTCCATTAAGCGCCCTGCTGTCGAACTGTAGTTCAGCAGCTGGAAGCCTTGAAGGGTAGAGGACTTTTCATATGGCAATGGATGACTGAGTGGTGCAAATTAGTTTAGCTTTACGGTGAATGAGGGCTAGTATCTAATTAAAAAAAAAAAAAAAACAAACAAAAACCAAAAAACCCCAAAAAACCAAACAGAGAACCCGAATGTACAAGAATTAGGCTTTTTTTTTCTAATTTAGAAAAAAAAAATCAGAAATTCAAGGAAGTGATTATTCTAACCTCTCCAATAAACAGTGATATCTACAAATTCAGTGAAAGTTCAAAAGTTTCAGTCTTTCTATGATCTTGTGGCGAACCTCTGCTGATGGGTTTTTTTTTAATGGAGGAATGGTTGTGTGTACTCTAAGTTTACTCATTTATGGCTTGAACAACTTATTCAATAAGTAATTCAGAGTCCAATGCGATCAACAAACCCCTCTACAACATAACGAAATAGGGACAGGTCTACTAATGAAGAGATACAGCTGTGTAATCACATTCAGTCACTTTGTATGATGCTTGCATGATACTATTCAGTGGAATGACATTACCCAGCCCATTCAAATCTACATTCACTAAATTCAAAGTAGAAGGAATTTGTACATTGTGTATTCACAATTGTATAGGTACAAAATCTGATGATTTGCCAAAGGCTTCGCAAGAAAGAACTCGGTGATGAGACTGGAATTTAATAGTTCTCATCTGGCAGTTATATTTCAGAAAACAGCTCTTTGGGTTTTTTTTCCAATTTTACCTAACCTGCTATATCAAACATTCAGGAAGAGAGTAACAATCTAGTTAGAGTACAAGATATCAAGCTTTGGAATTATGTGTGTGAACTGCACATAGCGGTAGGTAATACTCTGCACGGGCAACGAAGGCATCAAGAGGAATCCCTGCAGGTGATCCTGCTGTAAGGGAAGACTTGCAGATCCTGAAAATATGATCATATGATTGGTTTATGGCTCAAAACTGCATGGTACTTTATTTTCCTTTTTCTCTCTCTTTTTTTTTTTTTCTTAATGGTGTTTACAATAAGGCTTTCAAGAACTGTTGAACTGGTTTAGGATGTGACACTTCTTTGAAAACATGAGCAGCTTCTCCTTGCCTGCCTGCTGGGCTTGGCAGATGGCACTGGCAAAACAAGTGGGTCACTGACTTTGTGGAATTGCCACCTATCTGTCACACCTCAGAAGTTAACAGCTTTTACATCCCTCCATTTGGAAGACTGACATCTTGTCAGTGTTTTTTCTGTAACACAAATGAAAAGAATGGTATTTCATTCATGTCTGATAGAGTTTGATTGCTTCTGCCCTGGCCTTTTATAATTTCTTTTTGAAGTGTTAATCTTACAAATAGATGGGATACTTATAAATGCGTAGATATTGCCTGTGTACAATTTTTATAAATTTTTATCGTTGCACAGCAAAGGAAAGTCCCATATTTCAGCACACTTAACGTTTTCAATCTTTTGGCCCTCAATGTTACTTGATATTCAGCATGACTTTTAAGCGCTTCACTTCCAGGATACATCTTTGAGGATTCTTCTAGAAACAGTTTGCAGAAGAGGTCTGATATTTATCATTGTTTCCAGCAAAGGTGGTTGTCCTTCATTGGAGAATATATCAATTCACAGGCTAGAACAGGTGCCATCATGGTATGTCCTAACTCGGATGAGTGATGGTGTAAGTTTAATTTAAACTGCCTATACAAGATGGCATTTCACGAACTACAAAACATTCACTATTTGCTAATTACAACAAGCAGGTTCTTAGCAGGTTGATGTTCTTAATTAAAGCCAATACACTAAGAATTTACTTTTTTTTTTTTTTTAAATGTTTCCAGGTTAGACAGTGCCCTCTCCTGGTCATGGGGTCCCATAGCAGTGGTTTGCAAAGCGCCCCAAACGTTGCCAATTACAGAAAACAGACACAAACCCAGTGTGTTGCTCTGCTGAAAGGATTTGATAGTTTCAAGGGAGTACACTTTGTTGTGGTCCCACCTTGCATTCTGCTCTACTTGAAAACCATACTGTGTACCAAAAATTGTTCTCAGTTTGGATAGCAAAGGGCTTTTCATTAATTCAACTTGAATCCAGTTGGCTAGACTTGACAGTGCAATTTTGTCACAGCAAGTAGCAGGAACATGTAGTGCTTACATTCCACTGTTCACAAAAACCGGCTCAGTAAAGTAAGAACATACTAATCATCCGAAATAAGGGTGGTGGAGAAATACGCAGCTGAAGCTTACTTTTTAGGTGTTCTTTTGTATGTCTTTATTGCATTATTTCAAGGTAAAATATGATAATTATACTATAAAGTCAAAGGTGTAATTTTCCTCTTTAGCCTTTCTTGAGGATGTTTTTTTATTGCTTTGGAGGAGGTATTAACAAAAACCCTACTGCTATCAGTTTCACTTAATAATTCTAACCTCATGCCTTTTGAATTTTCCAGGGTCCATAAAAAAGCAGTTTACCCAGAACTCGACTTGAGATAGAACATTCTTAAGATTTACATCTCACAGCAAAGGAGACAGGAAGAGAGAGATGGATTTCCTTAGTAGTTAATTCAAAATATGTATTTAAATTCCTTCAAAGCTAAGCTATAAAACTGTAATAATACAGCATTTACAGAAAAATTTATATCAATGGCGTAGAAAGCATTACATATTCATCAAACTTTTATAGTTTTCAAACCATTTCTATGGTTTTTCTCAGCACAGAAAACACACAAAGAGATTCAAGATTTTGGGTTAACTGAATGATTTCAATTAATTGACTGACGGGTTGTTTTGTACAGTAGCTTAAACATGAAGGAAAGCAACTTTTAAATTTATTTACTTAAATTGTCCATGCGTTATAAAAATAGACTTCTTCAAAACAGATTGTCCATGCAGCACATTCACTCTGTGCCAAACTCAGCATCTTCTGGCACACTCACTTCAAAGGTACACTTCTGAGGAAAAATATAGCCCATTGGACAGCATACACTCACTCACATGAGGGCAGCTCTGAAGCAGCGATAAAGATGTGCTCCTAAAATACTCTACGCACTCATAATATTGCCCTTCAGTCAGCCTTTGCCTATTACTTACACATACCTGCAACTGTGACATCTCTGCTCCACCAAGTGAGCTCTGCCACCCTCTGCAAAGAGCTGTAAACTGGAGTAACAGACCTCCTCATTAATGGTCACAGATAGTCATTAGCTGGTCACTGAAACTTTCTTGATGACCTGCTAATGGACTTCCCACTGGCTTATTGTGAAGATTGGTCAAGGTAGATAGTATAGGTAATTTATAACTGAACACCTGGTAAGATAATGGCCTTTACAATGGCCTTTACTCTGTGACTGTAAAGAACAGAGTACTACTAAGAAACATTACATCAGTCCTGATTTATTTCTCAGGTGTAAATATTTCGCGTTGAATGGAAACTTACGCATTCTCTATTTAAAATGTTTACATTTTTTATTTAAGGGGGAAATTTATTTAAGAATGTAATGATGGAAAAAGCTTCACTCTCAAACTTACTTTCTACCATTTTTCCCTTAACAAAATAATTTATTTAAAAAAAACCCAAATAAATAAAACAACTATACACGTTAATATTCACCTGTGAAAGTCTTAAAGGCCTACAGAGTGCAAAAATCAGCTCTCAGTAGGTGCCTGTTAGCTGGAGAGCTTTGATGGTTCAGCACCTGTGGTGCCTAATCTCTGTGAATCATGGATAAACTGGTCAGAAGCTTCAGTCCCTCCAGCTGTGATCTTGCCAGCTCTTAAAAGCTAAAAAGTTTCAACTGGGCCTTGACTTGGTGGGAAAGCTCTGGAAAAAGCTCAAGTAGTGACAGTGATGTATTAGATAGCACTCTTCCCACTAAGACTGGTAGATAATGCACTAGGGATTATCCAATTATCACAGGAGTCTGCTATTGGTTTGATGTGCAAGTATCTTCTTCTGTTTTGAGACTGATCATAGTCCAATAATCCTGTGGTTACTAGGTATTTCACAACCCTGAACATGTGCTAGATTGGATGACTGTGGCCAAGATATTCATAATCATTTAAGGTTTTGTATTTTCCTTTTCATATATTTGTGTGCTGCAGTTAACGATGTAAAACCTAAAAGAAAAAACAAATTAGTTTATATCTGTTACACAACTGCTATAAGAAACTGGATATACACCTGTTAAAATGTCTGTGGTACAACCAGGACATTTATAATGTTCCATTACACGTTTTCGTGTACCTAACCCACTAAGTGGTATTCCAATACAAATGGTTTCAAAATTGCAAAAATCTTTCTCTCCAGTGCTTCTAAATGACACTTCTTGAGCTGTGTAGAGATTGAGAGGGTGGATTTGCAGGTAGGTGTCCTGGCTATTGCTCCTCAGGATGTGGAAACAGGAGCTGTGGTTGTCTTAAGAGAGTTTTTGCCCTCTTGCTGAAGATCTTCAGCTTACGTTTGGTAACTTTGCCCTAAATAAGATGAGATTAACAAAATGTTTCATTAATCAGAGATTTTATTTCATACCTTTTGATTACAAATGAGACCCTCCTCTCCGTTCTGCTTTCAAGTTCTGCGATACTCCTGTCTCTTTAGCAGTCATTGCTGGCAAAGGGTGTGGCACCAACCAGAAGTTCATCTAATGACTGGAAGCAGCTCAGTTCCTAAACCTCTTGTGAAAGCAGCATAGATAGTATTGCCCTTGATGTTGCATATTTTCATTACAGACATTTGATTCTGCACCCGAATGTGAGAGTTCAAGCCAGGTGAAGGAATCAGATCCTTTTACAGAAAACCACAAATCATTTCAGATAAATAAAGCATTTATTCAGTAATTAATCTTCTTGTTACAGCATCCTGCATTTTTTTCTGTACTAAAAAGTAAATAAGACATTCAGATATTGATGTTATATGTTTGAGAAGGACCAGGTTCTGACCCAAAGCAGTGCATTTTTAAGGAAATTCACTGAACCCAGATGGAATCCTTATGGCAACTCGGTACAGAATCAAGTAGTGTTAAGAATGCATCTTTTTTTTTTTTTTCCCCAGAAGCTGTGGTCAGTCAATTTTAAAATCCTAAGATCAAAAATTGGAAGTGTAAATAAAATATGAGTTTGCTTGAGTAGTAATATAAAATCCATGAAAATACTCTCCTCAGGGAGAAGAAAACAGTCCTTAAATCATGATGGTTCTTTAAATCATTGCATAATTATCCACTAAAAAATCCATGTAGCAGTTTAGAAGGATTAGTGCACATTGAGACAAGCATCTTTACAGCACTGAATGGGATATCTTTAACAATGTGGCTGTCCAGAGTACAGCTAGTTTTATCCAATCTTACCAACGCATAAAATGTGTGCAAAGTACTGTTTCATTCACTGTATGGGCTTTAGCTGAACCCCCAAAGCCAAGTGGTACTAACACACTGTAAGACTACACAACGAAAACAAACAAAAGGGAGGGCATATTACATTTTTTAGTTTTCATTATAATGATTAAACAAGTAACATTACACATATATAGAATTCCTGCTCCTTGCTGTGTGTACTTAATGATTGAGTACATTAATAAGGTGAGATGTGTCCTACAATATACAAATGAGTTAATATGTCTTTTTTTTTTGTTTAGATATTTAATACTTTTCTGCAAAAACAGCTTAGCAATGAGCATGTATATTTCTACTAGCTGTTCCTTGGAAATAGTACCCTACAGAAATCTACTGCCTGCTTTGCAGAAAACACTGCATCGCTGAAATAGGACAGATGTGATTGCACGTCTATGTTACCTAACGTTTATCTGTTTTCAGAGAAAACATGAAAATCTTTGGTTGAGTTAGCTCTTTTTGAAAAAAAAAAACATATTCTTTCATTTCTTTAGCAAATACAGAAAACTTTGGGAAAGAATACAAAACTGAATTCTATCCTTACGTAACATTTAATTTCATTTTCATTGTACTTATTTTCAGAAAATATATTTAACAGCAGTTGCAAAACAAATAGATACTTTGGATGTTTTCAACAGCAGGTGGAAATTGAGGGTCTTTACAGATATAAATTGTTTATTTTAAAATCAACAAAAGCCACTGATTAAAAAATGAAGCTTTTCTTAAAAGTTTTGAAATAACATCTTTTCTTACATTCTTTTTAACAGGCGGTTCTGCTAATCTAACCTGCCGAGCTTTCTTTGGATATAGTGGAGATGTCAGCCCTTTAATCTACTGGATGAAAGGGGAGAAGTTTATTGAAGATTTGGATGATAGTCGAGTTTGGGAAAGTGACATCAGGTAAAAAAAGCATTTTCCTTTTCAATCAATATCTTTTTTTGATTTTGATATAACAGTTGTTATCACAGGCTAACTCAGGATCTGATCTCTGGTTTTTGACGTCCATTCTTTGCCTTTTCAACTCCAGCAGTAGAGAGCAGAAAAATGCACACCTGAACTCATATTAGAAAGCTGCAAAAGCAGAATAACTGCTCGACGAGTGTAACTGACCGGAATTTGCATAGTGACTTTTTCAAGCTGTGGAAATCTACAATAAGAAATATTAAGACATTTACTAAGGTGAAAGAAAGAAAATGAAATACATCAAGGAAAACAGTTTGAAAGAAGTCTTTTTAAAACATGGAGCCCTAAATAAATACTGAAATCTCTCTTCTCTTTTGGAATATTTTTATTTCGTTTCTTCAAGGAAAAAAGACCAGCTTCCTAGAATGCTATCTGGCCTGTAGAGCCAAGCATCCTGTTACGTGGGCAGCTTATTTCTGTTGAAATACTTATTTTAGATAGGATCTGGCAATTTACGTCATGTACTTTTACTGCTGCAAAAAGTGCTGCCTCATTTGAAAATTAAGAAAATGTGGGTTTGTATTGAGAATTACATGCCTGACATAGCATACAAACTCCTATGCAATACAAAATATCTATTAGGATCTAAAGAGATTCCTTTTTCATTTATAGATCTGTATGTGTGTATATCACTGTATTTATATATCATGGATAAACCCAGAATTGAAGGCAAATTTAAACATATGTTGCAAAGGAAACTAATCACAGATGTGTTATCTACAGTAATTGTGTCTAGTAGAACAAAAGAGAGCTTATTTGTACTTTGCCTCTTACATAAGAGTTTACTTTCTCATCAAAAGACATGAAGGCACACTGATTTTCATCTTAACCTTTGAGTTCTTCAGTCTAACCAAAACAACAGAAACAATTCCTTTACAAAAATCAAGAAGGCCACACAGACATTCAAGGTCATTTCGATGGCCCAAATATAGGCAAAACGGAAGCATATATCACCCCAATCTACTTTAATTTTATTTTGTAAAGCTCCAGACTAAAACACTAAGTGGCATACAACAACCATGTGAGGTGTATTTCATATCTAAGCTCTTCAGTCGGAGACTTGTCAATCTGAAGGTTGATAGAAAGGTGACAAGAACCTCATTAAACCTTCTTGGACCTCATTAAACCTTCTTGGTTTGTGGAAGGAGGAGCAGGCAGGCTGGTTTCCACTTCTTTTATAAGGTTTGAGGTGAGGGAGCAGCTTAGAGCAGTTTGTCATTTGCTATGCTGGGTTTCTAAATACACTAATGGGGTTGCTAAGAAATAAAGAATGCCATGCAAAGACAAGTGGAGTCTTATGCAGGAGATCTTTTATTTAGCATCTGTATGAACGTGCAGCATCTCCTATGCCAGTTCTTTCTTCTGATTTACAACATCAGTCAGATTTTATAATACATACAAGAAATAATTTTTCAGACCCTGACATCAACACACCGTTTCTGAGTGACATGTCAAAAAGTCTCAGAAAGTGCACAAATAGTTTGTGGTTGGCGTCGTGTGACTTTAAACCCTAAAATAACTGTTTCCACTTTTCTCTGCTTTAACATTTCAAGACCTCATATAATACAGATCAGGTGTGTATCACACAGTGTATAATACCAGTGTGCATATCATCCTGCTTAGAGAAGCTCTCATTAACATCTGCAAAGTCAAACCTCCTCATTAGTGAGGAAGAAGAGCATATAATATAGTTTAACTAAGACTTCATCAAACCATAGCCAACTTTGAAGCCAGAGAATTTTAAGTGGCACTACTGCATCATGTTTATCTAATGCTCTGCTATAATTCAAGCAGAATAGCAGCAATGGTTGTTTTTTTTCTTAGGGTTCTCAAGGAACATCTTGGGGAACAGGAAGTTTCCATCTCCTTGATTCTTGACTCGGTTGAAGAAGCAGACCTGGGTAATTACTCATGCTATGTTGAGAATGGAAATGGACGTCGACACGCCAGTATTCTTCTACATAAAAGGGGTAAATATACAGCTTTTCTCCACAAAATTGTACATTATAGGAGTGGTCAGTTTGTACAACTTCCTTCTGATGATCACATGAATTTTGGCTTCCTGAGTTATTAATAGGCAAGGATTATTTTTCTCCAGATATTTCTACAACTTTGAGAATAAAATAGAAAGACTGTTGTTTACAATGTCTGTTACTAAGAAAAAATGCATTTACACCTTTTCATTATTTCTATAAAAGATACATTTAATAATTCATGAACTTTAAAGTTAATACAGGCTCAATGTAGGAAAAAAAATAGGAAGCTATAGGTAATACAGCTGTAATAATTTTTTGTAAGAAATGAAATCAAATTTTAGACAAGCAAACAAAAATACATTCCACTTCTGTCAGAAATGCCACCAAAACCCTACGCCAGCGGAGCTCTTACATAGCCTGACCATGGACACTTTCCTTCTAACACATTTGTTTAACGTCAAGATTTCTGAAGTGAAGAATCATGACAGAAACTTCTGAGGACTTTCCTGTTCCTACTTACCACTCATAACCCATGATTCTACCCCACCTAATGGCCACAGCCATCTCCCATGGAGGTAATTACAGATGGGTGGAGAATTTCTCCCAGTCCAAGGTCCCAAGATCCATTTCGTTCACTTTACCTCCCACAGGGTGCTCCACGTGGCTGGGCTCGATGCTCACCATCTTTGGTTTAAGAGAGTAAAGAATAATCAGGACAAGTGTTTGTACTTTGCTGTCATTACTATGCTATTTTTAGATTGTAAAGGTGAGCAAATCAGGTTCTTACTGTGGTGCTGAACGACTTGTGCAATCTTAATTTATATCAAAGCAGTGATTTCTTCCTTAGTTTTAGTCTTGTAACATGCAAAGTCTGTCTAAAATTAATAGAAAGGCATAAATTAAGACAATGTGACTCATTTATTTGAATGTATTTTTGTGTACCTCCAGTTAATGGAATACAACTAATTTGTAGCCATTTTTCTGAACACTTGCCATTGCTTTTTAAGAGTTGCAGGTGTAAATAACCAGATGTTCTGCTCAGCCTGTCATTTGTCTCATTTTCTTGAATTTACTGAGATGAGAAATTGACTTATTAAGTTAATTATCCTTAATAATTTACCACCTAGTAGTCATATTCTCCTATTTCAGAGACATTTGAACTCAGAGCAAGAGTTTAGCCCAACAAACATTGAAATCCAATGGCTAGTCATTATTAATACAATTAGAACATGGAAACTGGAATGAAAGAATTTTTAAGGCTTAAATTACTTTACAAACAATACTTAATTAACTGATATGTATTAAGTCACATGCTGATGGTGAGTCCTTATTTTCCCTTCCACACAGGCAATAGCTCCAAAACTGACAACACATAAGTTTTTCCTGTTCTATGACCACTAGCTTTTTAATCTAACGGTATGCATGCATAAATTTTGCAAGTGTCTGCTTTCCTTGCTCCTTCTCTTGGAGAAATCATTATGTCAAACATACCACACTATGTGGCTTCATCATGACATTCTTAAGAGAAAGTAATCTCAATATTTAATTGCCCTTATAAATAGCAAAAAGCCAAAAATAACAAAAAGCCAAAAATAGCAATAACTTCCCCAATATTTTTTTTCCTCTTTAAGTAAAGCTGAATCTGAAGTTTTGATTTAGAAACAAAATCTGTTGTGCCCTCAAAAACCAAAATGTACCTCCTATAAACCTTCTACGTACTTTCATATTAACAACTGTTTCAGTGATGTGATAAATTAACCATGACAGATAAAAATTTGAGCTAGTCTCTCAGGTCTCCTAGGAAGAGGAGCTTTGCACTGCTTGGTTAGTCTCCTGTATATCACCATGACAACATTTCAGTTTAGGTTTCCTTGTTTAGATCTACATTTAGTCTCTGCTAGGAATGAGTTTGCTGTTTATTAATTATTGATTATCAGCTTACTTAGAACAACTAGAATGTAACAATTAGGTAAATATTCTTCCTGAACACCGGGACATTTGCAAACATATTAGTTTTGGTGGGTTTTCTAGTCAGTGACATTTTTTCCAGCAGTATAAGCCAAAAATGTGCTGAATCTGGAATGTTCACCGAATACCTGAAAAAGAAATTATAATCCTTCTTAAACTTCATATGTGGTACATTATCACCTGGATCACAAGGGACAGGAAAGCAGAAAGCATTGTTACTGAACAAAAAGCATTCCTGGGAAAAGAGATATTTAGGGCTAAAAGCTGCAGTGGGTATTCAGGTACAAAATTCAAGTCTTTCAAACACCCTTGCAACTGCTGCTTCTCCCTGGTTAATACGTTCTTTGTAAACTTGATGTGCCAGGGGGAGCTTTTCAGTATGCCTGCTATTGCACAGAAAGAGCATGAAGTTCAGAGTCTAAATCATCAGCAAAAGCCTGATGCATCTTCCTCACTCTTCCCAAGTCAGTCCAGCAGAGACACACATTCACCTCACAGAAAGCACAAGCAAGGTCCATCTGATTGTAGTCCCTGCCACAAACCAGCACCTGACACATTGAGCCATGGAGAGGGGACTTCTGCTCTTTCCCTGACATGACACTGAGACAGAAACCCGGAGCAACCCCTTCCGAAGAGAAATTCTGGGAGGAGAGCAGAACATAGCTCCCCCAGAGTTTTGCAGGAAAAGCAAACCCAGTTAGAGTATCCACTACCAGGGGAAAGCTGGGAGCTCTGGCATCTCCCTTTAGCCCAGATGCCAGTGATTTGCATCTCAGGGAGCTGACCCCAAATTTTCTCCTGAGCTTCTTTTACCTTCTGTCTGCCAGTGGATAAAATCTATGTTCTATGTTTATGTGCAGCCAGCTAACCACTTTTAGACTCCTACCGTACAACTTTCCCCTGATGCTGCGCCCAGGGAGCATTTAAGTCAGAGCAAGAGGCAACAGAGCATTTTAAGCATGACAATGCCAATGCTGTTTCCTTTTCTGGTCCATTCCTACAAAATTTGTCCAATAATAATCAGAAAAAGAGAGAAATGAGAACCAAGGACATTTAACTTTCTTTGCCTTCCTCCATCTGTTGTCCAAACCCCTTTCTATCACATTTACAATAATCAAATTATTCCCCCTTCGTGTGAGAAAAATGTGTGAGACATTATTTCTCGTGTGAGAAAAAAAAAAATCTATTTGTTAAAATCTAAGGCTGATTTTATTACTTATTGGTGATAGTTGTAATCTATCATCTATAGCAGTTACAGGTTAATCTTCAGCCAAATAGAGGAACCTTCTAGAAATTAATTTGGAGAGTGGTAGTGACAGTAACTAAGCATATATTCATTAATGACAGACCATATATTGCAGAAGATATAAGGGGAGGATCACACACTATAATTCTATTTTTTCACAGGTTTTAATTCAAGAAGACAAGCCCACAGTCTACCAATGTCGTAGATAAAAATGCTCTTCTACAATGTTCTGTATTGAAAAGTATCACCTTCATGATGGATCAAAAACCTCATAGTCTCATTTAATAATACACTGTATTGGAAATACAGATTATTATCTCATTTTGTGATTATTTTGTGGAAATTCTTGTCTGTATGTCTGCAACTAGAACTCTAAAGAAAAAAATTATCTCAGATTGTATCTTGGCTTTTTTAAAAAATGTTATTGATATTATTTAAAAAGCTTAATAATATACCTATATTTTTCATAGGACAGAAATTAGAACTAAGAACACGTAACATATTTTATGCTTTTTTTTCAAAGTATGTCCTTCTCTTTCTTCCCATTTAATCAATGCTGTCTAATTTTCTTTGCAGGACCTCTTTTAGCTTTTTAGGTTTGTTTTTCTCTGTCATAGCTGTTCTCAATGGGCATATATGAGTCCTGTTGACATCAGCATTGCTGATGAACACCTTAAATTATAGTGTCATTCACATAATAGTGTAAATATGGTTTATTACAGAAGAACTTGAATAAGCTAGGTTTTTGACCGCATAAGCATTTTCATGTCACTAGGACATGATTTTACACAGTGGCAGTGATGAGTGACAAGACTTAAAAGAGAAAAGAAACTAGTTCTTTTCTAACCTCTGAAAAGAAACTGCAGGTATTATAGCTCACTGTACCATAAGGCTTCACGATGCTTCTGGAATTTCTGAATGGGAGCTCATATGTGAGATATGAGAGCAATGAGTTTTATATTTCAACTTCTATTAATTAGTCCCAGTTACTTGAACATTCCAGCAAATCTCTAAGCCTCAGTGGAAGCAAAACTGTTGTAAGACTCTGACCTGCTTTGTCAGTTAAGGCCTTACACATGTATATCTTCCAGTGTATAAAGCATTCAGTTTTTATTCTGCACTGCAGGAAAAAGCTTTTCTAGTTCCTCGGTAGATTTTGGAATTGGAATTGAAATTGTAACTGATTTGATGGGAATAGATTTTTCATCCTCCAATTACAATTGAAGAAACCTTCAGGGTCTCATTGTGCTGAGCAGTGCAGAATTTTAGTCTCTGAGAGGTTCATGACATAGGGCCAGAAACTGCCTCCCTTCTTGTCCTGAACCTAAGCAAAAGTGAGTGTTCTTTTTACAATCAATCTCATCTAAAATAAGATAAATCCTCCTGCCTCTCAGAAACTGCTTATAAGATTTTTTTTCTTCTTTAGTTAGGCTTTTCTCATTCTTTAGAAAATTGGACATTTCCAGCAAAAAGGTTAGTCAAATTACTTATCATGTACCTAAATCTAGGCTTCCTCTGACAAAGTGTCAAACAAGTTGGTTTGTTTAACAGATTCGATTTTAAAACTGCTTTTTGTACCACTTTTATCATAGTTCTCCTCTTTATATAACGTGCAATTTTAACCTTGATTGGCAAGAATGACAGTATTTTAAAATAAAATGTCACAAATTGTCCCCATAATCCATGCAGAGCTAAATTATTCATTAATGCTATCCCCCCAAAAATGTAAACAGTGTGTTTTATGATCTTGCATCCTTGGAACTTGGTACTCAGTTTTTCCCTACATTTTAGCACCTCCCAGTTCTTCTTACCTTAATTTCTTCCAGATGATCTAAAAGAAGTAATTGCGTGGGTTGTCTGATTTCTGTAGTGCAATAATCAACTGGAAGCTCTCCCAGTCAGTAAGGTTTTAAGTCATACACAATTTGGGGAAGCTAAGCAGACATTCATGCAGTTCTACACCATGATGACTTTTTTCCTTCAACCTGAAGTGTAAGCTTCCTTCAAATGCAGTGTTCTGTATTTAAATGTGGTAAACTTAAGTAACGTTGCAGCATCTATAATTTTTTCAATCTTATCCTTTCTTGAGCTAATATACTTTTGGAGATAGTGTAATTATTCTCATGCTGGGAACAGGTATATCGCACTTCTCAGAAGAAATAAAAATGTCATTGGTAAGAATATACTTCTATTATAATAATTTACTATCGCTATTCTAAGAACACTGAGAAATCCAACAGCACCATGTCTTAGATATGCTGCCTGCCATACTAATGAACAGGTTAACAAGATCCTTGTCTTGTATTTGCACACATATATCCATACATACACATAATCCCAAATCTGACTCATTCTTTTTCATAGATGAACAGAGAATATATATTATATAGTGATCTAAAAATGATGTGAGATAACTAGATTTTGATAATTCTAATAAATAAAATGAAACAACTGCATTGAAAATCATATTAGAAACAGTAACTAAACTTAGCCATCTTAAGTAAATTCTGCAGATGTCTACAGGCACATGTGGCCTATGCTGGCAAAAATCATATACTTTGTGCTAAGAAATGCTTTCATAATCAAGCTAACAAACATCTTAAATATGTTTCTTAGTGGTACCAGAAATATTGTTATCCTACAATAACCATCAGCAATCATTTGCAACAGTATCCATAAAGTTGTTTAGGTACCTTAAATACAAAGAGATTTTATTTGGCACGTTGAAACTAACAAACATCCTAAAAAGTAGAAAATAGATTTTGGATATGCATATGCTGTATAAAGCTCTGGTCCCATATTCTATGCATTGGAAAACTTATATACATTGCACATACTGCAATAATAACATTCAGATAAGTATTCCTCTTGTAGCTAGCTTCCTCTTCCTTTAGAAGAAACACACTTGTTTATAACCAAAGCTGCATGTTATGACATATCAGTCTTGAATTGGTGTCAGTATCTCCCTTCTTTACTTTCTCTCAGGTGTTGTCATGAGAGCTGTAGTATTGTCTTCAACTGCTTTCCTTCCAAATTCTATTCATTACCTTTATGTTTAATTTAACAACTGAATTCTATGAAAGTATACCTAGACAAACTGAGAACTGCCTCTAATCAAACCTTGTAGCTTTGTGAATTAAATCATCCAAGACAAGCAGAGAATGGAAATGAGTTTAGGCCACAAAGTTACGAAGATTTATGTATGTGTTAACCTGAAGCTCTGTGAACAGTCCTGTTGACTTCAAAGGGATTACATACACTCCATGAAGTTAAGCAAGCTGCATAAATGATTGCAAAATTGAAACCTCAGATAGACTGTAATTGGATTTTGAAAAAAAGGCTCAGAAATTGAATACACAGCTATAAATCACATCCTTGAAGAGTTGTAAATCACACAAAAAAAAAAAGAATGTTTGAAATATAATTACTTTTTCTCAGTAGCTCAGCTGTATGTGGACTAATGAATAGAATGAGATTAATTTTAAATTATCACAGGTCATTAAATGTAAAGTCCCTGAAGCATGTCATGTAAGTCAAAAAATATGAATCTTTTAAGGCAACACTTTATTTACTTTCTTGCTACAACTCCAACAAGTGAATTACCTGCATGACACAGTGAAAGGAAGTTTATCAAATATTAAAGCCAGGTAAAGATCAAAAATATATTCTACAAATGTGCCTAATAATTAGGATAGAATAAGTATTAGATGAATGCATTTATTACCAGCCATTTTGTGCCAGTTATTTGGAGAGGACACATACTTTATTTTAATTAGCCATCTCTTTCATTGGGTTGCTTGGCCAAAGACTCCCAATAAGGAAAAAAAATTGTAGCCATTGGTCAAAATGCTTGTAACAAATCTTGTTTTAAATTGAAGCTATTTATTCGGAAACCAATCTACTACTGCAGCAGTAATCAATGTGTTTTTCCTTGGAGTAGAACTGTTCCTGTGCTACCGGAGGACTATTGTTAATTGCCTGTAACTAAATGATTGCTGTGCTTCTGGATGTAACTCCCTGGCACTCATTCATTTGTTGTGTTTAACAGAATGCTTGTCCCCCTAAGGTTTAGCCAAGTAATTTTCCTCTACTATTTTCTACGTTCAGCCTCAGCTTCTTAAGTAGGGCCAGGTCTGTAATGTGAGCAATGTAACACAGAAGCTAAATAGATTTTAAAAGGTTTGCACTTTTCATTTCTCCCCTCTGATGTGGAATTGTGCTGAAATTGAATCTTTTTAGTGTGGAGCCACTACAGGAAACTTGAATTTCAGCAGGAAAACCAGATCACACTTCAAAGGGAGTGTAATGCCTGCTGCAGCAACTGTACTCAAATCACAACGCAAAAGGCAGAATAGAGCAGCACAAAAAATTGTTATTGTGAAAGTAAGCTTACACTCTAACCTTGCTGTTATGCTTTAACTTAGCTTTAGCTGTCACTACGTCATTGTTGACATATACATCACCAACACCCTTGGTGTCTGCAAAGCACATTTCAGGGGCAGACCCTCCTACAAAGAAGTCAGGCGTGCCTTCCCAAATTTACATTGAGAAAACCGAGGCACAGAAACGGGAAATGGCTTTAGTCACCTGGGGGGCCAACAGCAGAAGCAATACAAAGTCTTCTACTCCTCATACGTTCAGTTCAGCTCAACCCAGGGTAACAGTGCTCCCAAAATCCGTGTGGCAGCTCAAAGCTGGCCGGTGCCCTGGTGGGGCATGGTTTATCATCCCTCAGAAACACTAACTTGCTTGAAAGCAATCAGCTTGGTGTGCCTGTGCCCCTGCCAATCTGTCCCACCTTCTATGATGCTGGATAGATGTGGCTCTCACAATTCCAGTGCTTTAGGGGGTCAGCTCAGTCGTTTGCAGGGTGTGTTGCAAGGATGTAGCAGTCTGCCTGGCTAATTACTGCTTCACTCTGCCTCTGGACCCTGAAAAATAATACCCAAGACAGAGAGAAAACAGCTGATAGATGTTGTCCAGCACAGAGGGAAATACAATCTTGCTATACCAGATGGATAAAGCATGAAATTTGCTTTGCAAACAAAACTCTTTAAGAAAAAAACACTTTATTCTTATGTTCATAAGTGATCACAGTGTGCTCTACAGCAGCATACAATAAGGCAATTTCTAGCACTTTTCAGGTTGACATAGAGAATTTTGTTGTTTGCTTTGGTTGCCTAATTTAGGATGGTTTTGTATGTGTTCAGATCGGCTTTATTGAAGTAAAAATGTAGACATAATCTTGAATTGCTTTATGGGAAAAAAGGTAACCAAGAGGGAATCTTTGATAGCAAAAGTAATGCAGTACATAGTCTGTTTTCATGCACAGTGACAATGAATAGATGACTACCTGCAGTTATTACTTCTATTTAATCTCAAAATCATTAATTTAGGGAAAACTTTTGCTTTCTGGGGTAAAGTTTTTCCTTGCCTTTAATGAGTCATAACAGCAGGCACATAAATGAGTATTTTGTGCCTAGCAACCTGAAATATTAAAGCCTTTCTTCTAGTTACCATTGAACAGCTGCATCACCTGTAGTACAAAATGATAAACAGGGTATAGTAAGCCAGTAGAGAGTAATTTCCATTTCCATTTATATTCTAAAATACTGTATTACTTGTCTATGCAAACAATCTCTTATTGGATGTTTTTAATAATATTCCCCTCTCTGGACCAGAAAATTACTGAAAGTCTGAAATAACCATGCCCGTCTAATAATAGCTAACACAAAGGACTTTCCAGCACAGTTTTGGAGAGGATGACATGGAATATAAATGCCTTTTTATTTTATTTTATTACACTTCTAGTGTCTTCTAGAGAGCAATGAAATCTTGTTACAGTTGCCTCAAAATAATAAAAAAGCGTATGATTCTCAGTAGATGCAATCAAAATAAATGGAATTGTCACTTTTTCCTCTAACCTTTTTTTTGTCTAATTGAATTGTATTGTACTGGAGTAACACGTCTACACAACTGCATGCATACACAAAAAAAGAGGTTACTTCAGGGCTACTCTGCATCACTCAGACAGAGGCTGCCCACTGAAAGAGGATACTGTGAAAATAACATGGAACCAAGCTTTTTCCAGCACAGATTTTCATGAAGAAAATTGCATATTTTGGATTTCCAAGATTTTATCTCTTGGCATTTGTCAAAACTGAGTGATATTGGAAAAGTACGGGTAGTCTTAAGACATACCCTTTATTACTCATTTCAAATTGCAACATTTTTAGTAACGGTCTTCCTCCTCCCCCAGTTTTCAGTCAAGCAAATGAAAAGTGAAAACAAAATGGATGCCTTCTAACTGTGTTAGCTTCCTTGAGCTGCAATGGATAAGACTAGGGAGGGGGACTGGTGGTGGTGGTGGTAGAATCCCATGACGACCCTGCTAATGATGGTGGTAGTTGTGGCCACATTTGACCTGAGTTCATGTCTTCAATAACAGAGCTACATGGTGAGGAATTCAATCCATCATGTTAGTCTCCAGTGGCGGAGAGCAGCAAAGACACTAGGAGGTCATAGTCTGAATGGGAACGCCAGAATGGACAAATCAGAATAATTTGCTGTGACACATAAACCAGCCCCATCATGGGAAAAGGAAGCATAAAGATGAACTGCACATCATTGGGAAACTGTCAAAGATGTTAACGTATAGCTTAAATGTGAGGCTGCAGGTTTCCTTGGATAGCTTGTCTCCACATCTCTTAAGTTTTTTTATTTAAAAAAAAATCT
This sequence comes from Cuculus canorus, assembly GCF_017976375.1. NCBI lineage: Eukaryota > Metazoa > Chordata > Aves > Cuculiformes > Cuculidae > Cuculus > Cuculus canorus. The sequence goes on from NC_071401.1 coordinate 85,585,313, forward strand.
GAAAAAAATTTAAAAAGGCATCCTTAGTGTAATCTTATGCATTAGACTGAAACTCACCTTATTTGTTTGTTTGTTTAATAAGAGAGGAGCTGTGTTTGCATTCTAGTGTCCAAAAGAGAAACATTCACCTCTGCTTTCATTGTAAGTGGAATGTCAACATTTACCTCTATAAAGCAAACTGTGATCTATCTTTAGAGAGAGAAAAAGGAGTTTTCTTAAGGCATATGCCCATACTCATATACACACCCCCAACCCCTCAACCCAATGCATTTTTTAAGTCAGATGGTGGACCAGAGTAATTATTAAAGGCTATTATTATTATAATTATTAAAGGAAAAAAAATACTAATTATGTATCTCTTCAAGGGTCTTATAACAAAATATTTACAAAAATAGCCAATCATTCATTATTTTATTTTAAAGTTTAAGATAAGTGAGAGGTCAGCTGCTAATCTTTTTCTGATTTGAAATGTGGTTGTTAAAGCGTTTTGTAATTCTTTACAGAGCTGATGTATACAGTTGAGCTTGCTGGTGGGCTTGGTGCTATTCTGCTGCTGCTTGTTTGTTTAGTGACTGTCTACAAGTGTTACAAGATAGAGATTATGCTCTTCTACAGGAATCATTTTGGAGCTGAAGAACTAGATGGAGGTAAGGCAGCTTCTTAGTACATTACCTGCTTTTAAAATATGCCTGTCTTTTATTTCTCTCCACCAAGGACCAAATTTCAGTTCAGTTCAAGAAGCGTTAACGACTGAAATTTTTGTTTCTCACTGCATTAAACACTGACTTGAATATGCATTCCTCATACAGCACATTAGCAGCAGTGATTGCTGAGCTGATCTACATGCTGCTCTCTGGAGTTCCAGAAGACATTCATGTCTTTTAGATTTTTATTTGCGACACTGAATATAAATTACCAACATTGATGCATTAATGATTTTCACTTTCTGTCAGTACTGAAAGCCAAATTCACTTCTCCATAAGCTAGGGAGTGTCTTCCCTAATTGTATTCACCAAAAAGGTATAGGTTGAAGTGAATCTCAATTTACTGCTTGTTTAAACTGATCCGTTTCAACAAACTGTACTGAGTGTTTGGGAATGTATCCAGCAGTTCATTTTCTTGAGTTTACTTAACCACTGAAAAGCAGCTAATGGTCATTAAAGTTGTTCCGTGATTCAAGGACACCTAGACTAAACCAAAGTTATCCACGATGTATGCACTGGCTTGTGTCAAATGTATACATGAGTTTCCTTTTCTTCTCTTTTTAAGCACTAAAGAAAAAGGTTTTCTTTGCCTCTAGCCCTGCTAATCAAAACAGCTGCTGAGCAGCAAACACGGTTGAGCTGCAGGCTTTGATTTATTAGGATTGGTTTCTTGGGTGAGAGTTCCAGACATGTTTTGCTACCACTGTGTCTTTGGTGACAGGACCTTCTGCTTTACTGAAATACTAAAAAAAAGTTATTTTACAGTTCAAGCTAATAGCCCATGGGCAGAAGGCACTGTGACATAATAAGTGTGTACTGATAAAGAAGTGCTGGTCAAATCTGTCACCGATAAGGGTGAAGAGTGTCAGCAGAATTAGACATCCTTACATAAGGGAAAGAATTCCATAATAAGATCACTAGGGAATGACCCACTTCTTCCTCCCATCTCAAAAAGCAAAAGGATTCGAAATGGGAAATGCTCAGAACAACGCTCCCAGGAACTTTAGAACACTTTGTATCCTTCCACTGAATTTACAAAAAGGATGCATTAATATAGCATCTCAGTGAGGGAAAAATCAGCTTATTCTACTATTTTACCAAGGAAGAAACTGAGGTCCAGAGGGACTGTGACTCATGGAGGATTTTGGCGAACACCTTTGTTTTTAAGGAGCTGAGATCCTCCCATCTTCACAATGCAGACCTCAGTTCAAATGGGCATGCTCACTTGTATCAATTGTATTAATTGAATAATAGTCATGTTATATTTTGCAGAAACCACTGTTTAATTAATAATTGGTTAAACAGATGCAATTTAATGTTTTCTCTTTCAGTATTAGTAATTCTTACTTTCACAGCTGTCATTTATTTTTATCTCAAATAATTCAAATTAATTTGCAAACTTACTCTAGCCGGTGTTACACACATGCCACCCCATCCCAGATGTTGGTCACTTAGGGAAAGCAATATTTCAATGAAACATTTTAGAGAACTAATCACTGACCTCTAAGGAGTACTGTCCTGGGATTCAAAAGAAGGAAAACCAATATCCATTCGGTGTATGCTTCTGGGCAAAATTTATTGTTAAAGAAGATAAAGCAAGGATTCTCCTGATAATCACTGCAAACACTAATAGCTTGGGTATTTAATCACAATAATAGAAGATTTCCTAATGAAAAACTGTAGCTTCTACTGTATTCAATATACTAGCAACATGGAGAAAAACCATTGTTCCAATGAAGTTATTGCAGCTGGACTTTTCACTCTGTCTCTTTCACTTACACGCTTGTAAAAGCAAGAAGACAGAAAGAAAATGTCCCGCAGAAGACCAAGACATAGCTTTTGCAGAAATAAATTGCAGACATACATTCAAGTCCTTTCCTTTGGCTTAGTCTGTTATTGACAGACACAAAATGCTGAACTCTAAATCTTCTAACTGAATCTCCTGCAGTGCAACAGCAGAGCGCCCACGTGCTATCCATAATTTACACTCAGGACATACTTCAGGACAGCATGCAGATAAGCAAACATCAAAATATCATAGCCTTTTTTTTGCATGCTCTATATTGTACCCAGAGAGGATTTGAAATACTTTAAAAGTGAGATCCAATTAAAATTTTCAGTTGAAAATCTCTTTTAAAATGCAACACTTCTTTTCTTCCCTGATTCTTCCCTGATCAAGAGAACAAGCCCTTCAGAATGTCAAATCTCATCACAATTCCTCTTTCCTTTTCAAGCCTTACTCACATTATTTTGTTTCAGGCTATTTCACGCATTTCTATGGAAGGCATGGGTAAATTTTGAGAAATATTTGCAAACAAAGTAAGTGTAGTTAATGCAACTGGATTTATTGCTTTCTGTAGGGGCACTGCAGGTTAAGCAAGAGAACACAAATACCAATTCCTCATTTCTCTGGTTTGCAGCTTTGAATTTCCCATCTCCTCTCTCATCCAGAGGACTAGACTCTCCTCTTTTTTATTTCTCCTGCATACACTTTAGCTCAATCTCACCTTTATTGTCTCCTGGGAATAAGCTTTGAAATCTCCTTTTTTGTTTTCATGGTTAATTCCCTGCCTTTCCTACTAAACTGGAAAATAATTGAATCTAGGTCAAATTTTACTGTTTTTCCTCCCACTCTGTGCCTATGCTTTCCAGCCACCTGGGAGTTGACTCCACACCAGGAGACTGCATGACAGAGACAGTGTTGTGTCCTTCAGTGTGCAGCAAGCCAACATGCCAGTGTTTATTCAGGGGATCTCATGTGAACATAGAATCATAGAATCATAGAATAGTTAGGGTTGGAAGGGACCTTAAAGATCATCTAGTTCCAACTCCCCTGCAATGGGCAGGGACATTCCACTAAATCAGGCTGTCCAAGGCTCCATCCAATATGGCCTTGAACACCTCCAGGGATGGAGCATCTACAGCTTCCCTTGGCAACCTGCTCCAGTGCCTCACCACTCTCATCCGACATATCCCCATGGGAGGTGAAGCACAGGGGCAAGAAAAATATTCTGACACTTGGTAAACCAGTAGCTCTCTTATCTACAAGTGTTTGGCATGACCTTACTTCTCAGAGATATAACTCATCCCAACCAGTTTAGTGGTCAGAGACTCCCAAATCTGTTTAAGTGTTGAATTTCAATTCAAGTTCTCTCCACATACACAGTGAAGACAATACCTTGAAATTCTATGCAAGCAAATCAATGATGCCCTGTATTATTCTGAAAACAAGAAAAATTCAGAAATAGATAGTTCACTGGAAACTGCTAGAAGTTGTTCATTCTTAAATGTCAAGCAGCCATTTTAGGTTTGCAACTCTAAATTTAAAAGCTTACTTTAAAAAGTCTTGTCCATAAAGCGTACTTTAAGGATTAAGACATTATCGGGGAAAGCCACTTTTAGAAGAGATCATTTCTTTTATTTTGCTGTATATTGAACTCCAACACAAGAAATTTTATACCATCCTCTGAGGAGTGTTTTAGTGGTTACTGTTTGTGTATTTGTATTTTCCAAGGATATTTTCTTGCTCTTTCCCAGTTTTTAAATTACTTGTTAAAAAATCTAAGTACCATACTTCATTGAAAGAGAAGAGTAAAAATGCAAATAAACGTTTACAAGGACCTATCAATCACACCTGCCCTGACTTCTTTCTACCTTGCACTGTCTGATCTTAAAAGGCTGTTTGTATCAGAAGAGATATTACCACTCTATAAAAATCTGCTTTTTGCCTGCATGTAATCCACGTTCATCCAGGTCCCCTAAAATCAATGGAAATGTCCCCAGGGTTTTACACGGGACAACTTTCTTCTTTGTGAGACTGCTTTTGCTTGTCAAATTGTTCAAAGATCAGTCCCCAGATGTAACAGCCACAACAGACACGAGGTCAGAGTGGGGATTCAGACCACTTCTCTAACCAACACCATTTCAAATGATGCCTTATAGTGGCCAGGAGGCTCAAAGTCACCAAAACATCTATTGTCAACTTTGTGTTGCCTTTTCAAGACCTGACAGTTTCCAGTGGATGTGCAGATGTCCGTATGCCAGCTTTAAGGTATACTAAGGGCAAATCCAGAAGTCTATGGGTGACAGGCTGAAACCCATTAGATATGGTCAGATAGGCAAAATTACTCAAAATCATGAACTTATATATGTGTTTACATTCCAGGTTACAGCTTCAGAGAAAAGAGTATATGGTACAGTTAGAGTTAGCACTAAAAACATTCTGTGGGCACCAACCCCTACTAGTAAGTGGGCATGTTAGCAACCATTTAAATTAGTGGAAGTTTTTGTATGAAAATGAGATCTTTGCTTAGCAGCTAATACGGTGACTTTCACAATGACCCTTGGTGCCTTTAGACCCTTTCACCTGTTTCATCAGCAGTGGACAGGAGCTCTCCCTGAGGTTCTCAACCTTATTCTCAGCTTTCTTTGCCAAGGAAAATTTGGTGACTTGAGAAAAATATAGCACCTGTGCAACTAGGGTGCAGGCAGGAAGGAACCTAGGACCCAGCGCCCGGAGTTCCTCCGTGTTTCACTTTCGGTTCTGCAGGTTGCCGATTTTTTTTCCCTCACATTGGTGAAATAAAACAAAGTGCTTCTATTGTGATTAAAATGTGTCACTATTGAACTTTCTAAATTCGGGAAATCTCATTTGGATTTGGTGCATGACATCAATAGTGGCTGTTTCTTGGCTGTGCTGTTTGCACTCTCTTAAGAGATGAGTTTTGATTCCTTGCTGAGGAGACACAAATCAATGCTTAAATTAGGAGACTAATGAAACACATTCTGTTTTGAAGTCTCTGTTGCACATGGGAATCCTTAGATAATAATGGTTTTTGTCCTTACTGTTATTTACCTACAAATGACTAGCAGTGTTCATGGTCAGACCTATGGGGTTCCTCAGATAATATCTTATTAACTGTACAAGATGAGACAAGAGCAGATAAGATATAATTCTTAGTGGTTTCCTGGGTTCCAACCCAGTAAACCTCTAATACAGCTAGGAAAGACAGTGCTTTGAAATTCTTAATATTTCAGTGTAACTTAGTTGCTAACTTTCAAATATAAATTTTACTAATGGTTTAGGCACTGCCAAAGGACTTATGTTAATGATTATTCTATGCAGGTATAGCTTGACTGAAATTACTGTTGAAGTTAGTGACTTTGCAATTACAGAATCTTCCCTGGAGACCCATAGAATGAGCTTGCAATAGCAGCCATGCCACTGTGCATGTATTCGTATTGGCTCTTGGCATATTATGGCAATAAGAAATCTCATTCTATGAATACCAATTTCAAATTCTATTAAAATTACATTTAGAAAAATGCAGTTTTCATCTTTCTAAATATTACTGGTTACAAAAGGGGATTTTCCTCTTCTTTAATTACAATGTTATTGTTGCAGAACTGCTTCTCTTAACTCTTCTCATTTATTCTACTTATTTACATTTGAAATGCAATTTAAATGATAAGATCTCAATTTATGTCTCCACTGAATGTGAGATTTTCTAGATTCTGTCCTTGAAACTTACTAATTCAAAGAAATATTCTTGCTTTTTTCTCTCTCCCCATTACATAGAATCTGAAGTACATGTATAATATATATGTGTTAAAAAAACCCCAAAACAATATTACCAAAAATGTCTTTAAATTCAGGTTAAAAAGTCCAGATGTCAAATAGAAAACCAAAAGATTATCATATATAAATCAATGAAGACTGAGATATCTCCTGTTCCTCAACCAGCAGCACCCTCAAATAGTTCTAAACTTCAAAGTTCTTTTATCAAAGGCCAAAGCACATTCCAGATATCTGAGGTAGGTGAGATGCACACAGAATGTTGTCATCTAATTTTAAGAATCTTAGATTAAAAGCCTGTTTCCAAGCTACTTCTCCCTTGACTTTTATTTATATCTATAAAGATTTACTTAACTTATCCATGCTTTCCCTAGATCAAGGTTGTCTTAGCTTCAGTTTTCAAAATACTTAATAGCAATGATAGGATACAGGTACTGTCACCGAGATCAACAGAACTGAGGATTATACATAGAATTCAGCATGCATTTTATACAGGTAACTAGTTGCTTTGTTGAATTAAAACCATAAGAAGAGCATCAACTCTCAACACCTTTTATTCAAGAAAATTCTTTAGTATAGAAAAATTATATTCTTCTATTTTCAGAATTTATATGGCACTCTTTACTAGTGCCTCTTACTACTTTCTCCTTTTTTTTTGAACTGTAGCTAGTTTCTTCCAGTCTTTCATAGATAACTATTATGCTATTCCATTTTTCCAGCTGAGTAGATACCATTCAGTCTTTCAATATCTACTAATAATATGTTTTTTCTAAGTTTGATGTCTTACCTGCAAATAATTCATAGCAACGAAGAAAATAATTTCTGTCACCATCTTTTAACATTCATAATATTTTAACATTGTGAAACAGACTCATGAGTTCTCATATCTGTCAAGAGCAACTGCTAATATTGATGCCTCATCAGTTTTTCATATTGAAAGCAGAATGTCTTAAGTGGTAGTAACAAATTTAAACTTCCATGTTAATGAGAATGACTGAGAAATATTTGAGATGTATTCTTCATTTAGCTAGGAATACAAGATCAGACTAATTATAAGACAAAAAATAGCTTTAATAATAGGCTATTCAGTTTAAATAAGTAAAATTCATCTTATGTATCTATCAATGCCAGATTTTAGTTCTGATTATAGAGGGAAAATACAGCTTACACCTGAAAACATGTCACTGCATTATTTTTGGGGTAAACTTTTATCAGCAGGGAATCATATTTTTCAATGTCAAATGCAGCATTGATATATTGGGGGTTGCATAAATATAAAAACAACTTCAAAATTGTTATTTCTTTTATTTTCTTTATGTTCTTTAGACTTCCAAATTCAATAAGGCTTAACGGGGGTGAGGGGAGAAAAGAAGAAAAAAAAGGGGGAAATAAGAGAAAAAGAAACACTTGTCCATTGGCTTAACACTTCTTTAACTTAGAATCATAGAATCACTAGGTTGGAAAGGACCCACTAGATCATCGAGTCCAACCATTCCTAACATTCCCTAAACCATGCCACTCAGCACCTCATCCACCCATCCTTTAAACACCTCCAGGGAAGGTGACTCAACCACCTCCCTGGGCAGCCTGTTCCAATGCCCAGTGACCCTTTCCATGAAAATGTTTTTCCTAATGTCCAGCCTGAACCTTCCCTGGTGGAGCTTGAGTTCATTCCCCCTGTCATTTGGGAGAAGAGGCCAGCTCCCTCCTCTCCACAACCTCCTTTCAGGTAGTTGTAGAGAGCAATAAGGTCTCCCCTCAGCCTCCTCTTCTCCAGGCTAAACAACCCCAGCTCTCTCAGCCGCTCCTCATAAGACTTGTTCTCCAGCCCCTTCACCAGCTTCGTTGTTCTTCTCTGGACACGCTCCAGAGCCCCAACATCCTTCTTGTGGTGAGAGGCCCAGAACTGAAAATCTTGCCCAGTGCTACATTTATAAAATCTGCCTTCAGTTTAACTTTACCCGCTCTGCACAAGAATATGAACTATCATTGAGAATGCTACGCTTAAATACTTTGCCACAGAAAAAGCTAACGGTAGTTCTTAATTTTTATTAACATTAAAAGGGCTTGATATTAAAAAATAATAGAAAATGTTGATGTAAGATTCACAAGCAACAGTAAGTAATGTGAGAAAATGTATAAGCTTTTCTAAAGACTTAGGATTTGGGCATTTTCCTCAACTAAGTATTTAAATCACAGTTTCCATTTCATTAAGGGTGATGAACAATATTGTAATGTGTACATTTAATGTGACCCCATGAATAATGAAACAAATGCAGATTATGAAATGCCATAGCCATTATAATTTTGAAGCAACTACAGTCTATAGGAAATTTCGAAAGCCCAGGAGTTTGTAACCTTTCCTGGACACAGCTTATTTTTTAAAGAGGAAAGTCTCCTGCATCAGCTTGACCTCAACTCCCTGCTTCTAAGAACCCCACTTAAAACCCTGGAAGTTAGAGTTAAACCAATGTAATGCTCCTAGACTCCAGTAATAGTATCTCAGTCGTTACTAGGCTGGCATGTACTCTGGCAAAGGAGGGGAATCAGCTATCCAATTCGGTATTGATATAGAAGTAGAAGACCTTGTCAAAGCCAGACGTTGCCAGCTACACCTAGCTGCAGAGCAGCCTGCACACGGTCAGCTGCCTTTAGTGCACTGAATGTTTCTGAAGGCATTGCTAATTACTCTGGAGGGTTTTAGATTGCACAGAGCCGTGGGTTGACCCTGGTGTCTAGGTCTTACAGCTTCACTGCAATGAGAATCACTAGGAAATATGGCATTGTGGGATTTCTCTTTGCTTTGATCTATTAATCTGTCTTGTGTATAAAACGTATCGAAATTCGAGTTTGTTATCTGCTTGAACCTGGCTGATGAGAAAATACTGACTCTATGAAAGCTGTTTGTTTTTCTTAAATAATATTTTTCATTCATATATATAATTTTCTGTCTCCCATTAGCAGAATAGCTGCAGTGTTTAAGGTTTAATTAAAACCTCAAAGGCCCAAACTACTGGCTTCTTGGATCACAACATGGAAATAGTTAGAAAACCTGTATATCTAAAATATAAATTCAATGCTGAATCTGTTTGCTGGACCCTGTAGAAGATGAAGATTTATCAATCCTTCTGTAGGCACCAGTTTACCATTCCTTCATGTGTAGCTGTTACAAAAGCATGCATACAGATGAGTTCTTAGATGTCTGATGGCAATTTATTTACCCCAAAATCCCATTTGCATGTGACAAAGGGGATGTCTATAGAGTCTGGGTTTCATTTTATGCTCACATCAAGCCTTTAAGTTGCTGCTGAGCATATGCTTGAAATAACAAGCATTATTTGCAGCATCATCCCCTAAAAGTTTATGTCACTTCTGCTGGATTAACAATGTAGAAAGTTGCAGGGATTACGATATGATTGCATGAGTACCAGAAGGAATACATAGCATTAAAGAATGCATGTTGCTGTGATGCAACAGGTGTTTTGGCTAAAATCCTAGGCCACTAAATGAAGTAATATTTCCATGCGTTATTAATAAGGCTGGGATTTCACCCTCAATGTTTACCCTTAAGATCAACCCAAACAATTTTGTCAGACCTGAGACTGAGTGCAGCTCCATAACCATTACTCAATGCTTTCAACTCCATAGAATAGTTAAAATTTTATAGCAAATATTGCAAAATAAAGTTATATAGCAATATTGTACCTCACAGTCTGTTTTGACCAGAGTCTTCCAGTACTAGTGTTTTTGGAATGACTGAAGCATTTGTGAGTTGAATATATCATACCTTGAGGACAGGCTGTATTCAACCCCATTGCAATAAACTAATCCAGAGCTTCCACATGTTTTTTGCATTAAAACTGGTTCAATTCAGCCATATAAGATCTGGCTTATGTGTTGTTTTAATATTTTCAATTAATAGATACAAGAAAACTACACAAAATAGAAGCTGTAGAGTTGAAGAGCTCCTTCCTAGTTCTAAACTACCTCTAGGCAGCAAAAAGTAACTACAGACCACATAACTGAAGAGGATTACTTGTCTGTTCTCAACGAATGGGAAGAGAAGAGTTATTACATCAAAATATTTCAAATTATTGCTATTGCATGATATTTTATGTCATACTGAGCTCTGTTCAACAAATTAAAGGACAGCCATTACATAATACAGCTCTGCAATGTATCTGGACGCAATGCAAGATGGGCTTATTCTGATATGATTCTAAAAAAAGAATCCTGAAATGGTTAAGGGAATAAGAGTGCTTTCTGGTACAAAAGTACGTGTAGATAATTGCTTTCAGTCTCCATGGGAAAGAAAAAACATTTCAGATGAAATGATCAACGTCCTTGCCTTTGGTTATTAGCAGCTATTTTTCTTCCAAAGTGTGGGAGGAAGCAGGTAGTAACTATATTCCAGTTTATTGCTAATGCCTTACAAAAACAAACCTTTGAAATGGCGTAATCTATATCTAAAGCCAAAGTGCAAGCAACGATCAATCACATTTTCATTTCTGAGGATCCTTGGATAGAAGACTTAATTACTTGCTGATGAAGGCAAATAAGGAAATTCTCATTTTAAAGAAAAAGCTTATTTTGTCACTGGCTATTTTTTTGTTTTCAATTTAGATTGTTGCCTTTTTTTCTGACACTGTAAATCCAGCCAGTATCTGAATTTATTGCATAGCCAAATATGTAATTATCATGCTACATAGTAATATAAGTATTATGATTTGATTTGTGATTAGGAGCAGAACAGGAATATTTTGATGAAGTGGATTTTTTTTTTCTTGGAAAAGAAAGATATGCTGACACCAAATATTTTCACAGATAAAATACCTGTTCCAATGAATGGCCAAGAAAACACAAAACTGTGATATACTTCCTGCATGCTTCCTGGGAGTCTGGAGAATCCTGGATGCATTGCTCAAAGGAAGGCTTACTTGGAGAACAGTCTGAGAGCAAAAGGCTTGAGAGCAAAGCTGAAAGCCTCCTGTTTCCATGTCACATGACCAAGAGACTAGCAAGATGCAAGCACCATTTCTTAGAGTGTTACAGCTGTAAGATCAGGATGTCTGCAGGCTCCCATCTTTCCCTCTCAGTCCATTTGGACAGCATATTAAAAAACACAATTTACAATCAAAAATGATCTTTAGAATGTAGGCAGCGGTCCCATCCATTACAAGTAGGAGTAGGTGGGACCATTTAACTGAGAAGAACTGCACATAGAGACGTTATCTACAGTGTGTTTAAATACTTTCCTGGAGATTTCAGCAATTTTATGATATCTCCCATTTTTCATTATGATTGAAGTTCTACATTTTCTTGACTATCAATTAGAGAAAATAGTAAATGCTCTTTGATCACATCACATCACATCACATCACATCACAGGAAAGAGAACTTATGATGGCTATGTAGCTATCTACCCATTGGAGTTCTTTAAATGTTTCAGAGTTGGCAATGTGGCTCAGATATCTTTAATTAACTAAAAGCAGACTAATACATAAATATCATAGAAATAAAACAAAGGCATATGTGATCATCCCAGGCATTTCACATCTTGCAAATTGTCTGCTCATGCCAGTGTGTCAGCCCATCAGATAACAAAATTACCACATAAGGAAATTCTGCTGTAAAGTGAACTTTATACTTTTCGTGAAAGGAAGTTGAAAATAACTGACAGATGGGGAGTAAAATAGCTAAAGGAAACCACTGTGCTAACGCATCGAACAGTTCCCCAAACTGGACTACACATCTTACTGGATTGGAATTTGAATAAACATATAATTGCCTGCACCCGTCTGTGTAGATACACCCTAGATCTTGGCTGTTCATAGCCCTTCAAATGCTATTTAAACTACAGTACTAGGATGAATAGAAACATTCCCTGCAATACCAGATAATGCAGTAAGCGGAAGTGGTGGAGCCTCCATGGTATGAAAAATGTATATTTCAAATAAATACATTAGTGGAATATCTACATATACAAGAAAATAGTGGCAGAGTATGAATAATTTTCCCTCTAGGTAGGAATGTGCAAACCATCTTAGAAACCAATACTCCAAGCCTTTAAAACAGTTTGAACACTGCATTATTTATCATCTTAAGAAATGATACATTCTCAGCTTTACTCAAAGACTTTCAATGAACTCATTTTGTTCTCAAGCATGTGCTTTGGTTATGACCATTATTAAGGTGATGATAGAAAATGGCATTACTGCATCATCATTTCGTCAGTAGTCATAATTTCCCTGTATATCTCTTGCCCTCTCTCTATGTTAACTCAGTTGCTGTGTTAACACTGTCCTACAGAAACAAAAACCTGCTATGTAATCTCCCTCTATCTCATACTAGATCCAGTTAGTGCTATTTCTAGGCATTGTCAAAGGCATGAGGATCTTGTCTGTTGTGAAGGATCACGGTTTCACAAATATTCCAGAGAAAATTAATGGAACAAGTGAACCATAGGAGGCAGCCCTTCACTTTTTCTTCTAAGTTTTTCTGCTTCATTTTTCTTCTTCTTCTTCTTCTTCTTCTTCTTCTTCTTCTTCTTCTTCTTCTTCTTCTTCTTCTTCTTCTTGCACACAAGAAGTGTGCAGGGGAGAGAATAAGCATGAAGTAATTTCATGGGTTTGGTGAGTTTGAAGGTAGTTATGGATTTACCATTTAAGTTTTGTCATCTGCAAATGTTTATAAGAATAATATCTATGCTTTCTCAGAGTGAAGAGTGCACTGTTCAAGATTAGCACCATTTTATTAACTTCATTTGTACTCTTTGCACCTATCTTGCATTTGGCAAGCTTTTCCAAATAATGCTACCAGAGTACCAAAAGTTGCAAAACGAGGAAAGGAGTGGCTCACTAAATAACTGAAGTTAGCACTGGAGCAATATAACATTACTTATGAGACACAGTCAAGTATCCAATCAGGTCTCTTTTACAAGTAATTGATATTCTTGATAGCCTATGCATAATGTTGACGAGAGACTTAGAAGGATGTTAACACTTCATTACTCTTGCCATTGATTTTTTTCTGCTTTCTTCACAAGAAAAGTCAAAACCTGACCTCTTATTCCACTGAATTAGTTCCAGAACACTTGGCATTATTGACCCCCTAATGAAAATTAATGATGGCTCTTTTGATCCAGTCTTTCAAGTAGGCACAGCAAACACATTTAAGAAATAAGCACACTTATTTCTCATATTGAAATGAAATAACACACTGTTAAGTAACAAAATGCACATTAATGGAACATTAAATTTGCAAATTTAACCACACAGAATCAAGAGAGTTAAACTACTTTATCAGGAGTTGATGACTCAAAAATTTAAGCATGGCAATAATTTCAGACCAGGAAAGAAAATGAGTTTTACAAGATACACATAAAATTAGAACACTTTGGCCCAAGGTCCTAAATTTAGAGTAAAAATCTTGCAAAACTGAAATGGTTTTACCATGCAAGAGATGCAATTGCACATTAGCCTAGGTATTTCCATGTTTTCCTTTTAAATCTAAAGAAGAATTCACATTATTTTCAGAAACTTTTTTCTTTTGTGCTCACAAGTTGTCACCCCACAGTTGAGTGGATTTCCTTCATACAGAGCCTCACACAAATGTTTATGCAAAACCTGACTTCAGTCTTTGGATATGGATCCCTTCTCCCTTGCATCTGTGTAAATAAGGATTACCTCTACCAGGTTAAACAGGAAAAGTGTATGTGTTCACATCTACGTATTGGATGAAACCTGGTCATATTATCTGAACAACTTCATACCCTGATAAATTCTTTCAGAAATTATTCTTGGGGAATTATCTGGGAAATCTGCAAGAATCATGAACTAACTTACTTTCTTCCTCTCTTTCCTTAGATAACAAAGACTATGATGCATATCTATCCTATACCAAAGTAGATCCTGATCAATGGAATCAAGAAACTGGAGAAGAAGAAAGATTTGCTCTTGAGATCCTACCAGATATGCTTGAAAAGCATTATGGATACAAGTTGTTCATACCAGACAGGGATTTGATTCCCACGGGAAGTAAGTCATGTCTTCATGCTTGTTTATTTCCTCAGCAGCAAGTGCAGTAGTTGCAGAGATTGTTTTGGTATTGTTTCTACACCTCCTCCTTCAGAATATCATCTTAGAAAATGATAAAGATAAGCAACAAACATACTTAATGTGTATAAGGTGATCATTTATAGTAATTGTATTATACTGATTGAAGGTGGGACAGTGTTGGAAGAGCTTGCAAAAGTAAAGGAAGTGAATGACACCACCATTTTTCACAGATTTTTGAGAACTTGCATATCTGGGAATGAATACAGAAGTCTTTGAGTTTTGTTCCTTAGAATTTGTCTGGAAAGATATCCATGATTCCAAGTGTTTATTACAGAAATTCTGATAGGAAGGAAAAAGTTGTGTTTGGACCAGGGAAAGGGCTGAGTAATAACATCTACAGCAGAGCAAAGTACTGAATTCTGGTAGTGACCACTGGAGATTAAGGCACAGTGGAGATACTGGATCATTCTCAGAGACTACAACTTAGAATTTATTCCAGCTGGTACACGTAGATATTTTTCATGTTTCTTTCAAATATTCCAACCTGTACAGAAATTTTTTTGTAAGTTGCTGTAATATTCTTCATAACTACAGTGTAACCATATAGGCAGCTACTAAGTTCAATATCTTTTACTGAAGATAAGAAAAGATGCTTGGTCTAGGCAAAGCACAACATCAGACATAATTGCATGGATATTTTTGAAGTCTACAGCAACAGCAAACATTAATTTACAAGAGACAACACTGTTTTTGAGAACGTGTGTTCTAGAGGCATGAAAAGAAAACAAAAATCTAACCTTACAGTACACCTTAGAGTATCTTTTAGGTTTGAGACTGAACACCTGAAGAAAATATTTGCTGCTCTGTTGCCCACCTGAATGCCTTTGCCTGTTTAAAGGAAAAGATGGTGACGGACACGCTTGTTCCAATAAAGATAAAGACAGTGATACAAAACCACAACTCGTGAACAAACACTCATAATCCATAGTGACTGGGGGAATAGAAATTTTACAGGATAATAATGGTTGAGACTGAAAGGGAGGAATCTCTGGAGGTCATCTGATCCAACTCCCTGCTTAAGCAAGGCCACTTAGAGCAGGTTGCCCAGGACCAGGTCCTGGTGAGCCAACCTGGTGCATTTGCAGGTGATGGGTTTTTGCGTATGTCAGTGAGCTCTTCTGAGAGTAGGGATTTGTTTCTGTTGTTTTCCCCAGTCTATGGGAGCAGAGTGTTTTCTTAGACTGAGTTATGAGCACTTGTCTTATTTTGTAGCCTACATTGAAGATGTGGCAAGATGTGTAGACCAAAGCAAGCGATTGATCATCGTCATGACTCCAAATTATGTGGTCAGAAGAGGCTGGAGCATCTTTGAACTGGAAACGAGGCTTCGAAACATGTTAGTCACAGGCGAAATCAAAGTGATACTGATTGAATGCAGTGAACTACGAGGAGTTATGAACTACCAGGAGGTTGAGGCGCTGAAACATACCATCAAGCTCCTCACTGTCATTAAATGGCATGGACCAAAATGCAACAAATTGAATTCCAAGTTCTGGAAACGTTTACAGTACGAAATGCCTTTTAAGAGGATTGAACCCATCACACATGAGCAGGTGTTAGATGTCAGTGAGCATGGGCCATTTGGGGAACTGCAGACAGTCTCCGCAATTTCCATGGCTGCTGCCACCTCTACTGCTCTTGCCACTGCCCATCCAGACCTGCGCTCCACCTTTCATAACACGTATCATTCACAGATGCGCCAGAAACACTATTATCGAAGCTATGAATATGATGTACCTCCTACTGGCACCCTGCCACTTACCTCAATAGGTAATCAGCATACCTACTGCAACATCCCTATGACACTTATAAATGGGCAGCGGCCACAGACAAAAACTAACAGGGAGCAGAATCCAGAAGAGGCTCACACAAACAGTGCGATACTGCCCCTCTTGCCGCGGGAGACTAGTATATCAAGTGTCATTTGGTGACCAAAATGCAAGGGGCCACCAAACCCCTTGAGTAGGAGCTGAATCTGCAGTCTGGTGCCTGGAACTACATCCTCGACTGCTGCTGTTAAACATGCATTACAACTGATAACATACGAGGAAAAACAGGGTCTTGTACATATGTTTTTTGCAATTTCTTTGTAGCATCAGTCTTCCTGTTTTACCCATGTCTCTTCCCATTCACATTTTTGACTTTGTTTTATATGTCATTGGAATTTGTATATTTACATTTTTTTCTAAATGAAGAGACTGCTGTATAGATAGGAACCTTTTTTGCTTCATTGGTATAGTTTTAGACTTTTTGTTTGTTTGTTTTTAACCTCTCTTGGGAATGCTTGGACAAAGCTATGTTGATATCAGAAACGCCATCCATTTTGTTGGCCTGCCCAGCCTGTTTCCTGAAGGCCATGCCTGCTGCAGTTCACTTCTTTTGGAAAATATTTGTTCTTAGAAGGACCCCATCCCTCACTGAGAGCTCCAGTTTCATTTCTACTCCCCTAATGTGCACTGCTTCTTCCCTGCCCTTACAATGGCCCCCATTTGGGGTACAGTCTGATCATCTAACATGTAACTTGGTAGATACTTGTCAAACAACAGAGTATACTCAATCTGTATTGGTTGCTTCACAATAGGCACCACAGAGTGTGAAGAAAATAGAGATGGTTTGGTTTTTGCTTTCTTGGGTTTATTTTATTTTTTTTTTAATATAATTTTAAGTATAAGCTGAATGTATCCCTTTTATAAATATAAAAGCAAACCCTATTTTTAACATTTCCTGGAAAAATATTAATGTTGTTGTGGACTTTATTTTAAACATTTAACTTTTTATTTCCCCCCTTTCAAAATCCTGCAAATAAGATCATTTGCAATTGTCAGACAATTAAGACAAGTGAGGCAATAGGCACTGAAGTGCAATGTGTCCTGCTAATATTTGCAGAACTGACTTTCAAACCAAAGGGGAATAAAAAGATGATAATTTGTCACTTTGTATTATATAAAAGTGTTATTTTCTGAAAAACTAAGAGCAAAACATTATTTTGCTGTGGATTACAGAGCCCCCTTGTATTTTAATGTTCCAAAAACTGTATTTGCTTTAAGATTATATGTTCAGGATTAAGCAATCTTCTTTCACTTGGTTTTAGCTTGTAACTATAAGTAAAACTTTATTAATTTCAACATGATTTCAGTAAAAACTCAGGCAGAAAATAGTGACATGAATATCAACAAATATAATTGTTCTCAGAATAAGTTTTATTTATACAGAATTAATATTTAAATCAGACCTGGAAGTATTAAAAACAGTTTATTCACTTTAATGAATAAATAAATTAGTTCTATTTTTCATGTATGATTCTATCTTTGAGGAGTTGCCAATAATGTGTGTACCACGGTTGCCTGAGAAGAAAAAAAAGAAATAGTATGTTTATATCTGGACATCTTTAAGACAAAAGAAATAAGCATCTTATGTTTTAAATAATGAAAAGTCATTTCTGGTTTTAGAATGAGAGAGAAGTGGTGTTGTAGCATACAACATATTCAGGCCAAGCTCTCTGCTACTCTGCTAGCAGAAGCAGGGAAGCTAAGGTAAAGCTGGTTGCGGCACACTGTTGTATGGTCATGGGTTTGATTAACCCTGGCAGAAATATAACTGGTATCCTGGCAAACAGACATTATAGTCTAGTTATACAATTAATTAGCTGTAGGTATTTTTATGTTAGCTGAATTATATTAGCCAATATAATGAACATGTGGGGTTTGTTCATCCTGATTGTCACAATAAGAAAAGTACAGTTTATAATATTTTGGTCTTCTCTAATGAGCAGTGATGGGTAGAGAGCAGTTAAACTGCAGTTTGGGGGATGTTTGTGGCAGTAAGCCAGAAATAACAGTATGGGAGGAAATGACTACGCTCCTGTTGTGAAAGTCAAAAATCTCAGTATCCGTGTAACAAGCTAATAGAGCTTTGGGATGTGCACTGATTTTTATTTTCTTAAAAATGTTTATTTCTCTGAAAATTTGCTCAATCCCTTTCCTACACTCTGTTCTTTATTGAGGTGTCTCCCTCTGGACAACTGCCAAACATCCGCAAAATGGAAATGAAGCTGCCAGGCTAGATACATTTTTAAGAGAGCTTTGCACATTTGGCTATTTTCATAGTGTAAGAAAGCTATCATTTATTTGCTTTTGCAGACAGCTGTCAGGCACTGATGGTATTTTCCTTCATTCAACTGGATGCCAAATACCCCAGTATTCTCTGAAAGCAATGCATTCTTCCTCTCCTTTTCCCTCCCCTGTACATGCCCTGAGCTAAAGACTGGGATGTGGAATAAATGTAGAATGTAGCTATCTTACTGGAGTCACATTTAGATGATTGGTAGGCGTTTCCTTAGGCACATGGGGAGTACATTTCTATTATTCTATTTTTAGTGTAGATTTAAGCACTTTCAATAGCATGATTCAGGGATTAATGGATAATATTTGATATTCGCACTACTTAAAACAAAGGTTTTCTTATAATGTTTTGTCATAATACTAAATAAAAGAAAAACAAACAAAAAAAGAGAAGCAAACCACAAAACAAAGCCTGAAATAAATGGAGAAGCTGATATGGCTTCAGAAACATTTCTCCTTAGTATTCCTCTTCTATGAACAGCTCTGTGTGGGGAACAGTAAAGGAAACATTTGTGTGTTCACGTGCTCTATGTTTGACAAAAGTTCTGTTGGAACGCAAAATAAAACAAACAAAACAAAGCAACTAACAAATCTTTCATTACCCTAGTGCTTAGGCTCTATCCTCTCTTGGTGAAGATGTTCCAGTTTTTGATAATCCTGCTGGAAGTGTGCATGCAGTGGCCACATATGAGGTTTAGCCATAAGCAAATAGCACTTTATTTAAAAAAAATGCACAGTGTGATTATCGGAAAAACTTACTCCGCCTGGACAATTACTTCAAGTCTATATGTGGATTCTATGCATATGAATTACCCAGGTGTGGTGCTTTGTCTTTATAAGGTTCTCTCTAATCAGGGTGGTCCTTGATATAAAACTAGAGGACTCTGTTGCACAACATGTAGAAATTCATATATAGGTTCTCCAGACCTATATATGTTCTCCAGACATCACATACAGCTGGACAGCAATGGGGGACTGTATAGTATGCAGCTAATAATTTTGAAGGTGAAGTGCATTGCTGGGTCTGATTCTGTTCTCACTTGCAGCAGTATGATTTGAGGGTAAATTTAATAAAGCCAAATGAGAGCAAGATTGATTTGAGTGGGAGGAAAAATTGGAAATGCAAAGAGAAAAGGAATTCATATTTGCAGTCTGTGACAAGCTGAAACCTTGACTGCAAGGAAAGCAGCAGCAAAATATCTTCTGCATTTTAGTAGTTCACACCTGGCAGCCAACACCAAACTCTTTCAATATGATTTGGTTCAGAGCTAAATACTGTTAGGGTTTGATGCAAAGTAGGAATTTTCTTTTACTGCACGACTGTGAAAACCATGTGTATGTTATATAACAGGTGATAACCGGCTTCAAAATAATTGGAAAACTTCTTGTACCCACATGATTAGAATTCACAGAGTTTTATTTGGATATTGTTCATTAATGACACATTTAAATTATAGATAAAGCAGTGAGATTTGGGAAAAAAAAAACTAGTAAACGGGTTTTCTTCATTCTTAAACTGAAAAAAAATTCTTAAACTGAAAAGAAAAAAAAAGAAGAAAATGTCAAGCTAGCAAGCCTAAGAAGAGTTTAATTAAAATACAAAGAGGAAAAAAAATCACAGCAGTAAAGTAAGCTCAAAAATAGGATAAAGCCAATGAAGAAGAAAGGTCAAAATGCTTACTTTTTTTTTTCTTTCCTTACTGTGTTGTGGTTTGGTTTTTGTCATGTAAAGCTTTGTACTCTGGCTGATGACCTACATAAAGAAAGTGGCTTTGTAGAGGCCCATCCAGCCAGATCATCAACACAAATACATCCCTATATGTCTAATATACTTCCTAATAATTTTTAATTTGTTGGTAGTCTAGCACAGACAGTTTTTGGTGTGACTTCTATTGTTGTGACATAGAGCATAGCAGAAATCTGTCAGTAAAAAAAAATTCTGTGACAGGCTTAGTTTATTACCCAGACTAACTATACTCTTTCACACCCACCCTTTTTCTGATTTGCTGTTATTAGAATGTTTTTTTAAACTCACTTCTCAGCTAAGCAAGAGATTAGTGTGACTGCCATCAGAAAAAAAAATGTGAGCAATGTCATAACAATGATTCTTTTTGTATAATGAATACTGCAAGTTTCCTTGCATGTTTTCTCTATAATCACAACCCTTTGGCCTCCTAAATAGCCCACTGAGTGGAGGTTGGAGAAAGCCATTGTGTCTTGCATTTGAGGTCCACTGAATGGCTACTGAGGTGTCATTTGTGAGGTAATTTTGCAAGGCTATTTCCCATCAACTCTTACTAAATCCTCCAAGAAGATGTGTTGGCAGCATCACACTTCTCCAGCTGGCCTTGGGTTAATGTTCCAGAACTTGGAGTTGTTACCCTGAATAGTGAAACTAATAGAAATGTTACAGGAATTAATAATGTTCTTATGCTTTTTGTTTGTTTAAATTCTGTTTAAGACAAAATTTGCTTTGCACTAATAAACTGTGCAGGTAGAAGGTCAAAAGCTCACAGTCATGAAGTAGTAAGAGCAGAAATTACAAAGTAGTGCCTGATAACTTACTGGAAAATGTATAAAATCTCAAGTTGCACAGATTACTAAAACTTGAATACATTGATATTGAAGGTTGGTGAAGGAAAGAATTCTGTTTGTTATTAAAAGCAATCTCATTCCAAAAGTTTATCAGCATTCTTACATTAAATAGCCAATATCCTAGATAATGTAATTTCAGAAACATTCAATAGTAAATTAAAATATTTTTTTTATTTTGGTGGAATAAGAGTGATGTGATTGTCTAGGATCTAAACATTAAGTGAAATGGATAATCTTTATCTAGTGTTGAGATTACAGAAATTACAAACATTGCTTTTCTGTGTCACTGGTATTAGAAAAACAATTTGAAGCAAAATTTGGGAGCTAAGAATCTGATGAAGATTTTTTGATATTTTTTACAAAATCATCTGTCTTAACCATCTAGACCTGTCAGAAGGAACAAAAAAATTACTCCTAAAACAAAGTGGATATGCTTTTTAACCTTTTCTTTCTCTTTTTATTGCATAATAGTAGGTCTCCACTCCCTCAAAATTACAAAATAATCTAGGAAAAAATAATACCTACTGAGCCTATACTCTCAAGCGCACTTGGTAAAGAAGGGCAAGACAGAGTGAGGGGCTACACCACATGGCTGCGACTGAGAATCTGTACAGTGGGGAGACCATATGCACCTTCAAATGGAGAGAGAGGGCATAGGGCCCTCTGGCCATTGCGTTTAGTTACTCCTGTGTAAGGTGGGTGCAAAAGGAACTATAGGCTCAATGCATTGCCACTCCTCTATCTGCTATAGGCAACACACAGGGAAGGTGGGCAGTAAGCCGTGATATTAGTAACAGTAAATGTTATTGCCCTTAGCTGACTGAGCACAGATACCCTATTGTAAAGCAGCCAGAAAAGCAGAAACAGCTGACAGCATTTTCCATTTGTTCAGCGTGAAAAGTAAAAGGCAGCACTGAGCATGGAAAGAGGCTACCTGACTGGGTTAGTGCAAAATCCACTAAATCGCAATTGCAGGGAATTACCATCTCAATCAGCTAGCATCATACCTCTCTCCCCTTTCCTCCGCTCCCCTGCCCTCCCCTCCCCTATTCACTTTAGAACATTGTACATATGTCTTCTTCAAATGGAACAATTGTGTAAATACAGAGAGAAGAAACTATTGACACCACTGCCTCTCCATCTACCTTATCAAAACACTTCAGTGACTTCAGGCTCCCTCTTCGAGATCACTAACCTATGCCTACCTCAGCAAAACACAGGAATCTACAAAATACACAGATATCTCGGGAAAAATCATTACAATAAGTACTCTCAAAACCCAGTTACATCACAAAACCCACTTTTTACATTTTTATACCTATACTTAAGTTTTTTAACTTGTAATCATTTAATCATAGAACAGCACAACAAATGAAAATAAATAGCTCTCTCATAAAAATTCAAGGAATACCCAAAAATCCAGGTTTGTTCACAGGTCAACATTTTCCGTGTGTTGCAAGAAGATGACAGACTTGTAACCTGGACACTTCTAGCTGACACTGTGAGACAGATATGTAGCTAGGGGTGACATGGAGTGGGAGATTTATAGTGAAGATATTTCCTGGACGTATCATGACCAGATAGAGGATATATGACAGGCACTCATCTAGTCCTGCTGCCACAGATTACAGACATCTTTTGCCTGTAGAACAGTGGATATCTAAATTTACCAGGTATTTCCTTCACCTCCCAAGTGCTATTTAAAGTCATTTATATAACCTTGTTAGAGGTAGGAAATGTTCTTTTTCTGGATGACAGGATCTACTTGAATCATAGGAATATCTGCCAGAGTTCCTATCATTGCAAATAATAATTAGTGTCAGTACAGTTTGTCTCCTATTAGCTCTACTTTTTCACCTTTCTAACCAAAAGAGACTGTGAATACCTCTTAGTGCCATATAGAAAGTAGCAGTCCTACACTTTGTTTTTTCAGGGTTTTTTTTACTGTATTTGAAGACTGAGAAATAGTAGTAGACACTATCTTACTGAAATGACACTTTCCAGATTGTTCTTAGGGAATATTGAAGACAAATTCCCTTTTCAGTCATTGTAAGCATCTTACATGCTCTGCTTCTTTCAAAATACTGGCAAAAAGCAATCCAGAGCACAAGAGGTTGGAGTCAGATGGAGCTGCACATGCATATAATTTTCAAGAGGCTTTCACTCCTTGTAGCTTCTTGTGTTGTTTTTGTTGCTGTTGTTTTGCTTTATTGGTTTTTTGTTTGTTTGTTTGTTTTCAAAAGGAAAGAGACATAAAGACTGAGATACCACTGCATTAGATAAGTTCAGTGATGGCACAGCCATGTTAGAAAGAAAGGAGTCGAGCTCCAGACAACTGAAGTAGTCATAAACCAGGCTGAAAATCTCCTACTTTTGCAGAGTGCAGCTGTTCAAAGAGCTGCTGAATTTCTTAGCTCCCACTTCAGTCAGTCCTCCACTTCATAGACACTCCAACAAAGAGATTTTGAAAGGCAAAACAGTGCTTTTGGGTGCCATAATAATTGGAGTCTCAGATACATTGACTCTGAAGCATCATGCTCACTGAGAGAAGTGGTTTCTGTGAAAAACCTGAGGCTTCACATTTTGCTTTTCTGTTGGTCATCTGTTCTCTTACTAACAAAGGTTCTCCTAAGACTCAAAAAATAAAAAAAAATCAGATGTTTCAAATTCAAGGTAAATCAACAGCCCATTCTTCCTATACCTCTTCCTGTCCTCCTGCCCTAGAGAGTCACCAGATATAACTTAAATACTATCTATGGTTTGGTTTTGTTGGGGTTTTTTTAACATTATATTAGTCAGGAAAGTCAGATATAGTTTAACGTAACATCTTGGTTTCATCATAAAGGTTTATAGATTGGTTAATCATTTTTATTTTATATCTGTTCAGTAGCCAATAAAGTTAAAGCAGGCAACTGTCCAGTGCTGGGCAGTGGTAAAGCAGCCAACACAGTTAGTAAGTTGGGGATGCTAAAAGACAAATTAGTCATCTTAGCTCTTACAGTGAAATGGAATTAAATTATCTTCCCAGCATTACATTGAAATATCCACTGTTGTCTCTCACAGCGATTTTTGAGTGATATATGAATTTTGCAATAAAAACACATTATTATATCTGTGCAGTTATTATTGTTGTGGGACTATTCATGAATCTGAATTTAAGCATATTTGTCATTTCATAGCTAAATATTTTTATTAGGATATTGTACATAACCATACTTTCTTCAGAAGACAATAAAACAAAATGACCAAAATGTCCTTTATAAGAAGAATATGTGCCTAGTTGCAATAGTAGAAGAAAAATTTTCCCACCTTCATGTTTACTAAAAAGCTGAAAATGTAACACAAATAAAGAAACAAAAGTCTATAGTGAATTGCTTGACTCTAATGTCAACTGCAACATCTTCTTACTAATTGAAATTTGTCAGGGGGATTTAGTTTCCTTAATTTGGTTCCTTACTTTATTCAGCTCAAGAGAACTTGGCTGTCCATAAGCAGAGTGTGCAACACAATTCAAACAATAACAGTTCCGTCTTGGGAACGTGTTATTCAAAGCTAATAGCTGGATAAGCACCTCGATAAAGCACTTTGTTACAAAAGCTCTCAGCTGACCTTCTGTAATTCCAAGAATAACCATAATTGAAACATTCCCTCTAGCTCCTATTGAATACACTCATATACATTGTAGATACAAATGTATAGTTATCAACCTTAAAACATTTTGCATTGATGGAATGAAACAAGTGATAGGCTTGATAGTCATGATAGGCTTTGGGATCATTCTTCTTAATTTGCTTAATGGCCAGTGATAGTCAAAAATAACTCTAGCAGAATTAATGCTGTGTACAACTGGTGCAAAAAAAGAGCAGAATCAGGCCCAGAATTTGTAAACATAGATTTCTGATTATTCTACAATTTAATTGAAAATTCGACATCATTGACTCTTCCAAATGTTTGTTACTATTGCTATATATACCATAGATTAACATATGCTTTCTTATAAAAGTTTTCCTTAAGGCTACAGGTATGATGGAAAAGTGGAAAATATGTCTCTTCCTTTATATTCTTAGTTCAAAATCACTGAAGTTAAAATAGAAGCACTAAAGTTAAGTGGAGATACATCAACCTATATTTATGTCTACTGTGTATTAAATATTTTACCTAAAGAGATTAACTTATATTTATTTTTAAAGAAAATTAGATGGTTCATAGCTGAAAGAAACCACATTTTTTTAATACTACTATACACATTGCTGAGAAGCAAAAGAGACGTGATCAAAATGTTAGCTAGTTTAAGTGTATGTTACTTTAAAAAGAACATGTTTTATGTTATCCTAACCTCTGGAAAATTCACCAGACCTGGTGCATACAACTGAACAACTCATTGTAACATCTATAACATGTTAAACATTTTTGTATTTTCATCTTTTTATTCTTACAGGAGAAAAGACATCACTCACTAAATATGAATGCTGCACATGTTAGCAATAGAAATATTGTTTTTTGTAACTTTGATTGCACTTGCCTTAACTTTTCCACACATATATACAAACACAAATAACACATAGAAGGGAAAAAAAAGAGGATTAAGGAAAATAAAATCCACAAAAATAGGCAAGTTTTGCATTATTTAATGAATAAAGACACATAAGCATATTCACTAGAATCCTTGTAAAGAGCACATGATGCTGTAGGTTTGTTAAAGCACAAGGTGTACTTTGTCTAGATTAAAAAAAAAAAAAAACAAAACATAAAAAACAAACAAACAAACAAAAAAACTTTGGTGTGATTTTGCTTTAGGTTTAAAAAAGTTGGATGTTAAAAATAATCTTTATTACTTGCATATGAATATTTTTGTATAATAATATCTGAAAAAGGTTTTAAAACAAAGCAAAAAACCCTACTTGCATTATGGTGTGCAAATTTTAGAGAATAATAAACAGGGTATGTGTCCAGTTTGTAAAAAAATGTTCTCCTTTCAAGATTATTCTTTCACTGGCTAAATGCAAGGTTATGACAACTTGAAATACTTTTTTTGTGAACTGACAAAGAAAAAATAAAGCAATGTGAATAATTTGCCTATGCAAACTTTTTTTAAAAGTAATTGTTGCTAATAGCAATATAAATTTAACAGCATGATAGTGAAGGCTTTGAAGAATCCAGTGCAGTGATTTGCCTTGCAGGATATACTGAGCCAGAGCATATGCATGGGATAAATTGGCATAGCTCCACTGGAGGCAATGGAGCTGTTCCAGCTTATACCAGCTGAGAACCTGATCTTTTGTTCAAGAATGCTTTTAACAGTAAATATCCCTCCATTAATATTTTCTTTCTTGTTGTTTTCTCTTGTTCTATGGTTTTATTTCTTAAAGATATTTGTTTAGGATGCATATACCGTATATGTATTCTTTTTTCTTAAAAACATGAAGGGTTACTCATAGTAAAGCTCACAGTCTCACATATCTCCGAGGGAAAGATTTTGTGTGTGTGTGTGTGTGACTGTATGCATATATGTTTGATTTACTACTACATTGCTCCAGTTTTATGACTCTCTAGCTCCACTGGAAGCACAGGGTGACAGAGGAATAGGATAACATGGTAGTGAAAAAATTTTTCTATCAGAGTGTGTTGTGGTGTGTGTGAGAAGAATGGAAGACCCTGACTAAAACAGGTACTGTAGTGGAACAGAAGTAGCTCCAATCACAGCAATGTTGCCATTGCACAAATGAAAGCTAAAAAGAAAACATCAAAAAAGGCATTATGAATTATGATTGCTTTTCTTTTTTAAGTTTGTTGAATACGACAGTATGCCTGAGTCAGACAAATTCCATCTTTGGTTTCCTGAATGGACGTTAAGCTCTGTAGTTCTGCTCTCAACTGCAGTGGCATAAATCAGGAGTGTCATTATCCAAGGCAATGAATTTATACCCTATTATACCAGTCACATGAACTGGAATCACATTCTTTTTGGATTTTCTATCAAGACCGTCATCTTCTCAGCTCTTTGAAAGACGCAAGAAACACTTAACTTGTTTCCACCCTTGAATTGTTTTCTTAAAAAAATATGTTTTAAAAGTTATGGATGAGAAATGCTCCAAATTTGAGCCTTTGTCACACAAGAATTGGGGGCCTTCCAATAAGAGACAGGCACAAGGGCGCAGCAAAGCTTACAAAGGCTAATCATATGCTGTAGCTAGAGCTTAAGTTAGCAAAACTTTAAACTTAGCTGCGAAGGTCCAATCCATAAACCAACTTGTGTCTTTGTAGCTCATGAGTTTCACAAGACTTTTAAGACATGACAGCTGGATCAATTTACCTGCAGCAGCTCATACTTAAATACATTTAAAACATAATCACTCTCTTATGTGCCTGCAACCTGCAGCTTGGAGTCAAGGTGACCTACATTACAAAATGCTCTTTCTACAGACAGGCAACTTTTTGAACTTTTGTCTTTACTATTCAAAATATCAGTAAGGTCATCTTATTAAATGCTTATGGCTTCACCGATATCAACACTATTCCTTGACCTGGTGTGGTGGCAGTAAATGCATTTAGCATCCTATTAGACACCTTAAGAGTTATGATTGCTCAACTACCAGCTTGTGAAGTACACAGAAATATGGTATCCGCCATAAATTCAAAGAATACCTATGTATATTTAGTTCCATTTTTTAAATATTGCTATTAAACAGACTTTAATAAAGAAGTCAAGAATGAAATGCTCTGTTCTTTAATAAAAAAGTCAAGAATGCAATGCTCTGCATTCCTTGCAATTCTTAGACTCATGACTAAGACAAATTGAGATGCAGAAATTTTACTAATCACTGGTATTCCTTCCCCAAATCCTGCATGTATAAACACAGCCACAAAGGGCTGCGTGCTTGAAGAGAAACAACACAGACAAAGTAAGTAAACAAGAAGACTGGTTGAAAGAGCACTGAAGTCTTGGCTCCAAAAAATAGAGAAACACAGAGAGAGAAAAACTGAGACAGAGGCAGACAAAGAGAAAGCCAGAGGAAAAAACCACCAACAAGATCCAGTACTGATTAAAATACTCAGAGTATATCTGGAAAACCTTCTTGGAAACTCCTGACATGCACCACGTAAAGTCATTGTCTGGAACTCCAGATTTCATAATGGCTGTTTCCTGACAAAACCTTAGGTTCATTCTCATTTTCTTTTCTTTTTCTATGAGCTCTCATCCTCACAGGGTACTCCCTTTCAGCATGCTGTGACTGAAATACTGGAAAAAAACTTCTGAGCTTAGGAAACTGTCTCTGTTTTTGAGGGTCTTTTGGTTCACCAGTTTATTATTATAAACAATTTCATTAATTGATTAGAATAATAGATTTTCCCTCTCCCTTATAAGTATTTATTTCATCCTTGTATTTTCCCAATGTGTTTTTCATTTGTTCTTTTTTATTTTCATATTTACTTTGTATTGCAGATGTAATTGAATTTGGTAATTAATGAAAAATTATGCCTCTTTTAAGTACTAGGTCTGACTTAGGAAGTCAGTGTGGTCACTGTAACTGGAACATTGGTTCTTGACAGAGCTGTGCAATGCAACTATTCACGCACTTGTAAGCCTACGTTTTAACTACTGTGCCAAGGAGGTCAGGATGTCATTTGAAGTAATACACACATAACAGAAAATTAAATGCTCAGGTATTTATAATATCCACTGAAGTGCAAATAAAGCTGCTATTTGTAAGTAAATATCTGTTTTATTTCAATCGGCAGACTACATACAATGTCTTCTGTTAAACAACCTGCTAAGAATTGTAAGACACCCTCATAATCATAAGCTACAAAAGGTGATGCTGAGAATAAGGAAAAGTGCATCTTTAATTGCAGTTTGAGTTTTCAAAAGCTCTCCAAAATATCTGGGCACATCCTCACCTAAAATAGAATTAAACATGGGTTAGTTTCAAAGCTCAGTGGAAGCAAATGTCAAAAGTAAAATGAATAGTTAGCATATATTTCAGCAGAACAGGAACTACAGTGCTGTAACAGAGGAGACAAAACAGTTACATATAAGCGATATTTAAATGCATTGTCTAGAGACCGAAAAATAGACTGCAGAAAATTAATCAGAGATCTTTGAAGTGCTTTACTTTCCAGTTGCATTCAGAATGTGTTCATTCATTTAAGTCAGTATGCATGGCACGAAATCAAATAACTATTTTTCTAGACTATGAATGCTGGTGAAACTTAATCAGTTTAGTATGTTCTCCATACTTAAATGCAGAGGAATGTACGCTGAGCAAGGTAAAGCTAGGACAAAGCCAGTGCCCTTTAGGATTGCTCTATGTGGTACTCTCATTTCTGTCTTGAGAAATTAGATGTTGACTATCATCAGATTTAGTATTGGCTATGGCGGAGACAGCTGTCAGAAGCAACATAGCTCAAATATTTTATGTGGGAATATACTGTGGCTTCTCTGTCAGCAGCGCTGGATACACTGCCAACAACAACCACGAGATGTTTGCACTCCTGTGAGCATCAGCCTGCACCTCATGGTAGCACCACAGGTACTTAAGGTAATGGAAAGAATACAGAAACAGTAAAGGAGGGTTATACCACGAAAAAGGATGCAAGAAGAGCTATTCCTCCTGTGCTGGTTGACATCTCATCCCACACAATAAATTCCTTGGTGCCTCCACCAGGTCTTGCTTGGTCCCAGTTTCTGACCCCAGGCAGATGGGAGAGATAGACAATGCTGAGCCACACTGTTCGTACTCCATCATGTGGTGCTAGCTCAGCCATCTCTACACTCCTTACTGCAAGAGGTGACTTCCTCCAAGTTAACTCCCAAAACTCATCTGGATGTTACTACTAATGATATGCTCTACTCAACCATAGCATTTCATGTACTAACAGTACACAACGTTATTTTGCTGTCTACTGTGAAGACAGCTTTTGCTTTTTATATTCTATTTATTTTAATACATTTAAGAGAACATTCTTGTTATTGAAAACAAGTTGTAAAGTTAAGGAGTATATACTTATTTTGTTATAAAAAAGTGAGGATGTGGTGGTATGAAAGAAGAGACTAGTTTGAATTTGTAAGTAATGGTGAAGAGCAGCATTTCTTCTAATGACTGAAATCACAGAACATACACTTCTAAGTAAGTACTAAATTAGCATTTAATGTAATCAAGAGAGACCTGCAGAAAATATCCTTAGTTTATAGCTAAATTAAATACAATAAAAAGACAGCAACCTAAATATACATTTGTCAAAAATATTTGAACATCTTATATAGGAACAGATATTAAGAAAAAAAAATCAAAACCTGTGTTTTTGTCCATAGTAACGTTGTAAAAGTTGCCTCAGTGTCTCTGGTAAACAATTAGCTTTTAAACTGATTAAATACATATTTCTATAACAGATTAGAAGGGGTTTCAAGGACTTATTACAGCTTTCTTTGTTGTAAATGGGATGGAATGTCTCTGATCTCATCTCCTGTTAAAAAATACATTTTATGACTTCTAATTAAAAAATTAAGAAGTGAATTTTTTTTAAAGAAATACTTAAATCCCAGCAAGGATTTGATTCAAAAGTGAACAGACTTAAAAACAAGAAGGACATTCCACCCTTGATTTCTGTTTTCTTGCTAAAATAAAATTCCAGTTGCTGGAGGTTCCCTTCAGAGCTTGTCCTGTGGGGCTGAGAAATGAGGTCTGCCTTCAAAATTACATGGACTACTTTAAGAAAAACTACTGAGATCTGAAGCTGAATTAACTTTAAGTCGATACTTTTTAAGATTTGCCATCTAATATAATTTATGCATAAGAGAATCTGGAGTATAAATGATATTGTTACAGAGCTTTAATTTCAATGTGGAAAGAGATAGCTCTGTTACTGGAGAAATTATGCTCACAGATCAGGAGTATGCAACCATCCTCATATTAGTCTTGATAAAAAAATATCCACTCAGAAACAGTAGAAAAGAACTTGCTTTTCCTCCTGACTCCTACTTGTAAGTGACTTAAACATAGAAGAGAGAGAGCTTCACCTTCTTCCCAGAACTACAAACGGTTTACAGTGGATATGAAGTAATTTTTGCACCCTTCCTTCAATTAGGAAATTATTTCTGGAGAAATACTTTCTCTCTTGAGGTCTTGTTGTCTTAAAATACTTCTTAGGACGTGACCACTGTAGAAAATAAGTGTGAAGCTTCGAAGTGTAAATCTCCTCTATTAGTCATGAGAAAGACATCTGCGAAAGAAGTCCATTCAAGTCCAAAAAAATCTTCATATGTGCTTCAGATAGATCTTAGAAAGTGCCATTAAGTAGAAATAAAGGACAGTCTTATAAAAATTGCACTAGGACAAACACTACTGGCTGTCAAGTTACATCATTACTTTAAGTACCCAGTGTGGTACTTTCCTTAAGCTTAAATCCAAATAACTGTTGTTCTTCTTACTCTCTTAGATATATTGATCCAGACCATCACTTTCTACTGCTCAGAAGTCATTAAACATTTATACAAAATATATTGTTTCTATGCCAATGTAATTTCTATGCTCAAATAATTGTCTTATTTTTTGCATTTACATAGAACGTAATAGGGTATAAGGTATCATATATATTTTCTCAACCTTTTTCTTGTTAAGAAAAACGAGACAAGTTAGTCTAGTCTTCCTATAATAATCTTCCCCCTGAGCATAATTAAGGTTTCTCCATGATGGTTCTCTTTGGAAAACATCTTTGTGGAAAAATGATTGAGCTTGCAGCATCCTGTTAATGATCAACAAGAAATCTTCTACCGAGGTTTTGAGATATCCGGAACCAGTCAGAATTACCTTATGATGAACTGTGAACTCTGTAAGAGTTTGGGGTTATTTCTCATCTGGCTTTTTTTGAGGCAGTTGTTACAATCCCTCATCAATTTCCAGGCTTTGGTTAAGTCCTAAGATCTCCTGCTGCTTTACCATATTATTCTTAAACTTATCTATTGACAAAAATGTGAATCAGAATTTTTCCTTAGCATAGCTAAAATCAAAGGCACTGATAAGACTGTGCCACAAGAATGATCAAAGAGCTCCATTACCAGTCTTTTCTGACTGAAAAAATTTTCTTTTCAACATAATCAAATGTAATCTCTTTTATCAATTTGTCTCTATTGGCTGATAATTGATCACGCAGCATGTTAAAAGTTTTACTGAAATCTGGATTATTAGATCTATTTTACTTCCATTTTCTAGAAAAACAGAAGCCTTACCTGGATGGTGTTGCACAATGCATAGATGATAAACCACACTATTCAATTTCCTTTTTATTTGCCTCCATAACTTTCAGTTGTCTCTTCTAAAATATTCCAGAATCCTGCCTATAGCTGAAATCAGATGAAGGGGTCTGTACTCAGCTGTCATTTTTTCTCCATTTCTTAAATGTAGATCCTACGATTCCGATCTTTTAGCCAAAAAGCACAAGTCATCAACTTCATAAATGTACTAACAGTTCTTATTATGGGATCTAGATTTAGTGTGCAGGGGGGCTTTAAACCTCTGGAATGGATATCTCCAAACTGAGTTTTACTTCAGTCTTGGATTTAGTAATTTCATTTGCCTACTGTCTTTCCCACTATCTTTTGGGATAGTTGGCTAATCACCCTAATCAATAATACCAGAAAAAAAGGCCAAGCTTTCATTTACATTTTTATTCATGTCAATGTTACTGTCTTTGCTCTGTCCTTATTGTGCAGGGGTTAGGGTGAAGATGAGATGTCTTCCTGCTCTTGTATATTTACATGGCTATTTTTATGGTATAAATTCATTTGCAAGTTCTAACTCTGCTTGACTTTTGCCAGTGTTGATTTTTCTCTAACCTTAGAGACCTCTAAATTTACTTTGTAAGTATATATCTTTTTTTTCCCATTCCTTAGTGAGTTTTTTTTTTGTTTATTCTTTTGAGTCCACTGCTCATCCCTATATTTTTTTCTACACACGTTTTCACAAGTTGTCCTCACTGTGGTCACTTTCAAATTAGCAAATTAAACAGTGACTGGGTCCAGTCTTTGGCCCTGGGGCCAATGGGTGCACTCATGCTATTAAACTCTTTTGGTATCTAAAAGAGGTGCCTTATCCAAATTCTCTATTAGGAACGGTCATGCAGACTTGCTCAGGCACTGACTAGGAGAGCACTTGGTGGCCCAGAGCAAAATCATCACAGAGACCCTTTTAACAGTGTGAGGCTGAGATAATAGAGCACCACAGGCAATGTTTAATTAACTCATGTAGATGACTCACTATGTTCCCTAGCTCTTCTTTCACGTTCACTGCAAACGAGGACAGAAAGTTATTAATCCTCACAATCTTATAATGAGTTTCACACATTTTGGAGTATATCTGAAATCTTAAACTCTTGGAAAGAAATATTTTGGGATAATTTTACCATCCTTTTTAGAAAAAAATATTCAATCTTCATGACTTCAAAAAACACCTGGAAAACACTAAGTAACAACATGCTAAAGGTTTAGGGACTTGAATTATTTCCTTACTTAATAGTAAAAGTTTTGAGAATTTGATGAAAGGGGTCTAATTCACAGCTTTGAATGCTTGAGATTGTAGATCACTTGAGACTGCAGACTTCATTCAACGTCAACATTGTTAAGCACTATCCGGCTTGCAACCCGGCAGGTTTCAGATGAGTTCTCAGATAGTCAACGTATTTGTATATTTAGGGTCAAGTATGGAGGCCATAGCATCTTCTGTCTCCAAACAGGTATAGCAAGGAATTTGAAACAGCCTAGAGAGCCCTTTTCACTCTCATCATTCATAGGAACTGAAATCGTATCATAATAAAATTTCAACATATTTTGACTAGATGGAAAAATTCAAAAATATATAGAAAGTAGTGCCCTTCAGCTTAGTAGTACAGTATCATTGATAGGCTGGGCTTTTTGAATTTGCAGATGGAGAAAGAAAAACTGATGCTATATATACACAAAGCTTCCCATAAATGATATTCTGAACTCTGATTGTAATTTTAGCTTTGTTTCTGTATCAGTAGACTTAATCAAGACAGGAGAAATAAGGTGCAGTTTCCTCTCCATTTTCAGTCCAACTACTCACTTGATTTGATTATAATCTTCCTTCAGCGTTTTCCAGAGAAAACTGAACTGGGACATGTATCAATATATATGCTTCTCGAAGTCTAGAGTATTTTCTGATGTGAAATATCAGATAATGATAGGTTATGGACTAATTGAAAACACAAAACAACGATACAAGTAATATTTGGAAACACTCTTTTCTTGAGTTTGAAAGAATAGCCATCTACAAGCAAAAAAACTTGAAAGTAAAGCATAGATTTATTTTTTGCCTTCTAAAAAAGAGACTTGGATAATTCACAGATTGAAAAAAAGATTATTTTTGGAAGTGTAATACAAGGAAAAAAATAAATAAAAATCTGGTATATGTTAGTACTTTGTATTTGAAACAAATTGTTTGGTTTGGGGGGATTGTTTGGTTCTCATTGTTTCTCTTCAACAGGCTTTTCCAAGACCTGATTTAAGCCTCCCTGCTTTTCAGTACTTGAAAATACGATGTTTTACTGGTCACACAATTTGATTCTGTTAAAAAGAATTTTTGAATGTCTTAAGAATGTTCGTGATCTGGATTAACACACAAAGAATTTCCACCACGTGAAAGTATCACTTTGGTTTGATTTGTTTTTTTTCACCTGAGGTAATCCTCTGTAGTGGAATTACTTAGATGGTATTTCATGCAACTGTTACCAATACTAGTAGCTTTCAAGACTAGTTTTGAGGACAGGTTAGAAGATATTTTCTTCCGATTTAAACGGAGGTTGCTGAATAATGTTCTTATTTCAAATATCTCTGCTGCTATGAAGATTTTCTTTATTTGTTAATTCATTTACCTATTGTGGAACTGTTTCTGTAGAAACTTGGATTTTACTTGTATTTTCATGTGGTGAGTTGACCTTGGTTGGCTGCCAGATACCCACTAAGCTGATATTTCACTCTCTTTTCTCAACACGGCAAGGGGAGAAAATATTATGAAAGGCTTGTAGGTCAAGGTACAAACAAAGAGATCATTCAACAATTACCATCAAACAGACTCAGCTTAGGGAAATTAATTGAATTTCTTGCCAATCAAAATCAGTGTAAGATAATGAGAAATACAAACAAACTTAAAATTACCTTCTGCCTGCCTCTCCCTTCTTAGGCTCAATTTCATTCTCAACTTGTCCAGTTCCTCCCCATGAGCAGCCCAGGGCAATGGGGAGTGGAGCTTGTGGTCAATCTATAATGTTTCATCTCTCTCACTTCTTCCTCCTCACACTCCTCCTCTGCTTCAGCATGAGGTTCCACCCACAAGAGGTAGTACTCCATCAGCTCCTCCAACGTGAACCTTTCCCACAGGCTGCAGTTCATAATATACTGCTCCATCACGGGTCCTTTCCACGGGGTGCAGTCCTTCAGGAACAACATGGGTCCCCCACCACATCACAGGTTTTGACAGAAATTCTGCTTCAGCGTGGGCTTTCTCTTCACGGGGTCACAGGTATTGCCCAGAGCCTGATCCATCACAGAGGCTCCATGGCATCACAGATTCCTTCAGGGCACATCTGTTTGCTCCACTATGGGGTACTCCATGGGCTGCAGGGTAGATATCTTCTCCATTATGGACCTTCATGGGCTGAACAGGGACCATCTGCTTCACCATGGTCTTCACCACATGTTACAGGGGAATCTTTTCTTCAGTGTCTGGAGCAGCTCTCCCTCTCCTTCTTCAACAATCTTGGTGTCTGCAGGGCTGTTTCTCTCACATATTCTCAATACTCTTTCCCAGCTGCTGTTGCACAGCAGTTTTTCCCCTTTCTAATTATATGATAACAGAAACGCTAACACCACCGCTGATAGGTTCAGCTTTGGTCAGCAGCATGTCCATCTTATAGCCATCTGGAACTGGTTCTATCCAACAAAGAAGCTTCTGCATCTTCTTGCAGAAGCCACTCCTGCAGCTCCACAACTATCAAAACCTTGCCAGGTATACCTAACATACTCCATTAATGTGATCTGCAACGAGACGATCTGATTATTTGTTTGAAAGCTTTCCTGTTTCCATTCAAAGTTGTCATTGTGTGTATTTGCCAAGGAAAATAATGCCAATTTACAGAGGTTCAATGGCTATATAGTCAACATTATTTTGAAAATTATTTCCAATCTCTAGAAAGCACAAAATGTGTCCCCTCTGATTATCTAAGTTTTATATTGACCATATAATCACAGAAAAAGAAATACCAGTTATGGTACTTACAACTGAATTTCAACTCTTCAATATATCGCTTGCAAAATCTGTGCACAGGTCATTCAACTTTATCATGGTTTGCTTCACCTTAGTGAAGTACCTTCCAGTTATCTAATTTCCTGCTTAGCTTAAGCCCACACCCACAATTTGGAATCCATCTGTGTGTTCTTTATGGTTATATTTATTTTCTTTCCACACATTTCCTTTCCTTTTATGAAGTGTACCAATGACATGCAAAGGACCACAGTGGTCTAACAGAATCAAGAAATATAAAGCAAAGACACATAACATGTCCTTGCCACCTGCTACTTTATGAAATCAAATTAAAAGAGGGCTGGAAGATGGCACCACAGTGAGGATTATAGATGAAGTGTCAGGCATTATTTTAATTCTTCTTATCTTCTGTCAACTTAAATAAATTCTTGAAATGTACTGGGGCAGAGAACAGGGAGGTGGTTCTACAAAGGGCCTAAATTAAGAATGTCTCTTTTTTCCTGTGAAGCAGAATACTTACTGATACTTATTCAGAATAATATCTGTTAAATGTTGTAAAAAGAGGTAAGATTGTATTGTTCCTGTTGTTATTAGTGCTGCAGAACCAGCTGGGTACAATGTGTGGTTTCTCCACAGAAAAAAACCCCAAAGTTACATTGACTGCAGTCTAAGGCAATCTGAGGCAATGATCCAATTTACTGATGTCCTCAGGACACCTAGATTCCACAGCTGACATAAAATGAAGGTAATGTGACTACACAGCTGTCACCAAGGGAATGGGGAAATCAGCAGGATTGAAAAAATATACATAGGGGTATGATTTGACCTGGTGAACATTTACTACAAAGAATGAAGAAGAAGGTCAGAAAAGATTGATTTTGAAACCTCAAATTGGATAGAGAAGGAAAACCAAAAGTGTAAGTTTATTAGCATGCTCTGTCTATCTCTGGATCTTTCATTGCCAGGGTTACTGCCACCTGTCAAAATACAGGAGGAATTTTATAGTGCTCAAGAGAAGTTGGTCTCACAAGTGCAAACCAACAATGCTCTGCCTGTGCTTAGGGTACACAGTTACCTAGTGACATTCATAGCCCTTCCTAACGCTTTAGGTTCTTTGCACCATGCAGGAAGAAAAATTCCTGTTTAAGAAGGCAAATCACAGCAAATAGCACCTGGAGTAATGAATATTTATGCCAGAAGATATGAAACAATGAGAATAAGCACATATAATCAAATGTACCATTCTCTCAGAGTCAGACACTTCCCTTCAGGCACAAGTCGTCTGTCCCCAAAAGAAATTCAACCCCTCAGTGGATCATATATAAAAACTCCTTCCTAAAGTCAGATTGGTACAAGGATTGTAAAGGCTCAGCTCTCTACCTCCTCCTTTGCTGTCTGTGGTAATGAGACTGGTTTAAGTGTTACTAGGTAAGTATTTGGGGGGCAAAATAAATCCCTTCCATTGCAGTTTTTCCACTTCACATACAGCAATTAAATATTCAGTAGTCCAAAGAATGAGTAGGAAAAATTACTTTGTAGCCTAAGGATAAGGAGCTTGTTTATGAAGAGGATATCTAAATTCATATACCTTCTCCCTTCATTCCATTCCTATTTTACTTACAGTTTTCAGGTTCACTCTTTACAGCAAATTAACTGTTAGGTTTTTTGCAAGAAACATGGGACAGCTGAACACAATGGATTCCAGAATATATTGAATTTTTCAGTAAATTTAGCCTTCTTTTTGTTATGTAGATGTATGTTCTTGGTTTTGGTCACATATTGTTTCAGGAGAAAACATGCACTTTTCCAAAATGATTAAGTAAATTAATAATCTAAATTTTTAGATCTGTAAGACAAGATAATAAATACTGATCATTTTTTTCCTAGTTTGTTTCTATGTGGAGTTTAAGAAACCTAGATACAATTTCTTTAGTGACTTGGCACCAGATTATTGCTATGTTTCTAGAAGTCCCTCATGACTTCATGCAAAATATGCCTGAATGGGACAAAGTACAAGATCAGTATCTGAGAAGAGATATTTAAACATGCAAAGATTTCAGTGGGAGGTGAGGACCCAGAAAATCTCATAGATGGGAATTTCTGCCTCTCAAGCATATCTGAGAATCTGTCTCAAACAGGATGGATTTCTTACAGCTATGATTAAAGGTTAGGAACTCCCCGCAGTCCTTCTCCTTTGTTCATACTACTTTATTGTGCTTTCCTCCATTTAATTTATTTGTTGTTGTGAATAGATAGAGGGTCTTTATAAAACCCTAGTGAATGTACTTTTAATTAATTTACTAGCCCTACAGTTGAAAAAAATTCTGTAGTTGTTCAGGCATTAGAAGGAAAGTTATATTGAGACTACCTTTAAGAATATTTCACGTCCATTAACAAAAACTTTTTCCTGTTCTTTTCTTGCTTGACATACCTACCTTTTGCCTTCAATGCCTCAGAATCACTTGCTAGCTCTTTTCTTTGGGTAGAAGTGGGTTGGTTTTAATGTTGAGGGTTTTTTTTCCCCCTTTGTGAACTTCCTGAAAGATTAAAGGACAAATTACACTCAACAGGAAGAATTTATAACTAAATTAATAGGAATAATAAGGCAAACAAACACAAGAACTGATACGGAGGTAAATAGATAACAATTTGTAATTTATTGTGAGTCAGGTGATACATATTTTAACTGGCTTTTCATTGTTACTAGGTTTAGATACACAGAGAAAACAGAGAAATCACAACTTATTAAAACTTACTGTTCACAGATGGCAGAAGCACTAAAGAAGACAATGATACAGACTGTAGGAATAGGACAAAAATTCTTGCTTTTGATTTAGTATTTGTCTTCATAAAACCCCTTGTTTTTAGTATCTTAACATCTTGTTTTCTTCGATAATACTGTACTAATACTAATGGTGAATACTGTGCTGTTTCCACAAATGGAGAACGTAAAATCAAGTAAAATCTGCATTCAGACTTAATTTTCTCATGTTAGATTTTCCATATCTTTTGTACACAGCCTTGTAAACATAGTTTGCCCAAACTCTGGGCTTTGATAGCTCACTTCTCAGGAAGCTCACATCTATCTAGAATGAGTAAGGCACAGTAATTTTAGCAATGTTTACGCCAAACACAGCATCCTTCATCTTGAGCTCTTAGTGGTATTTTGGGTGCTGAATACATGATAGAGCTTGCAAAGAAGTAGCTTGCTGTAGCATGAATACGAAAGATTCACAAAAAGACAAAATCCAAGGGAATAAAAGAACAGACCTTGACTTGAGCAAATGCAGCATAAGCCTAAAGCACTCTAAGCATGAAATGATCATTGAAATAATCATGAAACAATCATGCCTGATTATTAAAATGAATTCCAAACTAGCTCTAACTAACATTATGTATGGGCATCTTATTTCTTGTTAGATTAAGTCAAAAACAAAACTGAACCTAAAAGTGTAGGTATAAGTGTATTTAATTTCTTTTTCTAGTCTTCATGGTGCACATTCAGCCTCTGCATCCATGTTCCCTCTTCTACCTGATGATTCTTGCTCCAGTTATAAGGAATATGAACACACCTCCTGGGAGCACGCTTGACACTGGAGCTTGCCAATTAGGTTGGTCAGAGTGAAATTTCACAAGAAATTATGTACTTCGAAGGTGATTCAGAGGAGGATATTGTTGAGAATTTTGTTCATTCCTTTTTCAGATGGATGATTTTTAATATAACACTGACCTGTCCTTTGTTGCCTCCCCACCATCCCCCCCCCCCCCCAATTCCACATCTATCAATGTCATCTGCTTGCCAGTTAGAAAAAAATCCATTTTAGCAAGAGAGGGGGAGTAATTCTCAGGCTACCATAAAGCATAACCTAAATCAACACTCTCATAAGCAGTATAAACAAAGTCAAAAGTTCTTTCTGTGATCATTCTCATGCTGAAATGAATGAACCATACATTGTGGTTCTGGACCATCTTTAAAGACTATGTGTCAAACTAATTTTACAGCAATTACCAAATTATAACGCATATATGACCTAAGCAATTTTCAGTAGTCCCTATGAATGAACAGTAAACTTCATGTTTTAGAGTTTATTTAGATGATTATATTTTAAATAATTTTAATTGCTTTTATTAATCATTAAAAACTAATTGCTTTCATAATTTGAAACTTAAACGTTAGTAGAAGTTTAAATGTAGAAATCTATAACTTTAAGAAGAACTTAAGTTATTATAACTATTTAAAATGGGAATCTAAAATGGCAAAATGTTAAATTACCCTAGAATAATATCTTAATCATGTTCTGTAGGAGTTTATATCTGTTTTCAATAACAATAAAGAAACCAAACTTCACTTGAGCAGTGACAGATTGAATTTAAATATTACTAGCAGAGCAGATCCATAAAAATTATTAGCTTAAATGGCATGGGGTATGAGATGTTATCTATTTATCTGCATGTATTCTTTTAAAAAACAGCAACAAACTTAACTATACTTTGTGGTTATCGTTTGTTTCCATCCAGAGAAAAGAAACAGAGTTGTCATTTCCACCCATTTTACTCACTAAAATACTTAAACAAGATCTCTACTAGGAAGTGCGATGTACATTCACTAGAACATAATGGCACAACCCCTTATGGTAAGCTGTTACCATAAACCTTGTCACCATCTAGATTAAGTCTCACTTTAGGAGAAACAGAAGGAGGGCTGCAAGCAGCCTGGTTATGGGTCATACTAGAAGCACCCATAGGATCTGGAATGGAAAGTCACCTTTAGTATGAGTCTGTATCCACCACCAAGTTTCTGGAACTTTTACTTTTTTATTGGCTTAATTCCACACAATTTTTGAAAGAGCTGCATAGAAATTACTGACAGTTTTAACAAAGTAGCCCTTTCTTTGCTTGTCAAGCATTGGATGAACCTCTTGTGCAATACATAACAATAACAAAATCATACTTAGTATAAAATGCACCAAGTATTATTCTTAATCACCGTACTGCTTATGTAGCTGTTCAAGGTTCAACTTAATGTACAGGGAGTATGGTTCAGGTCAAATACCTAATTCTATGGATTAAATTTTTTATCATGTCATGACTGCGGTCTCCACATATAGCATTAGTAGTGGGTTAGGTGAAATGGAGTCACATGGACTCTAAGAACAGAGCATTCTCTAGTATGTGGAGGGAGTTGATTGCTATTATATTATTTTCATAGTCAAACTTCGGAATAGTTGTGAATTGCTTCGCAGGCAGGCTAATCTGGGTACAACTAGTCTCTAAAAACATGCATAACCAGTTCATCATGAAAATAATCATGTGGTCACATGATTGCGTATTCATTTTCACAACTTCATTCTTCCTCCTGAAGACAAAACTGTGATGGAAATAGTTATATACCTTTTACATGTAAGCACATATCATTCACACGTATGGCTTTGAAAAAATAAATATGTTCTTGTTACTAGCTTTTGTATAGCTAGTTCTTTAGGGCACATATCGGAAGATGGAAAGCTACCTGCCTTAATTTTCTGGAACACAAGAATTTCAGAGGTATTTATTTCCAGCCCCTGGGTATTGTGTCAAAGCCAAGGACTCTAAAAAAATCTTGTGTGCATCTCAGCATGACTGGCAGGCATGGCTGGGACTGCCTGAAGCCACCTGTCCTCTGCAACCTACATCACCTGGGACAAGACATCTAATGGAATTTAATATTTATGACCATGTATGTTACAAAGGGCATGCAGAGCATCTAGGTGAAACAAGTTATACTGAGAACATAGTCCGGTACCATGCCACTGATCATTTTTTTTCCTAACAGGAAGCTGACTTGACAAGTTCTAATGGTGTGTTTCTTGTAAAGAGTTTTAATGCCTTTATTAAGGAGAAAGTAAATTGGAATCCTGCTAATTTTGGTGCTTGATTATATTCCCTCAGATTTTATTCTTCCAAAGTTTAAACATAAACTAGCAAAAAGGTTCAGATCTATTAGTTTTTTTTAAAGCGCAGGCATACATTGGAAGATCACTAACCACAACGGCAAGTTACATTTTTCTTCTGCATTAGAGGCAAATGTTTGTTGGTTTGCCTATTTTTTTCTGGACAGAATGTGGTATATGAAGTTGATTTTCATTGACTTACTTTTTAAAATCAAAAATAGCACACTTTTAACTGAGATTTACAGTGACAATCTAGTGCTAATAAATTATGATATTTGATTTATTTTGGTAGCTAATCAAGCTCATAGCAAATCACAAGTCAATGCATTACATTGTGGAAGAGAAATGGATGTTGGCATGGGAGGAGGAGCAAGTATGATTTAGTAGCTATATAAACAATAATATAATTTGCTCCTTTATTTGAGGTTATGCTCTGTTCAGTATGTCTTCCCAAAGCGGCAAGGGGAATGATGATAAACCCCATTATTCTGTCTCCAATATTGACTGGTAAAATGCTAATGCTTCTGATTTCATGAAGGATTATGTTTGCCTGCATGATTTGTAAGTCACATGAAATCCTTTAAAATATATGTTCTTGAGACCTGTAAATTTCACTAACAAAACCTGCACATTTTAAATAACCTTCCTGTGGCTTCTGTGAGACTTTGTTACTTGAGACTTTGGTAAAAGAATGATTTGAGTTTTCTAACACAAAGTTTCTTTTGTTCCTTCTTTGTTGCTTATTGCAGTCCTTAAAAGCTCCCTCTAGTATGAACTGATATATTTGTGTTCATTGAATTGGCATTTTCTTGTTATTCTCTGAAGAGCTTGCAGGTTTAAGAAAGTGAAACTTGCTTTACTCATAAATTAGATTTCTGTGTTTACTCTTCATTTTATCCAAGTCATTTGTTCTCAGAATTGAACATCATTAGTTTTCACAAACAGTAAACAATTGTTTTTGTGTATTGATTACATCATAATATATCTCTATTAACTAAATGAGAGCATTTAAACTCACATCTCCAGTGTAATTACGGGCTAGTCTGCTGAATGGTAGCATTTCAAAATCTGTTTGTGTGTTCAGGTCTAAGTGATTGATCACAGATGTTTTACCTGTTGAAAAAATGCAACAGTACTGCACTAAGAACAAATTCTTGCTAAATACACCTGCAGTTTTTATGCTGGTAAGATGTTTCCTTTTTCTTTTCATATGTAACTGTCTCTTGTGACATAGTGATATAATGCTTGTCACCAACCAGTTCTACGACATCCAGGAAATTCTGAATACACAAGAGAGCTTCCTCAGCATTTGGCTGGAGAACATCATTTAGAAATTCAATTAATTTTTTAATCAGAAAAGGGCTTTTTCACACTGACATCCTCAATGATGTTTATTTATTCCATTTAAATTATTTTTAATTCATTCTCTCATATTTTTTTCCTCAGGCCAGATGTTATATATCCAACTTGAATTACTTTGTATTTCTTATATCACACATTTCTTCACTTGTTACCAGTTTGATGATTTCAACAAAGATTTGTGAGAACAGACAGAACAGGTAACATTAGCTTTTTAGCAGTTCACAAAAGAAAAATCTTTCCTTGGGTGACTGGCAGTTTTGTCCCAGAGTGCCTTGCTACCTTTAGCACTTCTCCTGCTGATAAAGGAAGATGAGGATAACCCGACCCTGCATCAGCAATTTGTTCAATAAGAAAAGGTATTTTTCTACATCTGTTTTCCTAATGAGAACTGTGTTTTCATATCTGGATATATTTAGGTATTATGCTTGTAATTAGAAGTGTTAGTCTAAGTCTCAAAATCTCCTGTGATAAACCCAGCAAGCAGAATTTAAGAAGATGATTAAGATAATTTGATGTTTATAGGCAAACAGGAGAGGAATCTGTTTGCTTCATCTCACTTGCCAGCTGGTGATGGTGAGTGGTAAATTGACTTTGTGTCTCCAAAATTGAAATTGGGTTAAAAAAATGTTCGTTTTATTCTCATTACTACTTCCCTGAGGCTTATTTTCATTTAGCATCTGCATTAGTGTTTTACCTGGATCAGGAGTACTCTTTCGAAGTGTTACTCCAATGCTCCCTGTTTGCTATGCTTTGGTGCACATTACAGAGGTGGCTCAGAACACTTGATCTGAATTAGCTTTGTATAAGACTGAACTTGAGTGAACCCAAAAGGAGAGTCCTTAGAATCACAGAATCGTATCATCATCAAAGTTGGAAAAGACCTCTAAGATCATCAAGTCCAACCGTCAGCCCAACATCACCACGGCTACTAAATCATG
This sequence comes from Cuculus canorus, assembly GCF_017976375.1. Lineage (NCBI taxonomy): Eukaryota > Metazoa > Chordata > Aves > Cuculiformes > Cuculidae > Cuculus > Cuculus canorus. The sequence goes on from NC_071401.1 coordinate 85,629,930, forward strand.
TCCTGAATTGCCACACATACACATTATTTTAACACCTCCAGGAATGGTGATTCCACCACTTCCCTGGGCAGCCTTTTCCAATGCTTGACCACTCTTTCACTAAAGAATTTTTTCCTAGTATCCAACCTAAGCCTTCCCTGGCGCAAATTCAGGCCATTTCTTCTCCTCTTTCTGCTAGTTACTTGGGAGAAGAGACCAACACCTACCTCACTACAACCTCCTTTCTGGTAGTTGTAAACAGCAATAAGGTTTCCCTTCAACCTCCTCTTCTCCAGACTAAACAGTCCCAGTTCCCTCAGCTGTTGCTCATAAGACTTGTTCTCTAGACCCTTCACCAGCTTTTTTACCTTCCTTTGGACACACTCTTACTGCTCAATGTCTTTCTTGTACTGAGGGGCCAAACTGGAACACAATGTTCAAATTGCAGCCTCACCAGTGCCAGTGGCACAATCACTTCACTACCCCTGGCTACATTATTTCTGATATATGCCAGGATACTGTTGGATTTCTTGGCCACCAGGGCACACTGCTGGCTCATGTTCAGCTGGATGAGACTTGCACCTACAAGTCCTTTTCTGCCAGGCAGGTTTTCAGCTGTTATTCCCCAAGTCTGCACCGTTGCATGGGGTGTTTGTGGCCCAAATGCACAACCTGGCATTTGGCCTGGTTGAACCTCATGCAATTTACTTTGGTTCATCAATCCAGCCTGTCCATATCCCACTGCAGAGCCTTCCTACCCTTGAGCAGATCAACACTGCCACCCAATTTTATGTCATATACAAACTTATTGAGTGTGCACTCATTCTCCTCATCCAGATCACTGATAAAAATGTTAAACAGAAATGGCCAGAACACTAAGCCCTGGGGAACACTGCTTGTGACCGGCCACTGACTGGACATAACTCGGTTCAGCACAACTCTCTGGGCTTGGCCACCCAGCCAGTTTTTTACCCAGCCAAGTGCACACTTGTCTAAACTATGAACTGCCAGGTTCTCTAGGACTATGCTGTGGGAGACAGCATCAAAGTCTTTACTAAAGTAGAGGTAATTAATATCCACAGCCTTTGCCTCATCCACTAGGTAGGTTACTTAGTCATAATTTACTCAAGCAGAGCCCACATTTCATGAAGCTGTGCTGACTGGGACTGATCCTCTGGCTGTCCTGCACGTGCCTGGTGAGTGCACTCAAGATGAACATCTCACTAATTTTTCAACTTCAGGCTGACAGGCCAGTAACTCCCCAAATCCTCCTTCTGGCCTTCTTCGTAGATTGGCATCACATTGGCAGGTCTCCAGTCATCTTGGACCTCCTCTGTCAAACAGGACTGCTGATAAATGACAGAGAGCGGTTTGGCAAAGTCCTTCACCAGCTCCCTCAGAATTCACTCTTTGGTGGATTCCATCCAGCCCCATAGACTTGTGTGTACAGCTGGCATAGCAGGTCATTAGCTGCTCTACCTTGGATTATAGGGGATTTATTCTGCCCTTCGTCCCTGTCTTCCAGGTCAGGGGGCTGAATACCCTTGGGATAACCATTCTGACTCTTATGTCCAAGACTAAGAAGGCATAAAGTACCTCAGCCTTTTCCTCATCTTTGGTGACAAATGTTTTCCTACATCCAACAAAGGATCGTGATTCTCCATGGGCTTCTTTTTATTTTTAGTGAATTTGCAAAAACATCTTTTGTTATTTTTTACAATAGTAGCCTCATTGAGTTTTAGCTGGGCTTTTACTTTTCTCATTTTCTCTCTCCATGACCTAACAAGATCTCTGTACTCTTCTTGACTCACCTGCCCCTTCTTTCAAAAGTGGTAAACTCTCCTTTTGTCTCTGAGTCCCAGTGCCCCAAACGTAACTGGAAGGTCAGCCTGTGGAACCAAAACCTGTCTGAAACCTCCTTCGCCTCCTGCTTGAAATGTCCGTACCATGGACATGGGGTGCTCAGCATCAGCTGGTTTGCTCTCATGGTCTGTTCACATTGCTATATCTGACTGGGCAACAGAGACATAACTGCTCCTTCTCCTTCTTTTTGCTCGCAAAATAAAGTTGTTTTGCAACGGTAAAAATTGCCTGCAAACATGAACTCTGGAAGACATCAGTGTAAATCATTCTACACTAATATATATGTAATGAAATGTGAGTGTCTGTTCATAAAATCTGTGTGACTAGGCATTGTTCAATATCTGTTGGCCCAGGATTTTGGAAATATCAGGATTATAGTTGAGATTTGCACAATTTACTTTTCACTTAAGTGAACAAGTTTACACAATTTTTTTTTGGAGAACAGGCATTATTGCCACTGGCTGCATTAACCCAGTAAAGATTGGTTTACAATTGACTTTTTTAAAACATCATTTCATATTTGGAAAGATGAGTAGGATTACCATACAGAAACAGGAATATACCAACCTCAACTAAATGGGCAGAGCCTCATGGGAGCACTTTTTATGCAAGTTTTGTAGAAATGTCAGACAAAATGATTTTGTAGAGACAGCAGACCCCATCACCTCTCATAGGCTATTTTCAAAAGTACTTGCATGTACTTGTAAGATGATGAATGCAATAAAAATGCAGGAGAGGAATGAAGCATGTTGAAAAGATCTAGCTGGTTCTCTACATTAAAGATCAAAAGAATATATTCTGTTGCACAGATTTTTATTTCTTTTTAAATTTTGAAACCCTCCAAATGTGTGAGAAAGTATTACAACCTCTTTGAACTTGTTACCATGCTATATTATAGTGCTTGCAACTGAAACACAGGCCTACTTCTCCAGCTTGTCCAAGTCCCTCTGGATGGCATCCCATCCTTCTGATGTGACAACTGCAACACTCAGCTTGGTGTCATCTGCAAACTTGCTGAGGGTGCCCTTAATCTCACTGTCAATATCATTGATAAAGATATTAAACAGCACTGGTCTCAGCATGGATCTCTGAGAGACACCACTTGTCACAGAACTCCATCTGGACATTGGGGCATTGACCACTACTTTCTGAATGCGACCATCAAACTAATTTCTTCTCCACCAAACAGTCCACCCATCAAATCCATATCTCTCCAATTTAGAGAGAAGACTGTTGTGGGGGACCATGTCAAAGACTTTACAGAAGTCCAGAGAGATCACATCTGTAGGTTTTCCCATGTCCAGTGCTGTGGTTCCCCATCATAGAAAGCCACTAGGTTGGTTAGACAGGACTTGTCTTTGGTAAAGCCACGCTGGCTGCCTTTAATCACTTCCTTGTCCTCCATGTGCTTTAACACAGCTTCTAGGAGGATCTGTTCCATGATATTCCTAGGCACAGAGGTGAGGGTGACAGATCGGTAGTTTCCAGAGTCATCTTTTCTACCCTTTTTAAAAACTGTGCACAATGTTACCCGTCTTCCAGGCACTAGGGACTTCATCTGACTGCCATGATTTTTCAAATATCGTGGTGACTGGCTTGGCCGCCACATCAGCCAATTCTCTCAGATCTCTGGGATACATCTCATCAGGTCCCATAGACTTATATATGTTCAGGTTCCTCAGGTGGTCATAAACTTGATCATTCCCTACACTGAGAGGTGCTTTTCACCTCTGATCGCCTTCTTGTGTTCTATTGACCCAGGAGGGGTGAGGAGAGCTATTGTCAGTGATACAAAGTCACCATTTTCATTCATCAGTTGAGGCATGCTTTATTCAACCTTCTTTTTCTGATTGACATACCTGTAGAAGCCCTTCTTGCTAGTCTTCACTTCTCTCGCCAAGCTAAACTCCAGCTGTGCCTTGGCCATCCTGCCACCATCCCTACAAATCCCTACAAATGGCCTAACTGGGCAGCATCCCTTTACTCTTCCCAGTTCCCTGTCCCTGCTTGTACTGTCTGTGCAGTTCCTTCTTGAGCTTCAGTCTGAACAGCAGGTTTGAACTCAGTCACACTGGTCTCTTCCCTTTCCTGCCCAATTTCTTGCATTGAGGAACTGAGTGCTCTTGTGCTTTATGGAAAGCATCCTTAAATATCTGCCAGCTGTGTTCCGCTTCTTTGTCCCTGAAGACCATATCGCATACTGACTAACTCCTTGAAGAGCTGGAAGTTTGCTTTCCTGAAATTTAGGGTCCTTCCTGACTATACTCTTCATCTGTCCTGTATCCCTCAGGAACTTGAACTCCACTAATGCGTGATAACTGCAGGCCAGGCTGCATTTAATCTTGATATTACTGATGAGCTCACTTGCATTAGTGATCAACAGGTCCTCATGAGGTTCAACAAGACCAAGTGCAAGGTCCTACACCTGTACCTAGGCAATCCGTGGTTTCAGTACAGGATGGGGGATGACATGATTGAGAGTAGCCTTGCAGAGAAAAATTTGGGGGTGCTCATTAATGAGAAGCTGAACAAGAGCCAGCAATGCATGCTCGCAGCCCAGGTGGCCAACCATATCCTGGGCTGCATCATAAGAAGCGTAGCCAGGAGGTAGAGCTTCTTATTCTTTGCTTTAACACAAAAAAAAATTTAGGAAAGAGGACCTCTTCCAAATCCATATAAGTAGAAGGAAACTCTGAGTATTACACATTTGTAGTATTTTAGTTAGAATAGTTACACTATAGTTGTAAAGTAAATTTTTCTTAAGTTATTTGCAAACATGTTATCAACTATTTTATCATGAGGTATCTTACAGGGTGAGGGGTCAGTTTTTGGGAGGGGTGAGCTGTGGGTATTGTTTTGTTTTTCCCTGAGATCCACTCCAGAACTCACCAGAAGTTTAGGCTTTACAACAGAAAAATATTTCAGGGTAATCTCAGCTACATCTGAAATAATAAGACCTGAAGTGCCTCAGGTACACAACGAGTCTGTACCCAGACAGACCTGTCCACTGCTCTGAATTTCAGAAGACTTATTAGCTCAAATTCAGTGCTGTGATTGATCAGGATAAATCTGTTTTTGCTGCACTGTACCTGAACTAGGCAACATTTCTAGCTTTGAAGTGAAGGGGATTCAGGGTAGCATGAGCTTTCTAAATTGTGATAGACTAGAAGTAGGTTTATATTAGCACTTTCAGGGCATAGGTATCTTCAGAATTTTTCCCACCCTTCTTATTATGTTGTTTCTTTAAATGAAAATTCACCTACATAGTTATCCTATCAGGTATTGCACAGCCCAGGGATAATTATGTCCAGAACAAACAACACACCTATTTTCTCAATTTGACTCCTCTCCAGCCTGCTGGCCTCAATTGTTTTAATCCTTGAGACAGCAATTGTAATTACAAACTTAACAGAGTAGAGTAGTAATTCTTGTTAGGTTCTACACTAAGTATGACCTATTTAAGATATCATCCTAGCCCTGGTAATCTTGTGAGTTTTGTCAATAAACCTAGCTCTGCTGCTTCAAATTCCCGCTGTAACACAACTATTAACACACAAGTGCAGTGACCTTCCTGAGTCTTACTATCAATCAAAAGCCAAATGCCACTGCTGGCACTGACCTTCATCTTAGCTCTGCGAGCTTTGCTGGATCTGTCACTGAACCACGATGATCAGACTTGATGTTAATCCTATCCTATACCAAATTCTGGCATTAGTATAATAACATAATACTACAAAGACCTTGATTAACTCAAGCAGTAATCACAAACATATGCCTCACCTTTATTCAGTACTTTCCAATCACACTCTTCTTCTAGTGGCTTCTATCTGGATCTTAAGAGAAAATGTGGGGATTTTTTACCTGATGTTAACCCGTTCTCATACAACCAAGCAATTAAGCTAACCCCTAGTTAAATTCAGCCCGTTTTCCTAAAGACTGACATTAAGTCTGACTTAAATGTAACCCTTCATTCAATGAAGTCAAGCAGCAAACCTCCCTTTGGCAGAAATCACAGTGCATTTGCCTCTGCTTAGCCTAATACAATACAATATTTTTTGTTCCCTCTAGTCCTAAAGCCTAATGTCAAGCCTTCACTCAATGTAGCAATTTATTAACTCCATCTAACCTGGGACTTACTACAAAATGTTTCTAAAAGGACCAGATCTATGTGCCATGCAGGATTCATACTTAACATTAATTCTCCATTCTCAGCTGTCCCAAACCCTGACTACAAGCTTCCCTGTATCCTGCAGGACCCAGATTTCCTCCTCCTCTGAAAGATGATCTTGTGTCCTCAAACACCCTGGAATTAACCTTTCTTGCTTGAGGACTGCTCATCACAGTCAGATGTGCAGCATTTCAAGGGAGAATCATAGGACTGTTCCAAGCGTAACCCCAGCCATAATGAAAACTACTCTAATCCACTCTCTTCCTGAATTCTGCATATTTGCCCATGTCAACTACAACCATCACTGATCTTAGTAAGGCCAAAATATATAGCTGGCTCTGCTACTCTAAATCTTACTGTGGCTCTAACAGTGGCAGCAGGTATTTCTTTGGGCAGGTCCTGGCCTGACAAAAAGTATTCGGGCATTCTCATTGAAGTAAGTCACAGTACTGACATGGGTGGCTTAATGTTAATTCTTGAGTTAGTGATAGATGCTGCTGTATACTGTCAGAGAGTGATTAACACTAGAGTTAGAGGACAGGAGAGCAAGAAGGCACTGGGAGATTTATGGTTCACTCCTGGGAGACTGGGGTAGGAGTTTTTCACAAGTGAGTGTTTTAAGATGCTGTTAGGAATTGATGGATGGTGACACTGTCATTTCATTAAGGTTAAGACCAGAAGTAACAGGATTTAAACAACCAAGTGTTTCTATATCATGCCAGATCCACAGAGTCAAGATGTGATTTTTATGTGCTTATAACACCAGTCCCTTCCTTTAGTTCTTTCCTTTAGTGGGAAAACCAACTTCTGCCCTCATGAGGGGGCAGCAGACATGAGCACCAGCCTTAGCTACAAACATCAACACAAACTCTTCCTTGATGAAATCCTAGCACGATCATGAATATCTCCAGTTCTCTACCAGTTATGAGAGTTCACATTGGCCACAGCCCTCAGCTAGCCCAGAGGTGGTCATACTGACATTATAGAATTAAACATGGTAGCAGAATCAGAAACATGTGCTTTCAGTTTTTCAGTTTCAGAATACATCCAGGTAGCATTCATACAAGCAGGAGCCACACATATTTAATAGAGGTAGTAGTCATGTTTACCTCATAAATAATCAATAGTGTGTGGACTGTCAAATTGCAGCCTCCAAATAATCCCAGAACTCAATGAACCTTCAGTGAAACAGCTAACTGTTCCCTGGCTCCTACAAAATTTGGACAAATGTTGGACTCTGTTAATGCTTTATGTAATTCTACGAAGTATAATTCTTACACCTTAGCAAGACACTGGCACTGCTACTTATGTGAGCCTTCCAAACTTCTCCCCATCATTTTTCCTCTTAAAGCTTTTTCACTTTGTCCGACAATTTATATAAATAACTATATGAACAGCAATCAAACCACAATCCCTCTCTAAACAGAAAGAATACTTATAATTCTTCTATTTGAAAAAACAAACCAACCCAAATGTCTACACAACTTTCAAATTTATGCATTATTATATGTTCATACCTGTTCATCTTCTGAGCCATCACTGGCTAAGGTAACCTCTGATGCTGGTTAGCTTGAGGTTAAGGCCTTCATATGTCAGACCTCTTAACCTCCCAACACCTACTGTCACAAATAGTAAAGCAAAATCTGGTTCTAACTCAAATCTTTCCAGTCCCAAATGTAAGACTTCATCTGATCTCACTACATGCTCCTTGGCTTGAAAAGCAAGAAAGCAGTTCATATACACAAAAAGCAATTACTGGTTTAAGATGTACAATTGTTTCTGAGTGAGGGTTAGGCTTGGTTTATATTTTAGGAGGTCTTAGGTCACCGGACTTTGTCAAATATTGCAGTTAGGTTTGTGTCTTGAATACAGTCCAGATGAAAGAAGAATAATGGATAAACTGGGTCATGTAAGACTCATGAGAAGGCTCTGGCTGAGACAAATAAGTATTGTATTCTTGTCTGGACCAGGAAGTATCCATGTGTCAGCAAATCATATTACAGTTAGAGTTTGAGGCAGTAATGTCTAAAGAAATAGTTTTACTGCTTAAAACATCTTATATCCTCGTGGCTAAGATGATGAGTACTTACAGAAAATCTTAATGCATCTATAACAAATTTTGGATGAGGAAGATGTACCTCAACTTCAGTTTAGGGCTCAGGACAGGCAAGACTGAATAGCTAGGATTATCGCTATGGTCAAACAAAGGCTTACATTTAATAATAAGGAATATGCTAAACTCTGGTCTAAGCGCAGAGGAAAGGTTTTAGTTTCTTGATAGAAGCAACATACAAGGCTTGCAGTTTGGGCTGAGCTGCAGTTGTGCAGTTGCAACTTGAAGCTTGGTCTTAAGAAAAGGTTGCTGAGCAAAGGATGGCACTTGGTGTTCAGAGATAGATTACAGTTCAAGAGTTAGGTTTGTATCTGTACCCTTCTAGATTTTTAGAGGTAACAATCTAGATATCAGCAGACACTGAGATTATAATTTGTGGTTCTAGCTTGTATTGATGTAAATAGGCTATGATATGGGAGTAACATGGATCAGGTCTCAGGATGGAAGCAGTAGTTGATCAAGTACGTTAATTTGCTAATTTACTAGTACTGGGATCAGGGACATCAGCAGAGCCAATATGAAATTGGTTCTGATTTTCAGGGTGTGGTAGTAACCTGTGAAATGTTGTGGACTAAGTTTAAAGTTGCATTATGAGTGAGACTCGGGTTAAAAGCAGCAGACCTCAGTCTTCTGTTGGGAAGTGCAAGAACTTGAGGACTCATATGAAGCCTGTTGTTGGAAAATGCAAAAAGTTGTGCCACAGTTCTGACAGAAGATAGGATTTACTACAGCTCTGGAAACAATTGAGTTCCATGCTGACGTTGGTGTTAGATTTGCAGTTAGGGCTCAGCCGAACATGAAATGGTAGATTTCTTGCCCAAGCAGCACAGGACAAGAGTAAGTGTTTGTAATTAATTAAGGGCATAATGAGGTCTTCTACTGTAATGGTAATTTGGCTGAATAAGCATTGCAGTCAGGCTTGGAGCCAAAAGTGCTTACATGGCTAATACGTTAAATTCTAATGAGGACTAGCGACAACAGGAATGTTTAAGAGATGGAGATGGGAGTCACAAGGCTATAGCATTAAATTCAGCATTGGGATTCATTTTGGGGGAGCAGGGGCTGATGAATTAGTTTGGTTCATTGCTGATCCTGACAGCAGGTAAGTTGAACACTTTGTTGTCATTCCAAAGTAATAGTGGTCACTGTGCTGTCTGAGTTGGTGTTTCCATGCTTGTGTATATATAAATGTATACATATGAGTAGAATACATATGTATATATACTCATGTATGTATGTATTCACATAACTAAATTTTGACTTAGGACTGAATCTAAACTAGGTTTCAGGAACAGTTCCAAAATGAAAAAACAGAGTGAGTGGCCATCATCTCTGTAATTCTTTAAATCCTTGAAGAAAGAAGCGGGTTTGAGGTGGGTTATATTACTAAGTGCGGTACTAGGACTCAAGTCAGCAGCTTTGCGAGAATGCAGACTTGTTGCTTTATTCTGAATGCCCTATCATGTCTCTGAGACACAAACAAATTATGTATACTTTGGAAGCCAACAGCAGTTACCTGGCTCTGGTATTAACATGTGCTGCATCAAGTTCTAACCATGTATATGCAGTTGTAGAAGCAGTAAAATTCAGCACCTCCTTTAGCCATAGCTAGAGACTTCTGTTCACTGCAGAAGAAAACAACACAGTTCAACAAAGTAGTGAAGGCAAGTGGCAGCTTTGATCCTAACCTGTATGTTGCATCTTCTGGAAACAGGTTTCTCCCCTTAACCTACACCTAATGCAAATCCTGACTTTAATTTCATTTTAAACCAGTGACAACCTACAAAACTGTAGCCACTCCAGCTCAGTGGGACACTACTCTTCAGCCTTATTTGAATGAATCTCCACTTTGGTGTCTGAGCACTGTCTGCAAGAAATTGCTTTACTCAGATAGCACCAGCTCACAAAAGAGGAGAAGACAGCAGAATAAAAAGGCTCCTAAGTGCCTTGCCGGTAAGGTTCATCTGCAACCTTATCTAAAACCATGGAAGAAAAAAGCATCAAATTGTATTTCCATTCAGCCTAGGATAAGTAATCCAGGAGGGAAATATGAAAAGTATTTAATTTCTACAGTCGTCTATTCATTGCCTGTTTGTTGTTCCCTCTCTTCAACATGCATTACATGAATATAAGCAGAAAAGAGGAGTATTTAGGTTAATTATTTCACTGAACACATCAATTTTTAGTGTCTAGTATATAAAAAGTAAGGCAGGGTAAAAGAAATGTTTTAAAATAATTAGTTCAGGGTTTCAATTTTTTTCTTATACAAATGAAGATCAGATAGAAGTAAGTAATTGCTTCATTTTTACATTGTTCTTTCCTGTTAACATATAAAAAAGTATGAAAAATGATATTTTAATATAATTACTACATTGATTTGATTTTTCTTGTTCTTTATATTTAAAAAAGCATGATAGATAAGTTGCTTCTATAATGAGTTTTAAGTGGATTCTGTGCTGCTAAATGAGGTTAGAGTAATGGTCTTCATAATTGAAGTTTTCTGAAGTAATGCTAGTTAGAATATTGGTCTTATTATTTCCTCTACTTAGATTTAGGATTTCATTTTATTTTGTTTTATTTTATTGTAATTTAAAATAATCCTTCATTTAATAGAATCTATTAGAAATGTTGCCATGATAAGACTGAAAATTTAAATGCTGCTTTATTACATTCTCCTATGAGAATGTAATAGCTGGGTCTAGCACCCCAGCTATATATTTAAATGTATACACTGCCAATTTTCTCATTACTGTCATGATTATTAAGCAAAATGCTGCTTCATTTAATCTGGTGAAATATGTGGTATTTATCAAGGAAAAAATCTCTTCAAGCAGGGCATATAACACATGTAATATCTTAGTGTCAAAGCTAGAGTTAAAAATACATTAGTGTAAGTGAAATGGAAGCCAAAATATTCATAAGATCACAGAAGCTGAATGGAAAAAAGCTTTTGAAGTAAATTAGTATTATTGCCTTTGACACTTCCTATGGGAAACTATATTCCAATCTCATAAATGTACTCATGAAAAAAGTTCCCTAGTTCTGACTGGAAACCCATTTCCATTAAAACGGGTGGATAAACCACTGTAGGCTTCAAAGGGGCCAATACTTCAGCCAGTGTTATATGACTAAATGGCATGTGAATGCAGGCAGGTGGAGGGTCCCTACTTGAGTAAAGAGCACCACGGTTGTGTGGGTTCCTAAACTCATCATTCGTCTACCCATCTCCACTTCTGCTGTCTCTGCCTGAATAGATATGCACAGCAAAGTAGAACAGCAGTCAGGATGAGGTGTCTGCTTTTCTAAATCTCTTATTAGCTGCCTTGGACAGCTCTGCCCATTTCTTTGCCCTTTGTGACAAGGGAACCTGAGAACACAGACAGCTGACCCAGGGCTTTGGTTCCTAAAATAATGGAAACCTACATCTCTTTCTCCATTTTTTTTTTTTTTTTTCTGGTTATGTTTTGTTCAAGTGCCCATTTTCAAGTGAAATTAAATTATTGCTTTTAGTATTTTAGACAATACGTTTCATTCTTTTAGGAGAAACACAAAGATTTACAGCACAATAAATCTTATTTCTGTGATAATTTTGGAGCTGTTAAATAAAATGAATTATTTTAGTGAGTTTGGTTTGTAACTAGGAAGCGTTAATCAGAAAAGCAGTGCAACTATAGAAGCCCTTTCATCACATGCAAGCACTTTCATCATTAAAAGTGAACTCTAATTCCATTTAAGTAAAAGTCATTTTGGCAGCTGTACTCATGTGTTGTTTGAGAAGAGCCCACCTTCCTCTAAAGTACTTTATGGCATAAGGAAGCATTTCACAGGAAAATTGATCTACTGTTGTTCTACAGTGGAAAAGAACAGGGTTACAACAAAATATTGCCAGTCTCAGAGCTGGTTCCTGCTTTTACATTTCTGAGCATGAACACAATTTTCCTCTAAGAATTAAAAATTGTTTATATGATGCCACCTGAATACCCAGATACAATTGAACAAATGCCATCAAGAAATGGATGGAAGTTACCATTAGTTAAATAAAAATGGTCACAGTCAAAACCTTACAGTTATTTGCACAGGGAAAAGCCCACCCAAAAGCACCACGTGGGAAAGTGGGCCCTGGAGCAGATCTGTTCAGTTCCTACCGGCCAAGTTAATCCAATATGAGCTGGAAAAACAGAGAAGCAATGGATTATTTTTGTGAGTAACCATCCCTAACTTCACATTTCTGTAACTCTCTTGGGCAGGGAGACCAGAAATCATGAAATGCCTGTAACGGACCTTAGTTGACCTTAGACATGGAGGAAGTCAAAGGCATTTCTCTGGGGCTAAGTGATGAGCAAGGTCACTTGCAGCCTGTGTGGACAATTGAATTTAGAGATAATAAAGAGTTAAAGCAATAGTCTCTGGAGGGGGAATATACAGAGGGAGGCTGAGACCTTCCTGTCATCCATTTCCCCTCCCTTCCTCCAGTCTAAAACCTAGTAATAAAAATAATACAAGGCTTTAGCACTTAAATAGTGTTTTTATTTCTTTCAATATCCTTATTCTCTCAGGTTTCAAGGTCACTTTCTGAATCACTTAAAAGAAACAAAGGCATAAGCAATTACAAAATAACAAAGAGAAGAAATCAGGAGCTAATGAGTTCAACTCAAAGTAAAATCTTTTCTGAAGTCATATGTTTTTCCAGCGCAGAGGAAAAGTGACAGAAAACACTGACATAAACATCAAGAAAGAGAAAAAAGTTTCAATACTAACACAGCCTAACACGTTAACAAATTGTGAATTGAGAAAATAAAAGCCCTGGGTCCCTTCTCGGTTTCCTGCAAATATTTGTATATGTGGAGTCTTCACAAATGTTTCAGAAATGTTTTGTTCAAGAAACTAATTCTGCTCCTATTAGTATCAATAGGAATTTCACAGTGAATCCTAAAGAGTTACACAATTACTTTTGAAGCTATGACATCAGAATAGATCTTTAACATAATACTTTTGTGGGAGGATGGAGGGACACCAACACTTTTATTAGTTCTTGGTTTCATGTTAGCCATATGCTTATATATACACACATTTCTGTTAAAGCTATGTAAATTCATGGCAATGTGCAAATCTGGATTTGTGAAATTAGGTTTATTAATAATAATATGCTGGTCCCATTTGGAAAGATTTAAAAAATAAGAATTCAAAATTACAACATGGGAATCATTTTGTTTAATAAACACTTCTTGGGATTTGAATGAATAAAACTAAATTGAAACGCCTTTGTTAAAAAGGAAAAAATAAGAAGAAAAAACATTGCCCATATATACATTATTTGCATTGTGGAAAACTCTATTCTTCATGCCTCAAGTCCTAACACTAACATTGTGCAAACATGAAGAAAGAAAGAAGAAAATATAAATGAGTTTAGATGGACAGATTAGATAATATAAATTATAGTTGCTTTCCTACTAATACCAATAGTATTTTCAGTTCTGACATCCTACCTTAAGTTATGGCACAGAAAAGAGAAATAATTAAGATAAAAGAAGTAAAAATAATTTAAAAAAATGATTTGAAGGTTTGGCATACAAGAAACTTCGACATACTCTGTCAGTCAGGAAAAAGTATCAAGCGCTAAACTTTCATCCTTCATGTCATAAGGTAAAGAGGAAAATCATCCATAGTAATTTCTTTTGCTAAGGAGAATTTAGCCAACTCAATCCCAGAACACAAAATAGTCAAGGCCTGCACTGATTAGAACTGTATCATGGGAGAAGAGGCTCTGTAGGGTGAACCAGCTGGTGTTGAGGTCATCCATCTGAGGAGCAGTGAAGGAGGAAATACCTACCTGTTTTTCCCTTGAAGTACAGGAAAATCCTTGAAAGCGTGAATTTTCTTCCTGTTATTCTTGCTTGCCTGTATGATTTGAACTTATGCCTGAAAACCATAGATTGCATCACGTGCTTGGGTGCAGTATGTGGACAGAGATATTCTGCTACAATATTAAAACAAAGAAAGGACCTGCTGTCAAGGCCAGAACTGCCTTTAACTGCCCTGGTTTGCAGCCTGGGCTGTAGCGATCTTACACTAGCGCAGTTACTGCCAGTAACTTCAGCAGGCAAAAGCAAAGTAAGAAGTGAATTCTGCCATTTATGGCCTTCACTAGAATTATTATTGAACACAGTAAAGTATATATGAGCTATTTTAAAAGACAGCATTTGAATTTCCAGCTACAGTTAAAGAATCAGCTCTGATGCTTTTAGAGGAGTTAATGAAACTTCTAAATCTCAGAGCAGTTTCCTGATAGACTTAATGAATAGCTGTCAGCACAACTGGCACTAATTGGCATGCTTTTGGGTATCCTGGAGAGGAAAACTCCAAGTGGATAGTAATCTCACACTTCTTTGAATCATAAATGTTCAGAGTCACTTCATTTCTAGGGCAGTCCGTTGATATTTCTACTTTTGTTTCTCTGCTGATTCTTGTTCTGTTCACATGCAGAGACCACAGTGTCTGTTTTTCCACAACACCCTATGGAAGGATTTTAACAAAAATAGCTGTGTGGGAGGAGAGGAAAAAGGAAAAATCTTCAAGTTATTAGAAAAAAATTAAATCTAACTAGTCTGTGGCACATAACCACCTTGATTTCATCAATCATATAACTATTGTGCTACTTTAAATAAAGCTTGACACTGTTAATTCTGCACAGATAAATTCTCATGAGGTCTCTGGCTTTTAAAGCTTTGCCACGTCAGATGTGCCTTGAAAGTAAGATGTAAGTGCAAGTTGCATGTATGATATTTTTCATGGGTGGCTGTTTATGTTAAGGATTCTCCCAAATTTCTTCTGTGTGCATATGTCTTGTAAAGACTAGCATCATGCTCCTGCCTGAAACAGGTAACTGTGATGGGAAGACATCAGCTTAAGATGAGAAATCTTTCTCAGTAAATTCATCACTTTTCTTAGGTTGAAATGTTAACGGTAATGTTCTTGCGTTTAACAGAAAGTGACCCAAATGATGATTTAAACCCACCCTGTTACAAGAACCTACACATATCCTCAGACAGTCACTCTTAGCCAGCTCAGTATCAGTTACCACATAGCAGAAAGTGACTAATTTTAAACATTTTTGGGCACTTTGTTTAATCCTGTAGATTTTGGCCAAAGTCTGGAAGTAACGTATTACAGAAAAAAATATAGTAGTATGGGAACAGGAGGTCCTTCTATATACAATTGTATGCTTTCTGTTGATTGTCTAATTACTGAAGCTAAATATAATCTTTAAAAACATTCAAAACTGCAAAGAAATCAAACTTTCCTATCATAATGTAGCAGTTTAAAAATAGAAAATTAAAATGCAAGTGTAACATAGTAATATAATTGAATCAAAAGAAAATGAAATGTAATTATCTTCTTGGAACAAGGGGTTTGTAATTATAATGGTGGCGGTATTAATGATATGTCATATTAATACCTGTAATAAAATGCCTTCTGGAGCTTTCTCAGCTAACAGAAAAGTTACAGAAGACTAGTAAAGCCAAATGTTAAAAGAATAAAAATATCTTTCTCATGGCTGAAGTCTTGATGGATTAAAAAGTACTAGAAATAGTCATGAATTACGGTGTGTGACTTTTTTTCCTTTAATTTCCAGAAGTCCAGTAAGTACAGTATAAAGGGAAAATATATATTTTAAAATATGTTGAGGAAAAAGGCTGTCTCTGGATTGTTAAATGGGATGTAAGAGTTGGTTAGGCATATGTGGTGGTGTTAATCTGTGAAGACTTCCTAAAAATGGCACTTGTATCAGTGGCATGCCCAACTGCCTGCAACTGGAAATTCTGTATATCAGACCAGATGTAGTAATATTTGAAGGTTGTCTGGATAATGAGAGTGAAAGCCATAGTGTTTTGTTCCCTTTTGTACGTAAAAATGTCTGTATTTCAGATATGGCTCTCCGTTTGCTGCCACAGAGACACCGTTTTCTGTGTTTGAAACCCCGGGTTGTGCCTCTTGAGTGCTCTCACCACAGGAAAGGTACTGATCTCCTCCTCCTGAGCTGATGAGGAGCCCAGCCTGCTCCTGGTTATTGCCCTAGCTCACCCCGTGCCTCTCTCATAAGCATCAGAAAGTACACCCGTTTTCAAAGACTCCAAGAGATTTAAGTTGGTGAAATTCCAGGCTGTTCTTTGGCCAGATTTTCACTGAGTCTTGTTTTATTTTCTCTCCTGCATAATGCATAAAATGGAACATAAGAAAGCAAGATATAATGAAAGCAGCAGCTATAAATAAACATGAAAGGTTACCCAGATATTTTCTTAAAGGAAATCAGATAATGGAAACAGCATATCTTATGGAAAATGGATTCTTGCCTTTTCAAGTGCTAGTCTTACAAATATTTTCATGACAATACTTTGAATGTTTTAGTAACTACAGCAACCATGTTTGGAGTACTGAAGACATATTCTTGCCCAGAGATATTTTCAGAAGAAATTAGATGCTCTTAACACTACCACTAACTGTAGCATCGCCTACTGAAAGACAAAGAGCTTAAAGATTTCTATTCACTTTAAATTTCACTTCTGTTTAATTCAGTTCCACTGGGTCAAGCCCTCATTTTTAATACTGTTTCTTGCCTTCTGCTTGAACAGAGCAATGAACTCAAAAGTGCTTTTAGTCATAATGAACACTGAATTAGGTTGTCTATTGCATTTTTGAATGCTGGCAACAGACAATTATATATAGATTTAAAATATTTCTGAAAACATTCTTGACTGATCCAGTAAATTTAATACATGTACATATATACAAATTTCTATCAAAAAAATATTCTGCTCCATTGTTTTAGAAAAGTTTGGCCTGACAATGTCTCTTTAATTGCAGCAGCTGTGAAATTCTAAAATGCTTGGGGTTTTTTTCAGTTGAGCAGATCCTGTTCTATGTAGAATAATGGCTCATTAAAGAAAAACCTCCTAGGAGAGAAGTTGTCTAAAGCATAATGATTCAGATTAGCGTTTCAAAGGAATTTGGAATAGTCAGTCACCTTTGATCTTGTTTAGTACACTAAATGAGGATTCTGTATATCAAGTCTGCAAGCTAAATCCATGGCGAAGAAAATTGAATAAAATGGATTATTTCCTGTGTGAGGCCATTTGATAGATTTCATTCTAAATGCTCTCTCTCAGGAATTGTATGAGATCCTAAAAGCTGGAGAACAGACAAGCAGGAGGATGTGAATAAGGCTGGTGGTTAAATCCATCAGCAGCTGACAGAGTCCAAGACAAACTCAGGTGGCTTTTTCAAAGGAGAGGAATAATAATGCAAGCAAGGAAGCTGCTCATATTTTAAAGAGGCTGCAGTTTGACCCAGCCTCAGTTAAAAGGCATAACACAACACCCATTCTAACTCAAAGCCCTGCAGTTCTCTCCCCAGGTTGTTGGAGAATCAAAGAACACGTATGTTTCTAACAGTTCTCTTTTATATAGTCAAAAACTGGATTAATATATTAAGGTTTTGACTAGTTAGGGGTATGGGTGTGATATCTTGTTTGTTTTGCTCTTTTAACTCCCTGGAGTTTTTTTCTTAGTCACATTCTCACGCACACTGGAAGGGATTTTACATTTCCATTAGAATGCATGTTTTCTTCTACCAAACAATTTTGTATCTATTTTAGATTTGCCTGATTTCTTTGGCAACACCACAGAATGATTTTTCCGTTGTATCATTATGCCTCAAATCTGATGATTGAACATGTCTGAAAACTTAAAAATTATCCATGCTGCAGTCAAATATTTTAAAACTCCAAATACAGAAGATCTCTAACATGCACTAAATACTGCGGGGGGTGGGGAGGAGGCAGGAAGTGTGGGGAGAAATGTTATAGAAATATTCTGTTAGCAACATATTTGCTTACAGACATTTAGTGTGCATGTGCTACTTATGAAAATTTTAGTAGTTTCAAGATGTTATTGTTTAGCACTGCCCCAGCTTAATCAGCAGCCCAACAAAGCAGTTGTGGTGGTCCCAGTTCCTTTCCTCCCTCCCAGGGAAAGGTAAATGAGAAAAAAAGATTTGCAGTTTGGAAATTAAAGCAGCTTTAGTGAAACAATAATAATCATAAGAAAAATACTATTAATAAGAAAATAATAAAACATACACAAATATAGGAAATCACACCGACAACGCCCCTGCAATAACTATGTCACCACAGATGCTGCAGAGCAGTCACAGGGAAATTGTTCTGGGCTGGAATCAGCAGCTCGTGAACTTGATTCAGGAACGCACGGATCCAGGATCAGGGCAAAAGGACAGACAAGGTCCTCAGTGGATGTCGCTCGTCAAAGAAGAGAGCTTCATCTTTGTAATGTCTCAGTTTTGTATTGAGTATGATGTATATGGAATTACATACTCTGTTAGTCAGTTTGGGACCATCTGTCCTGACCGCTCCTCCCTGCAGGTGCAAACCTTTTTCTCCACTTTCACTTATGGCATTCCTCCAGCTCATGAATAGCCTTGGTTTCTACAGGAATAAGTATAAACAATGACCTTTCTGCATACCAGTGTCCCATGTTATCACTTCTAGAGAGAAATACTGTCCGAAAACATGCAGTCAACTTTCAGAAAATGAAATTACTTGGATGAGGTTTAGCTGAAGTTAGAAAACTGATTCTACTCTAGATGAAATCAGAACACAAGAATTCAAGATTTAACACAAACTTTATACCACTGCTATGATCTCTAGAAATCCAGAATGCATCAATCCAGACTCAATATGTCTGAAGACCTTCAAAAAGGCAGTAGAATTCTGGCAATTTCAGGAAAGTTGTTAAAATAGAATGTTAATAGCATAATATAAAGCAATACCATGTAAAATTAGGAGGTTTTTTTCTTTAAAAACAGAACATTTCAGGATAAACGTAGCTGAAAGGAAAAAATATACATACATATCTAGCAATAAAAAGGAGGTTTGTACTTTTAATTGGAAGTGAACATAGTTTTCTCATATAAAAACATCACATATATCTAACCACCACAAAAGAATGTTTCCTGACACTCAGAGCAGCCCCTGTCTTGTGCCTGTCTTTCGATTCAATTATACATTTTCATACTTCTGTGTTACCCACCATTTCATCAAGATTGTTGATCATCTGTTTGATCCTTGATATTTCAAGGGACCTCCACATTTTCATTCCAATAGTCTTTTTCTCATCACTGAGAGAACCACTGTCATTTTATCCTTCAAGGATATGTTTTAGAAAAGCTCTCATTTTGCAGGTGGGAATACTTTCATTCTGTATTCTTAATTTAAGGACACTTTTACTATTTGTAGTGATTTGTCATCTTAGTTGGATATGTCTACACTCTAGTCAAAGGTACCATTGCACATCCTAGAAATACAGTCACATAGACCAATTGGATATTTATCATGGTTTTAGCACTGGACGAGAGTGAGTCTGTAGCAGCAGCAAAGTACTCTGCAGGTGTTGGAAAAGCTGCTGAATAAATCTCAGCAATTGAAGCAGCTTTTATTACCATCCAAACTAGCAAATTTTAGGGCTACTTTGGATATGTGTATGTGATCTGGAGTATGGGATCTGGATCTGGATTTGAGCTAATACAGGTTCTCCACTGCAGATGTTATTTTGGCAGCCATATCTGTATTTTCCTCTAGTAGTTTGCATTGGTAAACACTACGGAAAGCAGGGGAAAAAAATCTAGGAGGAGAGCTGGGTATCAAAACATCTCATTACAGAATTAACATTAAAAAGAAAAGGAACAGTAGAATGGAGATGAATACCATTTTCAAGGCTTAAAAGAAATTTTAAATTACCCTGAAGGATAAATAGAAGAAAAATAAGTGTATTCCCAGAACAAATTGCTCTGGGTTGTATTTCTCTCTCCTTCACACACTTCTTGTAGGACCCCAGGGCTGACAATGCCTCAGAGGCCATTAGGATAAGGATACTGCAGTGGATTTGGGAAAATACAGCTTAATATTTGACTGTTCCTTTGAAGAACACCTAGGCTTTCAAGTCCATGAATAACAACTTTCAGATGACACAATAATATCATTTCATGATAAAATACACTGTGTTTCCTCATGGGTTTGTTAAGCATTTGGTTGTTTAGCAAAATGCTACGGGTTCTCTGATATGTAAGATAAGGAGATGAAGGAAATAGAGAACTCTTTATTCATCGGCCCAACTTGTCACTCTGGTTTCTGGTCACCCTTAGCTTCTTACTGAACCTGGAGGTGTGCATATGTCCCATTTCTGTGCTCTTCTACAAAATCTTCTCCTTTCAAAAGCTTTTGGCCATTAATATCTGTGGAGCTAAGCCTTGGACAGTATGAGGACTATGCTTTATTTTCCTTCTTCAGTTTCCTAAGATGTTTGCATGCCCTTCACAGCACCACCCATCAGATACACAGACCTCAGTCTGTAACCTTAGAAACAGACACTTAGACTTTTAGGTGGGATATTTTTCAATTGGCTTTTAAAGAGATCAACAACTTGTTGCATTTGGGCCCATGTCAAAAGAAAAACCTTAGACTTCACTTCCTGTTTCAGAGACTATCTAGGCAGAGTATTTCTTTAAGCAAGCAATACTTACTTAAAGATTTACTGACATAATTCAAAATTACTTTCATCTAGTGATGTCCTTTTTATTTTCTGGCCCCTGTACATTCAGAGAGCAGTTTGAATCTGCAATTCATAGAATCATAGAACCACTAGGTTGGAAGGGACCCACTGGATCATCAAGTCCAACCATTCCTAACACTCCCTAAACCATGCCCCTCAGCACCTTGTCCACCCATCCCTTACACACCTCCAGGGAAGGTGACTCAACCACCTCCCTGGGCAGCCTGTTCCACCACCTCATGACCCTATCCGTGAATTTTTTTTCCTGATCTCCAGCCTAAACCTCCCCTGGCGGAGCTTGAGGCCACTCCCCCTTGCCCTGTCCCCTGTCACCTGGGAGAAGAGGCCAGCTCTCTCCTCTCTACAACCTCCTTTCAGGTAGTTGTAGAGAGCAATAAGGTCTCCCCTCAGCCTCCTCTTCTCTAGGCTAAACAACCCCAGCTCTCTCAGCCGCTCCTCATAAGACTTGTTCTCCAGCCCCCTCACCAGCTTTGTTGCTCTTCTCTGGACACACTCCAGAGCCTCAACATCCTTCTTGTGGTGAGGGGTGAACACAGTACTCAATGTGCGGTCTCACCAGTGCCGAGTACAGAGGGAGAATAACCTCCCTGGACCTGCTGGTCACACCGTTTCTGATACAAGCCAAGATGCCATTGGCCTTCTTGGCCACCTGGGCACACTGCTGGCTCATGTTCAGTCGGCTGTCAACCAACACCCCCAGGTCCTTCTCGTCTAGGCAGGTTTCTAGCCAGACTTCTCCTTGTCTGTAGCACTGCCCAGGGTTGTTGCGTCCCAAATGCAGGACCCAGCATTTGTCCTTGTTAAACCTCATGCCATTGGTCTCAGCCCAGCGGTCCAGCCTGTTCAGATCCCTCTGCAGAGCCTCCCTACCCTCCAGCAGATCCACACTTCCTCCCAGCTTAGTGTCATCTGCAAACTTGCTGAGGGTGCACTCAATGCCTTCATCCAGGTCATTGATAAAGACATTGAACAGAGCTGGACCCAGTACCGAGCCCTGGGGAACCCCACTTGTAACTGGCCTCCAGCTGGAGTTAACTCCATTTACCACCACTCTCTGGGCCCGGCCATCCAACCAGTTTTCCACCCAGGAGAGTGTGCGCCTGTCCAGGCCAGAGGCTGACAGTTTCTGAAGCAGAATGCTGGAGAAACTGTGTCACAGGCTTTACTGAAGTCCAAGAAGACTGCATCCACAGCCTTTCCCTCATCCAGTACTTTGTCATAGAAGGCAATCAGGTTAGGTTGGCAAGACCTGCCTTTTGTGAACTCTTGTTGACTGGGCCTGATCACTCATTTCTCTTGCATGTGCTTCATGAGTTTATGCACCTCAGTATATTTGGTATGGTCTAAGTTGATAACCTCTCAGCTAAACAAAAAGGATCACTTCACATCTAAAATAAACCTCTATTCCTATCGTGACCATGGCAGTAAAAGCACATGCATGCACAAGGAAACATGGAAGAAGCATAAGTAGTGTATACAAATAATCCTGAAACTATAAAGCATCAGATCAAATTATAAAACCACAGCTTCAACACTGTTTGGCTATGGTTATCTAACTAAATATAACATTACAGAAATTGAGATTGTTCAGTGTCAAGCAAAAGGAATTATTATAAACATCAAAAAGTCACTAAGAGATTAATTAAGAAGATTGGAACTGTTTACTGTAGAAATGAACTGAACAAGATAAAAATGTGTGTAGTTGGTAAATGAATCATTTTTAAACATTTTTGTTCTAACTCACACAACTGTAAAGTATCAAATTTTAATCTGCTTAAAGGAAAGATTTATTTTAGACAATTTACAACTGTTCTGTAAAATTCATATTGTGGTTCAAGCCAAGTGGTGTAGACTTTGGTGGAATAAGAATTCTTTACATTTCTTCCATCAATGATTTCTTCGCTGGAAAATTACTTTTCAAACATGCTTAAAATGTTACTGTTTGTAGTGATTTTCTCTGTAGAACAGAACAATTTTATGTCAGTTTTCTAACAGAAATGAAGAGCACAAAAAAATAATTTTTACACTATCAAATTCAAATGTCTCCGACTTGATATTTCCTGGATTTAATTTTATTTATTTATTTATTGCCCCCTGGCATCATTTTATTTATTTTCCTTTCATTTCAAAAGAATTGCAGTATGAAGATTTGATATGGAGAAAAAAGTAGGCTTTTCTATTTTTTTTGGCTTTTTTTTTTAGAAAAGCAAACTTGTTCTAAAAAAAATTTTGCTTTAATTTTGAAAAGTACTAGTAGAAGTGATTTAACATATTTCCAGTGATTCAGGGAAATCCCAAAGGGAAAGGTTACTATTATTTGTGGATATAAGCGCTATCCTTACAGCAGAATTTATATGCTAATTCTTTCTGATTACGAAGAAAATTTTGGTTTGAGTAGATCGCATGGGTTTTGCAAGCCTGGTACAGAATAGCTCTGCCAGCTCATCAGGAAGCAGGCACAAACTTACTGGAAGATGTGCAGATTCTCAGAGAGCTGAAACTTATTTTTCTCCCTCCGCTGGGCTGTGTCACGTGTTACACAATGATTGACCATATCTGATGCTTTACAGTTTCCCTCCTCTCTCTCCTCTCCGTCTAACTGCATTGGACTCTCAGACCAAGACTGAGAATGCAGATTGATGTTCTCCATGACTGAGAATTTTCAAAAGCATAACAGAATATGAAAAGCCATGACACTGAGCTTTCTAAAACAGAGTCCAGTCCACAGACTGGTAGTAACATTGAGAGCAGGGCTAGCACACATCCTGTATTACCCAGACTGCTTCCTTTTCCCAGTCTCTGGTTCAACTCATAAGTGTACGTGTCTGTGTGTGTTGTTGTAAAATACCCAAGAGCATCCACCCATGACATTATGTGCTGGACTAAGGTCTGAGGCAGGTCAGCAGGAACAGAGAGAGCTCCCTACATGGTGACACCCACACAGAAAATAATGTTAGGGATTCTAGGAAGAGGGCAAGATGATGTGTGTGAGGGGTGACCTGTCACTGTGAGGGTGCGACCAGTCTCAGGTCATGCAGGCAGCCTCCAGGGGAGAAAGGAGTACCAGGCTGGGATGTTTTGGACAGGATTACGGGTTTTCAAGATGGTAGCAGGAGGTGGGCTAGGTGTAGGAACAGAGATTGCTTGGGGGCAAAAGGAGCGTTCCCACTCCCACCTGAACATGTTAAATGAGAGGTTATTTTCATGGTGGAAATACAAGACACTGTTTCCCTTGCCTCCACTGTCAGGCTTATACTGCTACCCCCTACCCTATTCCTGAGATCTTTTGTTTTTTCTCTTGGAAATGTGGTTCCTCCAGCTGTGATTCTGCTTGTGGAGCTGGGTGGCTGTTACACCAGTCACACTTTCATAAAATTATAGTACCAGTGGTCATCATGAACATTCTGCATCTCAGTAATTGTTTTTCATGTGTATAATCTTAATTTCATCAAGTACTTCTATGTAAATTTCACATCTCTCATTCTTTCACCAGTAATGAGAGAAAAATGGATAAAACCTGTCATCTTCATAGAAATTAAGTGGTATGATATGCAATGTGAAGTACAAAATATTAGAACTTTAACATATAGCTTTCAGAATGACTAAACTTTATGGCATAAAATTGTTCCTTTAGATGTTAGATAGAACCCAATGTACATATCATAAATTAAAAATAGAATCTGAAATTATTTTTATTTTTTTGCCCAAAACATGTTCCTCAAAGACACTTTTTGTCCAATAGAACATTTCTATTTTTTACATTGAATTTTCATCCACAGACCAAGAAGATAAAAATTATTTAAGGATTCTATTGTTACATTTTTCTTCACTAAACCCTCTTTAAAATTATATTTTGGTGCTAATACCATTACAATTTCTCCAGTAGATTTTTGATAGTAACTCATCAAAGAAGAGTTGACAAAGACTTCAGTCCACCATTCTATTCTCTGACCTACGCACATCTGTTCGCTACCCTACAACCTTTTCCAGTGTTTTGCTGATGGCATCTGACGTGGGTCAAGCACTGGAAATTCCACCAGTTCTCCTAAGAGAAATGGGTCTTCACATTTAAGGAGTTTGTTTGTAGTATCTATGCAAGCTGCAGGATAAGAGGATTTCTTTTGGATTTATCAAGTCGAATTCCTGTGCTGCTGTAAAAAATATCTGCTGGCATGTACCAGCATCTTATATTTGCTGATGCTATTAACAAATCTGGCAGCTTTATAGAAGACGAATTGAGCTGCAGCCTCTTTCATGAAACAAAACACAAACCATACCTCAGATCAAGTAGTATATTTTTTCATAGATGTTTAATTCACAAACATAAATAAAAGGATAAAAGGAAGTTTTGTTTAATAATACATGGTGATGCACACATGCACAGTTGGTGATTATTCCAGTTAAAGTTTCCTTTAGGCAAGCACAGGTCAGGGAAACCTCAAACATTACTGAGCAACTTTCCCAGAACATAACAATTAACTTCTTTGATTCAATTTCTAAAATTGTCTTTTTGTGGACTGTAGGAGAGCTTTCTTTTTGTAAAATATTCTCTTTTCACAATTATGGGAGGTGGTTTTTTTAAATGAGATTGGTGTTCCTTGTAGAAGATCCCGGTCACTAACAACCCCTCCTTGATTCAATCCTGTAAATGTTTTTTAAATCCTTTCTCTGAAAAGTCTTCTCCCCTTCTGTATGGTTATTTAAATGAACTCTGACACTTCCAAGTACAAATCAATGAGAGATTTAGCTACATTATAGAAGAGATGGTGGAACAAAATGGCTATCCAATATTTTAAGTGCAGTAAGATACTCTTCTTGAATCTGCAAATTTACCGTTGTTCCTTGTCCCGCTTGGTCAAGCAACTGCCTCTGTTCATTTTATATATGGATGATCTGTCTCACTGGTCAAATATATATATTTGCAGTACTCAGAATTATGATCACTATATATAGGTGATTATATATGTATTTGACCAGTGAGACAGGCCTTTGCATACCAACATGGATTACATCGGAAATTCCCTTTAAGGACAGTCTTGTTAGTACTCAAGCAGAGATATTAATTGGTATCAGAGAAGTAGCTTAACCATGAGGAAAAATCTCCTGCCCCAGTGAGTAGGGCTCATTAGCTGCAGCATACCACCATTTTGACACTATGGCTGCATTTCACCCCTAAAGCTGATTTCCTTTCAGAGCATAAGTGGTACATGGACTCCACACCCATGATGACAGTAGATCCAGGACTTTGTGTGAGGCAGTCCTGGAGAATTTGTGGGAGAATTGTTATCTGTGCTATGGATGAAAACTGCTTCCAGTTAGCGTTATGGACAGATGAAAGACAGGTAGGAAATGAAACAGGGATTTGCTCACCCGAAGATATTGAAACTGAAGAAATAACACTGCCTTTGCTGTAGAACTGCAACATTATCACAGCTCAAGTGGCAAAATGGGGCCTGACAACAAGACTTCAGCAGAAACAATAGCTGAGGACAGACTGTTAACTGTGAGACAGAGCAAGATATAATGCACCTTTTGATTTCCTGGCTCCTCTGAAAATCTCAGACCCAAATACGTTTTTATACTGCTTTATTCTTCACTCTGTTGCCTAAGAAACAGATCTACTTTTCATATGCAGCTGAAGCCACTACTTTTTATTTTTTCAGTTAAGGCGATATCTGTCATCATGGTCCCTGTGCTCTGCAGGGAGCTACACGCACAGACATGGCCATGTTCTGCTGCATTTGCCAGTACTATTTGGTTGATCAGCAGCATTTCTCATGTCTTAGTTATTCAGCATAGGTAGGACTTGGACAAACCGGTTCATCAAAAGCACAAGAGAATTCCTTTTTTGGTGTATTCACCGTGGATTTTGCCCAGCTGTTGCCAATAGGTCTAAGTCAATAGGATTGCTGCTCTGTTGCACTAAGAATTCTCAGCCATCAATAAGATGCAACTCATTATGGCATCTTTGGGTCTCTTCTGTTTTGGCAGCAAGCAGTTGAGATTCTTCAGTCTTTATTTGCTCTTTTTTCCAGTCAAAATCACTAGTGAAGTCAGAAATCGGAAAAAGATACGCCAAAATTATTATAAATAATTACTGCTAATTGTTTCATTTTGTAACGTCTACCCCCATCCTTTATGATTTTGCAGCTACCCTAAAATCTTTGCTTTGTTAGAGAATCCTTTTCTTTCCTTTTGATTCCTGCAGAATTCATCATTAGAAATAACATCCTTTCAAGTATCTTCCAAAAGTAACCTACTTGGTGTCTTAAATAAACATTTTTTAGTAGTAGGAAATGCCTTGTTTGTCTTAGTTTGAGATATTATTGAATACATTTAATTTATAGAATAGTAATTAACATTGATGAGCACTGTAAAAATCTCCTAATACGATTGTCCCATAAGTCCCAACTGTTTAGCTTTGGAAGCAATGAGAAAACATTTAATTGATCTTTAATCAGAAAATGCTGATATGTCAATTACATTCAAATTGTTTTCAAAGTGCTTGAAAAACTTTCCCAATGTGGTGTTTGAACTCCTGAAATTCCCCTCCACTCAACCATCCACTTGTAGACACCTCCATAGTAGGCAGTAGACTAGTGGTAAGAGAAGAAACATAAAGTTTGACATTCCCAATTCATTCTGTCATTCAGATCAGGGTCTTGAATCTCAGTGTCCTCCATCCATGCCTCTTAACCTAGTGAAATCTGGGAACAACATTTAGTTTTTGTCTTTATATGATAAAGTGCCCCATGTCCCCAACACCTTTAGGGTCAAGATACAATTTTGCTAGTGATAAATCCAATTCACTTTTTCAGAAGATCAAAAATAAAAGACTTTCTTGGCTGGAATTCTTTTTACATCACCCATACGCCTTCACTGGAAAGAAGGGATGATAGGAAATGCAATAAGATGAACCATTACCTGTGGTTAACCATGCACCACAAAAAAGCATCCACTTAAATGTACTCTGCAGCCTCATGCAAAAAGAAATGGCTAACCCAAAAGAATCCCCCAATATTTCAATTTATGAGAAAACTGGGAGAACCTAAAATGGCATAGAACTTAAACATACTCAAATGTCAGCTGAAAATCTTAAGCAGTAGGATATTCACTTTGTCTCTGTCTTGCTGGTTGTCTGGGAGAAAATCTTAAAAGATTTTTTTGAGATAAGAACAGGAACAGTCTTGTGTTGTCCAGGGTTATATCTAAATGACTTCTGAATGGATTACAAAACAGGAAGACCTGCATAGCTGACATATTATTGATTTAATTTTAGCCCAGAAAAAAATATTATTTTTTTATCTACTCAAACCCATTATAAGATCCATTATTTATTGCATAAGGCTAAAGATTTTTGCATATTCAAAGCTCAATCTGAATATAAATGGTATTCAAACTAATCTTAGACTTAGTCCAAATTTGCATCTTTAAAACTAAGAAAGTAAACAGGTTTGCAACAACAAAAAAATCATTTTATACTGAGCTTGCTGTTCAAAGCCAACAGTGAACACCGAGTGCTTATGAGTGAGAAAATATCAAATCCAGCAGAAATATAATTCATGACACTTGGCATCCTGCTTTGGGAATGTCATGGTCCAGATAACAATGGAGCTGCAATGGAGCAATGGGACCAAGGTGAGCAGCTGAAATGTAGAATTGTCACTGGCATTTGTGATATTATTGTTGCATTGTGATACTATCATTGCAAGTATTTCAGATATGCTTAGTACATGAAGTCCAAGTGGTGCATTGTCACATGCAACTCAGATTCCATTAATATTGACCAGAATTTAGGATGTTAAGATGATAGAGATAGAGATAGAGATAGAGATAGAGATAGAGATAGAGATAGAGATGAGATAGAGATAGAGATAGAGATAGAGATAGAGATAGAGATAGAGATAGAGGTACAGGAGTAATTTTGCTTGTGATAATTTTTTTTAAACCTTCAGATGTGCAGAACAAGATGCACCTTTGTCTGACAGAGTTATTGTGAGTATGAAACAGCTGTAGAGTCATCAAAGATTACAGCCACTCCAAGGCATTTGGGAGAATTTGGAGAAGTAATTCTACTTAACCACTGTATTGTTTTCATGCTAAGGGGAGCCTGTTGTTGGGCAGTGGCAAGGGAAATGAGTGTTGATTTATAGAGAAAATTCTACACATGTTGAAAAAAGTGCAGAGCAAAGGATTTTACCCTCTACAGAAAGGGAAAAGGAAGAAATGAAACAAAGATGAAGATGATACAGAAGTATGTGAGTCACTGGAGCTGGAAAGTAATCTCAATCATCCTTGTTCCTCCACTGGATCATACCTCTGCTGTTGACCTGGAGATGATCAGTGGGACCAAAGACAGTATTCTTCTTTGCTGAAAATACTGTCGGTAAGCACAGACAATATGTACACAGCTGAAAATAAAGTTTTTAATTAAATGAGAGAGACCAGCTACAGGGCAGGCTATTTCTCTTACTGTTCTAGTTAGAAAAGAAGTCAGAAATTCAAAGTGAGAGGGCAGAGCTGAAAAAGTGATAAAGTACACCCATTCCTCTAAAAGTATTGAACTAGTCATGGTCTCTGTCGCACTTGATCCACCTTCTGGTCTGATTGCCCAAGGTGCTAAGTACCTGCTCCTGTCATTGAATTTCTTCTCCTATGTGTACCTGGGGTTTATGATTATCAGTCTATACTGGATGTACTAGAGCATCTCCAACTCCTCAGAAGAGCAGCCCCTTTTCAACTAACTCTGGGACAACCAAAAAATCATATTCCTGAGGGCAGGAAAGGAAGAACTCTCTACAGTTACTCAGTGTGGGTGTAAATGATGCTCATTCCTCTTCCCTGTAGGAACTATACTAGGGGCAACACTTCAAGGCACTTTGCTTTACCCTTGACATATCTTTATATAAATATTTGTATCTAGTAATGACAGTAGCATCTCCTCTTCTTGGTATAAGTGGATATTAGGCAAATAGAAAAGTACTGTGTTTTGCAGCTCTTTGAATTTTTTCATGGTGCCTGAAAAGGTTAAAATCCTCCATTTAAGAATACTGTGGCAGACGGACAAAACACCAGGGCTGAAATTAGGACCATGTCTACCATTAAACTGCTGGTACTTGGTGCATGTAAAGTAAAACTGTTTGCATTTCAAATGATCTAAAAATAAGTGGTTCGTTAGTCACTCTTCAAATTATAAATAAAATAATTTATTTTGTGTTTATTTGGTTTTCAGCGAGGAAAAATGACCTGTTCATTAGTTGTTTGTTCATTTACTGTCATAATATGTGGATCAATTTTTAAAGAATTAGTTTGTACTACAATGTAATAAAAAAAGTATTGGCCCATGTAAAGTAGAAGCAGGCAGTTCTATGAACACAATAAGGTACGATTAATTTTAATTCATCTTTGTTCTGGTAATCATGGGGCCACTCTAAACCGAAACGCTGGGGTTTTTACTTGGAGAGGTGATCTGTGTGCATATTATTCCATCATTTTAATCAGAGGAAGGGCAGTTTTCTATTGTACATTAGCATATGTATTAGGTCCAATCTATGCACAAATTTTGCATTAGCCTATGTTGATTGCAACATAAAAGGGACTAGTAATAGAGTGCTACAATTCCATTGCACATGCAGTTATAACCAGTGTATTAGTGCTTCCTACTGATATATCTTGCCCACTTTGTCATAAAAAAGTTTCTAATATAAGCAACTTCTTCTGTTACTAGGAGAGATGAAGTAGTGGAAGTTCATTTGTAGTCAGGCTTTAGTATATGAAATTATGAACAACTTAACACAAAGCAAACGAATTTACAGAGTCATTATTCATTGGCAAATGCAAATTCATGTAAAATTTCTTGCCTTTGAGTGAAAACAGCACTTGCTAACCCAAAATACATTGAGGGAGGAGAGTCTGCCCAGGGCAGTTTCTATAGATTAATTGCTTGTCTCTAAATTCATATACAGTAGCATGTTTGGCACATGCCTATGCCTCTACACTACACTTTCTTTCTTAAGTTAATGTAATAAAATTAAAAGGAAGAAGGGAATCTTTACCTAGCCAATATAGGTGTGCTTGCCAGTATCTGAATTATCTGTTAGCATACCAAGCCCACACTTGTCATTCATAGTAGACTGAAAAAAATATTACAAGGTCCATGATCTAGAGTCTGATCTCAAAATAAAACGTCTTTCAGAAGCAGGGTCAGTGGATGTTCAATCATGCTAGAAAAGTAAACAAATGGAGTTGGCATGTGGACACATAGGAGAGATTCTCTGCTCTTGTTAATTTTGCTCTTCAAAAAGCTGAATGAGACATATTTTTTCATAAGGAAGTCAGCATTTTATTCAAACTATCTTAACCTTTCACTAGCTTTCCTGCCAAGCTGCTGTGAAACAAAACCAGGCCCAGGGCATAAACAGGGTCTGGCAATTCCTCCCCTGCAGTCCAGTGTTTCTCCCAGATATTTCCTTCAAACCATGCTGTCTCCAAGAGCTGAAGGGGTGGGCTCTGGTGAAAGAAAGTCTAACTGTAGTTTCTCATTTTGTTGCTCTTTAACTTCCTTTAGGAACACTAGAGAAAGATTATTTCCTGGAAACCAAGACAATCTATAATGTAAATGTCATAGAATGGAAACCATATAATTTACTAGCTCAGAATCTGGTATACGATAGTAGCAAAACAAATAGAATGCTATGTGACTTAGAGAAAAAAACAAAAAAACCCAAAGAATGGCTAATCCAAAAGATGGTTTTCCTTCACAAGAGTTACATTTCACTACTTTCTCTTTTTCAGTCTTGTCCTTGAGCCAGAGTAGACTGTTATGCAAATGTTTATTTCAGGTCACAATGAGCAATGTAATGGAGTATCATAAGATGATACCTACATTTATACATATAAACTTCTATTGGAACTGCTCTTTGGATTTAAATTGAGTGTGATTACATTTTTGCATTAGATATATGTTATAATCTTAGTTGCTTTCCACAACTGTACTTGTCTACAGGGGAAAAAATACCTCCATTCAGATACAGAGTTTTGAAAGTTTCAGCAGAAACTTGATTCTTTGATTGACCATCTCCAAGGATTTCCATTTTCAATATTTGTCAGCATTATATGAAGTCTGACTATTTACAGAACAGGGCCTTCCCATCCTTCCCTGGAATAAAATCGCTCAGAATGCAACTGGGACCGTAGAAAATTTTCAGAAAAAAAATCAGAATACGGTCTAAACTACAGAAACATGTCTTCTGTTTTTTGTTTTTTTTAAATTCTGCGTGGTAATTACTTCAGCAAGTCAAGATTTTTAAGAAAGATGATACCTGTTTTTGAATTAACACATGCTAAATTTGTAGAAAAACACAGAGGGAAATAACGGAATTTTTTAGATCTGAAACAGACGCAGGAATTTTAAAGCAGTTCTCGACTCAAAATAGCTACTCTGAGTTTAATTTAATTATGTTAGTCAATTAGACAGTCTAAGAGAAAAATATGGATGGCACTAGCCAGGAAAAAGGGGATGTTAGAAAAGGAAGAGATGATAAGGTCATTGGGTCCTGTGGGATGAGAGGTGAAATTAGTAATTATCACTTACGGAACACTGAGTTATCAGGAAACAACTTGAGAGAAACTGCACAAAACTAATATCTCAATTGACTCTGTGGCTTTTAGTATCTTTGGAGGTCATTAGACTTTGAAAGCTATATTTTGTGAATTCCTGCTACAACAGTGACATCAACAGTTCTACACAGCTTTATACAAAGACCCAGTCATGAAAGCTAAATTTCGATGACTTGATCTTATGTGTAGTATCTTTTGAAACCAAGAAGTCACCAAACTCAGAGTCACCAAAACTTAGTCACCAAAATCAAAGTGCTTCATTACGATGATGATGTTATTGTCACTATTATTGTTATTACTACTACTACTATTAATATTATAATTGCGTAGATTGCAAGCTAACAATGAAAGAAGAAGGGTCTTTCAGTAACATGAGGGCATATATTTGGCTTGGAGGTTTCACTAAGGTATTACACTTGGAACCAGTGAAAGTGATACAAATGCTCTCAGTGTGAATTTATTAAACAAAAGATGCCTTACAATTGTGAATTCAAGCTCATGGTTACAATTGTTCACAACTGTTCTCATTCTAGCTAAATAACACTGTTTAAAAATTACAAAGGAAAATGGTTTGCAAACTTTAAGTAGGTCACCTCCCACAGTATCTCTGTAAATTAGTATTAATTTCTTTCAAATGGCAAACTGAGGCAGAAGTAGTCATTAAAACTTCTGATTCCACAGAACGACTGAATATTTCCACTCTTTTTGCTCCAGAGGGATCTTCCCTAGGAAGGGTTATCGTATTTTAGACTGCTTTCATTCTTCTCCAGCACTATAAACTATGAAAGAGACCAGACTCCAAAGCACCATACATGTCTCAAGTATTTTCATCATCCAAACTTAACAAAAATTTCCTCTTACAAATGCATCTTGAAGAAATACATGTGCCATTTTGAGACATTCCTATATAACTGCTTTCCTCTCCTATCATAAGACAACAGTTCATACAGGAATTATGGCAGCCTGAAGCCAATAAGGACCACTTGAAACAGAGCAAAGCTGTCACTAGGCAGAGGCTGACTTGTCAGCCAGAAGTTAGATTAACACGTACTGAAGACAGTGGGAGTTATTTTAAAGTGATTGCTTTCACTAGGAGAATGAACTTTCTCAAGTTCAGCCTTATGCGATGTTGTTTTCCTTTCGTCAGTTCACTCAGCTCCCAGGAAGTCACACAGACAAAACCAAAATTAGTGAAGCTACAGTTTTGTTAGTTATTCAGGAAATAACGCAAGACCCAGGAATGCTGGTGTCTAAAATGATTTGAAGCTGAGGACTTTGGAAGTTAAATATCACAACAATTTTAGGTGATCCTTGGCAAGATCCTTTCCCGGATTTTGCTCATAGTTCATATTTTGCTGGAGGCTAACTTACACACTTTTCACATAAATCCTCTGCTTTTTTTGTCACCACAGGCAACTCTCTCATCTCCCATGGCCATCAGTGTCACAGAGTTGGTGGGGTTTTTTTTAACTTCTTTCTCCATTTCTTTTCCCTTCAGTACTGCCATTAAATCCTACTGCTATTTCTTATATATCTGAGAAATCCAGTCATTCCTCTCTGTCCCTAAGAGCAAAACATGTGTTCCTACAATATTTTGTTTCTTTGGTGCAGCAAACCACTTCAGTTAATAGTGTTGTCAATAAACCCAGCTCACATTCATTCCTCTCAGCACAGGAATTTGACCCAAACTCCTCTTCATCTTCTTTTCCTCCTTCTGCAGCTCAGATCCAGCTGCTTTCTGTGCTTCTGACTTTTCTGCTGATGTCCATTGTTTTCTTTCTTTCCCAGGACAATCCTGTGGGGCTACTTAGATAGTTGGTTTAATGTTTTCTGCAATATGATCAGTTAGCTATATAACCCTTTAGTTTTTGGGGTCTATCACTCTTTATGAAGGAAATAAAGTGGTTACAAAAGAGGAAGAAGAGGAAACTCTAATTATGGAGAGCCAAAGTCAATGGGAAAGGAAGGACGCAGTTTTCATATACATATAAAAATGTACGCATTTAAATATAAAAAATACAAAAATATAAATATACATATACAAATACATACATGAGTCAGCAAGAGGGTTGTGCTGGAGTGTGTTTTGAACTCCACCACTACATTGGATATTTACTTCTTCCCTCTCCTATCCTTACACCCTGCTGTCTGATTGGATCATTGAGACTTAGAGCAGACATATGACAGCAACAAAACACCTTTCCCTCATCACGTTTACATACTGCACGGTTGAATAGAAGAGAATCATAAAACTAATGTTATTAGCCCCAGAAGTTTTCCAGAGTTGGATCTTTTTTTTCCAGATTTGCTACATAGAAGCAGCTTTAACTGACAAGTATTTGTCCTGTTCCCTGGGACTAATTCAGGAGCATAAATATGCCAAATTCCCCTCTGATCAACGTATCAGGTCAATGCCACAGAGTGAGAACCATTTTCAGTTTATCTTACTGGGGACAGAGAAGAGACAAAAAGGAAAAAAATTACAAAAGGCAAAAATGTAAGCTTCTATTCTTTGACTTCAGTGCTTCTTCAGAGATCTTCTTCTATGACAGAAAGAGAACCACTGTATATTGTTAAAATAGAGTGATATAGTAAATTCTATTTCCCAATTTCTGTGAGTTTTACAATTCCCAGTAATAATACATATCAGATTTGGAGGAATTTTCATCTTCAAAGTATTGAATTAATTCTTATTATTTTTCCCTAGGAGTGTTTTCTTCTTGTCTTTCCCTCATATTCAAGAACATTTTATATTTGCCTACTTTTCCTTAAAAGTCTTATCCAATTCCCATCAAAGTAAATGGAAAAATAGCACTGGAGTCATAAATGAAAGAAGAGGAACTTAGATTTCTGCTTCTCCTCTGGGATTGTTTTTACTTAATTCTTTCCCTTTTCTTTTGTATTGCTGTCATTTTTTGTTATCTTATCAGATTTTTAAGTCCTTTGGTTAGCTCGTTTCAATACATCATTTGTTCAGCTCTCTATTCTGTTCATCCCTTTCCTCTTTATTTTCTTTAGGTATTTTATTAGTGTTACTTGTCTGAACCTGTCCTGTCTCACTTTTCCTTTTATTTATCCTTTTCCCTCCCTCCCTCCCTCCCTCCCTCCCTCCCTCAATATTTCTTCCATTACAGTAGAATCATAGAGTCATAGAATTGTTTAGGTTGGAAAATACCCGTAAGATCATCAAGTCCAAGCATTAACCACTGTCATGTCCACCACTAAACCACGTCCCCAAGTACCACATGCACATCTCTTGTAAATATCTCCAGTGATGGAGAATGCACCACTTCCCTGGGCATCCTGTTCCAATGCTTGACAACCTTTTCAGTGAACAATTTTTTCCTAATATCCGATCTACATATCCTTTGGCACAACTTCAGTCCATTTTTTCCTCTTGTCCTATCACTTGTTACTTGGGAGAAGAGACCAACATTCACCTCACTAAAGCCTCCTTTCGGATACTTATGGAGGTCTCCCCTCAGCCTCCTCTTCTATAGGCTAAACAACCCCAGCTCCCTCAGCTTCTCCTCATAAGACTTGCTCTTTGGACTCTTCACATACTGTGTTGTCCTTCTTTGGACATGCTTCAGTACCTCAATGTCTTATAGTGAGGTGCTCAAAATTGAACACATTATTTGAGGCATAGCCTTACCAGTGCTGAATACAGGGGTACAATCATTCCTCTATTCCTGCTGGCCACAGAAGCCAGGATGTTATTGGCCTTCTTGGACACCTGGGCTCGACTGCTGGCTCATATTCAGCTGGCTATCAACCAACACCCCCAGGGTCCTTTTCCTCATGGAAGCTTGCTAGCCAATATCTCCCTCAAGTCTGTAGCATTGCATGGGGTTGTTGTGACCAAAGTGGAAGATGTGACATTTAGCCTTGTTGAATCTTATGCAGCTGGCCTTGACCCATCAATCCAGCCTGTCCAGATCCCTCTGTAAAGACTTCCTTCCCTCAAGCAGATCAATACTCCTGCCCAGCTTGGTGTTGTAGGCAAAGTTACTAAGGGTCCACTTGATCCCCTCATCCAGATCATTGACGAAGGTATTAAACACAATGGATCCCAGTACTGAGCCCTGGGGAACACTGCTTGTGACCAATCACCAGCTGAACTTTATTACATTTGCCACAAGTCTCTGGGCTCAGCTATATAGCCAGATTTTTACCCATCAAAGAGTACATCCATCCAAGCCATGAACAGCTAGCTTCTCTAGGAGAATGCTGTTGGAAACGATGCCAAAACTTTACTAAAGTCCAGGTAGAAAACATCTACAACATTTTCCTCATACACTAAGCCGACTGCCTTGTCATAGAAAGAGATGTGTTTAGTCAACAGGACCCGCCTGTTGTGAACCTATGATGACTGAGTCTAATCCCCTGGTTATCCTGTACATGCAGCATGATGTCACTAAAGGTGCTCCACACCATAACCCTCTCTGGCACTGTGGTCAGTCTGACAGGTCTGTAACTTCCAGCCCTTGTTGTAGGTGGACACCATATTATCTGCCCTCCAGTCAACTGGAACCTCCCTGGTTAGCCAGGACTGCTGACAGATGATGTAAAATGACTTGGTGAGCACTTCTGTCAGCTCTTTTAATACCTTTGGGTGAATCCCATCCAGCCCCATAAACTTGTGTGGGACTAAGTGGTGTAGCGGTTGCTAACCACTTCCTCTTGGGTTATGGGGACTTCAATCTGCCCATTGTCCCTGAATTTATACTATGGATTATTTGCTATGTATAGGAAAAGCATACATTTTTGGAGTTTTTTGGGTGAATAGTCAGAAACAGAAGGAATGTTCAGGCATATGAATAAATCTGGTTTTATTCTGAACTATGCTGATGAGCTTTTTTTAAAACAGTTTTACTGAAAATAAGGACCTCTATGAAAATCAGTGATGCCAGGAATGAGCATCGTGTAAAAACAGAAAACACCAAAAAAACCTAGCCAAGATCTCTGAAAAAATGCTAGGAAGAAAAACAGTACAATGCCAATGGTTTAGAGATACTGTGCTGTGTAGGGACTGTTCATTTGTCTGGTTGGATTTGTTTTCTTTACAAAGCCCATTCCTACTTTTTTGCTGCTGTGGCATTATTGCTTTGTGTTGGCAGTGTAAATTAAAACTGAATGTCACATTTCTCACATAACAAAATAAGGTAAAATCCCTTGCAGCAATTCCCAAATAAAATACCATCACCTTTTGTGCTGAGATATGCACAGCCAAAGGAGTTTTTTGCAGTTTTGCCTCTCACATTTCGAGGGCATCTGCAGTCAGAACCTGATTTTAAACAACTGGAAGTGATGCTCAGCTGCTATACCAAAGGGCGGGATCAAGCCCTTGATATTCATTTCACATTTTCCATATTGCTGTTCTGAATGTCACAGGTAGTTAAATAGGACAACTCTGTGCCACATTTTCAAAAGATATGACAAATTTCCAGCATTTCCCCAGGAAATGCACATTTTAAAGAAGAGTTCTTTTAGAAGTTGACATGCTAAAGCATGTTTCTTTCTTTTTTCCTCTGAATGTCTAAAAGGTTGTGGGCTTTTTCCTTTTTCTAGACTAGCAGTGATGCTTCTTTCTCTTTCTCTTTCTTTTCTTTTTCTTTTTTTTTTTTTTTAAGGTATATGAGTTATTTCCTTAGAGACTGGTACAGTGAGAAGTGAGCAAGGTACTCTCCTGCAGGCTCATCTGACCTTGCAGTCTGGTATGCTGTTTTACAGGAGGAAGAATAAGCCATGAATATTACTAAAAGCCACTGAAGCGTAACCATCTTCCTCCCAAAAGGCACGTGTAGACAGTTTCAAGCTAGCTCCAGGTGAAGAGGGTGCAAGTTAGCACCATTCAGACATGCAGGTATGGGGCTTTGCCCACACTTGTTCAGTGAGGTCTGGAAATGGATCTGGCTAACTGCCCACACTTTAGGCTGCAGCAAAGCTGGGTCCTCACTCTTGGTACCGAACTTCACAAATAGATACATTCATGTTTGTTAAGTCCTATAGCTGTAGGAAATGGGGACAATTATTTATAATGTTCTTTTAAGAAGGATCGGTGGTTTTGACTGCACTGAGATGAATGGAGGAGATTGAGGGGTGCTAGGCTAGATGTGAAACCACCGGAAACTCTCAGCTATGGGTGAGCATCCGTTCAGTATTATTCATAATTTTGCCTACTCTGATTGCTAATTAAGACAGCAGAGAGTACTGCACAGTAGAGGTATTGGAAGAAGTCTTACATCTACTGACATCCTAATTGGAAGAAGGAACTCCTGCATTTCTCCCGCGTGCAAGAGCTTAGCAGACAAAAGGAATAAAGGAATAAAATCCCTGCAATCCTTTATGTAAATATATAGAGACCAAAGCAATAAATACGGATTGTCTAGGATCCAAGTCATTCCAGTTACTAGCATCTAGCATAGCTCATATCGAGAAGCATAGAGGAGGTTACTATAGCATGCTTCCATTTCCTTTGCATTGATGGGAGACAAGTAAGTTTGAAGTCAGCTTTTTGTGTTTGTTGTTTCTGAAAGCAGCTGAACTTGTTGAAATGCATTATGCCATGGTGTCTAAAACCTATTGGCCTTTTTGCTTTATTTTTGCAACTCAAAGGAATGTAAAGAAGCATGAAGCATGCATGTGCTAAAATATCCAGCCAGTCGTTTCTGTGAGAGTAGAGCTGGAAAGTATAACTTATGCTGATGGCGTGCAGCAGCCAGGGCACTTATGGTACCTAAACTGCTCATCTCCTTTCATTTGCTACAGAATTGCAGATCATATAACATCAGAGGCTAGGGAGATACAGCGTGAAATTACTATAATTTGCCTTTAAATGTCAGGTTAATTTTACACTTGATGCCTACATTTTGAAACATCATACTACACTACTTTGTTTGTTATTTCTTTAACCTGGAGTAATATAGTGTTTGAAGAGCTGAAAGTGAATATGGATATGGAAAGAGCAGTCTTCTCTAGAAACACAGGCATGTATGAAAAATAATGGTGGTGATAATATGATTTCCCCATTTACTTCCTATGGTCACTTCTAGCACAGCAGATTATGTCCAAACTTTACTATTCCATTTCAACCTTCTTCTTCCTTACCCTTTACAGACTTTTTTTTTTCCTCCTGCTTACAA
Source organism: Cuculus canorus (assembly GCF_017976375.1). Lineage (NCBI taxonomy): Eukaryota > Metazoa > Chordata > Aves > Cuculiformes > Cuculidae > Cuculus > Cuculus canorus. Next base: position 85,669,458 of record NC_071401.1, read on the forward strand.
TGACAGACTAACAGCACAGCTTGTAACTTGAGCAACTTCTTTCGTCCCTGCTTTCTTTTTTAATACCATTAGCTTTAATAATTCTGGATTGCTTTATCTGTTTACACCCGTCTATAATGAGATAATTAAAAACGTATGAGGTGTCTTCATTAAGGCACATGGAGGCTGTTCTTTTTGCATTACTTTTTTGTTTCTGCTGTGAGTCAGACCTTTCTTTCCTCCCACAGTCTCCTCTTACTAGGTTGTGGGGTGGGGGTTTTTGAGATGGAGGGCAGAGACTGTTATTCTGGAGCCAAAACCCACTTGTCTTCTGGCAGTACTATTATGCAAGGTTCCTTGAGTTTCCAAGTAGTTTTTTGCCTTGTCAAATAAAACACACCAGCATCACTTCATTTCTTGGTTCAGCTATCTCACTTAGCTAAAAAAGAGAAACCCTCTGCTGCTCTGCTGAGCATGGGTCTGCTGTATTAGATTTCTGGAGGAGCAGATTTGGGATTTAAGCCTCCTGTGCAGTAGCAAGCCCCAATACTGGCCATTTGTTCTTCCTGCAGAGGCATGCCATGAATGTTGTAGCTTTCTGACTATGTTACCTCTCCTTTACCTAATAAACTTTACTGGTTGACCATAGGTATGGAGAGGTAGATGTTTGTGTCCGGCCTATTAACTCGAAGTTACCAGGAGTTTGTGCTGTACCGTTAGATGAACTCAGTTTCCCCTCTCTCTCCCCGCGTATTTGACTGTCATATTCTCCTAAGGCGAACTGAAAACCTTGGAAATCAAGTTTGTTTGGAAAAGAACAGTTTCCTGGTGGGATGCAAGGCAAATTCAGATCTTTTCTGGGATATGAACAGTACACTGGTGGGTGTCATTCTCAAGTTTCAAGCTGAAGAAAAGATCCAAAATGTGTGAAGTTCCACATTACAATCCACAGTCTGCTTGGGACTAGACCGTGATCTATATATATGGACCTTTAATTTTTCTGGGTCCCTTCTGGCTCTGGAAATATTAGAATAGATTTTGCAGCTCAGTTCTTCTGGGGTAGTTTGAAAATTATGTTGAACTCTCCCTAGGCCATCTGATTTTCCCTGATGAGTTTCCACAAAGATGAAGTTGACAAAAGATGATACTAAATTAGTTTTTTCTATCTCCATTTTCCCTTTCTGTTTTCATCAGTTCATCATATGTGTGCTTCATACTTCTAAGGAGACTAAAATTGGAGGAGGGAGGAGGAGCTGAGGAGCTTAGGTGGCAATAGGTGAAATGGAAAAGCCAGCAAGGAAGAAATAGGTCTTTAAATCATTTAGAGAATGGGTGAGTGAGGGAAGAAGGCATGTGAAATGTAATAAACATCTACAACTGACACTGAATTTAGGAAAGGCTCATACTTGGCTAGTGGCAGAGCCCTGGGAATCCCCACTAGTGAAAAAGGTACATACCTGAAAGACAGACTACATAGAAAGGGAAGTCTTCAATCCCACCATGTTACCACACAGTTCACACTCAATTGTTATATGTTCTTTTTACCTCTTTCATGAATTGTTTCAAAATGGTATGACAGATCTCAGATCAAAGCTGTTTCTAGACTGAGTGGTGCTTGACTCAAAGATGTTGATAGGGCTTTAGGAATTCTTGAGAGATCAAATCTACACAAGAATCGTAACCATACATCAGCTATATGATTCTTTTTTCTATTGCCTTGAGAAGTAGTTTGTACTCTGTCACTAGGGAATTGTGTGTAGCAAGAACTATACTTTAGTAAGCCTGGATAACAATGAAATTCTGTATAATTCTTGCACAGTCACTCAAGAAGACTCAAATTAGCAACAAACTACACTGGGAAAAAATGTAATCCAATGACAAAGGTATCAGATACTCTTATAACATGCTAATATCCCATACTCATCACTGTTTCAAACTGAATACTGAACAGGCAGTTCCAAATTAATTTCACTAAAAATGTCTGTTTGCAAAGGAAATTGGTCAGTGTGCTCTCGAGATTGAGCTGTAAATTGTCTACATCTGGTTGTAGGGTAATTATCATGGTAACAAGAAGTACAGAGATACTGGTGAGCATATTGCTATGGAGATTCAGTGGCTTCCAGAGAAGTCTCTTAGTGAGACATGCAACTTACCTTAACCACGTGTTATTACTTATGGACAACCAGCACACTAGTCAAAGGAGAATTGCTTAAATCAATAATTCTATTGAGGAAAGGAATTTTGTTTTTAAAACGATTCTTCTGTCATGGATTAAAAACAGGGTGTCTATAAAGTTCAGTAAAAGAAAAATGGCAATAAAAGTAGCATTGCAGGACACCACATCTATTCTCCCACCAAGATTTCCACATTGCATTTTCTTATTTCACAAGTCAAAACAATGAGACAGTGTTTACTTGTATAAGACAGTACATGACAGTCTCTATGAAAATTTCATAATCATATTTGGTATATTTGAGTGGTAAATAAGTTTAAGAGGACATATAAAATTGATAGAAGTTTTAAACTACTGTAACTTGATCCAATCTGTCATTTTGTATACGGTATTATGCTGAGAGGTAATGTAATAACAAAATCAATGAATGGTCAGGTGACTTGTACATTCTTCTTGTTGTTTTTTGTGCTGTTACTTAACTTAATCCCTGTTTAGTTTTGAGATTGCAGATTGAGTACTTTTCTGGTTATATGTATACACATTATTAAGTCCCTGACCTTATGTACAAATCATGTACAGGATTATCTACCTGTTAAAATTTTCATACCAAAAAAAGGAAAAGAACAGAAACTCCCATTTGGATTCTGTAGCACCTTCAAGGATGCTGTTGCAGTGTTGTGGCATTTGGGATGGAGTGTGCATTTTGATTTACTTTTCCTTGGATGCATGCAGTAAACCAAGCATATCAAAGGATGGAACCTGTCTATGCTTCACCCTAACCTAGAGACAGATGGACTAGTTATAAGCATACCAGTATGAGTCACAGAAACAGCGTATCTATCTTCAGCAACACAAACCTTGAGGAAACCCCAAAGTTTCCTTTTTGGTTTCTTAAAAGATTCTTTGTAGTTCCTGATTTAAACTTTTACAAAGCTGACTACTCTGAAACATAGACATAGACTTGTAGTGCTTGTATCGTAATCGTGCTTTGAGATCCTCACAGGTGGCTTCTGAACATTCTTGTGTTATGCTGGAGAGTATTTAATGCCCTGTCTTCCTGGTCTTAATATCAATGAAACGTTAGAATTCCTGTTTGGGTAAAATAACCAGCTCCAAAAAACTGATTCTATTCTTACTTATACTATTGTTTCCCTCTTGATATATTGATATAGGCGCACACATCTAAATGTTCACATATTTAATTGTTGACATATGTTGGTATATTTGTGGGTTTATATTTATATTATATATTTATCTCATATTTTTATAGATATTTAACTTTTATATATCTGTGAGATTTGTGTGTGTGTATATACATATATATAAATATATATAAAAATATATATAAAAAAGACAGCCAGATACACTCTATGTCAGTTCAAGTTAGATCTTTCGGATACAATGCACCCTTTCTCTGGCTCTTATTTCTAGAATAGAGTAGATCAAATTTACTCACTGAAATATTTGCTTTTGATATAAAGTGATAACATAATTGTTCTGCAAACTGATGGTTTAGAAGTCTCATCTGAAATGCAGAAAATAATATAGCTCCAGATAACTATGTCCTTGCTGACACTAAGGAGTCATTTCAATGAGTGACATCTCTTCCAATTTTGTCCTCATCTCAGAAATTCCCTGGAGAGCTGGCTGTAACTAAGAACATGATATAACAACTCCAGCAATCAAAAAAAAAATATGGAGGAATGTCTAGAGGAATTTGTCTTTTAAGAAGCTAGTCCTTCATGAGATTCAGACCAGTAAACAGGGACCAAGGTTTCCCAGGTTTTGTCCACTGGCAATGACTGTTTAAGGGAGAAAGGGGCATCTCCCTAGAGTACTTTTTTCAAACACCTGTTCTCTGAAAATATTATTTAAAATATATAAGACGAGTTCTTACTTCTGCAACAACATTGCATGGATGGCTGTCCTCCCACGCATTGATATAATCACAGATGGTGGTGAGAGGGACCTCTTTTTTTCTGGTCTCACTTGTAAAGACTTTGCATGAGTACTTGTGTTCCGGAGAAGGAGCTTTCTTCCCCAAGTATCCTGAGAATTACAACAATTTTGTATTTGCTGTTTCAATAATATGAATTGTGTTATGCACTATATCATGACATAAGAAACGGGAAAGAAGAGCTAATATTATGATGTTGGAGAACCACTGAATTAGGCAAGGAGACCACCAGAAAACCCTGTGAGCAGAAAGGGGTGGGAGAAATAGCGATCAGATAAGCAGAATGACATAAATTAATATTTGTGTGGTCTCTAGATGCAAAGGTCTTCATTGAGATTGATTGGAGAGCCCAAAATTGAAGGTGGTGTGAGCAGGGGGAGAAACAAGACCATAAGGAGGGAGGGAGTGCTGGGGGAGAGATCAAGGGCATTTGGGGTAACACACAGCACCCGTCCATCTTTGCCTACTCATGGTGAGCGAGCCTTTCAAACACAGACTCTAGTATCAGGTGAGCACAGGTACCTACTGACTACATACTAGCTAGTCCTTCCCTCTCCCTCACCCAGTCTGCCAAGAGCTTGACTGTATTGTTTTTATCATCTGCTGTGGGAACCAAGGTAGGACAGAGAAAGGCTCTGCAGCCAAAAGCTTTGGCTCAGGGTCCCAGTGCTGGCAAAGCACTGCTCTTGTCTTCCAGGCAGTACCATCCCTGCAAAAAGCTGCAGCTCTGCTACTGGGCTGCAGCAGCCAGAGCATGGACTCAGATCCACGTCGTTTCCTTTTAGAGGTAGTATGTGAAAGGAACTGTGGTTTTGATCCCTGCTTTATGTGAGCATGGCACAATCATTTGCTGTGGGCATGAGTTCCAACACTATGCAGTCTCTGATCGGACTTCGAGGTGACACCATGTAGTGGATATTTGGCAGACTAGACATCTCTGAGTCTCTACTAAAAGATCCTGATGTCACTAGCTGCAAAGGGCATAATTTGCAGAGTAGTCCAACCAGACCTCAGCATTCCCAACCAGCTAGCTTAGTTACAAACTATGCATGACTAATGTGCAAAAACCCTAAAAGTATCTCTCAGTAAATCCTACACTCTACCTTTGAAAAAAAGTAAAATAAAGCAGACTTTTTTAGTAGTTTTCCTGAGGCAAAGCATTGAAATAACCCATCAACTAGAAACCCTAAGTTTCACCTTAAAGGGTCTTTGTGAAACCCAGCTCTTAATAAAAGTTTTTTCCCCACAGCTATAAAGAAAGACATCAAGCTTGATTCATCTTCACGTTAAGTTATGCTAGTATAATTACGTTTCTTCCAGTGGATTTACATAAATGCAAATTAGTCCCACTCTATCTTGCATGCAAGTAATGAGATTTTTCAAGTTCTGTAAAGCATCATCTCTACATCTTTAATGAGTTAATTCTCTTCTCTTACTAATTTTGCTATAAATAGTAGGAATAAAGCAGGGTGAAATACGATAAGTTATCATTTAGAGTTTCATTTTTCCACCTATGTTTATAACTCCTAAGGTTCATCTTAAGCACCAGAAAATACAAAGTAAAGCTCAGGCAAGTTTTACTGTCTTTCACACCAGAATGGCGAAGACTAGAATTTTTCAATGCTTTTGTTACAAATACCAATTTCTCTCTTCTCAATAAAGACCATTTTCACTTAGAAGGTTTTTTTGAATCTCAACAAAACCATTGTAATGATTTCATTTGCAGTGAAACCTAAGAAAGAAGCCAATTTCACTGTTTAGAGTATCATTGGAAATATTTTTTTCAGCTCTACCACAAGCCAAGCAAGAGTAAGTGATTAACCACAGAAGGATTTAACAGTAGTGTGTGTGAGATCGTGTTAGCACAAAACCCTCTCAAAGATGAGTTTTGCTAGATCCTTCCTTTCATTTTATTTCCACTTTGTTAGTAATATGGTGACTGAACTAGTCCTTTCATGAAATCCACTAATCTGACTTCTGCAGGTACAAACCAATATATCCTGGGAAGATCTGAGATAAGTCTGGAGAATTTCACCCTATGTTCTATCTATAAGTTCAGAAAACCTGCTATGTGGAGTTGTCATTCCTCTTTTTCCCAGGGAGTTAGATCCCTGAGCCTAAGATTCAATTCAGCTCCTGCTATGTGTTGGCAGTAATATCACCTTCTTTTATGTTCTGTCCTGAAATGAAAACTCAAACTCTTTTATTCAGTCTGTCTTGCAATCATGTAAGAGATGCTATACATTAAATAACATGTGTGTGTATTTAACGTGATTATGACTTATGATTTTTAGGTAGGTTTTCCACGATCCACTCCTAGAGGTTCTCAAGCCTTCATGTGCTACAGCTGAGTTTAAAAAGAAGCGGATAGGCTTATGAGCAACATTTGCAGTTGCGTATGATAAGCTGAATAGTCAAAAGAGAGGATGAAGTAAATCACATTGGGTTCTAAGAATTTATAAGCCATGGACAGTATTGCAAAACATGATCAGGTACATTATATTAATTTAAACGTTGCCCTTTGCTGAAATATCAGTGAGTGTTCATTTGCAGAGCTTGAAACAGCATTCATCTGACCAAGCTCAAGATTCTGCTCTGCAAACCGAGCTTTCAGCTGGGTTTATTACACTCTGCTTTGGATAAGCTCCAGTGTCAGAGTCTAGCAATTACAATAAAGGTATTTAGGAAAAGACACAAAAGAGTAAATAATTGCAAGGCACATGACTCCTATAATTGATAGGTTTTGCTAGTGTGGGCAGCATCATTTAATAGCTTATCTCAGTCAAAAATTTTCTCTGCAAGCGGATGGTCAACAATTACATTCTTTTATTTAGGTTTTGATTTACATAATCATCTGCAAAGATTTTAGTTCATTTTACGTGAAAATGAAGACAGTTTGTTAGCTACATTCTTGTATACATAATCTCATATGATGAATTATCGCAGTAGGATATGCTTTATTAATGCACATATTTTTCTTTCGACATATTTTAATTTGCATTTGAGGCCAGAGGTTTCAGTCTTCTGTACTCTTCCTTTACCTACCACCACCACCCTTCGGTAGGAGATGAAAGGACGCTTAGTCTGATGCTGACTTCAATTAGTATTTCTGAACCAAATTTACTGTCAGGGTCCTGAGTCCACTAATTGGTCCTGATGAACCTGACCAGCCTCACCAGTGACCTCCTCTAACACTCATCTGGTTTACCCAGGAACTGCCTCTAGGTTCAATCCCTTTCTGAGTCCTGGCCTGAGCTATATTACTGCCAGCCCTCTACCCAGCCCTGTCCCTTGCCATCTCCTGCCTCCCCTGCCCTGGTCCCCATCCTCATCCCAACTTTGCTCAACAGCTCCATTGTGACAGGGACTCTGCAGGAGGTTCTTACTCCACTAGTCTGCTACTGCCTGCCTGAGCCATGCTGCACTTTGATAAACCTTTAGACATGGAAATCTTTAAAAGTTAAAAGTTTCCATAAGAAAGTTACAGTTGTGATGAACATTTGTCAAAAAAATCCTTCAGGAAGCTCCAGCACAGCTGATGACTGGATCTCACTCATTCATATAAAAGAGTGGGGCTGAGACTCACTCCTTCTTTCTGGCCTGGAATGTCATTTTGAGCCCAGATCACCCACATCCAGGGATTATTTTGCGTATCAGGATATGGAGTAGTGTATGTGACAGCTCCTCTCAAACACAAGAAATACTTAAGCATTTAGGCAGCATGGAAACATAACAAAGGGATTCTACAGCCTTCCTGTTCAGGTGAACCTTTCGTGACAGCAGATCTGGATGAGCACAAAATCCCAGACATTCCTCTCTAACTCCAGAAACAGGATGGATGCAATGTCTCATCTAAAGCTAACGTTGTCTCTTAGTACCAAGGAATGCTGCTTTTGCCAGGAGAAGGTTGGAGATTTCATCTCAACTTGGAATGGTTGCTTCCAAGTGGGAGGAGGTGCCCTCATTTCAACAGCTTGATCTTTCTGTAGGATCAGACATACTCTGCCTCCACACAGCCAGAAGCACACAATGTCCTGAAGCAGTCCCTAAAGGAGATATCAAGAAATACTTCTCTTCAGAAATTTTGACAAAGCCTTCTCATTTCCAAAACTAAAGGAGAAGAAGGCATTTCTGAACTTTACCCGATAATTTTGAAGCTGGGAAGCACATCTGCAATTCAGATGTTAGACTAAGATGACCAGCTCTCTTGCTTGATATGGTGATCACTTTTTTTTTTTTTTGCAGTCAGGTGTCCTGTTGTTTTGATGAGTGAAATAGAGGATGTCATTTATTTTGCATTGTGGCTTTAAGCTAAATATTTTAAATTGTCTGTTTCATAATGCAGATGTGAGATGTTCCAGATTACCATGAAGAAGCTTGCTGAGTGATTTTATTTAAATGTTAGAAAAAAATGATCTGTTAATTATCTTTATTATCTTGGCATGATATCAAAATTTACAGATTTAAAAAGCAGGATGATTGGGGTTTATGCTTGTATTCAGATTGGGAGTGTTGTAATGAAGGTTTTGTTTTGTTTCATTTGCTCTTTCATCTGCACCTCTTTGTAAATGGTTTTGAAGGACTGAGCCTTACTTGGACACCTGGTTGCATATTTGTCAGTTTATTATCACGTTTGCATAAACCCTAATGAGATCATTTACTGAAACCTTAATTGCTGAACTTTTGGTTTGTTCTGTTTTAGACTTAACTGAAATGGGAATATTTTTGGTTTTAATAAGGAAGTCACTTGAATATAATGCAACATAAATAAACTCAGCAATAACTTCATAATTGATTTTACTCAAAAAATTGTGATGGGGATGAACAAAATCTAGATTGCTTGGCCTTGTTTCCCCTAAATAAAAACAAAAATGCAACAAAATAGCAGCTGGTATACCCTGGAGGGAAGACAAACTTGCTCAGGAGAGACAGTTCTAGATGCTGCAGAGTGTGGCAGGAGAATAAATTTCTCAGCAAGGAGCAAACAAACTGGGTCCCAAGGTCATATTTCTCTAGGCACAAGAGGACACTTCTGTACTTAGAGCCTCTTCAAACTCAGCAAGACAACAAGCTGACTGAAAATAAGACTAGAAGCAAGGACACAATCGATAGAGGTAGAATTGTGTTTAAGATATTTTTCACTGCTTTTTCTTACCAGTAAATTTTAGTTTTCTCTGTTTGCAAAGCTAACCAATCTAGGTTAAATATTAAGGAAAATGTATTTTACTAGAACATAAAATAACTCCCTATGGGAAAGATCTACATGGACTGACCTGAAAACTCTGGCATACTTTAGGTCCTAATATACAATAAAGAAAAGATTTTGCCTGCATCAGAAGAGTGATGAAAGAGTTCAGTCTAGAACTGAAAATGTAGATATATGCATACTAATTCTGAACACTGTCCAAGATGTTTGGGATTATCTGGGTTATGAAATACACTACACTTCTAGACACTGCTTCAACTCATGTTTAAATAGTTTCGCATCATCTTACCTACCCTGTTGCTATACTTTGGATTTGGTTGTTTTGCTTTTCAGATTTAAACTATGATAATGCAGAAAATATGCTACAGAAATCTGGAAAGTCAGCTATTTGACTGATTTTATTTCTGCCTTTTAAGATGACAATCTCGGCCCAGTTTTCCACAGGCCAGGAAGAAACAACACAATAGGCATATGAACAAAGCTAAACAAGAACTTGAAAATTAGTATCCTGATGTGGATCATTTTGTCATAACTGCCAGGAGAACCAGGAAAACTTCTCCTTTCAGTCCAACAGCCCTCTCCCTGCTCCCACTTGGTCAGCCCGTTGCAGAAGGAATGTGTTCCTGCCTCGCTGGGGGATGCTATAGCCTGCAGTCTGAACTGCTGTGCATCTAGTAACATTTGAACCAGCATCATTGGTTATGTGGCTTGTCTCACAAAGACTCTGACTCTCAGCTCAGTGGGTGGTTGTAAGGTTAACTCTTCCAAGGAAAAATTACTGTAATGGATGTGCTGGCTTGCCTGCCCTGCCTTCTGTCAGACCATAAATGAATATAATGGCTCATCATTCTGCTACTTGTGTCCTTCATGGAATACAGCCACCAACATCATGTAAAATCTGTGATCAGCATGGATGCATTACTTGGGAGATCATGTAACTACTTTTGCTGTCAAGTAGAAATAATTTCTGACTTAATTACAGCATGGAAGCTATTTCACAGGCCACTCCCTGGCATGGTGACATGCCAGTTAACACCTCCAAGACATCCATAGGTACGGTAAAAATTGTTTTGAAATTCGTGGTGTATAACAGAATACAGGAGGAAGCATTCCTTAGGAATCACATCATACAAGCTGTTTTTACTGTAGTCATATGCCTATATGAGGTCTGTCCTGAGGCATGCTTTGAGCAGAGTGTTTGGATTAGATGACCTGCAGAGGTCCCTTCCAACCTGAATTAACTCTGTGATTTTGTGAGCTGTGAACTGGTGTCACTGACATTCAGTCAAGACTGAGTTGTACTGTAGTATATCAGCATCAGTCGTCCACAGTGAGATCTCTGCCATTTACTAGCCAACCCTTCAGTCATCACCATGTCCAGCACTGCTCTCATTTCTCTTCCAATAATATTTCTGAGACCCACTGACTTTCTGAGGGACCTCACTGGTAGGTTTACTTTGTTTCAGTTTGACACTGGGTCAAAGAAATGTTGTCTGACAGGATCAGAAAACCTGTGTGGCAGTTACCATTGGTATCAAAGCTTCTTTATTCTGTTTTATTTCTGTTTTTCTCCAGCTGTAACTGATCTTCCTGAACAGCACGAGCCTGCAAGGCTGTCAAATATGAACCAGAGGAATTTCTGTTGAGCTTTGTGCTTCAGCTCTATTTCATGATTTCCCATATTTACAAACAAATAGGAATATGGGTGATAACAGGTCTCCATTGTTATTCTTCTGAAAGTATCCTACAGTTTCCTTATCCTGGAGGTCCTGCAGTATGCAACACAGTTGTTCCTTTTATAATAAAGAGTTCTGTCTGGACTCACATCTTCAGGACATTGTAAGGTCTGCACACAACATTCTTTTGGCCAATGTCTGTTTGCATCTGGAATCTTTAGCAAAAAATATCCACCATTATCTGGAGTTTTGGTGCTGAATGAAATTGCCTGTGCTAGAAAGACCCACTTTGGACTTCATAAACCTGCTCAAAATCATTTCCCTAGAGACAATCTGACTTCAGGAAGACCACGCTTCCAAAGGAAAAAAAGACTGAATATTCCTAGATGTATTTGTCAAGTATGCCAACTGATGTTTCTTCCTTCTATGCTCACTCAGCTAGCCAAGCTGCTCCACTCCTGCCTCAGCCGCTGGTAGGTTGAGGGCTGACAAAGCTTTACATGCAATAAGCTATTTTGAATAACATTATGGGCTCTGTCACAAGGTACAGTCCACATCCTCAAGTGGAAGCATCAGTGGAAATTATAATAGTCTATTAATTCTGTAACTCAGGATACAATACTAATTTCCATCTTCAGCCAGCTCTGGGATAGGTCTTCCAGGTGTTGTGAGATACACCAACTGAAAGACACAGTCTATATAAAAGTTATGGTCTGGTAGGATGTAACATCATCAAGACCCCTCTTTTGTTGTGTCAAACCTTCAATGCAAGCAGGACAGCTGTGGGCTGGGTTTCTAACCTACCACCTCTGAAACCATTTCTAGGAGGCTGCTAGCTGTAACTGAGGAGTACATATAGATCAGCGAGGTTTGAGCACTTCTGAGTCATTACCATCAGTTGAAGGAGCTGTAGCAATACATACTGTTCCTGAAACCCCACAGCTCCTTTAATCGTTATAAAACAGGGCCCCCTGTGGCTTGAAAAGTGTAAAGAGAGATCGTTAGCCCTACAACTAAGAGTAAATAAATAAGTTGACATGAATTATGCTTTTCCCCCTCACAGGATAGATGTCCAAGTTTTTGAGTTGTTCAACAGTCCTGCTGTGGCTGTACTTTACCTTTTTGTAAGCGGATGCAAGATGCTTTTCACAATAATAAAATAGAAGATAATAATATTTTGGCTTGTGAAATTGGACAAAAGTCTGATTTTTCTAATTACAAGACTTAAAAGTAGACACTACAAAAATTTTAGACAACAATGATCAACTCTTTGCAAATGGAGCTTGAATTTCTGCAACAATGATCAAAGAAAAGCAATTCTTCTCCCATTAATATTTATGAATTAGTTAAAAAATTAACTGTTTTGCAAAAAAGCTAAAGATTTTATGAATTCCATTAATAAGGCTAAAAATAATGTCCTTAAGCATATAAAAGAAGCTAATACTTTGTATTAGTTCCCCAATGTTTAAAATAAAAAAGGAGTGTCAGGTGACATTTCAAAATAAATATAAAGCTAATATCCATGCAGATAAAAGACAAATATTTGGATATACAGCGTGTACCTTCTAAAAACAAGAAAGTAGAAACTGAATTTTCATTTGCAGGACTAAGAAATAATGCATAATGAAAAAAGGTTGTTTTCACCTATAAATTCTTTATGAAGAGATGAAAAGATCTGGTTTAGTATTGGAATTATTAATATCATTATCATAAACCAATATTTTTCAAGGTGTTTTTTCTACCGAATGTTTTGTTCTGCTTTTCCAAAATCTTAGAAGATTTTAAGAGATACACTGTTCAAAGGAACATAGAACTGAGTAGGCGAAGGCTCTCGGTTCTACGGCTGCAGAATGTTTAGATAATTATAATACTCAGGAAGAAATTCATTAATGTTACCTATAAAATTTAAACAAAGTGCTTTCCAAGATATACCACCAGGCATATTGTTTCCAACAGTTACAGTTTTATGTACAGACATCTAGACTCTAACTCACCAAAGGTAATTAGTTTACTCGGCTTGAAATGTTTGAAATATTAACTCTATTTATTCACTATACTTCATCAGATTTGGCTAGGAAGGAAATAAAAAGACAGGGAGCTGAACAGCTAAAAAGTCCTGGCATGAACTAGCTGGAAACAGTAGTTGTGTTCTGCAGAATATAATAGTATTTAATGCTGAATATTTAGAATTCTTAGGCACGTAATTTTTTGGGGTTTGGCTTATAAAGATTTTGGAACAATCAAGAGGCAAGTGCACATCAGTTTTTAATCAGCGTGTTTCCTTGTGCCTTTTTTTCCTTGTCCAGGAACATTTTTCACTCCAAGTCTTTTTTTTCCTTTTTTTTCTTTTTCCCATAGCAACACAGTCCTGCAACTTCACCAGCTCTAGTCATGTAAATCTCTTTTGCTGAGTTGTTTTTCTGTATGAGTTTAGAATGATTATTATTTGGCTCGTTAATTTCTGTCTAAAAAGAAAACCATGAATATGAGAACTCTATAAACTATCCACATATTAAACAATACAATCTGCTGTAAGATAATAAGATGCATACATAATACACAGGAACACACACTTCCTAGCAAGACATAGCTTTTACTGTAGTTACATTGAATTTAATTTTATGTATGCTAAATAACACCTGTATAAACAAGTAAGGGTCAACAGTTAGCCAATCTATGAAAGCCAAATAACCATCACTGCATGATAAAAGCTTAACACTTCGAATTTGTGGGAACCTAGTAGCTATTTTCATAGAGGAAAAAAAAAAAGTAGTGCTTAGGAAATAGCTAAGTAATTAAAAGTAACTTTATAGAAGACAAACATTTTAAGGTGCAGCTTCTTTTCAGCTAGGGAATTCAATGTGAAGTATTTAGCAGCCCCCTTACAAATTGAGGAAGTGCTGAATTTGGAACCTGACGGTGTGAGAGTCTAAACAGGATATAGTTCTTAGGGGCTGCTAGAGGCAAATGGTGCTCAATATTCATCTGAAAGTTGTGGACTTTTTTTTATGGAGAACCCTGTACCCAAGAACCCCATAACAGTTCCAGAGCTTCCATGCAAGTTTCACTCATCCTAGGGCTCACTCCTCCCTGCATTTGAGGTATACCAGAACAGAAAGCAACCAAAAATGAGCTGCAGCCAGCAAAGCAATCCAGTGACTAGAAACAAGTCTCCTTCTGTCCTGGGAACTACTCAGAGACACGATGTAAGGAAGACCCAGAACAATTGCTTTAGCAATGACAGAGGCAACTGCTTCCTAGATTTTATCTTTCCAAAGGCCCTTTATTCCTTTTTTCTTTATGACTATCTGTCTAGGCATGGCATACAATAAAGAGCAATCACAAGACCCCCAGGAAAAATTAAAGACAGAAAATGAGATGTCACTGCCAGCAGAGCAGTTTGTCAATCCCGCAGATGGTTCTTGGGGAGCTCTTGGGAGAAAGACTTACACAGGGAAAAAACCTTATGAGCTGAATGAATCAAGCAGCAAAATCCACTCTAAAATGCCATTTCTTTGCCATAAATATCTACCAGCATCCATGCCCTTGAAACTTTTCTCTTATTTCTGTCTATGATCATTTGACTGTTTAGATCATCCTGCCACCATATGCAATTCTGAAAATAAGACTAATACAAAGAAAACCTATATGAATGCCTCACACAATATTCTTCTGATCGCCTGTGAACAGACCCTCATGGTCCTTGAGCAGCACTGAGCTACCAAAATCCATTCCAGTTTCCTGTCTGCAATTCATGAATCTCCTGTCAAGGTGCAATATGGCCAGGGCGGGTAGCAGTGGGGACTGTGGGACAGACCAGGGTAGGGACCTTCTCCAGTTGCCTCGTTCTGCTGTGAAGAGCAGAGAATTATGACAAGGAACACCAAGAACTACTCCCATGTGTCAGTGCACAGAGGAGTAAGTTCTACCCAGAATCTCTCAAAACTACTTTGGGAGTCAATATAAATGACCGTATATGCTGGTCAGAGAGTAGAAATGCACTGGGAAGGAAAAAAATGAAGCAGCAAGAAAAATACTTTCAGTAACTCTGAGTGTCATACTCACTGCCCTCTCTCTATGTTAATGGCCTTGTAGCAGTGAGAAGGCAGTCTGTCAGAGGATGTCAGGAAGGAGATTCTCATACTAAGCTGTATGCTGCAACAGCAGAGCCAGGTGAGCTCTGATAAAGTGGGATTGCCCAAATGCATTGCTAGTTGCTGGGGTGATAGGTGCCTGAGATAGGCTTGTATGTAGTGATTTATAGGTGGAGCAGAGAAAGTCTGTGGTAGAGTCTGTTGCAAGGTGGAGAAATACGTGAAGAGACTGCTGTCAACATTATGGTAGAGAAGTGATTCACTTAGCAGTCATTGAGATATACTCTTGCTGCTTTTGTCTCCTAAGAAAGTTTTCTGTATTGCCTATTAGAACTAAGTGCTTATGAACAGAAATGTGTTGCCTGTTAAAAGGCATCCAATAAGTATATTTTACTGTATTCAGAAATGTTATGTGGAAGGACCAAACAAGTTATGTAATTATGTTTATCATTTTAATAATTAGCTCAGCTATTTAAGCCAAACTTATACACTGTCTACCATACCTCATAGCAGGCTTCTGACAATATGCCCTGGTTTTGCTGAAAGCCCTCCACAACATCTAGAGAGGTACTGATACCACAGTCTGGTGAGCTGTATCTCTACTATGTGTGGAAGTTGAGGACTATAGATCACTGGACTTGTTCAATACAGGGATCAGAAAGTATGTCCAGACCTCAGACACTAACACATAGCTTCACAGTAGGAGAAAGTTCAATAAATGCCACTGGCCAGGTCATGGCACTGATTCTCGTCTCTCTTGCCTCTCCCCCTGGAAAGGATGTAGAAGTTACAGCTACTGAATTAAGAGCAGAGATTTAGATTTGGCACGGAATAGTCCCATTAAGTATATTTCATCCATGTTTCTAACATTGTAAATCTGTTTTAAAGTGCTATAAAATTTAAAGCCACATACACAAACATAATTCTACTGAAAACATGTCCGTTAACACAGACCTCAATGACATCTCTAAAGATTTTGCATCACTTCAACAGTATTGTTTATCACATACATACACTTAGGCAATTAATTCTGCAGCCATAGATAGTCAAGCAGTAATAAAACAGGAGTTATCTTGGTAAGGTAACAATCCAGTTGCAGATCCCAAATGCATCTTCCACAAGGACATGAGCCAATTATTATCTGTATAATATTAGACAAATGTGAATTGGAATTAATTTCACTTTTCTTTGCTTCCCTCATAGTACTTGGCACTTCCTCATGCTGAGTTCAGATGCTGAGCTGAGAAGCTCAGAAAACACCCTAGCGTCAAGGAGTACTGTTTCAGCTTGAGAACAAAAGGTGTGATATTGCTAATGTTTAATATCTTCTAAATTGGAGATGGAAAAAGAGCTTCACACGTGTAAGAGTTGAACAGCAAAGAGGGAGATAAAAGAACTGATTAAATTTTTGCAGAACGGCAATAGCTTAAAAACAAAGCAAAATTAGGAACCAGCTTTGAGGATCTGAACAAAGCTGGTGACCAGAATGAGATGCTTCAAAGAAAGAGTGTGAAGCAAGCCACACCGTATCTAAAAAGTGGTACAGAAGAACTGGTAACACTTTCTCAGTTCCTATGGAAAATCTTTTTCTATTGCTATGAAGTAGTGCATTTGATGGGCTAGATCAAGTAATAGCAACCCAAGAGTTGTAATTAGCATCTATTGATGGTTCTCCCTGGAGACAGTAACCATTCAAGAGTTTCACTAATGATTAGAGGGTTCTAAGGTGCTACAGAAGATCCTTGGAAACATGGAGAATGCTGCCATCAGCAATCTCTGGGATTGCCTGATCTTCCCCCTTGCTCTGTTTCCCACATATCCAACTGACACTTTCAGGGGTTTATTACCATCCAGACCCAAACAAATCAAGTAGAAAAGAGTGCTGCAGAGCAACGTGCCTTTCAGGACTTTCTGCCAGAATGATTTCAGAATAAATATAATTTTATTAATCACCCGGGAGTATTTATGATGGTAAATGTTGCAGGTTTTCATAACCTTTACAGTGCAAATTCAGGTTCAGAGGTAGTTACTCCAAGGCAACTATAGAATATTTGTGTCTTAATCTGCTATACTTAGCTTTGTCTCTGTAGATGGCAAGAGCTATCACCTTAAAACAGAGAAGATACCACTATGAGGAGAACAGGAGGGTAGAAAGTTTTTTTACTGTTACAACATAAATGGAGTCATTCATTCTTTAGCTGGGCTGAAAATAAAGAAATTATGTAGAAATTTCCCTACAGAGTGAGTACTATATGTGTCATTAGTTTCATAAACACACACGGTTCAAAGCCAAAAGCAGAAGGCAAGAGGCTCACTACCTTCAGGAGAAGAGAAGAAAAGAGGTCATGGACTGTTGTCTGCAATACTTTAGCACTCAGCCACCTCTAAAATTACTATAGACACTTTGAGATTCAACACTGTCAATGGACATTCCAAAATCTCAGAGGTAAGCTCCCAGAAGTGTTAATCAGTTACATAACTCCTTTACATGTCCCAAAATCTCTCAGTGCTGCTGTATTATTTTCCATATTTTTTTACTTGTGCTTTCCACAGTTTCACTCCCCAATTTTCTTTTGGTAGTGAATCTACTACAGATTTCCATATGGGTTTCTCTTTTCTCTCTACAGTGGGGTTTTGCTTTAGAAAATAATACATCTGTTTCCCCAGTAAAAGTTATGTAATTCTTCATTTAGCCATACAGTTTTGCTCTCTCTTTTATGTTTTCCTTCTTATCTGTATGCGCACCATCTGTGCCTCTACTACAATGTTCTTACATGGCCTCCAGGCTTAGTTAGTGGTATTAAAGTTTTATTACTTTGCCCTTCAGCCTCATGTTAATCATTTTACTCACTGTTTTAAAATTCTGCCCCCTCAAACCTTCCTGTTATTGTGTCAACCACAGAGAAATTTATCCCCCTCACCCTGATATGATATCACACCTCACTGTATGATGATGGCTGATGATCAATGGAAATACTGTAATAACGAGAATTAAACCCTGCTGTTCTATTCTGTAGGATGTAAATTTATTAATTACAATAGAACATGATAGCTTTCCAAGAACTCAGGGTAAGAGACATACAAGTGAAACTAAACAAAGAAATGCTTTTAAAAGAACCTAGGTCACTTTTTTTCTAATTTAATGATTAAGCCATTTCAGACAATGCTTACAGCTTATGTATGGGTACATACAGTTGTGCTAAAGCCCCTCAATCTCTAATAATGTGTATTGTGAATCCTGCAAATCAACCCTCAAATTTACATTCTGCCCTGTTCTGTTAGGGACATTTTGAGACAGGGAACTTGTGCAAATAGATCAGAAGAAACACTAGAGATCAGAAGGGCTGGACAATACTCAAAAATCAAAAAATGTTGCAGAAAAGCTGGGTCACGTTCAGTCTGCAAGAGGAATGGAGATTTCCTGATTAAGGCACTGAGCAGCAGGATGAAAGTGTAAATCCTAGCTCTGCCAGAGGTTGCATGTATATCCCTGGGCAAGTCACATCACATTTCTGTGATTCGTGTCTGCAGCTACCAAAAGTGGATCATTATTTTTCCTTCCTCAAGGATTTCTGAGAGTGAAAGCTCTTTTGGAGTTGGACTTTTTCCAACCGTATGTTTGTAAGAGATCTAACACAATAGCATTTTATCTAACTGAGATTTCCAGATGTTACCATAGCACAGATAATTAAGGCTTCTACTTAATGCAGCACAAAAAAAAAAAAAAAGAAAAACTGTAAATGATCTTTTTAATTTTTCTTCATTAATGTAATCTGGGGATAATACACACTGGAATATCTAGATTTATAAATTTGTTGTTATAAAGGCACAAATGAGAGCACAATCATGACTTAATCATTCTGAAAGAACTTACTATCTAAATATAATTTTGTTCATTGCTGTTTTCAAGTTTGTGGAACATGGAAAAGGAAAGCAAGAGATTCTTTGTTCTGAGACTGATGAACAGATGAACATTTATTGTAAAAATATCAACAAGCTTTGCAAGAATACAGACTGCTTCTTTTGTCCCCTTCCTGAATTCTTGAGGGAGAGTAAGTGGAGGACTTCCCTATCAAGTTATTCTCAATAGTGACTGTGTTACTTGCAATGTCTTTGTTCATATTCAATATGATTAAATTTTATTATCTCTTACAAAATCCTCTTTACTGTGTACATTAAAAGGACAAACAACTAAGCCCTCCCCATGTACATAATAAAAAAAATTAAATATAATTAAACAGAATTTTATGCCATTTTCATCCAATTCCATCTGTTCAGTTTGCATTGTCCTCATAGTTCCAGTGTATTCCTAGTTCTTCTCCATCAGAAATAATGAAAATCTAAATTGAAGCAATTGTTATTTATATAAAAGGCATTTGCCAACCCAAGGCCTTCAGCAAGGATTATTTTAAATGCAAGTTTAGTTACTTATGAGAACTGCAGCAGCTGACTATAGGGTAAATAAACATACACATAAAAGTTTGGAAGAAGCTAATTCCATGGTGGCTTTACCAATAACATGGAAAAGATAGCTCCACCCTAAATTTTCAGATATACATATTTAATGGTATATGTGCGCAAAGAATCAGAGTGATGATTCCTATAAAATTATCTGTTCTGGAAAATAAATCTGTATCTGGTCAGGTGCAAAACACATCAGCAATTGTGGAATAACAGCCTGCATAGCTCAGCACTGCATTATGAGCAGCTCTCCTCAGATCCTAAATAACACCAATCCATTTGCTGAGGTCTGTCTGAATTATAGTTCCTTTCAAATGGACAATAATATTTGTTGATTTTTCATTTCTCACAACTATGTTTTCTGAAATGACTGCAAGCTGCCAGCATGGTATGCTGCCATTAAATTAGATGAAATGGTCTCCTTGCTTTTCTGAAGGACTTGAAGCTGGGAAAATTTCAGTCTGGTCTCCCACCCACACATTCTCATCCTGTTCCCCTCGTCCACATAACATATGCTTCAGGTCAGGCCAGCACCAGTGAACAGACACATGTCTCCTGAATGAATTCATTCATCAAGAGTGAAATGGTTAGTGTGTTATAGAGCCACACATAGTATTTGTAAATACTATAGCCTAGATTTCAGTTAAGAAATCGTATATTGTCAACTAATGCAGTATTAAATGATTAAAGCTGAGATTAAAGCTATCATTTATTTTCTAATAAGGACATAAATTCTTTGAGCTGTAAGACCAACCATGTAATTGCACTACTCTGTAAGAGGTGCCTACTTAAGCACTGTTGTTTAGAGCATGATTCCGTTGAGAGAAAGACAACGCAGGAGCCTCTATATGTATTAGCTCTCACTAAATAAACAAACAAACAAAAACTCCACCCAAACCCAAAGGCACTTCCATTGCAACGACTTCTATTAAAAAACAATCTATTTTTAACAAAACACAAATTCATAAAATTCAGTCTGACTTTAATATATCTTAGTGGTTTTCTTTCTTTAAAATATAAACCAGTCATTTTTCTAATCAAAGTCAGGCAATGAACCATCTTGGCGCCTGTCACTAGAAGTAACAGTTTGGGGTAAAGCTGTGATTCATTCTTCCTATCATTCTTTGAATACTAGAAAAATAATTCATTGAAGTCTCGTTTACAAACTTCACTGCGATTTATGCAAAGTGGAGAAGAATCTAGCAAGTGCTCTTTGCAATGACGTGGTTGCATTTCTGAACTCTCCGAGATAAGACAGGCCAGACCTCCTGCTCTGGATGAGCTCTGTCCTGTTCCAGCACTGGGATTCTGTGAGTATACCACGGCTACTCTCTGACAGTAGAAGCCAACATTATAAATGGAAGAGATATGCACCCAGCTGTCTTTCCTCCCCTGTCATAGACACATAATCCAGCATACACCAGAACCTGGGAACACAAAGTAGATGTAATCAGCAGTTTCTCAGAATTTTTTTTTTAGGAAATCGCCTGCTCTCTAGAGCCTTTCTGCACTGCTGCAGGTCCTGTCTAAGCTGCTGATGACCAGACATCTTGTTGGCTAAAATTCTAGTTTCAAAATACTAATTTTGAAATATAAAGTAGGTTTCTGAAATTGCCTGCATGAGGACTAAATAAGGTCATACAAAATAAGATTATCAGAGCTTCACTTTTTCATAATATTTATTTCTTTAATAAGACTTCCCTGACAAACGACTTTCTCAATATGAAGCTGCGTGAAAGTTACTCGCGATATAAATGAAGGCTGTTTCCTCACTACCACAGGTGCAGTTATCCCAACTTGCACCAGCTGACTTTTGTCACTTGTGAATTTGCTCTGTTCCTGTTGAATGTCAATTACAGCCTTATTTAGTCAGAAATTTCTTTTTTTTTCTGAAACTATTATTTCAGAATAATTACAAATCCAGCTACTGCCTTGGGACTAAATGTAGTTTTTTAATTATTCTGCCAGGATACCAAACAAAACTTTTGTGTTAAAAAGTCTATTTACTTTTAAGACGGTTGATTATTCAAGCTACTTATTAAATTCATTAACATAAGTTAATTGTGCTGACACAGAACGCAGTGATTCAGTACTTGTAAAAGTGACTAATTAGGTATGTAATACCTTGATAAACCTTCAAAACACTTCCTTAAATTGGCTGCTACAAAATAAGAGTGCATATTCATTTTTCCTTTATTTAATAGGTTTTATTTTGGCTGTGTATGGTGGATTTCCAACCAAAAAATACAAGTATAAATTAGAGAACAGTGAAAGAAGGGCAGCAAAACCCAATAAACAGTTTATGAAGTGACAGGAAAAGAATGTAACGTGTACAGTTGAGAGAAAAAGGGCAAGAATATATATGATAGCTGTATTTAACTACTTCAGGAGAAGTAACATAAAATACGGAGAATTACTTCCAAGTGATCAAGGATAATATAATAAGGAGTAATGGGTTGAAACTCGAAGAAAAAAAAATAATTTAGGTTAGATGTAATAATAAAAGTGCTAAAACCAAGGACGACTAGACAATGGAAAGATATACCAAGAGGGGTAATTGGGGGACCACCGCAAGGAGTACTCTAGAGGAAACTAGATAAACGTATGCAGGTTTAATGCTGAGTATAAATCTTGCCCTAGTGCAGAGTAATAAACTAACCTGGTAACCTTTTCTAAGCTAACATTTCAATGATCATCATGAAAAAGATGAGGTACAGATGAACATGGTGTAGTTGAGCTTTGATTTAGCAAGTTTTAGAGAGTAATTTCCAGACCTGAATTCCTCCTGGCGAGCCTTTATAAGGAAATGAAGACTGATAAAGCTAAGTATGGAAACTTGAGAGAGAATGCCAGACAGAAACGAGAAGAAACAAAATTCAAAAGAAGCAAACATATCTTCCATAGCCATATGCTCAAATCATAGTCACTGCATTACTCATCCTGCAGACACAGCTTCATGCAGAGACACATGTTCTGATCTTTGAGAGTGCACATTGTAACATGCATGTGTATCGCAGCATACAGGCTTCCAAAATAACAGCCCAACAGCTTCACAAGTGTAACGAAGCCCTGAGCAACGCTTCCAAATATGCATTAAGTAGTGAACGTGTACTTAGCCAAGGAGAGCTGGAATTCCATCTAATTTTTAAATTTTTACCCAAAATCACACTGGCACTGAGTAGAAGGTTTTTTCTGGGGTGTGGAATATACAGTAGCTCTATTTATAAGCCCATGATAATTCATGAGCAGTTCTACCCCTCATCTTAATCTGTGATCTAATTTGGGATCTCATTTTCTTCCACCCTTATCCCATCTCCCCCTACATTACACTCCAAATAAAATACGCTCACAGAATACAGGAATAGAAATAGAAGAGTGTAAATCTTTCAGAAGCATTTATAGAGCTTCTCTGCACTGTGGCATGCATTCAACTGACAGCTGCTGCATGCCTTTGTGTTCTCATTCATTAGACGCTTCTGTCTAGAATAAAACTGGCATAGTGCAATTCTTTATACCTTAATGATCCTTCTGCTCTTTCACTTGCTTCACAAGGTAGATACTTTGTCCAAATATTATGAATAACGCCTAAGGTATTGCTCTGGTTAACTAGCAAAACATCAAATATTCTGCAGAACTTTCTTACAATTTGAAAAAAATAAATATCTGAGCAGTAGTTTGGGGTAGGTCAGTTTGTTTAGGGAAGGAATTATTAACAGGCATTCAGAGACACAATTAAGGTAAGTGAAATAATGGCCTTACTTTTACCCTCAATATTTAAATCATTTCAAGTATTTTCTAGAAAGGAAAAAAGGAGCAATGCAACTGGGCAGCATAAAATTACTGAAGTTCTAAGACAACACAAGTTGGGAGAAGAAAATAACTTCATTAGCTTAAGTTTCAAAAATATTTACGGAACTTATAGTTTTGAGAAGACCATCTCTATACACAAACTTAAACGCTTTGCTTTTATCTAAATACACAGGAGGTCACTATGTCTTTCCTGCTAGCAAATGAGAAGCACTAAGTCATCCAAAAAAGGACAGCTTCCAAAGAATCAGAAATGTTTTTGTTGGACAGCAACAGTTTGGGCACTGCATTTTTAATTTCTCTAATATCCTAATTAAAAATCCTCAGACAACATGTCAGTTAATGATATTAAGAAAAAACACAATTTCTAAAGTAATGATTTACAAAATCACCCACAAGTCATGCCAGCCAGTTTTTATACCTGCAGGTATACTCTGGATCTTAACAATAATATATGTTGTGTTTATTAGCAGATCTCTAATACAACATGTACATTTTCAGTCTTAAATAGCTGTGACTTCTGCAGCAAAGCAAGTAAAAGAGCTATTGCTCTTTGCTGCATGGTAATAAGCAACATTTCCTGCATTGCATGTATTCAGGACCTGCTGGGCTTGAGACTATCTATGTCCTTGGGGAAGATAAAACAAAAATAACACCGGGTATATAATTGTGGCAGTGGACTCTCAAAAGGAGATACTGCAGCCATGGATTCTATCATGCAAACATTAAAGCCAATTCCTCTCACAATCTTAAAAGCAAAAATATAGCCTGACTTTCTTCCTCTGAAGTCTACCATTTGCCTCAGTAAAATTTTATTTAGGTGCTTGGATGATGTTTTGTGAGTCTAGAAGGGTTTCTAAGATGTGGCAGAGTTGCACTTTGTAAGTCAGTCACTCCTAAGAAATATGAGGTTAACTCTGTTGAACTTTGTATATGCTGTTATATGTGTACTTAGGTACATGCATTCTTGGACCAATTTTATACTGTCTGGAGAACATTACATGCACTCCTGGAGCACAGCTTCCTGTTTAATTTCATCCCAAAGGAACCCAGTTCACATGATGAGACAGCTCTGTGATATAAACAAAAGAACTCTGGGTGGGGATGCTGACAAGATTCAAGTCAAAACCGCACTCCTAAACCAAAATTGAACTCCAGTGAGAAGCCTCTTGTAGTGGTTTGAGATTCCTGTAGGGGTAATAGGAGCCACTGGGATTCTCCAGCAATTTCTCAGCACTATTCCTGCAAAATCCTTTAAGATGTTTTGGCAAAATATTAGCCTTTCTATATATCACACACTTTTGGTCTGTTGGTTTGTATTGTGGTCACAAGAGATTTATCTAAGAGTCATGACCCTATTGTATAAGGCCTTGTGTAATACTAATTAAATATGCTAATTATATACAATATGCATATATATACGCACATCTGCATTGCAGATCACTGCAGCAGTGTACCTTTGGGTAGATTCATCTAGCCAAACCTTACTCCTATAAAGTCAGGTAGCTACTCTTGGTGAGTCATCTTGTCTCTCCATAGCAGTGGAGAGGAAAAGACGCACAAACAGAAATATGTTCAGTCCCTTCTCAAATGTGTGTCAAAAACAAAAGTATCAAAACAACCGTCAGAAATGCTTTTTTTCTCTTACTAACTAACCATAAAGGCTAATGAACGCTGCTTGTCTAGATGAGTTTTCAAAGCTCCTGCCTTTCAATTTTCTTACTCCTATAAGTACGTGGTATTTCAGGTCAGTGAAAACTGGCTTATCAGTATTTCAAAAGTGTCACTCTCATATTTGACTGCCACATGGTGGGATTTGGCATCACATAGCTTTAATTTTGTGTCAGAGGGTGGAAAATATTGACTGTACTAAAAAGTTTAGGTGCTTCTTTTTTACGATAGAAGTGGAGAATACATGTTAAAAGTTAAGGTACTGATTCTTCTTCTTCCCAGAATACTAAATCCACCAGACTATATAACAACTAAACTGACTTCTCTTAAAATACACCATTTCTGCAGTGAAAACAATCTATCTTCAGAATGTTAATATGTGCGTTAGTTGTAGATTATTTTAGCATTCCCTCTCATGCAGTTGCCAAACCCTTTGGCTAAAAGCACTCAGACATCAAAGGTCATTTGGGCCAACAGTTACTTTTGTCAGCTGGGTAGTTTCTTTCACTCGTCTAATTAATCATGCTCTGCATATTTCTCAGCACAGGCCGGTCTCAGGGAAACAGTATGTGTCATTGGTACTGGCTTTATTAAAGGCATAGAAAAGAAAGTAATTTGCAGATAATACAGAAATAAAAGGTCAATACTGGATATTGTATAATTGACTGAATAGATGATAAAAATGTTTTGCTTTTCTTGGAACTTAGATATTACCTAGTGGGAAACAGAAAAGAACAAGTAGATGAATATGGAAATCAGGTAGTTTAAATCCTACAGTCCTCTAGAATTGTAGTAATAATTTTGTAAAATTACCCTCTTAGTTTGTATGCTGTATAGCTGGCTTTTATACTGCAATTTAAGATAGGAAAGCAAGATATATTTTGAAATGTGGAAGACTGAAAGACCTAAGATATTGTGGACTTAACTACAAGCAGAAAGTCTAAAATTGTGACAGCATTTTGAAGATTTGCATATTATTGTAAGAAAAGATATATTTTCATTTTTAGGCAGATTTTATATAGCTGCACATCAAAATGCCCATTTTGTCATGCAGTTACTTGTTGTCTATGGTTTATTTTGCAATAGGAGTCAATCTAAGCCTAGCTTAGCATTCTTTTACTACTGTGAATGCAAGAAAAAAGTAGCAGAGAATAAAATAAAATAAAAAAATATAAATAAATACAAACAGTGACTCCTGTTAAAAGCTTACAATTTAGATCTGTAAGTTCAAAAGAAGCCTAAAAGAATGAGGTGAGGTGCTCAACATCTAATTGTGGCTAGTAAGCTCAATTTTTAATGACTTTTCTTTTGTTTATCAATGAGGGCACAGATTTAAGACTAGCATAAACTGTAAATAGAAGAATGCTTGTATTTTGGCAAACAAAGATTGGAAATATTAAAGAGCAACATATTTATACTTGTGGGAGCTCCAAAAATTTACTTTCTTGTGCTCCTTTCCAGTTCTTTACTCATGAAGCTATCCTCTTCTTGCCATGGGACAGCACCAGTAGCTTTAGAGCTCTGCTTAGAAGCATGTTTTCCAAATCCAAAGAAAATGGTAAAGGATTTGCAAATAAAGATAATCAATAGATCAGCATTTAATTAACAAACATAGGAGAGGTGGAAAATTCTACAGTTGTGCCTATCCACCTGTTTTGAGGTGCTTGTAATACTCTTTCTAAATTTGATCTGTTCTCAGATAGGGCTAACATATTATTCAGCAAATGTTAAAAAATGCAGAAATATTTTATTTGAAATACTGTAGCTATGCTGTGTTTTCACATTTGGCAATATCAGCAGCGGGTTTTGTGATTTGTATGAGCCTTCTCCTGAAAATATGCTGACATCTGGACTAACATAAGCTTTTGAAAATATGAAGAATTACTTATGTTATTTAGCTGGAAATAACTTCGTATCCTCTCAGCCCACACGGGTGATGAGACAGCGAGTGCACCGAGAAGGAGCTTGCAGTAAAGGCTGTGAGGATTTGAGGACATCTTTCCTACATGGACTGTTACCAGGTATGTTGGAGGAAACTCAAGTAATGAAATTAAATGTGGAGATCTTAGCCTCTGCTTTCCCTTTCAAACTTCGTAATGATGATTTAAACACCTACACTCTCTTGCCCTAAACAATTCTCTTGCCTGACAAGCACTGTGGCAAAGCCAAGTGTATAACAGCATGCAGGAAGGAGGCGGTAGTCCAAGGCTGGCCCAGGGAAGGGCAGCAGGGGGAAGGTGAGCACTGGTTGGAGGAGGAGGCTGAAGCATCCCAGGAGACAGGACTGAGGGAAAGAAACTTTGAAGAAGGCAGAGAAGAAGCGATGATACTAGAAAAAAACAAGCAGAGGAACACATACTCAACAGAACATATGCCCAGAGATGGGAACAGAAAAAAAGGACTCCAGTTTTAGGTATCTCTGCTACCAGCTGATAACAGTGATGCCTCCTATAAAGCATCTTGCCCCTAGCTAAATGTTGCTCCACTGAGGAGGAGATAGCTCTTCTATTCAAAATTCAGTTAGCACAGAAGACCTACGTCTCTGGAACAGAGATAAAGACAAGACTGCAGCAGCCAAATGTTTCATTTTCTTTTTTTTTCTTTTTATAAAATGACAATTTCGACTTAAGAAACTAAAATATCCAAAAAAGCATTGTTAATGATTGGGTAAGAATTTTATACCATGTAGGATTTTAATTTGCCTACTGCTGGTTGATTTTAATTTGCCTGCTACTGCAGATATAGTTATATTTATTTACATGTTGCATACTGTTTCTTTTTTTCCACAGGAACTCAATGTCACTAATAGTAATAAATGACTAGTGGTCTTTAACAAAAATTACTATTTCATGGTGTATTTATGTGCTTATTTACATGTATGTGCAGGCTTTTTAATGTATTTAGATATTATACATTTATCTCACTGTTTAACTGTTGTCTTGTGTCTTGTTTCCTGCACATTATTTAATTCTTGCTAAGAAAATAAATAATTATTAATTTCCTTACAGGGTTTTCTATAGCTATCTGCATTACAGTATCTCAGTGCTTGATAGTTACTCTGTTCATATCATTGCAGTGGTGGCTGAGATGAAGAGAAACCAAACTCCATTCTACAGAAAACTCTGGATTTTTGACATAGAAATATTCATGTCAAAAAAGAATGTAAATATTTTTCCCTGTGTCATTGGACAGCCTTTGACTTGCTAGTTTTGATAATTTCTTTCTACACAGTGTGTAATGCACTCACAGCAATTACAAAGACATAAATCCAGAGTCAAGTGGAGTTGATGGTTTGCTTCTGCAAACTGGCAAAGCCAAGCTGGGGCAGCTTTGTCACAGGGAGAGAAGAAGCCAGACGAAGAGGCAGAGCTAGAAGGATGGTCTCAGAGGAGGGCTGAAAAAAACTTTTTCCTTCCTGGAAGCCTCAGAATTTAATGGATCCTGAAGAAACAGATTCACTGCCACTGCTGCAAGCAGAGTCAGGGCAAGAGAGATGGAAAGAACAAGATACTCTCAAGAGAAATTTTACTCCTTCACAGCCACCTTTACTGCCCTATATCCCTCGAATTTTCTCACGGCAGAAGTTAGTTTGTCTCTGCAGGACCTCAACCAAGGCAGAGTAGACAGTGGGGCACAAACACTTTGCAATTCTTTTTTATCCCTGCTCTTATTCTACTGACCCACTCCACTGCCTTTTTTCTGTTGCTTGAAGCTAAACCTAATAACTGACAAAAAAGGGTACGTCATTCTGTATCTGTAGGTTATGAAATTCTCCTTCAACATCCTTTTGCTCAGTATTAAAACCTACTCATTTTAAAAGGTAATAAGCACTTAGCTTCGTAAGTACATTAGTTATGTTAAGCTTTTCTCTTCCTTATAATATTAGCTGATACAATAGTTGTTCCAAATTACTCAGTACAATTGTTCCTTTAAAAGACGACAGCAATTGTCGATCAGCTTTCATTATTTCAAGTGCTTACCTTTCAGCCTTGCTAAATATTTTCTTTTTCCTTCTTACTTAACAAGCTCAGTTTGAATCATCATATAAATTGGTTTGTTGTTTTTCTGTTTTTAAATAACCCAGTTAAAAGCCATTTTGCCCAGATATAAATGCTGTTCAAAACCACAGGGGTGGCTATAAAAAAAGCTGTCAGAGGTACAAAGAAAACGATTCATCTGTCATGTATAAAGGCACAAAATGGAAAAGTCAAGAAAGAGTAGTAAGGAAGGGTCAAGGAAACTTCAGAGGAGTTAGATTAGAATGAGCCAGAGGGGAACAAAGTGGGATGGTGGACACTAAGACTGATTTTCAAAGGAGAATGCTTAGAGAACGTCTTCATATGTCTAACATACATATTTTCATTTGGATTAGTATCTCCCTGTTATACACACAAGGCACTGGTTTTTTTCCAGAAGTGCCTCATGCAAAGAATATTAATTTTTTTTCCTTCTCAAAGTAACACATTTGGAACAGTGAATTCTGCAGAGAAAATAGAACAAAGAATCCTCTTCTAAAACTCATTTTAGCTTATTTAAGTTTAAACCACCAAGACTCACAGTTGGGGTAGATAGCAAAATAACACTTCTATCATTCTGGTGAGTTTACACAGAAAGAATTCAAATAGCAACATTAAAGAAAATGGTAAGCTTGTTTGTTCATGGTGAGGAGTGGAGGGAGGGGAAGTGGCAGCCATCATTAAACAAACACAAGGAAAAAGGAAATCAAGCAGGGAGCAGAAAAAACATAGGAGGAGTGTGAGGAAAAAAAAGGCTAAGGATGGAAATATTCAACAGCTCCTCAGAAACATCTTAGATTCAATCTGCTTTCAGCTTTAGTCTGCTAGTTAACTCCTGTCGTGCTTGTGACTAGCTATGGTCTGGGCCATTAGAGTGTCTGTCTTCATCAGGAGACAGACTCCTTAATTTACCAGTCATCTAAAATGTACTGGACGTGAAAGAACTGTGAGGACACAAGCATTTGGGGTTCCTCTTCATTTTAAGGATATCTGAAGGAGCAGAACTCCTTGTGATTAGCAGCATGGTAAAGTGGCCACAGTCTTAGTACTGGATACTGCATACATGGGGACTGAAAAGTCCACATATCTGTCCAATTATGTCTCCTTATAAAATGGATTATATGTCACTGACTTATTAGGAGCCCTTAAATGCAACTATTCATACCAACTCCGTGAGATCTGGATGTGGTATAAAAGTCCCCTGCTGGTATCCTTCCTATTGCATATTCACTTAAGACAGAAATTTTGCAGTTTTGTCTGTGCAATGTTGGGAACATTGCAGCAGCAAGTTTCAGTGCTGTTTATTAAGGTATGCTCAAGATAGATGACCTGCAGAGCCTGCTGTGGAGTTGAGTGTATGTGTACTGCAAGGCTTTTACAGCAAGTCTCTAAAGAGTCCTGCTAAGCATGTAAGAATATGGGATTTGAAACACTTTATAAGCTCGTCAAATCAGTGTAAATGATGAGACAGAAGTAATGCCCACCTTTATGTCCTCAAGATCAGTCCTCTGTGCAAATTGAAATCAAACGTCAAAAACAGAGACCGCAGGGCTTTTTAAAGAAACAACTAGAGGTGCTGTAACTTAAGCAAACCATCTCTTTATCTGACTTCGGTCCTGAAAACATTGTGAAACATTAACTGCAAGCACTATTGCTGCCTCTGCTTATGATAAATAAAAGGAGAGCACGCAGCCATCAAACCACTACAGTTTGCTGCTTCCCTTGCCACAATCTGGTGTTAAATTTTACCCAGCAATGCTTACTCAGGTGCCACACAACAGACAATAGAGAATAAAACTCTTCCTTGTTCAATTTTCTGAATGCTTGCTAGCTTTATATCTCCAGTGAAAGCCTGATCAAACATCAGCTGCTTCTTGAAGTCAGACATATTTTTTTAATTTTCTTTCTTATTTTTGTGTATTTGTGTAAATGTATTCCTTCGTCAGCTCATCTATTTACTCATCAATTGAAAGATTATTTTTATTTCTCTTAAAAGAACACTCAAGTCTTTGTGTCACTGTAAGGATTAGGTTTGTAAGTTTTTAAAGTGGGAACCTTCTTTTTTGTTTTTGAAAAAGAAAAAAAAGGATTTCCACATTAAGTTAAGTAGAAAGAAAGGATTTTAGTCTATTGGAGAAGGAAGAGCAATATTATTAAAACAGTATGCACAGTCTGATGCAAAAAGTATGTGAAACATGGCCCAGACTGATCTTTGAAGGTTTAATGGGATTTTCATTTCTAATTTCACATAGAAGGAGAGCTCATTTTTCTGTTTGTGGCTCAGGATGCACAAAATAAACATGTCCCTATGAGGAAAAAATAACGTCTTCAGTACAAACTGTGAGTCACGGCTCACTTGAAGAGAGCAATAATAAGGAAGCAGTGCCATCTACAGGCTCTGTTCCTGCATCCCGGAACAGGGCTGGGTACCACGGTCACCACCTTCAGCCACAGTCGTGTATAACGAAGGAAGTGTCTCCAAGCAGTGTGCAGTATCTATCCGAACACCTGTTGGAGATACTCGGAATAAATTTTGCATTTCGCATTATTTCTTCTGGCTGTGGGAACTTTCTAACGTGTCCACACGTGTTAGGGTTTCTCTGAAAAAGGAAGAGTATTTTATTCTGCAGTTTTTGTGTGGAATCTCTGCAAGGCTGCACAGTACTCCGAGAGCTGTGGTTTTCAATGTTGAAAGCAAAATAATTCTTACCATAAGAATTTGTTCATTTTCTTTCATATAATTGTATGCCTTCTAGAAAAATTGCAGTTACACATAAAATAAATAATTACAACTAACCGTAAAACTGACTTTATATTTTTCTCTTATTCAGTTCAGGATTCTTCCATATTCTGAGTAGACATGGGTGTTCTGCCCACCATCAGTGTTTTCCATTTTCCTTTACTCCTTACTATCACATTTTCCTTTAGCTTTCGCAATGGCAGCAGCCCTGAAGTGGATAGTGAATATTAGACAAGCTTCAAGAGATTCACATGGTGCCAGTCCAAAGCTATTCATTTTTATGCCTTCAAAGGAATGAAAGACCTATTATCGTCCATTTAAAATGTATTCATTTAAAGGCTATCACATTCCCTCTGGAGTTCTTATATGACTTCCCCTCTACTCAGATGTATTCAGAGGAGTCTTCCAATGTTAATCTCAGTTCTCTTAATCAAAAGAATGCAAATTTCACTGCCCTATCTCAGTTTGGCATCAGCAGGACTGACTACTACTTAGAAACAAGGGTTATGCTAAGCTTGTTCTCGACTGTAGAAATATTTTATAGCTTTACACTGTTTGTAAGATGTCATCCTATTACCCTTCCTCATTATCATCATGACTAGTAATGTTCATTGTGGACTTAACATTATCATTAGATTGCAAAGCAGTAGTACCGAACGACCATTTTTATTGCAAGGTATACATATACTTTTCTCTTGTCATTTTTGTCCCTTTTGACAACTTCAGGAACAAACTGAAATTTAATGTAGAGTGTGTTTTTTATTGTAAACTACATATTTTTGTTTTGGAAGTGGTAATCAATAATGATGATGAACATTTTGTTTGCTGTGTATGAACTTGTTCAATTCTTGCTGCATGTTTCTAGTTATGTAAAAAAAAAAAAATACTGCTTTCCAGAAAAGGTGTTTGCTGTTTAGGACCATTTTCTGCTGCTATCTTTAATATTTTTCATATTTTACCTAGCTGCTATGAATGAGAGCATACTAACTATTTTGGATGGAAATGCTAACAGAAGACAGCTAAACAAGGAAACATGCAAGAAAATTGACTATTCAGAAATCAGATAAATTCTAGGAACTTTTTGTGGGGGCAGAAGCAGATGATTAATAGTCTATTGAATTTGACCAAAGTAAAGTTCGGTGTCCTTCGGTATTGCTTAGGCACTTCCATGTACATAGTACTATTTGTACCGCCATAAGTAGTCTGTATTATACAAAGATAAATCCCTAATATTAGAATAGACAGTAAGTAACTTGTATAAACTCAGCTTTTAATGATGATTCATGTGTTTCAGTACACTGCAGGAATAAAAATCTGAGATATAAACAGGAGCTGTGAATAGATTTTCCATTATCTTCAAGTTGACAAATACACCAGCCACTTTCAAATATGATAAAACCTGCTTTATGGAAGAGAGTTTTACTTATCTAGTCATCTCATCCATGCTGGGACACAGACTCTCACTTAATGTATTCTTTGGGAATATAAAGACTCAAAATTTAAAGTAGAAGTACAGCACCCTACCACATAGTACACCTAAATATGTTTTGAAAAGTCAGATTTCAAAGCAATGGATAACAGAGAACTGAACAAGCAGAAGTCTTATTTTTCTTCTTTTTTCTTAAGCCAGGACAGAACTCCAATATTATTTTAAAGTTCTCTTGGGTTTGTACAAAAACTGAAACTATACCAGTTGCAGTCATAACAAAATCCAAACTGGAATAGGGGAAGTGTGTTTCTTATGTGGGCCGCAGAGCTCAGATGCTAAAGAACAAAAATGTAATCCCAAAATGAGTTTATAACTTCACTGATATTCTGGTCATTTGTTTTTGTCATTCTCATCTGTCTAAAATCTTTCCTTTGACCAATCCATTTCAAAATTTTCCTATTGAATTAAATGTGAGAAATTTTGGTTTTGTAAAATTTGTGAGTGAACTCTGAGACCCTAAACTATAGCAGAAGAGAGAACTAATGGGGAAAAAAAATAGGAAATTTATAGAGTTTACTTTCCTCCTGGTGCACTTTTCAGGAAAGCTAACACTAAATAAAATTACCCTGAAATGTTTCATTTTATACTTTATATCAGGCTTGAGGTAACATTACTGAACCTGCCTCAGAAAACACAAAAATTTAGAAATTGATTCTTCCCTTTTGAGCCTTTGCAGCACAAGGTGTCATTCAGGGAAAATTGTAATGACAGAAAACCTGAATGTATGGAAGTTGCCTACTGTCAGCTGAAAAGCCTTGCACAGCCTTTTCCCAAACCTCTCTGGGAACAAGTGAAAGAGTGGGGAAAGAGTGACAAGAATCACACCAAGTGTTGCAGGACAACTCAGGCTATTTTAAGACCTGATTTCTGTCCTGAGATACCTGCTTGGTGCTGTAATTTAATCAGATGCTTTATCAGAACAGGAAGCAGAACCTGAAATCCATTAATTTTATGTAACCTTTTCTGCTGGCAGGTCCAATAGGGACTTCTTTTAATACAATATTTAGGAAAATGCACTTTTACACTGTCATAAACCTTATTTTTAGTCTTTCTGTCACTTCTCCTAATCTGAGTATGTTTATCACCATCATTCCTCCTGGGCTACCTCTGTAGGGATATAATGTATTCTGATTGCATAGTGTCTATTCATCTATAATGCTGTTGAGTCAGTTGCAGTCATATTTGAACATTTGATAGTTTAACCTTGAAATAAATGATACTTGAATATCTTTTTACCATACCCAAATATGTTCCTAACTAGTCATCAATTTTTTACTTCCATTCCCCTGTCATTATTATAATTCCATTTTTACAGCAGAAAATCTCCCTCTTTAAAATGTTGTTCATTATCCAGAAATAAATGACACCACCATCATGATTTGTATGCACTAGTTTTGCAGGGGTGTTTGCAGGTGTGTGGGTTGGTGAACGCATGTTCTTTCTAAAATTCTTTCTTAAAGTTAAACTGAAAATGTGTGCTTTAGTTCCAGGCAGGAATGCAGCAGCATTCCTGAGGGAAATAGGGAGTCTAACAGCTGGCCCTGCTGGAGCAAAAGCAAAACAGCATCAGGGGTTTGCCCTCCTCGCATGGAGACATAAAGATATGAAGGACTGAACAAGCAACTGTTTGTATTTTACAAGGCATACTGGGCATTCTGGATTGTACAAGTTCATGCTATTTGTCAGTAATTACTTACACCAAGTAGGAACTAGATACCATATTTAGAAACTACACTTATTGTGAACCACTAAGGATTACAGTTAGAAGAAATATTTTTGGGAACGTATTCAGAGACACATGATTACTACCCTTACCATACTTTCTTCTCATATGGATGCAGTAGAGGCTCATGTAATCCAATCCTGAACTAATAGAGCTCAGGAAGGGAGGTT
This sequence comes from Cuculus canorus, assembly GCF_017976375.1. Lineage (NCBI taxonomy): Eukaryota > Metazoa > Chordata > Aves > Cuculiformes > Cuculidae > Cuculus > Cuculus canorus. Next base: position 85,704,620 of record NC_071401.1, read on the forward strand.
GTTCAAAAAGTACTTTTCAGGTGCCATCTGAGCGACGAATAATTAGTCCCTGGCATGTGCTTATATACCCCTTGAAAACTGCAACTACATAAGCGCTAAAGGGTGTAGTTTCATAAGTTAATTGTGGTTCACAGAGCAGAAGTTCAGCTACCCTGAATCAGAAAGTAGTGTGAACCCCTGCCAGTCATGAAGGGGTTTTGAATGCACTTAAGGAATTAGTTGAACTTTAAATTTAAAAGGTATAAGGTCATAGAGACAGCACTTCCCCGTACTGTTATATATCTTATTACATATCTGTATTCCTAAATTACGTATCCCTAGAGAACAACCTTTCTGGGTAGCTTAGCATTGTGATTATGATTCTATGATTCTAGATTTGAGCTAAATTAGAATTAGTTTTGTGATTGCAACCCAGTCTTGCCTAAGTAACTTCATTTTTTGAAAGCAAACTGCATTCTTTTCAGACAGTTTCTCTCTGGAAATGATAACACAAGGCATTGGTGTGCAGAAAGACCACTGCTTATACTTATTCTTAGAGCAGCCAAGGCCATCTTTGAGCTAGTGAAGAAAGGCTGCGCCTACAAAGAGGGGTGGACAGGACAGGTGACCCCAAACTGACCGACAGAGTATTCCATGCCATATACGACATACTCAGTATAAAACTGAGAAATCACTAGGTTCTCGGCCCTCTTCTGCCATGATCAATGTCCCGTGAGGACCTTGTCTGTCTGTTGCTCCTGATCCTGGATCCATGCATTCCTGAATCCTGTTCCTGAGTTCAGCTCCCTCCTAGCCAGGGACCCATTACCTTTGTATCTGGTCTACAGTAATTGTGTGATGTATAGTTATCGAAAGCCAGGGGCACAATCTCAGATATTTGTATATATTATATTACTTTCTAATTATCATTATTATCATCACTATCATTTCATTAAAACTAAAAAATCATTTTAGTTGCCAACCTGCAAGTCTTTTTTTCTCTCATTTTCCTTTTTCCTTAGCCAGAGGGGGTTAGGGGAAGGAAATTGAGAGCCCAACTGCATGGTTTTAGCTGCCAGAATTATCTGGTTTGGGGCTATACCAAGACAGTAAGTAGGTTGTAATTTATACCTTTTTAAATCTATGATAAATTTACATTGCTGATATCTTTTTTTTTTTTATGGTTTTGGAGGTGGGTTTTTTTTTTGTTTTAATTTTTTTATTTTTTTTTTTGTAATTTACTGTAGGAAAAGACTTACCACTGAATCTTGTAAGCCTGCATTATAAGTCAAATGACAAATAGAAGTCTTGTTATGAAGATGATATATACAGTGCAGGTTGCTGATGTTCTTCTCCAGAAGATTAGACACTTGACAGTAATTTTCCAAAGTACAGTAGACTTATAAATCTAAAAACCTAGGGTGTCTATAATTGCCAAAAGATGAGAATTCATTAAATAGGTGGAGTAATAAATAATGAAATACTTTTGTCCACTACAGTCTATAAAACAATACAGTCACAATTAACCAAGAACAAACATTCAGGAACAAAAATTCAAAGTTCAGATGATGGAAGAAATATTTATTTGTAATTCTGTTGTTACTGGGGAAAAAATTAAGTTTGCTGGGACAAGATTTAGTTTTATTTAGCTTCCTTGTTTACCCTAATATTTCTTCAAATACGCTACGAAATTTTTAGACTCATCTGTGCAGATATCCAGGATCATGACAATAGATGAAATCGGATTTTTAAGTTACTTATTATAGCAAATTATATATATATATATATGACTTTTTTGTTATCTATTTTAAATAAAGGAGAACGGAGTAAATGCTTTTGCTACATGTTTTAAATAGTCTTTTAAGATTCTTGCAGAAACAAGAAAACAAATTCAATTTTATGATATATCCCACTAGATACACTGTTTAAATAGGTATTTTTATGCTATATGTGAGCATATTCTGAAGTAGGTAAGGATTTTGATATGCCCTGTGAATGAATGTTTCATATACTAAGGAGACTTACTACGTTACTAAGATTTAAGTACACAAAAGTTGTTTAAAATAAACTAGATTTTATTACTTCAAAATCGTAATAGCACCTAGAAGCAAAGTGACATAATCATCTCAATTTTTTCAATTTGTTGAACTTAGATTGTTTCTGCCCCGGTAATGTCTTTTTTATTAGCTTTCCCTGCAGGTATCACTGAATGTTTCAGTGTGGCTTTGTATTCTTACAGGGACTTTCCCAGCATGCCTTTCTCACTGGTGATTTAAATCTAGCAGCCAACAAGTTGATCGCCCTTTGTGGTTGCTGTAGGTTGGGTTGCTTCTGCTCCATTATAAATTGTAAGCTATTTTTAAGTTTCTGTTACATTTTGACATTTTCCTTCACTGCTCTAAAGTGCTCTTGCTTACTGTGTTCAGAAAATGTTTCTGGTATGTGCAAGTTCTGTTTGGTTTTTTTAATATAAAAATTATAGCCTTAGAAAGTAGATAAGGAAACAACATTAATAGAATGATAGAATAGTTTGGAATAGGTTGGAAGGGACATTTCAAGGTCATCTAGTCCAACCTCTCTGCAGTGAGAAGGGATATCTTCAACTATATGAAATTGCTCAGAAGCCCATCCAACCTCATCTTGAATGTTTCCAAGGATGGAGCTCCTACCACTTCCCTAGACAACCTGTTCCAGTGTTTCACCACACTCATAAAAAAATTCTTCCTTATAGCTAGTCAATATATATATCTGCCCTGTTTTAGTTTAAAACCATTACCCCTTGACCTATCGCAACAGGCCCTGCTAAAAAATTTGTCCTCATCTTTCTTAGAAGACCCCTTTAAATACTGAAAGTCTGCAATAAGGTCTCCCCTTCTCTTTGCCGGGTTGAATAACTCCAGTTCTCTCAGCCTTTCATCATGGGAGAGGTGTTTCATCCCTCTGATCGTTTTTGAGGCCCTCCTCTTTCCTTCCTGTGATGAAGCCTCCAGAGCTGGATGCCGTACTCCAGATGAGGTCTCGCCAGAATGGAGTAGAGGGCAGAATCGCCTCTCTTGACCTGCTGGTCATGATTGTTTTGATGCAGCCCAAGATATGGTTGGCCTTCTGGGCTTGAGAATGCATTGTTGGCTCATGTCCAGCTTTTCATCCACCAGTACCCCCAAGTCCTTCTCCACAGGGCTGCTCTTAATCCCTTCATCCCTCTGTCTGTATTGATACTGGAGTGTTTCCTAGTATAAACAGAGTGGCTTTGAGGTAAAGTAATAAAAGTACTGGGTTACCCTAACAAAATGGAAAGGAAGAAAATAAAATAATTTCCAATCATTTGCAAGAACTGTTTATTACAAAAAATGGAAAACAATATGAGAAAAAAAATCAAGTAGAAAAAAAATACTGATGATTTAGGAATGCAATACAAAGCAAAAATTGTCTTGTCTTCACTACAAAACAGATTAAAACCAGTAATAAGCATAAAATCTGGAGAATTATCTGTGAGGAGTCAAATATTTTACTGATGCTTTACAAACAATAGCATCTGAATACTATTGTATATACTAAATAACATCCTTAAGTCTTGAGATTGGGAAGTCAAAGAGACGTTTCCTCTGCTTCTGAGCGTATAGAACTCATATTTATTGCAGTAGAAGGCCACCTGAAATTGCTGAGGAAGGTAAGCAGCAGATGAGGTGATGAATAAACGATACATTTAATAACACCATTTTCCACTATTGTTCCCGTGTGCCTGCAAAATTCTCATTTTCATATGCTAATGAGCATTTCTTGACAGTGCCCAGTATATTTCATATTTGAGGATATATTTGGGGGTGTTTTTGTTCGTTTATCTCAAAATAACTTGCCTTCAAGTACAGTCAAAAGCTGATACTGCAAATCCTCCCGCTTCTTGCTTTGTGCTCTTTAGCAGCTTCCCATTGACTTTTTCACCTGCTCAGATTTCAAAGCATTGCCTAAGGTACAAAACCTGCTTTTTACCAGTTTCACATTTCAAATCTGCCACACTGAAGCAGAAGAGAAGAAAACCTGTTTAATTGTGCTTCCAAAAGCAGTGATCTGTTGCCTCCCCTGCCACCTTCTTAATGCATTTTTATTTTCCTACAAGTGCAGGAAAGACCATTGCATTTTCTCAGTAGGCTACAGATAGCTCACAAGAAAATTAGTGTCTTAAAAGTGGCTTAGTAGTATATTAGTGTCTGAAATTTGGCAGGAGGGCAAGACAATGGAATTTAGATCTCGAACTTGAGAGCATGGTGTCTTATAAGCAGGGAGGTTTTGATAATGATAACAAATAGATGCCGAACAAGAATAAGTCCTCAGAGAGTTTAGACATAGATTTCAAAGGCATCCTCCAACCACTTCCTTTAACCCCTTCCCATGCACACGCGGTAAAGTACCCTGCTCCTCAGCAGCTTGTCTGCAGGAAGGTGCCATTTGACAAATCCTCACCAGAGCTATGCAGTAAAATTGTGTTATAAAGCCATGTTGGTCCACCTTTTAGGTAAACTTAAACAAAAAACACCTGTATACAGTCAGGTGATTTCTACATTTTTGTGGGACCCAGTTGGCTGTATAAGGCAGCTCCTTTATTTGTGGCCAGACACGAATTAAAATTTCAGATGTGGGTGTATGACATGTATAGCTTCAGCTTTCTAAAGCAGGAGATAAGTTTTGCTCTAGTTTTACTTGCAGATTAGGTGCTCAGTGACATTACCTTGCATCATTCTTTCACAGAGCTAAAATATATGTGATGGTCCAGTAAGAAATCAATGCCAAATACACACTGCAGCTAAAACAGAAGTCGTAGACTTTAAAGAGAGTGAGTGGACATGACACGGCATATCTTCAGCTGTTAAAAAGAGGCGTGTGGGAAGTGCTGCAGCTATACTGCTGGAAGAGCCCAGACCTCCTCATCACAGTGCAGCAGCATGTTGTCGGGGCTGCAAAGGCCAAAACAAGAAGCTCAGCTATTTTGCCATTCCTGACAATTGCTATTTATATGGTACTAGATCCCGAAACAAGTCTAGAATGAGAAGTATTACAACTACAGGGGTATCACATGAATGGATATTATCTTCATACAGCTATATTTACATAAATGCATTACATACTTGTATTTATGGAAACAAATACCTCACAGGACTCTCCTTTAATGAACTTTATTTCAGGTGTTTCACTATATTAGAAGCAGCCATGACAGAGCTGTTTCATGTCAGGTTTGATCATTTGGGCAATTTAAAATAGGGTACAGAATTAAAACTGAAGTGTTTCTAATTCAGGTACGTAGTTTTCTTCACTATGTCTTTCATGCCGTTTGTGGTCCCCATTTGCATTAACATTGTTGAAATAAAAAGGAATTTTTCCAGAAGATTTTTCCTTACAACAGAAAATTCAGACAGCGTATTCCTTTGCAAATAAGAAATAAATGTTTTATTTAAAAAATGGAAAGAAATATATTAAAAAAAAAATCTGAGCTCTTTGATTTGCATATTTTTCTGAAAGAGGCTGTGATGCACATTGTCCAATATTTCAGCTGGAAAGGAAAAGGCACACTTCCATGAAATTCAGTGTTTGACGGAGGTAAGCAGAATAGCAGTCATGAAATACTGTGTAAGAAAGAAAAGAAAAAATTGAACTCCATTGTGACAAATTGAGGAGATGCCATGCTCTTATTGGTTTAAACCCTGATAGCAAGAAACCAGAAATTACCTCTGAGGGTAGTGATTGTGTTGAACAAGATGCTCCTCATTTCTTCTGTATATTTTGATGGCAGCAGCATACCTTCTTTCACTTTCAGGACTATGCCTAATATTCTAAGAGAACTATATTCAGTACAACAAACTGCTAAATTTATGTGTAACAATCAAAACAAAACAGTTTTCAGAAGGACTTTTTTTTACTTCTCATAGGAGTTTTAGCCTCAATACAAAAGTCACTTTCCACTCATCTGTTAGCCTGTGTGACCTTCAGCAGAACTCCTGGGGAGGGACAGATGGTAACCCAGCCACTCTGGCCAGCATGAGGTGACCTGCATGTTGCCACTGATGTTGTCCACATCCACGTTTGCCCTGTAGCCCCAAGGACTGGTGTTTCCCTATTACCTAAAGCTGTGTTCCCTTCACTCCTTTCCCCAAGACATCTCAGCTTCCTAGGTTACATAAGTTAACTAGGTATTTTCTATAGCCCATAGTTATTTCTTTTAACTTCTTATGGCAATCATGCAAATGTAGATGAAATCTCATTATGCAGACTTTGTATCTTCCTGTGGACGTGTAGGTTTGCTAGTTGGAAGTGTCAGATTCCATCCATCAGGCTAAGAAGATAAGAAAATGAAGGAGATCATAACTACAAAAAAGGAGCAAATTTGCAAGTGCTTTGACCGAGCCTTTTTACAAAGTCAGATGTACTATAATGTTGTGAAGTTTATTCAAGGTTTCAACCACACAGACTGTTCTGTGCACGCACTCTGAGAAGGCAATAGGAAAAGAGAAGAGTAAAGAGTGTCTTCCCTTTCTCATAAAATGATCATAACAAAAATCAAAGGGTGCTCCATACTCCTTTTCCTTGGTAAAAATCAAAATCAGAGCTGACAGAGTGAAATAATCTCTGTGACCAATGAGTATGTGAAATGTTGGATTTTCCAAAATGTATTTAGTAAAGGACTAACCAATTACCACAAGGCTTGGTTTTGCTGGTGGTTTTCTCCACCAGCTTTCTAGGATTATTGCTGGGTTTGGCTGACAAGAGCGTGTCAGGAGAGAACGAAGGCTCCTGGACTGCAGTAAAACCTGCTCATGATGCTAAAATACAGCAAAGTCAAAGGCCAAGCCTACACTAGAAACAGAGCAGAACAGGAAGACCTGTAGAGTGAAAACCTGTGCTAAAGACCTATTATTCAAACTACAGACCTTAAAAATATTTCACTTTGAACTAACTCTAGCCTAGTCTCATGAACTGGGTGCTTGCAAGCAGCTGGAATTCATCTTCTGGCTTAGTTTCATGTGAAGGCAATCCAGCTTCTGTTCTTCTAGACCTGTCCATTGTATGAGCCAAAGAATGGTAAATCAAAGTGGCTGAAAAACTCACTTCAAAAGTACACTGATGATCCAAATGATACTGCAAACATTGATCACTCTTGTGCTGTGTCATGGCACAGGGACACTTAGATAAAGTCTTTTTTTTTTTTTTTTTAATAGGACTTCACATCCAGCACCATAATGACAGAAATAAAAGATTTTTAGGTGTACACCAAAATCATTGCTTTGTTGCAAATTTGTTGTTTCTTGCAATATCACTTCAAAAGCTGCACATATTTCAAACTAGTCTGAGGATGAATTGGGATTTTTTGGGGGTAGGGTACATCTGTATGTATGAATTCCACATATCTAAGTTAATTCTCCTTTAAGCCTAAAAAAGAATCCTAAAATTAATTAAACATTAATGTCATCTGTCTATGTATTGCATGGCTCAATTCATTTTTGTTGATTCCAAACTTTCCCATTACCTCCAATCTTTTAAAAAAAAAAAAAAAATCAGAACATAACCTAAAAAGGAGATCCTGGATTTTTTCAATTGTTGATTTCTAAATTCATCTTTAAAAACTTGGAAGAAAAGAGAACAATCCACCTGCATAATTACAAAAGTTAGAGCACTGTAGTCATTATCTTCTTATATTTAATTTTGCAGGAAATAAATTGTTTAAGGTATATTACCTTAAACAGCAGTAAACATTCTAATGAAATAGCAGCTGAAGCAGTAGAGCATAAAAGTAATATGTATAAATTAACAAAAAGGAGATGATCAGTTGATAGGCTGTCCTATAAAGTTTGTATGCATAATTCAAATTATTGTTAGCAATTCATGGATCTCAGTTACAGCCCTTTTTGACTGCAAATCACAAAGTATATTTGTTCTAGAAATAATACCACTTTTTGATGACAAAATTTAAACAGTTCAGATATCAAATATTTCATCCACCCAGAAATGCTTTATAAATGAGGGGCAGAGCTAGAGGGAAACAAATATAGCAAAGATTTTACTGAATACAAAGACAACAGAGCAACTTTTCCCTTTTTTTTTTTTTTTTGTTTTCCAATATAAGTTCAGCATAACTTCAGTTCCTGGGGAAACACTTATACTAAAACTGAGAAGTATTCTGGTTTTCAAGTTGATTATTTGAATGCCATCAAGACCTAAGTGCCTACATTTTAAGCTATGAAAAACAATTCCATACAGATTGTCTATAGAGAAAAAATTGGGAAGGGTTGAGAAACAGAGACATTTGTATATGATGTAGGAAGAGTTTATATTTAGTAATCAAGAAAGAGTCTGAAATACTCTGCTATTTGCATTTGAGATCCAGATAGAAACAAAGCATTTTTCTTAATTTACAAAATCTTGAGTTTTAAACTTTTCAGCTTAAGGATTCTTATACAGGCACACAGTGATTCTCATCTTTGAGTAGTCAAGAAAAGCCAGCAATCAAAATGACATAGAAATGCAATAGTGACAAAGATATCAAGAAACTTATGTGTTCCTAGTATATATCTGAGAATATGGACAGATTCCTAAAAATGTGGGATGAATTTAACAAAGGAATAGGCACACAGCAGTTTATTACACAGCCACATAATTTGCTAATTGGTGTAAGGAGAGCACTGAAATTAGATGAAAATTTAGATTTCACTAACAATTTTTATCAATTGTCCTGGTAATTAAATGGGAAATAGAACAATCAGACTATGAAGAGATAGTACCAAGATGGTTATTATGTGGAAATACTGATGTGCCATTGGAAACCTTATCATCACAGGTTTTAAATTAAATAATTTCTCTTGCTGTGAGACTTTGAAGAGTGTCTTCCAAGATCAGAATGCTTGAGAGGCCAAGGTAATGTAATACATTGACTAACTGGAGAATCATTAGCTAGAAAAGACTATCCAATGGGAAATACTTTCCAACTATGTCCAAACATTTCACCTGCCACTAGTAAAAGAGAAGTCTAATGATAAATCTGTAAAAAATATGGAAATTCTCTTTCACAGAAAATTTCAGAATTGTCTTTGTTTTGAAGTGAAATGAAACACAGCATTTTTTTTACAGTCTTCAAAAGAGTTCATTGAGGGGAGATAGGAAGAATGCTGTCCGTCAAACAAATCTACTGCTTGCTACTTCATACTAGTGCTCATCAAAGTTAAAATATAAATTTAAAGACAAAACTAGAAAAACAAATTGAAATCAGAAGTGGACCTCTTGTTTCAGTGATATTGAGAAGGATGTCAAAATCACTGAATTATTTTCAAATAAAATTACTGTCAAATGCACACAGTTCTTGAAATTTTAATAGTCATAGAACTGCATGTTCTCACAGGACTCCTATGACTGAGAAACTCCATCTTAAGGAAGGTAACCACAATAACACATATATTAGAAAAAACCAAAAGTATCATTTGATTCACGGGCCTGTGTTACCTATAGATACAGAAGATTCATGCAGCTGGATTGCTAAGTATGTCCCTGCCAAGACAATTTAACTGCGTAGCCCTAAATAATACAGTAGATGACATTTTTTAACCTCTTCCCTCTCTCTAGATGTAGGCTATGACTTACATAGGTGTTCCAAGTTATGAGTAAGAAAATGTATTAAACTAATTTGGGATTCTTTTTGGATGCTCTTGGTCACTTGGGATGAAATCCTAGATGTGCTGAATTTGCTGGGAGACTCAATCATGACTTTTAAGTAGTCATGATTTCTTTTACCCGTTAGTGTCTATTTCAATATTGCAAACTTGCATTTAGCCTTATTAGTCACTTAGTTTCTCCCTTATTGAATAGAAGAGAATGATTCAATACTGTGAGGATAAAAGTGGAGATCCCAAAGCATTTTATACTTTCTTCTTTGTTTATGTTCTCTCATTTTCTTGCAATTTTATCCCTTTGCCCTCTCCTATTTGATTTTCTCACTAAGCATCCACTGTAATAAAGTGCCATGCTCAATGGAGTTGCAGTGAGCGATTTAAATAATAGCAGGTGTAGATGTGTAGGAATTTTGATTGTAATGCGCTGCTGAAAGAACTCATGCATTTATAGTGCAGTAGATTTCTGAAACCATTATGGCAATAAGCCAATCAGCTAGAATGTGCCAAGGGCACTTCTGCAGATGTATGGAGTCGATGGAATTCATTTCAGTCACTTACTTTTCAGGTAGGATTAGAGGAAATTTTGATCAGTTCATGCATCTCCAATTTGGCCTTCAGCTTTGAGCTCTGGCTACAGCAGAGCTCTCAAGCTGTGCACAGATGGGGCTGGATAGTATCTGGGTGAGAAGCTTCCAAAAAAAATCTAAATGCTGCAGTGTGTAGGTGTTGGTAAGTCACTAGGCAATATGCTTCCCTCAGGTCTGCTCCTTACAACCATGCCTTTCACCATAGTAGCAAATCCCAGCTTGCTAGAGGTATTTCCTTTGAAGATATAAGATCAAGTTCCTTATCAGTTGAAAATCCTATTAAATGTTCTCCAGTACTAGTCTTGATATTGTGTCTAGCTTCCAGATCAAGTAATTCCATTATGTTCCATCTCCTTTTTCCGATTTCATTTTCAAATAGAGCAAATTAGAACCACTGCCAATATAAAACAGCTATGACTGCATTTTGCAGAGAATTAGTTGAGACTATCTGTATCAGAAGAGAGGGGATTTTGTTTTGAGCACTAATCAGAACAAACTGCAAATTCTCACTTTTATGTATATCTGTTGAGAAACTCTCAGCTTTAGGATTGTTACTTTGTTAGTGTAATCCCTATAATCTCTTCAAATTATCCCAAGCCTTACAGTTCAAGTCAAGCTTTATTTTTTGAACTACAACTTCAGTTGTTCTAGAGGACCTCAATTACAAGTTCATGCTGCACTGCACCTAGGAATACTTTCAGTACATTATGTAGGTGAACATAATGTGACTTACAGTTTACTGTTCTATGAAGCATTAGCAAACTTGCTAGACACGACATTGAGCGAGAATTAATATGGACAGCTCTGAAGTAGAGCAAAAAGGCCATTTGTCAGGTGCTTGACAGAATGTCTTACCCATTGGTTTTAGCACTACTTTGCAGTCTGGGATAGATGTCTCTCAAATCCAGCTCTAACACATTTGCCACTTACGAAACTCTGTTAAGATCATCAAATGTGAAGGAGATTTTTTACCGAGTTCTCTCACACCACAACTGTTCACAGAAGCTGGGAAGTGAGCTTGGTGCTGAAAAACTATGCTGAAACACTGGTGGGGTTGGAGGGTGGGCGATGTGGTACCATAGCTGTGTGAAGTGTTGGTCATGCCACGGGCCAAGTTCTGCTTAAGTTACTTCTGCCTATACAAAAAATCAGTGGAGCTACGTGAATGTATATTAACTAAGGACCTCATCGTAGCCTGAATTTGCTAACCTGCTGGCATGGCTTTGAAACCACATAGTGGCCCATTGATTTTTTCCTGCTTCACATTGTTTGCAGGAAAAACAAGTTGGACAAAGTATAATGGAGCACGTAAGAATGACACTGAGAAGCTACACAGAGGAACATTACTTTTATGAAGTGCTTCGGAATCAAAAGCTGCCTTTGTACACATTCACACACCATCATCACATCTCCTCAGTAACTAGCCCCCAAAACTAACAAAAGTAGACAGGATGATAACTGATGTAATTTTGGTGATGAAATTATATGTGATCTATCAAAATCTATTCAAGAGATGTTGTCATTTTGCATGCTTTCAAAGAAATGCACCAAGAAGTATTTTCTGTTATGTTGGGAGTTAGTTTTGAAAGATGGGAGATAGAAAACCTGACACACAAATTATATCTGTAATCAAATGGCCATATCTAGCATATATCACTAAAACAAAAGCACATGGAATATCAATTCTACCTCAGAAGGCAGGTAGGTAGGATGGTCTATCTCTTTCATTCTTTTGCAGCTGAGGTATTTTTTCAGTTTTACTGAATTTCTGGTCACTGTAGTTACAAGACAAATGGATTGTGTTAGGTTATCTGACAAAAGCTTGTCTGTACACCCACAAAAGGGTTCAGAGTGGGGAGGGATGACCCCAAATAACAACATTCTTAGCCACTGCCAGGGCCATTCCAGGAGCCATCAGGTCATCAAAGGACCATCTGCACAAACTCAGAGGATTACAGGACTACAACAGTGAGCAGGGAGGAACCCAAACTGAAGACTCAAAGGGAAGGGCACCCTCCCAGTACTGCAACAGCAGAGCCTCAGGACCGGCGCCCAGGCTTGAAACCTGTCGCCATGAATCATCTGCAGGAGCTGTATGGATCACCTACTGGACTAAGGCCAGTTGCTGCCTAGGGGTTGGACCCATTATGAGATGCAGGGGAAGAACATTTTAGCATTGCACAGGATCTGCCACAGGATGTTTCAGGGAGAAATCAATGGTGAGAAAAAGGGAGGGTTTTAAGCAACTTAGGGTGGAACAAATGGAAGCAAAGAGGGAAAAAGGATCCATTTGCATGTAAGCAAGGATTGGTCCATGCAGTTGCCCTGCCCTGTATTGTATCATCCCAGCCTGCCTGCCTTCTTAATAAAAGTTCACCTTCCACTGTTTTCTGATAAGGGGATGTTTACCTTGTGTGTGTGTGCACGCGTGTGCATGTACATCTGTCTGTCTGGGGATCTGTGCTCCCAGTAACTGGAATGGGGCTGCAGCCTTGGGAGCTCACATATGCAGGTTCCATCAACAGAGGAGACTGAGCCCCACTGCTAGATGGATCTACCTTGTGCATATATATACATTCTTCCACTAACAGACCTCTGTCCTGCTCAGCCAGAGAAGGGAGCAGGATGAAGCCTTTGGTACTGCCTGTGTTTTGTGAAAGCCCTGGGTGCCTGTGATTTGCATGGCCAACCATCTGTCTATCTGTATACGTATGGTGCGTGTGTGTACTCTGTGTGCAGGTGCCTGCTGGGAATACATTTTCAACCTCACTACTGGTTGGACCTGGGGACACAGAGTGGCACCAGCCTTGCCTCTCTAGGGCTGTCATATCCAGCATGATGTATTTAATCATGATAAATTTGGAATTTCCAATTTCAAAGTCTCCTAACAGAGCGAACATCAGTTCTTAAGAAGTCTGAGCAGGTCTGTTGCTTAGCTTCCTGAACGCAGTCCTTTCCTTGACTGATTTATTTCATTTGTTGGAAGTAATGTCTGCCCTTAGAATCCACCAGTCACCGTGATAGTCAGGAGATCCTCAATCAGTGATGGCAACTGCAATGTACAGATCTTAAATTCCCCATTAAAACTACTCAAATACAACAATACATCTTAATACATCCTGCCATTTAAATGTTAGATTATGGAAGGTCTGACAGAGCTCAATTGAAAATGGAAGAAAGTTCTTCAAGGTACAAAGACTGCCTTGTATGTCTACCTTTCAAAACTCCAAAGGTAAGCAGTGATTCTATTCTAAATTAATAACTAGGCACATTAATCAGGACTTGCTTAGATATACAGAACTTGAGCGATTGCATATGTATATGATAGTACTGGAAAGCATTCAACAGGAATCACTGTGTTACAGTAACATTCATATGTAAAATATTTTGACGGAAAAAATTATACAAACTAAGGAAAAATAATACTTCAGTAAAGTATTTCAAGGGGGGTTTCAAGGAAAATTGAGGGATATCACAGAGCGTAAGAGCTAAAAATTCTCTCTTCCATTAAGCAGCACTGTAAGAGGTAGAAGATGATTAATATTCACTGCACGGATTACTGGAAAAATCCATACATGTTTAAAAACCTGAATTGGCTATTCCAGTCTCAAGAGAAAGGGCAAATAAGTCTGTTATTGAAAAGCACATGAGCAGGAAAGCAAGCTTTTGATAATGTCAGCATGGATCTCAATTGCTCCTTCACAGGCAAAAGGTGAATATTGATTAGTGTCATTCTCTTGCCTTTGGGGTTGTGCTTTTTTTACATTTCTGTAATGAATCTCTGAAAAAGGCTTCAGTTGGGTTTTTTTCTTCTCATTTCTTAGGATGCATACAAACATATCTGCTTTTTTCCCCAGCAATAGCAATGGTATGTTACTTCTGCCTTAGTTTTAGCCAGTCTAATCTGTAGAAAAGCATGGTGTTGCACAATGTCAGCAATTCTGCAGAGCAAAAAGTTGATGGAAACGGCAGGCTGCTGTTAAGAGCCAGCAAAGGGGTTATGGGAAGCCCCAACTCTCTATGAAAGGGGTCTGTGAGGTTCTCTGGGAAAATATGGAGCAGTAACATCTGTGTTTCACTGAGCTTTCATGAGAGAGAGCATTCTGGACAATTTTTATTACAGTCTTTTGATGAAACTGAGATGGCATCATTGAATGTTTCCAAGATTAGAAATGTTAACATTTCCTTCACCACATTTGAGAGCTGTTTTTGACAGAGTATGGCATAGCAGACATAGAAAGACCTGCTGTGTTGCAGATTTTGCCGATCTCTATAGCAGCCATCATATGCTCCTTTAATCTTTCTGCTTTCATTCTATTTTATTTCATTTTTCCTCCTCTGTAGCAAAATTTCTGATGTATAAGAGTCTGTGTTATTTGTGGAGTAAAAAGTGTAGAGGAATTACAGTATTTAACTTTTGATGTAAAGCATTCTTCTTTGGGCGTATTGCAAACAAGATTAGCTATTTTCCTTTCATAGTCTTTGCATACTAATTCCGTAAGAATTGCTATGTTGCAAAAGCACTTGGTTCTTTTCCTCTTTTCTTTCCCTTCTGTTGTTTAATACAATTTAAAGAAGTAAATTGAAATCTGCTGTTAAGTGGAACCTGTTTCTTTCAGGAAAACATCGTAATGGCCATTGAGAAAATGGTACATACTGATATTGTAATGAACTGATGTAATACACTGCATTTCATATACTCAAGGCAATTAGGCACTGAAAATTACACATCCACCAACTTTACCTACCCACACTGACAGATTAAGAACAGTCCCTCTAGGGTATTTTTAAGTGTTTTGACCAGTCTTGCTTTTAAACATCACTAGCGTCAAGACCACCTCGAAAAACAAAAATCCAAGATATACTTCAAATATATCTGCATTTAACAATTTAACATTAAATAACACAACAATGAGATTAGAAAACTGTTCCAATTTATCATGATGCAATTTATAGCTATGCAGAACATTTAGAACTGCAGATGGAAAATACATTTTAACCTTAGTTACTGTTAGCAAATGCTAGACAGATTCAAAAGAAGCACGTTTTATTAGGATTCACTGTGTTGCTTAAAAAATTACAACAAAATAGTGTAGAAGAATATGATTAATAAGTTGTTTTGGTTTTTTTTTTTATTTCATTCCAATAGAAAATCTGTGATCCGCAGTTCAGGAATTATGTTGGCAAAATGGCTGTCCATAGGAGGTAAGAAGACTAGGAGACATGGATGGTTAAAGAATCCAGGCAACTAGTATTCCACACAATTTAAGACTGATAGTCTTCAAATATGCAAGTGTCTCCTGCCTCTAAGTTTATCCGTGTGGTTGGTGAATAAATTAAGAAAATGTGGGATTATATTACAATACAGAAGGATCAGCTTAGATTTCTGGACAGTTTTTGAATTTTAAGGGCAGTGACACAGAAATAGATTGAATGGGGGTGTCTTAGACGACCTATCAATGAAACTTTTGAAGACAGGTTAGACAAGCTGTTGTCAGGTATGGCATGGTATATAATTCATCCTGTCAGGACAGGAGGATGGATTAGATGACCACCTAAAATCGCTTCCAGCCATACAACTATTTAGAGAAACAGAATATCCACCCACTATAATTTATGACGTTTCAGCTTTACTGCTTCTCTTCATATAATTTTTTCTTGTCACTTTTATAGTTCTGTGATAAAATAACTGGTGGAAGGGAGGGTTCTTTGTTGAATTATGTGTCTGTGGTTTATATTAAGGAAACATTGAGGGCATAGCAAGTCTAAGTGTACTGGATTCTTCAATAGTCAGGCAAAACTAAGCTAGCAGTGCCTGCTTTGCACTATGAGTAACTGCTTTATTCTTAGAAAGGCTCCATTCTGTCTCATAAATAAGGCAGCAAATACTTTCAAATGTTTTTCCCAACATGCGAAGAAATTACAAAAGGTGGACAGTGTGGATAACAGAAACATGTATTGCTCAATATTAAGAAAAGTGGTCTGCCCCATCCACAGTGCATCTTGAGCAAGAAGTGCAGAATGCAGTGTGTCCCAAGGGTTTAGTTACCCAGTTGTCCAGCTCAACAACCCAACTGGAAGGAGTCACAACTTACTTTCAGCCCGTATATTTGATGTCCTTCCAACAAAATACAAAGCACTGAGAGGCAGGGAGGAAGAAAACCAAGAAAGGGAACTGCTGGCACACACTATGGTTTCACCCCAGAGCAGAGCTGGGTTGTAGCTAGGGTGTAGGGCATAGGAGGCCACAGTTCTTCTAATTGAACTGGACTCTTAATGTCAGAGAAGTTTCTGAGCAGAACTTCTAGATAGAATAACTAGTTCCAGCTAATTCCCATTAAGTGTCTTGAAGTTCAACTGTATGATCCACTCAACTTAATTTAAAGAGTTACTGCATGTTAACTGCTCTGTGTTAAGTTGTCCACAGCAAATGTCAGTGAAAGTTTTCTGTTCACAAGTCAGGTATGACAGAATTGATAGAAAGTGGTTGTTGTGAATCAGCTTACAAGTGGTAACTTCTTGAGCTTTGAGACTTCCTTATCAGAGCCAACTCAGCCATTATTCTTACATCCCTCAGTTACTGCTAGCTCATCTGGAAATCAGATGGAAATAATTTACACATTACAGGTAATAAATGCTTCCTCAGTCATTTCACCTTGTTTGGGAATAGCTGATGTTCTCAGCTCAGATCCCACCAGCCCACCAGCAACAGGATTTTTCTGACTTTACCTTATTTGAGATTCAACTACTTGAGAAGGAGAGTTTCCACCTAATTATTCTAGACATTAAAAATACAGTACTGCTCCTCGACTTGTCTCAAAAAAGTCAGCTGAGGTAAAATGAACTGGATATTCTCTTTCTTTGAGAAATTGATTCCTTTTCTTTAGCTAATTCTTATTTAAAGACAACAGATACTAGCCGTGTACTTAAACCCTGGAGCAGCAGGTTTCCTAGGTGCTGGCATGAATGTTGTTACATGTATAAAAGCTTTCTTTCTAAATACCTCTCTTCTACTCGTACAGGATTTACTGACTTTTTTTTGTTCCTTTCCTTAACCTAGCCCCACTAGAAAGAAAGAAGATATGAATTGACCTGCTAAATTTTGCTATGTATACATATATGTGTATGGACTTGTGTATATGTGAGAAGCTGGACTACAGTTTCAGCTGAGAGAAGATGGATAATGTTTTGCCAGAAGTGAGGGTGACTCTAAAGGCTCCAATTTTGGCTTTGCCGAACTGTAGTGATTGATAGTTCAATGTATAAACTGAATCTATTCTTATTCTGCAAAGTACTGATCAATGACTCCACCCTAAAACAGGTATGCTGGGATCCAACGCCATCTGGAGGTCTTTGTGCCTCTCCATTCACTCCAGACAGAGCCCACATGCCCCGACTAGACTGGATGTCAAATTTCAAGATAGGTCTGTTTAAGCAAGGTGAAATTCAACCTTTGTGAAAAAAATAGTGAATGGTTAGATAAAATGAAAGGACAAGTTCTTTTTTCTGAATTTGAAGTCAGTGTAATTTTCCATGCACAAAATAATAATGTATGGACACACAGAAGAAAAGGTACCTGTATGTTATGTATGCTTGTATAAATACTTGTGGGGTTATTTACCTACATCCAGAAACATTATGAATATCTAAAAAAGCTGGGCCAATTTCATTGCTGACATAAACAGTGAAATGACTAATGATTTATATCAACAATGTGAACAGTTTGTGGATTTGCATATAGTGCCATCTAACAAGTTATATCCCTGTGACCTCACAGTGCTTGTTGATTTAAGGACATTTTTGCCCTATGCCAGTCTCTAGTTGTTTCAGCTACTGAATCTTACTTGTATACATTTCAGACTGAAAATACTAGACTTCCATAATTTAAAATAAATGTTAAGAGTGCTAAGGCAATATGAACACGCAGCTCTCAAAATTTCAAAATCTCTTGATATGATATTTGGTTACATTGTTCAGGACTTTTTTTCAACTAAGGAAAAAGAGATCACCAATTTGCTTTCTGAGATTTTATTTTAATTCTTTTTATTTTAATTTTTGCAAAATGTTGCACTGCCCAGAAGGTCCACTAGAGGAATAAGTTCTGGTTTTGAAAACAGATGAAAATGACTGACAGTACAATAAATTGAAGACAGTATACAAGGCCAATTCAAACTAAGAAAATTTAAGTTACAGAACCATACCTTCAGCATCAAAGTTACTGCTGATTAGGCATTAGCAGAATTCATAGTATACCAGCAATAGAAAAAAATGCTGCAAAATTTAAAGCAAACTATTAGAAAGGCTACCAAAACAAAGGTTACATATTCAACTTGAAAAAGTAAGACTATAAATAAAAGCCATGTTTTCCTTATCTAAAATAAACACTCATAAACATATGAAGCAAAAATGAAAGTCGTTTTCTAGAATATATCCTTTCTCAGACCTCATCAGGGAAAGGGATATCACACAGCAGTAACCTCTGCCAAATGGTGCTTTGTGATAAGAATCTAGTATCTGGACTGCTGGAGTCGCAGTCCTGACCATCCGCAATGGGCATCCACTCTGAAGTGGGTTTGAGCAGCTTTTTGTACAGCACTGCTTCTATGTAGCTGAGGAAGTCACTGTGGGCATTGCAGGATTAAATTGCCTGGGAGGCTGCTCTGAGTTAAATCGTCTCAAACATCCTGAGGGCTGAAAGAAAGAGTGCTTATGAGAAGATTTATGCCCAGAATGTCAGGAATGAAAAGCAAACAGAGAAAATGTTTAAAAATACTCAGAAGTCATGTTAATATCTGAACTGGAAAGGAGTCTTTACTGATACATTTAAGAGTATGCAAAATGTTATGGTGTGTCTAACAGCACAGACCTCGCAACACACTGCAACACTACCCAGCAGAATATGGGTGGAGGTTGATTTTCACCTTCACAGGAAGTAGTGAAGTCCTATCACTACAAGCCTTTGTAAACAGTCCCTTTCCAGCTTTCTTGTAGGCTCCCTTCAGGTACTGGAAGGTCACTATAAGGTCTCCTCTGAGCCTTCCCTTCTCCAGGCTGAACAAGCCCAACTCTCTCAGCCTGTCCTCATATGGGAGGTGCTCCAGCCCTCTGATCATCCTCGTAGCCCTTTCTGGACCCATTCCAACAGCTCCATATTCTTCTTATGTCAAGAATTCCAGAACTGGACACAATACTCCAGATGAGGTCTCACAAGAGAGGAATAGAGGGACGCAATCACCTCCCTTGCCCTGCTGGCCACGCTTCTTTTGATGCAGTCCAGAATACGGTTGGCCTTCCGGGCTCCAAGTACGCATTGCCAGCTCATATCGAGCTTCTCATCAATGAGCACCCCTTTCTCTGCAGGGCTGCTCTCAATCACATCATCTCCCATACTGTACTGAAACTGCAGATTGCCCTGACTCAGGTGTAGGACCTTGCACTTGGCCTTGATGAACCTCATAAGGTTCTCACAGGCCCACTTCTCCATC